>NC_065433.1:1643612-2320048 GCF_024362695.1 Pectinophora gossypiella | reverse complement strand
CACCAATTATACACACGAAAGCTATGATATTTTGCCGCTCCGCTGAAACGACTCCCAACAAATTGTATTTTTTCGTTTGGAAATTTTTTTTTCGTTCAGCAAGCAGACATCGGCGATAACGTTTGCATTGTTGCCAGTTGCGAGCGTGGTAAGTAGGTAATCGATAAACGACTTTTTGGCACATTTCTGTTTATGGACACGCCGATTTGCGGTAACGACTGTTTCATACTTTGGCCGTTTACAGCTTCAGCAACATGTCGGTCCGTCGCTTCCAATACAAACTCCAAACTCGTTTTTGAATCGTCTATTGAAATTTTAATTTGTGGATAATCCGTAAAAAGTGCGCCGGGTGGAGCGATGGGTTGGGACAAAACATGTTATTGATGTGTGGAGGAGGTCGAGAGCTGTCTCTACAGGGCTCCTCCATTGTGGTGGAGTGGGCCAATTCTCCCATTGAGCCCCACTTGCGCCATCAACCACGTAAACAAGCGCACTGCGTGCGCGGATGCGTGCGCGCTGCTGCGCGCTCCTGCACAAATGATGCGGCACATTCTACAAGAAAATTCAAATTCAAAATTCAAAAATATCTTTATTCAGTAGGTAACATAGTTTCACTTTGAATCGTCAATTTTTACATAACGAACGTTTTATCCGCCTAAAACTACTGCAGCTTCTCACAACCTGTATAGCCGGGGAAAAAAGCTGCAAGAAAAACCTCAGCACAGGGCCCTAGACGTTCTTTAAAAAAATAAATCAAAATAAACATAAAATATTGGTATACAATTGCGTAATTTAGCTGCCTAATATCAGTTCTCAGACCGTTAATCCCATGCATTCATATCTTCTAAATAATCACTAACTTTATAATAACCTTTTTGTAAAGTTTTTGTTTAACTACTGTCTTAAAACAGTTGAATGGCAAATTCTGAATGTCACTTGACACTTAGCAATGCAATTGGGTAGTTTCCTAGATGAAAGAAAAAATATGAAATTCGGATTACTAAATAAACACAGAAAATAAACGCTAAAATTAAACCTAGTTCTGGAGCAAATAGCATCCCGTGTACTAAACTGCCGTATCCAACTCAACATTGATTACCCATTCCCCTAGATTGACATGGAATTATTATTGTGTTTTCATTGCTCAACGATATGAATAGCGCTGCGTGAGTTTTTTGCGCCATTGTGGCGTATTGAAGCTGGCCACTTGAAGTGGTACGCACACTGCTCTTGAAAGAGACCTGGCTTGACGGGTTGCATTCGAACTTTTTATAAGCAAAGGAAATATGCTCGAATTCCTAGTATAGAATGATGCCCTAATTATGTGTTGGCAACACAAACGTAATCGTATTGGTGGGCACGGGACCGTGACGGTAAATTGTCCAGAATACGTTGTCGGAGCGATGCGGTGCCATGAGTGGGTTTTGTTTGCCTTACCTTAAAAAAAATCTTCGTCTATTTTAGGTGTTTAACTTAGAAATAAACACTGACTTCTGCAACGATCTCTAGGTATTCCATTTCATTAATCGGACACAAATCCTGGAAACCAGGTGAGTCTAAACACAAATTCAAATTCATAAAGACGAAATGTTGAAAATTTTACTTTACAGAATCAAACCTTTGACTATAAAGGCAAAGAACAAAAATAAAGATGGCTTCTGACAGGTATACCGGATGCGTCGTCAAATGGAAAGAGAGCAGAATTCCTCGCTGTACGTAAAATAGACCAGACAAAGCTCTGAGCTAGCCATCGCGTCCACAAAGCCCTCTGAGATAACCAGCGGAATTTTGTGAAGGAAAGCTCGACAAAGAGGAGAGCAAAACATCGCGGTCGATACGGCTACGTCACATCCGGACCTAGTAGGTAGGTATTTCCATGGTATAAGAAGACCAGGTATGCTCAAAAGTGTTAGCCCAGCTGACGTCATCCCATTTCGTAAAAAAATAATACCCTCGGCCATTTGTTTTTATATTTACAATACAATACAATACAAATACACTTTATTGCACCAAAATAAAAAGAAATAATTACAAAAAGTCTCTTAACTAAGTACATGGCAAATGGCGGCCTTATCGCTTAAAGCGATTTCTTCCAGACAACCATAAGGTGAGGAAAAAGGTAAAAAAAATAATTGAAAGATTGCGGGTACAAACTATGCATACAACTTAACAACAAATACATGCAAATAAATAATATAACATACTTACAAATATAATATATACCTAACCTATATACATAACCTAGCATATATACCTACTTATATAAATAGTACACACAAAATACCTAATAATAAGCAACTCAAGAGATTCAGACGATGACACTTCATTATAAAAACAGAACATTATAAAAATAGAAGAAAAAAAAAATGGATATACATTTACTTTGCAAGGAAATTTTTAACATTTAGTAAAAGAGTTACAGTTTTAATGATTTTTATATAATGTGACAAGTAATAGTAATAAAATACGGTAGTCAGTAATTCGCTTAATTTTCAATAATATTTACGTCCTTGGAATGTTACCAATTTAATGGTAACACGTTGGTAACACATACGTCATCAAAGGGTTAGCAATGGCGGATTGAATTGAGCATACCTGTTTTTTTTATACCATGGGTGGGTATTTCTACAAAGAGAAGACGTCCTCTTTGTTCCGTGAATATCTCGTTTCACAGGATGCATTCTTCATATTATTTTGACCATGGTTCCACTGTTTTATCCTGCGTTCCGCGAATCGAACGACATACTTTTTCCCATTGCTTGATCTACTAATTGAACTTTAAAAATACTATTATTCTCTTAAAGCACATAGTCCCACCTTCTTCTTCTCTCGTGTGAGTTGTGAGGTGGAGTACTAACCTCATCAACACTGGTGTCAGGATTACTATTGAGCCGCCAAAGGCCCCTGACATGACGCACGGATCATCTTACTTTCGGACAATCAGGCGATCGGCCTGTAGTGTCCTAACCAAACTAGGGATCAAAAAGTTTTTTTTTTTATATTTCCCCACCGGGATTCGAACCAGGGACCTCCGGATCGTGAGCCTAACGCTCAAACACTGGACCACGGAAGCCGTTAGTCCCAGCGATCAGACATTATTAATCGTGTCTGTCAGAATCGCCGGTCACTTGTATTTCGTCGGCGTATTTAAAGTTGAAATGGTGCTCAATGATTGCTGCCCACTACCGCCTAATGCCTGTCACTAGACATTTGCTTCCAATGTATTTTTAAATAAAATAACATTTAAAGGTGACCAGCGGTTCTGACGTCAGGATGGCTGGTCACTTGGCGTGTTTATGACTATAGAGGCCAAGAGACGGTAATATTTATGAGCTAAGCCTTCCCACTGGGCACTAAGTGACACATAATACTATTAATCTCAAAAATATGCACAACCAGGTACAATCACAACAAAAAGGAAATTAGCCGGATCTATAAAGCCATTCAAGCGATGGTCCAACATAATGTGACAGGAACCAATTGCAGATGTAAAAGAGGCTTATATCTAAAACATGTCAATTAGAGGCCTTATAGCTCAAAGCGATTTCCTCCAGGCAACCAAATAAAGCAAATCTAACTTCAACTTAGGCTGGACTGCATTGGCGAAATGCAAGATCATCCGGTTTTTTGCGTACCAATACAGAGGGAGCGTATTTATAGCAGGTGGAATTTCATTTGCCTCCAGTGGGAGGGACTGCTCCTCCGTCAATAAATGCCGTACACCACACGTGCCACCGACACGGAAAATTCCAGCGAAATCCTCCTAACACACCAATGTGGCTTTTCAGCGCAAGCCCCAAAGCCCAATTTGCAGTGGGCGCTTTAGAACCTTATGCGAAAAGGGACGGCTTTCCCCCATCGTAAACACTGGCTTGTATTTTGTTGTAGAACACTGAGCGCAGATGTGACACTATATTGTCTTTTGTACCTATCTACCTACATAATAAAGCTGGCTAGATATTAACCGCCTTTTTTTACAATAACAAAACGAAGCTTAAAATATAAACTAGGTTTAAAATGTATATCGTACACATATACATCGTATATCGTACACACGACCAGGGCGCTACATTCGCAGATTCTCCATAGAATGATTGGCCCGATTCCTACAAACACCTCCTAATTTTATTTAAAATTTCTTATACCCGTAATTTTCTTTTCCACCGCAAAGTAAAGAGACAGATAATTGACAACTGTTAATTTTAAAATGAATGAATAACCCGGGCGAATAAAATAGGTATCGCGCTGGTATGCGAACCATTTTTTTTTGACATGACTTATTGTAGATTTGCCGCAGATGGCATTAACTACTTGGCCGGACAAATGGGGAGCGCTGAAGGCTCTCACCCGGTACAACGTTTAAGACAACAGGCCTGAGGGTGCCCAGTTGGGCGCGAACCTCGGGTCAGAGCGTCGTCTGAGAGGAAAAATATTTGAAAGAATTAATCGACCCTATTGGGTCGATAGCGATAAGCGCTGAATGAGGGAAATCGTCGACCACGCCGGCGGGGTCGGTATCGGGGCCCTGGTATGCGAACCGTTTCACATGTTCTGTCAACTTAATGTTTTTAAAATTCTTGACAAAAATTGACGTGTGTTCCATAAATTTATGCCTGTCAAATACCCTATCCCTTTCCTTTTCGGTGGATAAGAGAATGACAGGTATAACTTATTAGTTAGTGTAATTATAACCCTGACACCAGGGTTGATGAGGCTGGTATTCCACCTCACAACCCATACGATAAGAAGAAGAGTGTAATTATAATCCGTCGACTTCTTTCGTGACGCGGATTGTTATTTTAAACCTAGTTTATCTCTAGTCTTCGTTTTGTAATAAGGCGTTAAGTTTATTTTTATTGTTTTAGATACTACAACCATTAAACTACACGTTTGCTTCCTGTCGATCGTGTTGGAGATGGAACTGATTACCACTCATCTAGGCTCATCATCATCATCATTGGCCTTATACGTCTGTTTCAGACGATTTATGACGTCATTGCCTCGAAGAAATGCACTTTCTTTCATGGCTGTGCAAGCCAATCCTAGAGCGGCAAACTCTACCGCACACTCTGCAGGAGAAGTCTCCAACTGGTGGATTGTTATCTATTTTATTAATACATCATGCAGACTTGATGTACCTGCCTACTTACATTGACAGCGAGTTTTGTCATATCAAGCACTGTCGGTCTATAGTACAGGGCGCCATGCGCCATCCGACCTAAGCGTCTGTTCTTTGAACTAAGTACATAATTGTTCGCTATTTCACCTCGTGGTTTCATTTGACCTTCTTCCGCACATCTGTCCTCACCCGAAGGGCAGTATAATATATTATTTTCACTTATCGTCGAAACAATGCAACAATCAGTTTGGACTGTGTGCAACTTAGTTAATATAATTTTCCTCTCATTTTCTAAAGTCGCGTGTACAGTCACGAGTACACACATGTATACACTTTGATACCATGTCACCTTAACTTTTTTGACAAATTAAACCGAAAGTCTCATTAAATGTCAAATATGATAGTGCGACAAGGTGCTCATGACTATACTGTCTCTCAGAGGCACCGAATTGAAAGCTACAAAAGTTCCGTCAAGTAATCTGTGCCGCGTCGCCTGACTTGGGATTTAGAAGGCAGCGTGGGCCGTGGCATCAATGCACATTATTTTTTAAATATAAATCTAAATGAAACGAAACTGACACCCGAGTCTTAACGTCTTTGGGATTAACTTTGTTCGAAAGTCGAAAAGGGAAATATTAAAATAACGGATTGCTTTAAATAGTCGCTGCTTTATTGATAAGTAACAAGTATTTAAATATCGTTTTCCATTTCCATTTTTATTTTGAAAATAAGAATAAAATAAATGTGCTGCAAGTAACAGTTATTTATTACAACTTACATCTTTTTATTACAAGTAAGTATATGACAAAAACAATTAAAATAACAATTTTACTATAGAAAATAAATATAGAAAAAACAATAGCACAATCAAAAGACCGGGTACCCGGGCTTGACTTTGGGTACTCTCCCATCGCCAGTGGGTGTCACACCATATTTAGATTAAATTGTCTTACGCCTCTACGTGTTGGCTTCCTTACCTTCCAAAAGTCCGGGATTCCATATTCCCGACTACGATTCCCGATTCCCGAGATATGGACACAACATGCAAATAATAATAAGTAATAAGATATTATAATAGTTGGTTTCTTATTTAAATTATTTTTAACGTGGCTTGTAGATTTCAATCTTTGAACTTTTGCATATAACCTTGTGTATTACGGTACTTGTACGTACGGTCACGAGCATTAATATGTATACACTTTGGTACCATGTCATATTAACTTTTTTGACAAATTGAACTGTAAGTCTCACTAAATGTCAAATATGTCAGTGCGACAGAGTCCTAAAGTGGGTACATTATATTGCTCATGACTGTACCCATATCCGGCCATATCATCAGACGTTTAATCACACAGAAGAGAGAGAGAGAGAGAAAATGTTTATTCAAAAAATTGTGACACATTACATACAAAGTACAAACAGAGTAAAAACGACAAAATATCATAAAATTTTTTTTTAAAACTCAGTACATAATGTGGCGCAGCAGTGAATAGGACACGAACTCATCATTGTGTCTATTTCCGTAGAACAGACGCTGTTTTTCAGTCGCTCCTTAATTTTCCGCCTGTTGGATCCCACAGAAGACGGTAGTACCCACACATCACCGAGCTTTCTATTAGACGCAACGTGATAGGTGGTGAGCTGTATCGTCGTCTACAATGATAGTAGTTAGCCTATTATATAGCCTTACTACAATAGCAAAGGTACAATGACTTTACTACGTGTCCAAACCAACCTAACATTCCCTTCTCAATCCTAGTCACTATATCGTCTTTTACACCACATCTCTGTCTTATCACACTGTTTCTCACTCTATCACTCAACTTCACACCGCAGATGCTACGCAAAGACCTCATTTCTACGGCATTGATCCTACTTTCATGCTTCTTCTGCCATATCCAACATTCACTACCGTACTTCAGCGTAGGGACAAGCACTGCATTGTGAACAGCCATCCTCGCATCTTGCGAGATACATTGGCTACTAACAACTGCGTGCATTGCCCCATTCACTGAATTACCCAATCTCACTCTCCTTTCTATATCTTCATCACATTTACCATCCCTTGTAAACATATAGTACCCAAATACACAAATTCATTCACTTGTTCTACCATTTCATTCCCAATCATAATTCTACACTCAGACACATTTTCTTCTCTTTCCATCACCAAAACTTTCGTCTTATTAACATTCACTCTCATACCCTTCTTTTGTAAGTATTAATAATAATAAAACACTTTATTGCACACAAATTTACAAAACATTTACAGGATAAACTTATTCTAAGGCGGGCATAATCTCTTCCAGGCAACCTTTGGCAAAGGATAAGGTACATTAGTACAGCTGCAGTGTAGCGCGCAAATAAGTAAAATAAAATAATATAAGTACTCATTTTATATACACATACACAATCGTATATACTAAATATATACTGCTGTATTACTTACAGTAAAGAATCGTTTATCAGAATTTTAATAAAAAAATTGCCAGATAGTATACTTTCTTATTGGAATAAGTAAAAAAAAAAAAAATGTGAGCCTTATTTTTGAATCGCTCGACTTTAACTCTTCAGACTAGTTCTGTTGTACAGTTCTGTTCATAGATTTACTACCGTAGATTGAACATCATTTTCGCCGCATTTTTGTATCAAGCGCTGTACGGAACTACTGGGATTCCGTGCGCTGACCATATTTTAATTGCTACCTTGTTTTTATTTATACAATTTATATTTTATTACTTAACAATGTTATTTCTCCAATTAATTCATAATGCTACAATGTGTACTCAGTGCTAAGTGTCCACAATAACTTATTAAATCTACCAACGTAATTTATTCTACGTAACAAGCATGTTTTATGATATAAAAATAGTGTATGTTTAGTGTTGAAATGTGTTATAAAGGTGTTTACAACCTGCAAAACATAATATGTAAGTCTCATTTATCTGTTTATTCTAGGCTAGTACTAGATCTAAACTATTTGTATACCTTACTTTCTATGAATAAAGATATTTAAAGTAAAATAGTAATTGAGTGATTTTACGTATACCAATGTAAATTTGTGATAGTATTATCAATGATTCATACGATTTAATGTTTGCAAGACGTAAGAGTGTACCTAAGTGTTAATAAATGATAATTAAAAATCGTGAGAAGATAAAGTATAAAACGAGAAATATTTTGAAAACCACATAGTGACGGACGAAGACAGTGTTTTGAGTGACAAAATTAAATAAAAAACTTTTAATTATATTGGCTAACAGTGACAATATTTTAAATTCCGTTTCCTAACGGTCGCCTATAATTTGTCCTATTAGTTCTGTTAATCAGTAGTTACGTGTGACAGTTCTGTTAACAGAAGTACTGGGGTAAGCTCCCAGTAGTTCAAACTGTATATTTACCCATTTTACTTGTAGCACAGCAGAACTTGTCATATGCAAGATGAGACAGCTATACAGGCTACTGCATGATTTAGACCATGATTCTGAGTACATACCAAGTGGAATTTTCCGTCGCAAAAGTATGGAACGAAAAATAAATAAAAAGGACACTTACATTACATTTTCATGAATGACATGAGTGACATCGTAACGAATACTGAGATTGAGAAAAATCATGATTCAGCTGATTCATCATCACCAGACCATTAAGGTCCCCACTACTGGGGCACGGGCCTCCCCTATGGATGGATGGATAGGGAGATCAGGCCTTAAACCACCACGCGGGCCCAGTGCGGATTGGTGGTTATTAACGACTGCTAATGCAGCCGGGACCAACGGCTTACCGTGCCTTCCGAAGCACGGAGGAGCTCGAGATGAAAACTTTTTTTCTCGTGGTCACCCATCCTATGATGGCCTTTGCGAAAGTTGCTTAACTTCAACAAACGCAGACCCAGTGCGTTAACCGCTGCGCCACCGAGCTCCTTGATTCAGCTGATTATTCTGAGTTAATATCAAGTGGAATTTTCCATTGTAAAAGTATAGAATTGAAAATAATTATAAAAACTAAAAAAAAACATGAATTTTGTGACGGAAAATTCCACTAGATATATTAACTCAGAATTATGGTCTGAATCATCCCTCAAAGTTTTCCTTACGATGTCACTGACACTCTGAATATTTACCCATTTTACGTGTAGCGCAGCAGAACTGGTCATATATGCAAGATGAAACAGGTATATATTTTCGCATGCGAGTTGAATGCGAGCGATTATAAAATAAGGGCCCTGATGAAATATTGTGCTTCTCGTATTGCTATTGAATAAAGAAGTTTTCAATTTATGTTATCTACTTAATTTGATTTTCAAAAGAGTACTAGACACTAGTAAAAAAATATTTTTGATCTTTTATTTGGGGTGGGCAGGACCACAACTGAATCAAGTTTTCACATTTAATATGAAGTCTTAAGTGGATACATTACATACATAAACAGCCTTCTACGTCCCACTGCTGGGCACAGTGCCTCCCCTCTATCAACGGACCGAAGGCTTAACGTGCCCTCCGAAGCACGGAATCGTTTCACTTTTTCGGACAACCATGCGATTCAGCTTACAATGTCCTAGCCAAACAAAAGACGGTCTTATAAAGGTGAGCCTAACTCTCTAACCACTGAGGCTGTCCAAAAAAACGGATTTCCTAAAATGTTTAAACTCAATTTAACCAAATTCCCCTTCACACCGCTACAAGCATAACAAAATAACAATAAACGCATATTATATGAAAGACAACTCAGTCGGAAACATTTAATTATCGTGTGATTTCACCATAGCCAGTTACCCTAGGGTAACATAAAGGCATAGCTAAAAAAAGACAGCAGGTATACTCGATAGCTTACTGTGCAGGTACTTATATGGAGTGTGCTAACTGTTCTTCTGTATACTTTTACGCTACTGGGAGCGAATAAGAAAACACGTTGTATATTCCCGGGCATGTCGTAAAAACTAACAGAGGAATTGTTTGTGCTCTTAGAATAGTTCTTTTTCTTCTTCTATAGTGTGGGTTGTGAGGTGAAGTACCTACCTCATCAAACTGTTGTCAAGGTTACTATTGAGCCGCCAAAGGCCCGTGACATGGCTCATGTAACGACTACTCACTTACATCACTAAGTAGGACCAACGGCGTAACGTGCCTAGAATAACTCTTAAGGTCTTACAAATGAAAACCCCATCCCTATTTCAAGATTACCTATACTAGGAATAGTTAAACCTGGTGTAAGCCGATAATGGCCCCGATTCCTGTAGACACCTCCTAATTTTACTTTTAGTTATACCAGTCATTTTCTTATCCGCTGAAAAGGAAAGGGACGGATAATTGACAGCTCTTAATTTTAGGAAGAATGAGTTAATGATTGAATAACCCGGGCGAATCAAAAAGGTATCTCGCTGGTATGCAAACCGTTTGACGTGTGCTGTCAACTTAATTCTGTCAGGTTATTGGCCAATGTAAAATTTTTAGACGGTTGTTTTAGATTTGTTCTTAAAATTGACGTTTCCATAAATTTTATGCTTGTCGATTACACGTCCCTTTCCTTTTCGGCGGATAAGAAAATGACAGATATAACTTAAAATAAAATTAGATGGTATTTACAAGAATTAGCACCGATAAGGAGACAATTTAAGAAAATCGAGAAGAAACCAACAAAATCACCAAAAATTCACATCTGTCAATGTCAGTCAGTTTTAGGTTATTCCGAACTTAAACTAGGGTGAGAGTTGGTTTAGCCATAGTATGAGACGTTACATTAAGGTATAAGTTATTCCGGGTTCATTTGTAGATTGTGCTTGTTCTTAGGTTATGATCGGTATAAAAAGTTACACCGGTTTATTTGTAAGGCAGTTTGAATACTATATTGTCCAAATGGGTACAAAAATGTGGCCATACTTATTGACCTTATTGCATCAGTTTCAAACTTTCAAAATCGCTTTAGGTAACATAATTATATTTTTTAATTATTTTTACTTTTTTTGACTTCATGCGCGGTTCATAGAATGGTTACCCTCGGCAGGTTTAGTGTAGGTAATCCGAAGGGGGCGCGCGGGCGCAGCGTGCTACGGCCGATCCCCGCTAGATCATAATGCATCTGTTTAGAGATTAACCGCCCAGCGGGAGTTGATTCACAGGACGTCACGGATAAAAAATATATTAAAAATCTCGACCCGACTTCGCCTGGTACAATATTTACTCTAGACACTGCCGCGTAAAAGAAGAATTCTCAAATGTCATCAGAAAAATCAAAACAGCCTGTAAGTACACGTCCCACTGCTGGGCACAGGCCTTCCCTCAATCAACCGCAGGGATTATGGAGCATACTCCACCAGGCTGCTCCGTTGCGGGTTGGTGGAGGTGTTTTTACGTCTAATAGCCGGGAGCAACGGCTTAACGTGCCCTCCGAAGCATGGAATCATCTTACTTTTTCAAACAATCAGGTGATTCAAGCCCGAAAAGTTCTTATCAAACAAAGGACCGTCTCACAAAGTGATTTCGACAATGTCTCAAATGTGTTAATTAAAAACCCAAAATCGCGCGAAAAGCGATTCATGTCGACACATTTTAAACTTCTTATTATGTTATGTATGTTTTGTTGTACCGGAAAGGGTCTGTGATGTGAAACTCATACGTAACTTACCGACTTGTACATCATAGTATGCAAATAAAATTGAAAATTATGACAATCGATGAGTTATAGTGAATTATTAAATCAGTGAGGAATCAATAGGATTTAGGGCGCTTACAGACACGTCGTTCAAACCATCGTCTCTGGTGTGCAAGCGCACTTAGAAGTTTTGTACGGTCACGAGTACTAATATGTATACACTTTGATACCATGTCACATTAAGTTTTTTGACAAATTAAATCGTAAGTGGTCCAGTGGTCTCAACGCTGGGCTCACGGTTCGGAGGTCCCGGGTTCGAATCCCGGTGGGGACATATCACAAACATCTAGTTTGGTTAGGACATTACGGGCTGATCACCTGATTGTCCGAAAGTAAGCCGATCCGTGCTTCGGAAGGCACGTTGAGCCGCTGGTCCCGGTTACTCCTTACTGATGTACTTAAGTGAATTATCGTTACATGAGCCATGTGAAGAAGAAGAAGAAGAAATGTAAAATACAATAGTGCGACAGGGTTCTAAAGTGCAACACGGGGAGGTCCGTGATGCTCTATGCATTTCTGAGCATTATCCATTTTACTCTATAGTTTCCATGAAGCAGTAAAAACTGCTAATAAACTCATACAGTGGGTCTCGAGATTAGCCTGAAGTTTGAAAGATGGATTCACCGCGTACTCTTCATACAAATAACCACGTTTTACACGGACACTACACATTGACATTATCGTATAACTGTATGTGTGACGTCTGAGGGCTGACAAAAGGATTTTCTTGCATGATAGTTGATGTTTGATTTTTTGGCCTGCAGGTTATAATTATAATGCACAAGACGACTTTTTAATATACTGTCGCGGAACTCCGTGAGTCGTAAAGTTTGCGGACGAGAGGAGTGCAAAGTTGAAGTATGAACTATTTGCTCATACTTGTATGGCGCGCGTTTCTCGCTCACTTGGCCCTTCCCACCTCTTTCTTCTATTGCGTGGGCGCCATAGACGACGCCGTCTATGGTGTGTTGTATACCGAGGGTGGGATAAGCAATAACTGGTGTGCTCCGCGGGGGTTATGCCTTTAATACCCCTACATCTTTAATAATAAAACCCTGATGTCTACAGCGTTAAAGTCGTTATTTGAGCCATGTTATGACACCAGGGTTGATGATGTCATTTATTGATCTCACAACCCAGGAGAAGAATCTGACTCGGCCAAAATTATGGATTATTAATATTATTATCTATACAGGGTGTTAGTAACATCGTAACGAATACTAAGGGAGAGGATTCAGGCCATGATTCTGAGTTAATATCAAGTGGAATTTTCCGTCGCAAAATTCATGATTTTCTTTTAGTATTTTTAAATTATTTTCAATTGTATACTTTTGTGATGGAAAATTCCACTTGATATTAACTCAGAATAATGAGCTGTATCACCCCTCTCAGTATTCGTTACGATGTCACTTACATACACCCCGTACCAGTACGTACAGGTAGCCATACAAGTAGGTATGGGTGTTAGTGACACCGTAACGAATACTGAGGGGGATGATTTAGACCATGATTCTGAGTTGATATCAAATGGAATTTCCTGTCGGAAAATTCACGAAACTTTTATTAAGTATCTTTTTAAAATTCAACTTGATATCAACGCAGACTCATGGTCTGAATCATCCCTGAAAGTTTTTGTTACGATGTCACTAACACCCTGTGTGAGCGATGGACTGGTCAGCAGCCAATATGTGACTTATTTCTGTCTATAGTCATAAGGATTACAGGCGTGAATTGTATCTGTCTGTCATAGAACATGAATAGTACCTGAGTAGGTACTGTACACATACAAAGCAAGTAGCGAAATATTGGAAAATTCTCTTTCCATTTTTCATTTCCTGCCTCATTCGTGGCAATATCGTTTTTGTATTTATTTATTCGTACACAATAGAACACACGAAGGGCACATGTGTACGGTCACGAGTACTAATATGTATACACTTTGAAACCATGTCACATTAACTTTTTTGACAAATACAACCGTAACTCTCATTAAATGTCAAATAAGATAGTGCGACAGGGTTCTAAAGTAGGTACATGATATTGTTCATGACTGTACGATGAACATAGACAGTAGGCATATGTAGGTATAGAATACACAAGACTACTACGTAACCACAGAAGAGACACTCCCTGTCACCAACGTCCGACTCGAAATTTACTTTCAAAATTCAATAATATCTTTATTCAGTAGGTAACATAGTTACACTGTGGTACTGATTCGAATAACTACTATCTCATTTTATTTTAAGTTATACCTGTCATTTTCTTATCCGCCGAAAAGGAAAAGGACGGATGTGTGACGGCTGTTAATTTAAAAAGTATAGAATGAATGAATAACTCGGGCGAATCAAATAGGTATCTCACTGGTATGCAACACTTTTGACGTGTGCAGTCTGTCGGGTTATTGGCCGACGTAAAATTTTAAGAGGGTTGTTTTAGATTTCTGCCTAAAATTGACGTGTGTCCCATAAATTTTATGCCTGTCGATTACCCGTCCGTTTCTTTTTTAGCTGTTAAAAAATATTACAGGTATAACTTAAAATAAAATTACATGGCGTGTGCGAGTACTAATATGTATACACTTTGAAACCATGTCACATTAACTTTTTTGACAAATAAAACCGTAACTCTCATTAAATGTCAAATATGTTAGTGCGACAGAGTCCTAAAGTGGGTACATTATTATTGCTCATGACTATACAGGAATTAGCACATTTTGTATCGTCAATTTTTACATAAGGAACGTCTCAACCGCCTAAAACTACGGCAGCTTTCACAACCACTATAGTCTATTTAATCTGTAAGCGTTAAGGAGTAGGGGAGCGCGGACTGTTTGTCTCACTCGCACGCTTACCCCGTGCACATCCGATCCTACCCAGCCGGCGTGGTCGACGATCTCGCCCCACTAGGGTCGATTCATTCTTTCAAATATAATCTACTTAGATGACACCCTGAACCCGGGTTTGCAACCAACTGGGTAATTGAAGATGACGGCATACATCACTCAATCCTTTTTTTTTGACGTGACTTGTTGTAGATTTGCCGCAGATGGCATTAACTACTTGGCCGGACAAATGGGGAGCGCTGAAGGCTCTCACCCGGTACAACGTTTAAGACAACAGGCCTGAGGGTGCCCAGTTGGGCGCGAACCTCGGCGCAGGGCGTCGTCTGAGAGGAAGAATATTGAAAGGATTAATCGACCCTAGTGGGTCGATAGCGATAACCGCTGAATGAGGGAAATCGTCGACCACGCCGGCGGGGTCGGTATCGGGGTTCTGAAGTGTTTGGTGTCGCGAGCTGATTGGCTGCCTCTATGGCTAGAGTAATCGGGTCGTCGGGATCGTATATTACGTCCTTCGGACGCCGATACTTGTCAGTACCGTCCCTAAGCGGGATGTATTCGGAAGCCGCAACTACCAGGGGATTTGGGTGGTGCGGAGCAGATCACTCAATCCAAAATTCATGGGAATGTATCGATTTGAAGGTTAGGTTAGGTTTTGGGAAAACATATCTCATTTGACTTATAGAGCTAAACGGGCCTCCATTTAATCATATTACCTATATTGTCATCAATAATCTAAGTCAAGGAGCAAGAAGATAGAACAAAGAAATACCTACTTCTATCTGGTAATATAATATAATAAGTGTGACAAAGAAAAAGCACCAGCGTCCGTGAAAAAAATAAAAATGAAACGACCGACACTGGCTTCGAAATGAAAAGCCACGCTCGAAGTATCCACAAAGAAGATTTTGCTCTGTAAATCTGCGCCAACGACGTAATTACACCACGTTTATAGGTTTGGAGACTCGGTTTTTCAGCCATTGAAAATTGTAAGTACTTATTACAAAATTAAATTTTAAACCAAATACTTAGATTTATTGGCAAGTGGATCTTCAAATAACGAACTTGTGACGCAGGTTAGCTGGAAGAAATGTTTTGGTTTTTCCCGAAGGGTAAGGCAAAGGGAACTATGCCCATACCTACAGCCATGTCTTACGTATTTTTTTTCTTGATGATTGATGAAATGATGAAAGATGATGATGATGATGAAACCTAAGCCTCCACCCTCGGAGTAGACTCCTACTCCGAACCCCAAACGAATTAACTCAAAAGTCCGCATAAACTTTCGAGTTATGAAGCGGCTTCCTGGCACGAAGCGAAAATAGGCTTTGTTTATTGAATACTCCGATATAATAACACTCGCGAATGTCTTCCGACTAACTTAATGCGATCATTAACCACAAAACACCACTTCGTATTAATTATTTAGATTATTCAATGAAGAAAGCAACTGTCCCGTTCCCGTCTCCCGCAAAAAAACCTATCATAAACAACTTTGTTTTTGTTCTTTTCTTTTCTTATTTCGTACAAATTTGGTGATCAACCTACAATGTCCTAACCTAACCAAACTAGGGACCACAGAAATTTTTATAATATTTCGCTACCGGGAATCGAACCCCAGACCTTCAGATCTAGAGACTAACTCTCTAACCACTAGACCACAGAGGCCGACTTTATTAACGTAGGTATCAATACCAAGACATTAAATAGGTATCTACTTAAAATAACGCCAAATAAGGATCAAAAATTTCAATAAGTACTTACGTATATCGAAATATCAACTGTGCCTGAAGCCTGGACATCGGAACGCAGAAGAAACCCATCGCTAGTTATTAGTATTTGACAAGAACTCATCGAGAAACCATCAAACGGCCTTTCGTAGTCAATAAAGCATCAAAAAGAGCAGCAATAAAAAAATACCCGCTCGAAAAATAGCAGTTGAAACCTCAATATCGCACAATAACGGGCAAGTCGACGGAAAACGTGAAAAAAGATAGCGTGGCGTGTCTGTGTTTCAATACAGGCGGGCATTACGCGCTCGAAATCGCAGTTTAACCCGAAGCGAACAAATCGGGGTATAAAATAAAACAATAAAATAATAGCGACCGGATGCAGGGAATATGCCGCACGTCCCTTGTAGACGGCCCTAGTGGGGTGGACAGCTCCCTCCCTCTCCCGCGCGCCCCTCACCCCGCGCTTCTCCCCGCCGCTCACTTATTCACTTTGCAACCATTGCTTGCTAATTCTTACCAATTTTGACGTGAATTATTGTAGGTTTGGATTGAAAAGACTTCCTGGCCTGGCTGCATCTAATTAAAGAAAGAAACGTTTATTATAAAGGGACACCACAGTAACATATATGAAACAAATAACAAATGTATAATATAAAACACGGAGTAACACATAACTTACAATTAAAACACATAATAAAAAACAACGAATCGTTACACGAGAAATACAAATAATTGAGTGTATGGACTGGTCAACGAAAGTGGTGGTGTCCTTTGTAAAAGGGCCTCTCTCAGCATAAGCCGCGGCGCGAGCCACGACGTTGGTATTCTGTGGACCCTGCTAAGTGAGGTGTGGAATTAGATATTATACCTTTAGGCACAGCTCGGAGACTTCATACAAACAACATCGTTTTACACGGACACCACACATTGACGTTATCGTACACGCGCATTTCTGACGCCATACGATTTAAGTCTAAACTATATTCGAGGGGGGTGAGGTAAATCTAGCTCAGACTCTGGTGGGGAGCGGAGAGTTGCCGTTCTATACGTAGTCATCATCATCATCATCAACCCATTAACGTCCCCATTGCTGGGGCCTTCCCTATGGATGGATAGGGAGATCGGGCCTTAAACCACCACGCGGGCCCAGTGCGGATTGGTGGTTATTAACGACTGCTAATGCAGCCGGGACCAACGGCTTAACGTGCCTTCCGAAGCACGGAGGAGCTCGAGATGAAAACTTTTTTTTTGTGGTCACCCATCCTATGACCGGCCTCTGTGAAAGTTGCTTTACTACAACAATCGCAGACCGAGCGCGTTTACCGCTGCGCCACCGAGCTCCTCATATACGTAGTAAGTACTATTCGTTATTCTATGCTTTACGTATAGGTAAACTAGGTAACTGTTGCCATACGATCCATCAAATCCATCTCCATTTCTATCAGTTGCCTAGAAGGCTTGTGTTTTGGCGGCCTCAAAGGCAAGCGTTCTGGGCTACCACGCTTCCTATCAAGTTAAATACAAAAGTACAAATATCAATTGGGGCAATCGCAAGGCGTTCACAAAGCGGCGGCCGAGGGTCCGCCACGGGGCGGCGTGCGTCGGTCACGTGCCACGATTTAACTAAAATCTATTTCTTTCCTCATTGTAAACCATACGACAGATTAACTGGCTGCTTTGAACTTGCTACATCCATAAACATAAATAGCCTATATACGTCCCACTGCTGGGCACAGGCCTCCTCTCAATCAACCGGAGAGGGTATGGAGCATACTCCACCACGCTGCCCCACTGCGGGTTGGTGGAGGTGTTTTTACGGCTAATAGCCGGGACCAACGGCTTAACGCGCCCTCCGAAGCACGGAATCAACTTACTTTTTCGAACAATCAGTTGATTCAAGCCTGAAAAGTCCTTACCAAAGGACAGTCTCACAAAGTGATTTCGACAATGTCCCCATCGGGAATCGAACCCAGACCTCCAGATCGTGAGCCTAACGCTCTTACGACTAGACCACGGAGGCTGTTAACTTGCTACAGTTGAAGCTAACCTGAATATGTAAACATCAATGAGATATCGTCCGAGGGTCACAACATATTGCTGAGCTGACGTTCCTTTTTAGAAACAAGTTTTTAAGTAATCACTATGTTCACTCCTACTGTGTATATTTATATACTGTGTCTATTGTTCTATTCTATTCTATATGTATATTAAATACAACTAAAGTAACACAGGGTGTTAGTGACATCGCAACGAAAACTCAGAGAGATGATCCTGAGTTGATATCAAGTGGAATTTTCCGTCGCAAAAGTATAGAAAAGAAAATAATTAAAACAAAAGCACAAAAACATCATGAATTTTGCGACGGGAAGTTCCAATTGATATTAACTCAGAATCATGGTTAGAATCATCCCTCTGAGTATTCGTTACGATGTCACTAACACCCTGTATATACTTACGTCAAAATTCATAATAATATGCATAAAGGTAGTTTGTGGAATGCGTTTCAAGAGGTAAGTAACCTAACCTTAGGGCTGGTTTCCCCTTCGCCGGTTGGAAGGTCAGACAGGCAGTCGTTTCTGTAAAAACCAGACCTGTCAAATCTTCAGGGTAGGTAAGCAGACCATGGAAAAACGGGATAATGCTAGGGAGATGATGAGGTAGGTAGTGGAATTAGTAATAAATAAAAAGCACCCATTATGAATACAAAAGATAAGTATAACTATGCCCCGGTGATTAATGAAGTGGAGGAAGCAAGAGAAATGTGTTTGGAACGAAGCATATGGAATTCCAGTCTCTGCTTACCTCGGTGGGAAATAGGCGTGAGTTTATGTGTGTATGTACCATGAAAATTTGGAAATGGTCTATACACACTTCCACCCTCCATTTAAGGGAAGTGGGGGGTTAGATAGAGACAAAAATAGCCTAAGTCACTCTGCATTAAAAAACTATCTCCACTTAAAAAAATCACGTCAATCCGTCGCTCCGTTTTGCCGTGAAAGACGGTGAAACTAAAGGACACACATACAATAGGGTATTTGACTGGGTCAAAGATAAATTATTAAATGCTAATCTAGAAATAGAAGCCAGTCTAAGAAGATCAAAAATCAATCTCATTTTACTATTCCACTTGTTTTCGAATTTTATTTATGAATTAAGTAACAATGATTACGACGTTTGCCCGCTTTCATTGATGACGTCACAGTACAGTATTTCCATACAAACTCCAAAGAAAACTTTCGGTTTGACGTTTCGTTTCGTTTCGTTAGATTGTCAAGTAGCCTATTTCGCATTACTAATATTAATATGATGGATTTTAGGGAACGGGTCGATGCGTAGGTAACAATAGGGACTAACTTTTGAATTTTGTTTTATGTTTGCAGAGCTGTCATATCGACGGAGATTGACCACTTGGGCATGTGGTCGTTCGGTCAAGTGGCGATGGGCGCGGCGCGGCGCCCAGCATGTGATCACTGGTCAAGTGATCACTGATCGCATTGTCCCCTGCCCTAGTACAAGTGGACACATGCTGATGTCGGTCATTTCTCAAGAAGACGAACGTAATTCTTTAGTTGATGATAATGTTGTACGTATCTGTCCTCTCTTCGCTTCTCCGGTTAGGTGAGAGAAGGCCTATGCCCACAAATTGGACGTATATGGGTAATTTACGTTGTGTTACTCAATTTGAACGGATGCACTCCCTATCGTAACATTGTAACTTAATTATGGTATCAATACAGGCGGACAAACGTAATTTTGTAGTTTGGCAGCTTGTCTTCTTCTTATCGGGCGGGTTGTGAGGATTACCAACATCATCAACTCTGAAGCCAAGCTTATTATTGAGCTGCCAAAGGCCCCTGACATGGCTCATGGTTCATGAAACACTACGACTAGAAATTAAAACAAAATATTCACGTGAGTGTGCAACTGTGCATTTGCCGATATATCTAGATATTTTACTTACTGGATAGGTTAATATGATAGTAACAAAATATTTTAAGTCTCAATGCTCAGTGGGCAGGAAGCACGCCTTTTGAAAGTGCTCAGTTCAATTTAGTTTACGCTGCAGCGCAGTGAAGCGATTTTGCGCTTCGCCTGAACTTCGCGACTTAGTGAGGAAGTTCTACGAAGTTGCCTGTGTCGTGGTTGCTCTCTGCTCGAGTTGACATAATCAGTCACTATTGCCACAGATTATGTAATATACTATTTATTGCCTAGAGTATCTAATAGGCTACTTGACAACCAAGTCAAATGAGATACTTATTTACGAAACGTCAAAACGAAACCTTTCTTTGGAGTTTGTATAGAAATACTCACGGTGATGATGCGCGATTCATCGTAACCGAAGAATTTCTCATATATCGAGGACGTTTTCATATGCTAAGTCTCAACGCTGAAAAGTGATTTTTCTTTTCCGCGCCAGGTTCGTCTTCTCTGCATAAGCGCAAAATAATTCAAATTCTTCGTAGGAGAGTCTAAGAGTTCGTAAGGTGGTTCATCAAAAGTTCGTATCATCGATAGCGAGATGTCGTCTGATTTAATCTGATATTGTGTGCACCCCATTAAATTGTGTGTTTTTAGTGAGTTAATGTATTCAAGTACCTATGGGAAAAAATGTAGATGTTCCAACTCTAAAGTTCTTCATACACAGTGTAGTTTGTATGAACGCGTGCTTACAAATATGAATATGTTCTTAAGTTTTTTTTTCAAAATATTCTCAAGATTGCTCTCGCCTAAATGTCCCAATTGTGTTTGCACACAATCAAGCTCTAAACTAAATCTGACTGAGCTAGCCCTAATTTTTTGAATTTGTCTTCCACAAATAGTGTGTGAAATGTTCAAAATAGGTACCTATGCAACAGATAAGGTATCGTAGCAGAAAACAAGTGGACACAGTTCCCATATTAGGTACATTCATTGTCATAGATTTTGCATTCACACGTAGGGGACAGAACGCCAAAGAAAAATAAACAGACAGACCAGTTCTCTGAACATAAAAATTCTTTGAAAAATTGTTCAAACTGATGCATTAATTGTACGCGTTTGTAGGTAATACTACTTACTTAAAAGATTTTTGTTTTAAGTTTCTTATTGTCCATATGCCTCTGGCATATTCAGAAATTGACCCCAGATAAAGTTCCGTCTCTTTTTTACCCATTCATAACTGTCCTGTGCTTAACCTGTTAAATATGTTAAATCGATATCACGTCAGCCTCTGAGAGACACTACCTATCCTCACGTCTAGTCCCCCGCTACTCTCCACAGGTAACCCGCCAGTCGCCGCACGCGCCGACCGGCCGTGGGAGCGTGCGCGCGCGCTCGTTGCAGATAACATCTATATTGGCACTTGTACGCTTTGTTGATAGCGACGCAATCTACTACGATCCCGAATAGGGTTGATAGTTGATGAGCTGGAAACAGGAATATTAACACGCTTTGACAGTTCTTTTCAAAATGGCTTGTAAGGGCTGTAATTGGATGAATTTTTTGAATGTTCGCTTTTATTTGTAGCGAGATTTCACACGGATGCGATAAGGGATTTACATACTTGCTGATAGACAATAGTTTGCCTACGTTCTGAATGAGTTAGAAAACAAAACCGTGTTGCTAAGGATTTTCTTGATTTTCTTTAGCTCGTATTCTCAAATGGTGACAGTGATAGCGAAACGCCGAACGCCACGGCGCGCATACATATTAAAAAATAGAGTTAGTTACCTACTTTAATAATTATATGTTTTCGTTTTCAACAACAGTTAGTGGCTCTACGAGACGCTTTCCCCAGATTTTCGGTTCTAAATGGTGGTTGATTGTTGATTGCGTCTGATCCGGGAACTACACTCGCCTGCAAAAGTAAGGAGGTAGGTACCCACTTGTAAACTTGTAATTTTAACAGTATAGTACCTACTATACCAAACTTCCTAAACCTTCCTTCCTTTTTTCCTTTTTCTTCCTTTTCCTAAACTGTAAAATTTGCTGATTGAATATAAAAGCGTTTTGTAGATAGTTTTAATTTGTAACTATTAAACTATACATTTAGAGTCCTTTTTATTGCGAAAGTTTATCTTGTGTACTTAAAAAGTTATTATATTTAAAAAAAGTGTAGTAAGTTAAGTACTTATTGTTGCCGGCCAGTGTATGAAATTAAAACTTGTCTTTCAATACCTAGACTGACTTTGATGATCCTACTTTGACGTTTTATTTTGAATTTAGATTAAAACTTTTGAATTTAGAAAACGAAATGACGTTTTTTTTTAATTTAGATTGTTTAAAGAGGTCGGATAATGCCAACAGAGAAAGTTGACCTCGTAACAAAGGGGCACCTTACTCACGGGCCTTTATGGGAATTTCTAATGGTTAGTTTTGTGTGGGAATTGGACATTTGGCGATAAATTGTAATAGGTGGTCGTTATCTGCGTACAACGCCGGGCCCGGCGAATTGCCGGCTGTTTGCCCACGACGATACGGACTATCGAACGACTACAAACAATTGGACAAGCTTATTTATACAGGTGTGTTGTAACGATGCTATAACTATTCATACACAATATCAAAATCATTCAATCAAATCAAATCAATACAACTGGATTCTTCTTATTATTATCTTGCCACACTTACGGCATTGTCAGTGGCTTCGTGAACGTCTCTAATAATACAGGTGTTAGGGCATTTAGGACAGCATAAAAGGAGAACCATAGTTTGTGGTGATACTCCACACTCGCACTTATCGCAACCATCAACCAGGTATCCCCACCTGCAGAGATTATCCTTGCAGCGGCCAACCCGTGTCCGGAGCCTATTTAAGGACTTCCATGTCGATCACGCTACATTGCTTACAGGCGGGAGGCTTTGAAAAAAATCCACTTGATATTAACTCAGAATAATCAGCTGAATCATCCCTCTCAGTATTCGTTACGATGTCACTTACACCCCGTACAAGTACATACGATAGCCATACAAGTAGGTATGGATGTTAGTGATACCGTAACGAATATTGAGGGGGATGATTCAGACCATGATTCTGAGTTGATATCAAGTGGAATTTCCTGTCAAAAAATTCAATAATTTTTTGTGTTTTTTTTTTTAATTATTTTCCTATCCATACTTTTGCGACAGGAAATTCCACTTGATAACAACTCAGAATCATGGTCTGAATCATCCCTCTCAGTTTTCGTTACGATGTCACTAACACCCTGTATATATATATCACGGATGTACCCGAGTCCAGCCCAGTTCGGAGAACCTTTGACTTACATCTTAGTATCACGGGTTCGAATCCCAACTCGGGCTCTAAACTACTAAATTCGACTTCGTGAGTTTGAATCATATAACATAGATCACGTGGTTAATGGCTATAGGCTCGCGCCTTCTTACATGGGACTTAACACTTTCTAGTTTTACTGGTTCCTTTTTTTTTTTAAAAAATAGTAGTTTTTTCTTGTACCTATTCTTCTTTTCTTTTTGTTGTAGTGTTGCCTGGCTGTAACTTTTCATACCTTTTGTTATTCCGTTCTTTTTTATATATACATATTAACTACATAAGTTGTGCACGTCTGTATTGGTGCAAACACTAGTGCTAGCCTTAAGAAAGATATATTAATTGTTGTGTGTTTGTACTGTTGATGTGCCTAATATATAAATAAAAATAAATAAATAACCTTTAAAGGACAGAACGTCTACGGACGTTCCGATTCCAAGGTGTCATACTACCTATTATGAACCATCAATGACCCATGGTCTTTATATATATAAGGGTTAAACATAGCGAAGAGTGCTTTGCCTACCCCTTCGGGAATGCAAACGTGCGGCACGATGGGTGGTGAGGATGGTATCCCAACGTGTCGGCAGAGTACAGGAATGATTGGTGATGACGATGACAAAATAACGTATTAAATTCAGCAGGAATAAATATAGTTTATTAACCTCTCATATGCCGAGATACCAGACACAATAGATTTCACATTGTGTCTGGTCGAGATCCGCGTTCCGGCGTTCGAAAGATTAATAACACTTTACAAACAAATCCAGAATTAGAGGGCGTGCTAGCGAGCTAAACAGTATAATATATTTATGTTGTTCTTATGAAGGTCGGGGATGCAATGAGTCAGTGCAAAATGAAAGGAAATGCGGAATGGAATGAGAATTTCGAAATTTAAAATGATTGACGGTCAGAACGAAAGGCCAGTATGCGCAGAGTTTGTACTCTGCTACAAACGTATCCTACCGTGTCAACAAAAGTCCGCGTTGTGATTTAATGAACTCCCGTACAGAACTCTAAGAGTATTTATATAAGTAGTCACGATGTGGACAAGAATAACAGTCAGTTTCCCATGGTTATTGGCTGGTTGGTGCCAGTGTTGCTCGGTGGTTCGACGAGTAGAACCGCGGGCGATCACATGCATGTTGTGAGCCGGTGAGCAAACAAAGTCGGGCGCGGTGGTGTCTTCCCGCTTCGCCCCACGAGTTCATTTTTAAACCCCTTTTATTATTTTTTACTTTACCTGTGATGGCATTCTACTTGGCCAGTTTTATACTCCTATGCTATCGCAAAATTCAATATACAAATGTAGTCCATTAGAGGAATTTCATAGATTTTTAGATGAGTTACAAAAGTTAACAAACTTCAATAAATACTTTATCACACGACCATCTGTTTTCACCATTTGTAGAAACTTATCTAGTAGATAGTATTGCCATCAAATGCTACCTATTAATTATTTATCTAATTATGTATAACTAAGATACACAAAAAACTTATACGATAATAAATAATACATTATTGTAACTATAAGTTAACATTTTCAACGTAAGAAATGACAAAGAGACGTTTAGGTAACGAGAATAGAATTACTACAAACAAATTTAATAATAAAAAACCTTACTAAAGTACTATTATATTTTATTTTTTTACCGGGCTATAAGTACATTGGTTATCAGATAGTTTATACGCAAGTAGTGAAACATGTATTAAATACTTTAATTAGACACTTGACATCAATTTAAGTGCACAAAAAATATAATAAATCGAATTTCGAATCATTTATTATTAAAAAAAGTGTCCGGTATCTCGACAAATGAAGGGTTAATGAGAAAGATAAATAGCCTGCAATAAATTAAGTCAGTAAGGAGACCGCGAATTTTGGGTTCGGTTGGGAATACGCTGAGCACAAAGCGAGGCAACTTATCAATCGGAACGATTTGACGTTTAGTGGCGGCGGCGCCTGGCCTGGCTTAGCCGGCACGTGCTCTCGGAAGCCCGGCGGCGGCACGCGACACGTTACCTCCATATTGAGCCCCCCGGACTTCGTACTGTGGATTTATAAGCAATAAAACCAGGGTGACTTTCTAAATGGCGAATCCTTTACATATTTAATTATTTTGAAATACCTAGGGTATTACATCTTGCAGATTTGAGCTATTTTTTTTATTATGACGGGAAAATGTGGGGCGATGAAAACTCTCACTTTATTAAAATCTGGTATTTAATGCGTTTGATCACAATAGTATCTGATTATATACCTATCTAAGTGAAGATGTAAGTAAGTACTCAAACGATTACCTAGTAAAGGAGTATAGGGTTTTTTCAGAGCACCTTTTTTTTGACGTGATTAATTGTAGATTTGTTGCAGATGGCATTTAATTATTGGCCGGACAAAAGGCGAGCGCTGTGGGCTTTCACCCGGTACAAAATTTAAGACAACAGGCCTGAGGATCCCCAGTTTTTTAGAGCACCAGAAGTCGATATCATTCGCATCAACACAAGTCTATTCTAGGACCTTTTGATTTGCAAATATCCAGTTAGATCTTGCATAAGTAGGTGCCATACATACTACATACCTACGAATAAACCGTACTACGATTTATATGAAAATGGGCACACAGATATAGAAGGACATATGATATTTTCCACTGATGGACTTGAGAAACCTACGCCGACTAAGGAACGGAAACGTCTATGGATAAAACAAGTAAATAAAAAAAAAACATTGAGGGATGATTCAGACCTTAACTCTGAGTTGATATCAAGTGCAATTTTCCATTGCAAAAGCATGGAACTGTAAATAATTAAAAAAAAAAACTTTAAAATTGTCATGAATTTTGCGAGGAAATTCCACTTGATATCAACTTAGAATCATGGTCTGAATCATCCCCCTCAGTAGGTATTCGTTACGATGACACTAACTCTCTGTATATAATAAACCAGTTATTATAGGGTTTTACTAGTAGTGTAAGTATTAGTAGTAACTATAGAATTTTCATAAAATCTTTGCCATCCCGTTTTAATGTGCGTCTACATTGTAAATGGAAACCCCATGCAAAATTTGAGGGTCTTAGAACTTTTTTTTGTGAGATTTTGTGATGAGTGAGTGAGTCAGTAATCTTTCGCTTTTCAATAAGTATGTATGTATATACGTAGTTACGTAGCTATTACGTAGCGACAGCAATGGTTCACAAGCCACGACCGATATTAAAACATTAATCAATAATTTATACCGAACACTTTAAACCAATATGATCCTCTATTTGAGTACTGAAGTTTTACGCCGTTTAGGTATAATTAAATTCTCCGAATAGGGATGTTTTCAACTATAGTTTTTTTTTTTTATGAAAACATGAAGCCGTATTTTTAAACGAGAAGAATATCGAATCAATAAATAAGTATATATATTTTTTTAATAGTAATAATATTTATTCAAAAAAAAAGGTAAGTACATTTTTTACATAATCAGCATTACATTTTTAGTGTAAGTTTACAATTTTTCTAATTGAATTTGAAAAAAATCAAATCAATAACAGTATTGATTTACATTCATAAATATTTTTTAAAAATAAAATGTTTTAATGAATACTTACGCATTTTAATATAGACAACATTTTACAATAACTTCAATGCGCGGTACGAATGAGACACATTCTAGGCTCCGTTCCCCAAAAAAATTTAGAATTTGAATTCAGAACTGAGATCTAAGTTGTGGCTACTTTATTGGGACTTTTTGGCTGCTTTCTTCATCAAATAATCTACTTACATAATTAAATCGAGGTGATGTTTTGTGGCTAATGATCGCATTAAGTTAGTGGGAAACATTCGCGAATTATTCAATAAACAAAGTGTACTTACCTATTTTCGTTTCATGCCAAGAAACCGCATAATAACTCAAAAGTTTATGTGGACTTTTGATTTAATTCGTTCGTTTTCGGTTTCGGAGTAGGAGTCTGCTCCGAGGGCGAGGGCTTAGGTTTCATCATTCACCGTCGAATCACTTTTCATCACTTCATTAATCATCATCAAGAAAAAGATAATAAGGCTTGGCTGTATAGGCATAGTTCACTTTGCCTTGCCCTTCGGAGAAAATCAAGAAAAAAACTACTTTATTGATGTTTTGTTTTGATTCCCGCGTGAATATTAGCATTCGTTCTTGTATCCGAAAATGCAAGCATTGCCGACGGCCATTAAAAAATAGAAGCACTGTATGGTCAAAAGTACTAATATGTATACACTTTGAAACCATGTCATATTAACTTTTTTGTCAAACTAAACCGCAAGTCTCATTAAATGTCAAATATGATAGTGCGACAGGGTTCTAAAGTTGGTACATTATATTGTTCATGACTGCACACCACATTATATCAATATTTAATACGGAAATAAAAAGTCACTTAATAAATCTCCCAAACATGAACATTTAATTCTTGTCGTGTTTAACTATTTTGAGCTGTGTATTTACTCTTCATAGCAAATAATGATATTAAATTCTTTTCTCAACAGAAAATGAGTCTAATGCATGTTGTAATTGGGGTGGAAATCGGTGCGGAGCGATGAAACCGAGGGTGAAGCTTAGCAACCAAGAGATGCGTGTTTAGGGGATGGTCGAGACTGGTTTAGCCAGCGATTTAAAATATAACATAGCCTATGCATTATTCTGATATACAGTGAAACTTGGTTAAGTGGGACCTGGATAAGTGAGAAACCTCCATAACTGGAACTCATGCTGAGGTCCCAACACTTTGGCACTGAATTACCTCTGTTAGTGGGACGAGGTAAGCCTCTATATCTGGAATTCGTTCTTTCGATTTATCATCATAGTTACCTCTATAACTGAGACAGCGAGTAAATTTTATATGCATAAACCTCTGTAACTGAGATAACATTGTTTGTTTACTCATTCTTATTCTACCCACAAATTCCACACGTAATTCCAAGTACGTAAGTACAAATTTTGAGCTTCAATTACCTTAATTTTTAGTTTCGCTTTACTATCATACAGATGTTTATTTGGAAAATACATAACACGTTATTTTATTTAATGATCGCACCTGTATAACTGAAATAACCCGTATTCTCACCTCTATTAATGGAACCCTCTATAAATGAGACAGATATTTATTTATACCTGTATATTTGAGACACTGGGTAAGTGGAATACCTCTATAAGTGAAACGACATTGCAGGTCCCTTGATGTCTCACTTAACCAGGTTTCACTGTACATGCTAAGCATGTCGAGTCAACACCCTGTTACCAAAGTTCTAAAATTAAATGAGTTTGCCAAAACTGCTCAATGAGGGACTTTCCATAAGCTATATCCCCCAAAAAATATAGATGGCGTTCTACAGATTCAACGTAATAATTAACTCTATTCTCTCTATATAATTTAATGGTAGAGGCATATATAAAAATAATTATTGCTTGATATTTGAATCAGATAGGTTAGGTATGTATAGAATTGCGTTGTTAGGTAAATTGCTTCTCTTTATTTTGATCAGAATAATAATGGGTGGAAAATGTGTGTCTCTGGCTGTAATAACAAGGGTCATTTATACCCCAAAAACAAAGATAGAAGATGTATACACATACATACATAAACAGCCTATATACGTCCCACTGCTGGGCACAGGCCTCCCCTCAATCAACCGGAGGGGGTATGGAGCATACTCCACCACGCTGCTCCAATGCGGGTTGGTGGAGGTGTTTTTACGGCTATTAGCCGGGACCAACGGCTTAACGTGCCCTCCGAAGCACGGAATCATCTTACTTTTTCGGACAATCAGGTGATTCAAGCCTGAGAAGTCCTTACCAAACAAAGGACAGTCTCACAAAGTGATTTCGACAATGTCCCCATCGGGAATCGAACCCGGACCTCCAGATCGTGAGCCTAACGCTCTAACCACTAGACCACGGAGGCTGTTAATATTAGAAGGTTCAACGAAGGCGATGCTACGTACAGCGCCATCTGTGTTTTTTGGGGAACGTAGTCTGGAAAGTCCTTCATTGCTCATTAGCAAGGATAGCAGAGACTACAATTAAAATATTTAACAAATATATTAGATAGGTGATAATAGGTTAGAATAGAGGAGCTCGGTAGCGCAGCGGTTAACGCGCTCGGTCTGCTATTGTTGAAGTAAAGCAACTTTCACAAAGGCCGGTCATAGGATGGGTGACCACAAAAAAAAAACATCTCGAGCTCCTCCGTGCTTCGGAAGGCACGTTAAGCCGTTGGTCCCGGCTGCATTAGTAGTCGTTAATAACCATCAATCCGCACTGGGCCCGCGTGATGGTTTAAGGCCCGATCTCCCTATCCATCCATAGGGAAGGCCCGTGCCCCAGCAGTGGGGACGTTAATGGGCTGATGATGATGATGATGAGGTTAGAATAAGCACAATGAATGATATTTGATAAGTAGGTATTCGACGTATGTATAAGAGATTTTAAGTTTAAGTACTTGTAAGTTTGTACTAGCTTATGACCGCGGCTTCGTTCGCGTTAAATTCCGGGTAACACAGTTTCCCTTTCCTAATGTACTTACTTACCAAATTTTAGGTTCCTACCTTGAAAACTATGAAAAGTCCCATATACAATTTCACCCCCTCTTTGTAGGGGTTGGGAGCAGATTTCAAAAAAAAATATGCGCGAGTTTTTTTGTTAGTCGCAAATAGTCCGCATACCAATTTTTAGCTTTATAACTTTAAAAATGCTATACGAAATTCCACCCCTCATTTTTGGGAAATGGGGGGAGAAAAATACAAAAAATAGCCTATGTCACTTTCCATCACTTCAACTGTCTCGACTTAAAAAGTCACGTCAATTTCTCGCTCCGTTTAGCCGTGAAAGACGAACAAACAAACAGACAGACGGACACATACACTTTCGCATTTATAATATTAGTATGGATAAGTTACCGTCTTGGGCATTTGCCAGTATGGTAACGTATAGGTACAGAAATCAGAAATCAGAATCATTTATTCAACGTAATTATCATGGATAAACTTGTTGAAGGTCAATGTAACATTTTTCAATTTACGTCATTTCGCAAGGTGTTATGGCTGAGGAGAAGAAATGACAAGAAACTGCAACAGCAACACATCTTTTAAAAACCAATGAGGATATACATTACAAGTTATTTAATAACTAGAGGAACACATTCAATACCAGACATTTTTATCATTTAGGTAGTCATTAATCTTATAATAAGCTTTTTTACATAAAGCAAGCTTCACATGAGCTTTAAATTTATTTTCTGACAAATTTAAAATATTATCTGGTATTTTATTGTAAAAACGTATACAATATAACCCCAAAAAAGATGAATTTAATTTACTTAATCTAGAATTTTGAATAGCAATTTTATGTTTATTTCTTGTTTACAATACAAGAAATAAACCCTGTATGCCTTTCACAGTTTCTCGGAAGGAGAGATACATTTTTACGTACATACATAATGTTTTCATATATATATTGACTTGCGACCGTCAGTATATTTATTTCTTTAAACAGCTCCCTCAAAGAGTCCCGACAACGCAGCTTATAAATAGCGCGAACTGCCTACGCGTGTACCTAGTTGTTATCATTCTAGATAAATATCACAGTGACTTTTCATAAAAATCTGTTCAGTAAACTTCAGTAGCTTCTGCATGAACAACTGAGATTCATAAGTACTTAATATATTTACAAACATTCGCGTTTATAATATTAGTAGAACTAGCGACTCGACCCAGCCTTGTTTCGGTAAAATTTTTACCCTCTAATATTCTTGAAGAAATGCTGACAAACATGATGGCAAAAATAGTGATTGTAGTATTGGATTACAATACTTTTCAAGAACGTCTGGGACCCTGTGTGTGGTTCCGGCCAAATAGTTGTCTACAATATGTCACGTCAAAAAAAAATCCCTGAGATGTGCTTTTGAGGCTACTTTTCCTCGGCTTTCGGCCAAGTAGTTAATGCCATCTGCGACAAATCTACAATAAGTAACGTCAAAAAAAATCCTACACAGGTTGAGAGGAAGACGGAAGAGAAGACACGTTCGACAAAAAATTTAAGAGCCACGCTCTTGCCGGTGCAGCATTTTCCATTCCAGTTGTAGTGCCGTTTCTTTCAGCCTCCGGATTAGTTACAGGGGATCCGTTTTATAGCTTTTCTGTGTAGTATTGAACACAGCGCCATCTCGCCTTGATCGATGGAAGGTCCGTGAGCATCGACTTGCTATCGTTGGGCTCCGCAGTCGACGACTTTCCACCAGTAACCGGAAGATGGCGTGTGCCGATATTATACGGAAGGCTATATCTTGGAGTCCCTTGTCAAGTAGCTGCTGAAGAATGTTGGTGCCAATATTTAATACAAAATTATATTTGGGAATTTTCGGTGTCTCCTGTCCTTGGACTTGTTAATAACTTGCATTTTGAGTGTGCGACGGCGGCGTCATCTAACGGACGATTGAGGTCGTACTAGCTTTGTCCGTGACGTAGGCGTTGAATTGGGCGATTTATATAGTCCTGCGCCTGCGAGCTGCCGCATTCCCCAGACAGCGCTCCGCCGAGCGGGTGTGTCCACACCTTCGATTTTTAGTGTGAATTTCGGGTGAGAATTTGTCTTTACAATGCGTTATAGCATTTTAATCGTAATTATCAGTGTCGATATATGTTGTCATTGTTTTTCTTTTAGGCGGTTTATAAGCGTGTGACCGGTGGCCCGCAACTCCGTCGCACGCGCCGCCAAATCTTCGTAAATTTTTATTCTGGTAAGTAAGTTATACATTTCTGTCATCTGTCGTGACTCGTGAGTGTTAGTGTTTGCGGTCAGGATTCTAATGTGCGATTTGTTCCGAATAGGTGTGGTTTTGGTGTCCGTGGCGTGGACACGTTGCTCCGCCATTTTGTCCCAGCGTCGTGGCATCGACGTCATCGTACGTTGGCCGCATACGTGGCTTCTCGACCTCCGACAGGTGAGTCTTTTCATATGATTTTGGGGAGTTAGGTTGTGCCTCCGCCCCTAGAGGTTTAATTTACCCCTGTGCGTTTTGTCCGCAGGAGGTGTTTTGGGAAGGTGTTTTGGGGTGGCTGTTTTGCGAAGGTGTTTTGTGACGGCTGTTTTACGAAGGCTGTTCTGTTCTATGACGGGTGTTTTGTACAGCTGTTCTGCTACTGCTACAGCTACAGCTTATTGGTAGCTGCTTCTAGTCGGCTCGGCTTCCTTCCCGCCGCCGAGGGCAAACGAGCTAGGGAGGTTTTTATAATACCTTTCTTATTATTTAATAATGCTTAACGAATGACCAGTGGCCTTGAATACCTGGAATGTACCCTTAGGATTTAAAAGTTCCAAATACCTATTTATATTTTTGTGTAACTTTGGTTCTCTTAGTAATTAATAAATTTAAGTACTTAAACCCATGTCTTACATTTTATTTCTTCATACATCCATTTTTCATCTTCATCATCATCTCTTCATTAAATTTTAAACATTACATGGCGCCCGATTACTGAGGTCTATAGGTTCAGGGTACGCCCCCGGTCTTCGGTCTTTCGCTCGAGGATCGGCTGGTCATTCGTTGTGTATTTTTTTTTTTTGTAACGTGTAAAAAGAACAAATTGTGTGGTGGTGGTGTTTCTTCATTTACCCCCTAGTGAATAAGATTTATCGTGTTCATATTGATGTGTGCTTTAAACGAAACAAGCTAATTTACATATACCTACTATTTTGTATAACTGTGTTTTTAAATTTACATTTGCATTATATATTTCTTTTGCTTTGCATACTTTTAAAGTTTGGACTTTGAACTCGTATAGCATTTTATAACATCACATTGTTAAAAAAAAATTATACTGCGTTGCAGCTATTTTTCCGTATTATTAAACTTCTTTAATTGTTGTTTTTATCACAAATTTGCTTTTATAAAACAAAACATTATATACCCTACAAAGGTTTTTTTTTAATTTAACTTCAAATTTTAAACATTCTTGAGTAAAATTATTATTGTTGCTAGTTTACTGCTTAGCTTTGCTATACAGCTTTTTTCTTCAAAATTTTATGAAACTTGGCGTGAGTTTAGAATTAAATTTTTGTTTTATACCCTCAAGGTTTATTTACAATTTGTAAATTCTTTCAAATTAAGCAACAATTTATAAAAGCATTTCGGCCTAATTTCAATTAAACATTTAACTTGCTATCTAGTGAAATTATAGTTCTTGGTTGTATAACCACGGCTATACATAAATACCTACATGCTTGTTATCTATCTTGCATTCCTTTTGAGCTTATAGCAAATAAACTGGTTTTGTTTTTTTTTGATACGCTCGTTAGTATTACGTGGTACAATCTTTTATTGTTGAGCTATTGTTTGCTTAATAGTTTTGTATTCTATTACCGGATAAATTCTAATAAGTAAATCTTTTGAATTGGATTAAATACGTTACATATACAACATTTATACATTGTTAATTTTACAAATAACTATATTTTTTTTTTTACATTTGCATTTTGTTTATTTGCATTTATTTTTACTTTTCAAGTAGGTATTTAGTTAATGAAAATATTCTTTGATTATTTTTTCTTTAAAACTTAGTACTTAGTTAAATCTTTGTTAAAGTACATTGGTCATTCATTTTTTTTTTAATCATGGCATTGGAAGAACGTCCAATTAAATTTCATCTATTACGTAAAGATGAAATAGTTTACGAGGTATTAATTCGTGGTGCAGTGCCTGAGGATACTTACCCGGCTCTCAAAAAACAAATTGGGGTGTTATCCAAACAGATCCCAACTGATGAAGTAGATGTTTTTGAGGGAAACATTTCGGAGGAACTTAGCATTATTGATGTCAAGTTGTCGGAGTTGTCTGATCTCGTCAGTAGCAAATCGAGACTGACACTTAAAAATTTAAATAGGGTTCATTCGCTAGGCAACCATTTGTTTCACCGCTTGGGTAGGGTGTCCCCGATCTCTGCAGGAGATCAGGAAACACATGTTGACCTGGAAAGGCGTATGCAGTTGGTCACGGACCGGGTCGATCGCTTGTTCACTGCTTTCAGGAGCAGTACCCAGCAGGAAGACGACTTCGCGCCGTGTGTATCCCAGCCAGGGGAGTCATCGCCAGTGGTTACGGTGCAGTGCAGTAGGGATAAGTCTGGTGTTGCTAAACTTAACCTCAAATTCAGTGGCAAAGGTTGTGTTGTTTCGTTTTTGGAACGTGTGTCGGAGCTAAGTTCGTCACGGGGTGTTTCCGATGAGGATCTTTTTAATTCGGCAATCGAATTATTTACGGATGAGGCATTATTTTGGTACCGTGGAGTGAGGGGAGAGGCGCATGACTGGGTAACACTTAGGGAGTTATTATTACAAGAGTACTTGCCCTTAGATTATGATTACCGTTTAATGGCTGAGATACGCGCGCGAACCCAAGGCTCTGAGGAGTCCATTAACCATTATTTAAGTATAATGAGCAACTATTTCTCGCGGCTGCGCAAACCTATCGCCGATGCGGATAAGTTGACAATTGTGCTTCACAACATTAGGCCGTTTTATTCGACACAGTTGGCATTATCAAAATTAGATACATGGGGCGAATTGAAAGCAAATTGTAAGCTGCTGGAGCAGGCGAAATTTCGAGCCGAGACGTTCAAGGAGCCTTTGGCTTCTACGAGCGTGCTAGCCCCGGAGTTAGGGTACAAGGGCAAGCCTAGTAGCTGTGCGTCTGCGTCAATTGACAGTCGTAGGGATTTTTGCGTTCAATGTAGACAATATGGTCACTCATTAAAGTCTTGTAAGGCCCCTAGGCAAATTATTTGTTATCGTTGCGGAGAGAAAGATGTTACTTTCAGGACTTGCCCTAAATGCAATAAACCCACGCAGGCAAATCCAAAAAACTAATAACTGCGAACCAGGGGTTAACTAAAAAATATTTTAACGCTGAGGAGTGGCAGTCCTGGCTAAATTTTATTAGGAACTTTCTTGATTCTAACAAAAAGGTTAGGAAAGATAAACCTTTGGTTCATGTTGTAAAAGGAAATGACATTAGGCCTTTTTTAAGGGTTACTATTTTTAATTCGCATATTAGCGGTCTATTGGATTCAGGTTCAGAGATTTCAATAATTACTCCAGATGTTTTGAAGTCCTTGTGTGACCTTGAGGTGAATAGGGCTGAGGATATTGACGTTATAGTGTCGGCAACCGGTTCCACCGCTCCCGTGAATGGTTACGTTAACTTGCCAGTCACGGTTGGGTCGGATACCAGGCTGGTTAAATTTTACGTTATTTCGGGCGTGACGTCCGAATTACTTTTTGGAATAAATTTTTGGTGGACATTTAATTTGGCCCCCGAAATCTTAAATAAATGTAGGACGAACCCTAACGAATATACGGGTTCTCCTGTAGTTTCACCTGTGCATTTACACAGTTTTGACATACTTTCGGAGTCCCAAAAGCTAGAAGCAAAGTCTCTTTTTAGGGCCTTCGAGGAAATTTCCTCAGAAGTGAAAGGTTTGGGTAGGACCCACCTTATCACTCATAAAATTGACACGGGCGATGCAATACCTATTAAGCAACGGTATTACAGGATGTCCCCGGAAAGGCTAACGGAACTTAACCGACAATTGGATGAAATGTTGCGTGATGATGTAGTGGAACCAAGTAATAGCCCGTGGAATAGTCCCGTCACCTTGGCTCCCAAGGCTGACGGTTCTCTTCGATTCTGTCTAGACAGTAGGAAGCTAAACGAGGTATCAAAACACGATTCTTATCCACTACCTTACATAACGCACATTTTGGATCAATTAAAAGAAGCAAAGTACCTAACTTCCATTGACTTAAAATCGGCATTTCATCAAATTCCGTTAGACGATGCTTCTAAAGAAAAAACAGCATTTACTATCCCGGGCCGCGGTCTTTTTCATTATAAAGTGATGTGTTTCGGCTTAACCTCGGCTCCCGCAACACAACAAAGGTTAATGGACAGACTGTTCGGTCCTGAATTTGGCGGGAAAGTTTTCACTTACCTTGACGATGTGATTTGTGTTAGTTCCTCATTTGAAGAGCACCTCTCTCTCTTACGAGTGGTTCTCGAACGTTTCCGAGAAGCTAATTTGACAATCAATCTGTCAAAATCAAAATTCTTTCGCAAAGAGCTAAAATATCTGGGGTACGTCGTAGACGAACGGGGATTACGTACAGACCCAGATAAAATTGAAGCTATTGCGGGCTTTCCCACCCCCACGTGTAAAAAGGATGTCAAGCGTTTTTTGGGTACCGCGTCTTATTACCGCCGGTTCATTCAGAATTTTAGCACAATCGCTGGTCCCCTGAACGCCCTTACATCCACACGGAAGGAAAAAACTTTTCAGTGGACCGACCAAGCTGAACAGGCTTTTGTAAGCTTAAAAACTGCCTTATCAAGTGCACCTGTATTGTCCTGCCCTAATTTTGACCATCCGTTTGCAGTACACTGCGATGCATCCGATTTCGGTATTGGCGGTACGTTGACTCAGACGATTAACGGAGAAGAACACCCAGTCGCATACTACAGTCGATCTTTATCACCTTGCGAACGTAATTACTCCGCTACCGAGAGAGAAGCATTGGCAGTAGTTAACGTAGTTGAACATTTTCGTCCATACCTGGAGGGTAGCAGGCAATTCAAGATTTTTACTGATCACGCTAGTCTAAGGTGGTTTTTAAGTTTAAAAAATCCTACAGGTCGCTTAGAGAGATGGGGTTGCCGTTTATCACCCTATAATTTCGTTATCGAACATCGGCGTGGCGTGGATAACGTTGTACCTGACGCTTTATCGCGCGCGGTACCCGTTGCCACCGTAGCACTAGCGACGTCGGGTGATTGGTATATGAATATTGTGAAACGTTGCCAGGAAAATCCTAGAACTTGTGCAAATTTTCAATCCCTTAACGGTAAACTATTTCGGTTTACTAAAACAAAAAGTAAATTAGCTTCCGATTTTGAATGGAAAGAGGTGATACCTAAGGAGTTTCGTAATAACATATTACACGAAAACCATTGTGAACCTACGGCTGCTCATCTAGGTGTGGCTAAAACTTATAAACGAATAAAACTTCGTTATTTTTGGCCTGGTATGTATAAAGACACGGTTAGGTACATAACCGAGTGTGACATTTGTAATGCTTACAAGTCTTCAAATCAGGCTACTCCCGGTCTTATGGGTTCGCCTAGAATCTGTTCTCGGCCATTTCAATGCCTTAGTATTGATTTAGTCGGACCATTGCCAATGTCAAGGCAGCAAAATTGCCATATACTAGTGGTTGTCTGCTATTTTACAAAGTATTGTCTGCTATTCCCTTTGCGCCGTGCAACGGGAAAAGTGATCGCACAAAGGCTAGAAGATCATGTGTTCATGGTACATGGCATACCACAAACAATTATATCAGACAACGGTTCGCAATTCACTGGCCGGGAAGTACAATCCTTGTTTGGAAAATATAACATTCCTCAATTACATTTTGGTCCTGTTTACTGTCCGCAGGTGAACCCTGTTGAACGCCAAAATCGTACAATTATGACTGCTATTTCCAGTTTTGTAGGTGCCGATCATCGTACTTGGGATGTTAATATACTTAAAATTCAATTTGCTATTAACACTTCCGTTAGTATAGCTACTAAATATTCACCATTTTTCTTAGTTTATGGCCGAGAAGCCATATTAAACGGTACTGTTTACGGCGAGTGCGAGGATGTTGATGAGTTGGTGTTCGGGTCCCGTAAGGACTACGCCATAGATTTGGGCGAGCTCAAGTCAGTATTTACGAATGTGAAGACTGAATTGGCAAAAGCTCACCAAGTCAACGCCAAACATTATAATAAGCGTCGTCGCGACCTGGACTTTGAAATTGGTGATATAGTTTGGAAACGTTCATTTAAACAAAGTGACGCTAATAAACATTTTTCTGCAAAGTTGTCTCCCAAGTACGAAAAGTGTCGGGTGGTGAGAAAATTGTCACGATTAGTTTACGAATTAGAAGACGAATCCGGTAAACCTCTCGGTAAATGGCACATTAAGGATTTCAAAACTGTGGGAATTTAAAATTCAGTAAGGTATGTATTGTAAGTTTGCAAGGTAGTTCATGCGCCCCTTCCCAAACTACCAATTGTGCAGTACATCTTCACATTTTGAAGGTGTGGGTACACCAGCAGCGTTGGGGAATCACTTAGGTTAGGTATAGGAGCCGATTTACTGGTGGACGCGCGGCCGCTGCGGGGCTCGCCGCGCCGCCACTGGCGAATTGTGGCCTATTAAATTGTGGACGGTGGACGTGTGGGCATTCCCTAGGTTCCCCACACTGCCACTGTCGACATGTCCACTTATTTTTATTTTATTTATTTTTTTTCATTTTTTTTTCTTCTTTTTATCTTAATATCCGAGCAGCTTGCGGGTGGACGCGCGGCCGCACCGGCGGCTCGCCGCGCCGCCATCAACAAGTTGGGTCGTTTTTTTTTATTACTTTTTTTTTTTGTTTAGCGGTAGGTAGGGATTAGTACCTAATCGTGGGGGTTGTTATTGGTTGGGGTCGAGCACTCGCCAATTGTAAGGTGAGGTCACTTCCCCACCGTTTTAAGATGTTGAGGGAGTGGTAGTTATGACTGATGCCTCTTGAAGTCGTCAGTGTTTGTTGGTGGACGTAGTTGTTGCTACGGACACGTATTATTATTGGGATGAGTCATTGCGACTTGCTTATCTACGTGTTTTTAATGCACGTGTGCGCGCTATCGATGCGAAGAATTTCTTGGATGCTATCTGATGTTGTTGTGCTCATGGTGAGCACAGGTGGTTTATGTGCCGTCTCGGCAAGTTTTTAAGTTGTGCGGCCTCTGCCGGCAATGGCATTTTTGCCTTTATTTATTTTCATTGCTATAGTTTTACTTTTTTATTTTTTGGATTATTTTTTTTCTTCGACTTTATCTTGAATAGCATTTGTGTCTGTTTTTTTTTTAATTTTTAAAGTTATTTCTCTTTCAAGTTAAACTTGAATATTTTTGTTGAAGTTTGAGTTTTGGTTTGTTTGAGGAATCAGCTGGAGGGCCAGCTGGGATTTCCTCGTTTGTTTTATTTTTTTTAATTATTTTTTTTTCACTCGGAAATCCTTTTGGGTGGGGAGGTATTGTAGTGCCGTTTCTTTCAGCCTCCGGATTAGTTACAGGGGATCCGTTTTATAGCTTTTCTGTGTAGTATTGAACACAGCGCCATCTCGCCTTGATCGATGGAAGGTCCGTGAGCATCGACTTGCTATCGTTGGGCTCCGCAGTCGACGACTTTCCACCAGTAACCGGAAGATGGCGTGTGCCGATATTATACGGAAGGCTATATCTTGGAGTCCCTTGTCAAGTAGCTGCTGAAGAATGTTGGTGCCAATATTTAATACAAAATTATATTTGGGAATTTTCGGTGTCTCCTGTCCTTGGACTTGTTAATAACTTGCATTTTGAGTGTGCGACGGCGGCGTCATCTAACGGACGATTGAGGTCGTACTAGCTTTGTCCGTGACGTAGGCGTTGAATTGGGCGATTTATATAGTCCTGCGCCTGCGAGCTGCCGCATTCCCCAGACAGCGCTCCGCCGAGCGGGTGTGTCCACACCTTCGATTTTTAGTGTGAATTTCGGGTGAGAATTTGTCTTTACAATGCGTTATAGCATTTTAATCGTAATTATCAGTGTCGATATATGTTGTCATTGTTTTTCTTTTAGGCGGTTTATAAGCGTGTGACCGGTGGCCCGCAACTCCGTCGCACGCGCCGCCAAATCTTCGTAAATTTTTATTCTGGTAAGTAAGTTATACATTTCTGTCATCTGTCGTGACTCGTGAGTGTTAGTGTTTGCGGTCAGGATTCTAATGTGCGATTTGTTCCGAATAGGTGTGGTTTTGGTGTCCGTGGCGTGGACACGTTGCTCCGCCATTTTGTCCCAGCGTCGTGGCATCGACGTCATCGTACGTTGGCCGCATACGTGGCTTCTCGACCTCCGACAGGTGAGTCTTTTCATATGATTTTGGGGAGTTAGGTTGTGCCTCCGCCCCTAGAGGTTTAATTTACCCCTGTGCGTTTTGTCCGCAGGAGGTGTTTTGGGAAGGTGTTTTGGGGTGGCTGTTTTGCGAAGGTGTTTTGTGACGGCTGTTTTACGAAGGCTGTTCTGTTCTATGACGGGTGTTTTGTACAGCTGTTCTGCTACTGCTACAGCTACAGCTTATTGGTAGCTGCTTCTAGTCGGCTCGGCTTCCTTCCCGCCGCCGAGGGCAAACGAGCTAGGGAGGTTTTTATAATACCTTTCTTATTATTTAATAATGCTTAACGAATGACCAGTGGCCTTGAATACCTGGAATGTACCCTTAGGATTTAAAAGTTCCAAATACCTATTTATATTTTTGTGTAACTTTGGTTCTCTTAGTAATTAATAAATTTAAGTACTTAAACCCATGTCTTACATTTTATTTCTTCATACATCCATTTTTCATCTTCATCATCATCTCTTCATTAAATTTTAAACATTACACAGTCTAACCATACACATATTCTACACACATCACATTTTACACACACACACATCACACATCACATTTTTCATTGGCATTTAACCTATCTACGTACTTATATAAAAACTTACGGTTCAAACTGTATTATAACATAACATAAGCTTACGTCTACATTCTAGTTTTAGTAGTCATGGTACATCCATCGATAGACGAACTAACTAGGTACCCACACCTCACCGAGCTTTCTGTTAGACCAACGTGATAGGTGAGCCGTATCGCCGTTTATAATTCGAGCCAACTGTGTTAGTGAAAACTGAGGGGTTAAAATGGCCACATCGAAGCAATTCATCTAAGAAAGCAATGTGGCTATTTGACATATTTGTTTGCATTGCGCACTTACTTGTATATGCGCAAATGTCAAATTGCAATATTGCTTGATGAATTGCTTCGATGTGGCCATTTTAACCCCCCTACACTTGAGGTGAATTAACAATACATTGGTGCAAGTCCGCTACCGGGATTTGAACCGACGCTCCCCGATTGTGAAGCGAAATTTTTTAGAAGATTAAACATCTGAATGTGATTTTTCCAAAAGTCGCATGCGTGGTTTCGGTATAAGGCGACGTTATATAGATACAAATTCGAAGTAAGTACAGTCATGAGCAATATAACGTACCCATTTTAGGACTCTGTCGCACTAACGTATTTGACATTTAGTGAGACTTACAGTTAAATTTATCAAAAAAGTTAATGTGACATGGTACCAAAGTGTATACATATTAATGCTCGTGACAGTACCTGTAGTTAAATAAAAAATCCCGGAACGCACCCAGTGACGGCTCTGTGTGCATTGGGCCTTAAAAAGCAGGATAATGGAGGCAATTCCCGGCGTTATTAAGTAGACTCCATGTCGACCATGCAGAACTTCATTACCATTTTATTAATTCGAGATGTTAATTTATTGAAATAAAATTAAATGTCTGCTGCTAATTAAATGGAAATTCAGACGCTTTTAAAAGAATTTTTCATAGCACATTTTTGTTATTCGCTACTGGCTATTTGAGAGATGATGAGAGCTTGGTTCTTTGCGCATTTTTCTAATTTCGTACAAAGTATTATCAACTATGTATACCTAAAATAAATAGATAATCGCATGTAGGTAAGTACTTTGTAAAATTATGAACTCACCTGCGACACTTGATCTATTCAATTTTTATTCCTATACAAAATACATTTTTGCTCGAAATGATGTTCGAAATTAAGTAAGTACAACAAAAGATTAAAAACAAATACTAAAATAAATTATCTAAAAGGATAAGCATAGATTAGAATATCTATGGGTATGAGCATAGTACTTACCTTGTATTTTCTTTTCGTTTGATTGAGATTTTATTTAGATTTTTTTTTCTTTTGACCCAAATAACAGGGTATCATAACAAAATAGAGGACTACACTGTAGGAGACAAGTCACAGATGTTGGTAATCGGATTAACGCTACAGGGCGCGCAGACTTTCCTGATCAATGACGCCCGTATCATCCCTTTGACACTGGCAATCACGCGTTCGTACGATAATCGAAATATAGCAGACAATCACGCCTGTAATCCCTATCAGGGTAGGCACGACCACAAGTCACCAAAAGTGCCAGTACCTACCGACTAGAAAGGAGTAAAATTACGTTGGGTAATACTCAATGAAGCCATCAAACGGTTCAATGGTAGTCTACACGCCCTTCGGTTTCCCACGGGTCGACAGAGGCCCGAATAGTCAGTAAATCCAGGAGAAAATCCCGGTTATAACCATTACTATCTTCGACACAAGTTTGGAATCAACGCCGGCTTCGCATTATTATCCCTCCGCTTAATGTGGTTATATGAATAATATAACAAAAGAAATTTAATATTAGAAACTATTTATTATTTATTTTCTGCTATCCCTAAGTAGGTAAGGATAGGATTGGTTGAATTATTCATTATTTTAAATTTGATTGCGAACGAGTAAAATACACAGAATGCGTTCAACTGTTTATCTTCCCGGGCTTGTCGTAAAAACCGAATGAAGGATTCAACCTAGTGCTCAAAGCGGTGTGGGCTGAAACTAGGTACTTACCTACTAAATAGTTTTTTACCAGTTTTCCTAGAAGACAATAGACGATCAACGATATGTCGAACAACGTGCAGCGAGAGTTTTAAAGAATCGTAATCGATGCAGAATATCGGCGCGAATGACAACTCGTTACGACGGCGATAATATATTTTTTAATAAATATCTTTGCCTAACCGGGTCAAATGAGGGGAGGGGATCTGACAGTAATTCGCATCGGTGTAATTGATGACACAGACGGCATTCACGGACACGTTCGGTGCACTTGTTCGGTGCAACAACGGGTAAGGGTTACTTTCATTAATCTAATCCTAGGACTAAAAGTTTTCATATGTCCATGCCGCCACATTCGCCGTTCAATTGGCCCGTGGTTCAAGATAAATTATGAAATTCTGATTACTATATAAAAGTAACAGTAAATAAATATCTTTTTTTTATTGTGTATGTACTGTGTATCTGTGTAATACTAATATTAGTGAGTAAGAAATCAGTGTGGCTAACATCTTTGGTCCAAGTTACCCGTAATAAATTTTATTTAATTATTTTTTTTATTTTAATATAATTTTCTATACATATCCGACGCACATATCAAGCAATAATTATTTTTATATGTGTATGTTTCTGCAATTACATTATAAATCATACTGTGTTATTTTGTAAAAAGTATATTAAGTTGAAGTATATTACTTTACCTAAACCTAATATACTAAAGAAGCGCCTATCTCGCCATATTTAATCCACTCACGCTATGCAGTGAAGGAGATTTTTCAGTTCAGAAACTTCATACTACCTGCGTATAAGCTCAATACATTTCAAATAGGATTTTTAGCCTGAGAATTGAATTTCAAATACCTATCTCGCATTCAAAGAGGACTGAACATGGACTCTGTGCATTGGGTTTATCATTCCACTAACATGCCTATTGCACATGATATTCAGCGAGTTCATTTTGTTGGAATTTGCAGAATCACGGAATACAACAGAACTGGCGGGAGTTGAGCGTAATCAGCCGGATCTGCATGTCAACCGCGCCGCGCGCGGCGCGATTTATATTGAGCGCTTCGACCAATAAACGATACGAATGCTATCTACGTAGATGAACGTCAAACGGCTATTGGTCGAAGGCCTCGATATCGAAGGTCGTGCAGAGCCTACAGGGGGGTTAAAATGGCCACACCGAAGCAATATTGCTATTTGACAGTTGTTTGCATAGTTTTTTTTGACGTGACTTATTGTAGATTTGCCGCAGATGGCATTAACTACTTGGCCGGACGAATGGGGAGCGCTCAAGGCTCTCACCCGGTACAACGTTTAAGACAACAGGCCTAAGGGTGCCCACTTGGGCGCGAACCTCGGCTCAGGGCGTCGTCTGAGAGGAAGAATATTTGATAGGTTTAATCGACACTAGTGGGTCTTGATTAAAATTTATAAATAAGTTACTTAAATAGAAAAACTTTATTTAGTACTTAATCAGAATTTCATAATTTATCTTGAACCTAGTAGGTACACGACCCAATTCTTTATTTAAAAATCATTTGTTCTATTGCCAATTTCTTTTTATTTATTTATTTTCTTATAACAATGTTGTACTTAATAGGAAGTCAAAAGGATTAGCGAACAATTTAACAGGATTATCAGCAGCCATTTGTCCGAAACATGTATGATTTGCTTACCTCTTACAAATACTTTTAAAATCGCATTACTCGGATTTAAAAACTGAACATTACTCTTGTGATTTCATTTGGATCATAACGTGTCTAGTTAGGGTGTATATTTGTCCACACGTGTGAAATCGGGGGTATAATTTAAAGCATTGCGAGCGATGGGGAGATTCTCTGGGGGGCAATAACAGGTGCGGCATCACCCAAACTTATTGCCCTTAATATCTAGGGGTCGAAATTTATTTAAAAATAGTTTTTTTATTTCTCTCGCCGCAGTTGACAGTGAAGCATTGCGCGGAATAATTAAAATAACTTACTTGTTACCAAACAGCTAGCCTCCGTGGTCTAGTGGTTAGAGCGTTAGGCTCACCATCTGGAGGTCCGGGTTCGATTCCATCGGGACATTGTCGAAATCACTTTGTGAGACTGTCCTTTGTTTGGTAAGGGCTTTTCAGGCATGAATCACCTGATTGTCCGAAAAGTTAAGATGAGGAGAAATTAAGACAACGGCTTAACGGAGGGCACGTTAAGCCGTTGGTCCCGGCTATTAGCCGTAAAAACACCTCCACCAACCCGCATTGGAGCAGCGTGGTGGAGTATGCTCCATACCCCCTCCGGTAGATTGAGGGGAGGCCTGTGCCCAGCAGTGGGACGTATATAGGCTGTTATGTTATGTTACTTGTTACCTACTTTCACTCTGACCATCCCAAACACTTCGGCGTGGTCGACGATACTAGCCTGTTGTCTTAAACGTTGTACCGGGTGAGAGCCTTCAGCGCTCCCCATTTGACCGGTCATGTAGTTAATTCCATCTGCGGTAAATCTACAATAAGTCACGTCAAAAAAAGTACTCCGTCCATAGATTTATAACCAGCAAAAGGAATTCGTGCCCGTCGGACGGAATGAGAGAATTTCTATGCTACGTTCACCAAAACAATATTATAGAGTTGTACAGTTTTAACATGAAAATTAGGTACCTACTTTCTCATTGCTCGGGTTCATAATTATTAAAAATACATTGAAATGACAGTAAAACATATGTAAAAATAATTGTTGCTTTCTATTTGAATCACATTATGTATAGAATTATATTGCTACCTACTTATATTGCTTTTCTTTATTTTGATCAGAATAATAATGGGTGGAAGACGTAATTGTACAATTATACCTTTTGGGTGTAAGAACTTATATATTTTTATTTATACTATCAATTATGATTTAACCCCTTGGCATACTACTGATTTTCATTTAGTAATTTGTTAACCTTACCTTTGTTTTTTGTTTTGTTGTTATATATTTTTTCCGTTTAAACAATTCACGGCACGGTTTTTTGTTGGCACGTTCAATTCATTTATTACTAATTATAAGCGTAATATGGGTACTGGCAGAATATCAGTGTTGGTGAGAGTGGGCATTCGTAAACAATATGCTGAGTCAGTCCCATTTCCCTGGGCAGTGTTAGCTACTAGTCACAAATTGTTAAACTTAATTTATGTAAATGCTTTTGTAACCTTCACTGTTTTGGGAATAAAGTTATTCTATTCTATTCTATTCTAACTTACTTTTACATTGTTTTAAGTTTACGCGGTTATTATCATAATTAAAACACATAATAACGGGTTCTTACCGCGTTTAAAATAGGAATAATATGTTGAGACTCTCATCCCTATTTTAAACGCGGTAAGAACCCGTTATTATATCTTTTAACTTACTTTTACTCCAATAACTTACTTTTCAGTCTGACCGTAAAGCATCTGGTGATAAAGCAATTCTAATTAAAAACTAACGATGAAGAGAAGATAAGCAACAATGGATATTAGGAGAAAATTGCCTTTTGCACTTGAGCTCAATTTGAATTATGGCTTTGACAGCGAGTTCCCGAATAAGAAAGCAGGAAAACTACTACTACTACTTATGTTTTTATTCGTATGTTTATGTCCTTTGTATATATCGTGGTGCAATAAAGTATCATTGATTGATTGAAAACTGTTTCTCAGTACCCTACCTGTAACCTGTCCACATAAACATCAAAACTCGCTCGACGTAGAGAGAAAATAAAGCGAAGAGAGTCTCTACTCTACTTTACTCTTTACTCTACTTGACGTCATGTTTCTCTAAAGCAACTCAAGCCACTCGCTCCTTTTAGGGTGTTCAATCGCTGTCAAAGCCTGAAGACAAGGCTTTGACTAATAAGGATTTTAAATGAAAGAGATTGAAAACTGGAGACAAGGCATTGGCCTAAATTGGATATTGAAAACTGAAGACAAGGCCTAGGCCCATTTGATCGTGAATTTCGAATATTTAATTACTAAAGTCAAGGCTGTACGGTCCTCAGATCTTTGCCCGCCTTATAAAGGCGAATTTAAACAACAACAACATATTCCCGCCAAGTAGTTAATGCCATCACCACAGTAGGGAAACCTACATAAATATGTCGCGCCAAAAAATATTAAACGATAATAGAGTAATTTCCAACTAGTCAAATCAGTTACCTACTTTAAAAAAAAACAACCTGTGACGTCCTAGAATAACGTGGCAAAATTTGACACTTATTATTTCTGTATTAAAATTTGCTAATAAGTTAAGTTACCTTTATAACTATTTTTATTTAGTACTTAATCAGAATTTCATAATTTATAGTTGACCTATGAAACTACCCAATTATATGTACTTACTGAACCCTGTTGAAGTTTAAAAGTCAAAGGAAAGCAGCTTCGCCCTTCGTTCGTTCCCGAAAGGTCTAAATTTCGTGAGTTCTATTATTAGAGGTGGCTCACACCGAACAGGTCACACGGACGACGCGCGTCGACGCGCCCGTGCGTCTGTGTTGGTGTATCTTTGCACGTGACGCCATGTCGTCGCGTCGCCGCTGCGATATTAAACTGAAGCCAGCGGTACTCAAAGTATAGGAATTTCTGATGACTTAAAAAAAACACAGTTGGTGCGATCATTGTAGACGCTGAAAATAATTTTAAAAAACCACCCATGAATTTTCCGACAGCAAATTCCACTTGATATGAATTCAGAATCATGGTCTGAATCATTCCTTTTAGTATTCGTTACTGTGTCACTAACACCATACCATATGTACTTATATGGCTATGTGCTTATACGGGGTGTAAGTGATATCGTAACTAATACCGAGGACGATGATTCAGGTCCTTATTCTGAGTTAATATCAAGAAGATTGTTCTCTCGAAAAAAAAAAATATTTATGTAAAAAAGTGTAACTATGTTACCTAATGAATAAATATATTCTTTAATTTGAGCTTCGAGTTCGAGTTTCGAGTTTGAGTTTCGAGTTTGAGTTTGAGTTTGAGTTTAGAGTTTGAGTTTAGAGTTTGAGTTTCGAGTTTGAGTTTCGATTTGAGTTTAGATTTTGAGTTTGAGTAGGTGAGTAAAATAACCCTGAAAGTTTGGCTGTCGCTGGCCGCCATCCCGCAGAGCGCGCGGCTGGTCGACATATACTCCTACAAAGATCACGGCTAAAAAAAATAATTGGGAAAATATGACACTCCCTATTGTTTGTATTGGAAATACTTAAAGAAAAAATATAGAGTAAATACGTTCAAATGCTTTTCATCGTGGGCGATTGTGGGATTGTGCCGAATTCTATAACTGGTCACCTATCACAAAATACGGTTCATTATCTATAATATATAAAAAACCTAAAGGTCACTCGCTCATCACGAAATCTCAGAAAGTACAAGTGCCAAAGTGTCTCTAATTTTGCGTGGAGGTTCCTTATAGGACGTATGTGCTCACTAAGACGGGATTTTGCAAAATTCTACCCCTAAGGGAGTAAAAAGGGTTAGGAAAGTTTGTATGACACTTCTATAGTTTTAATACTAGGGTTTCACGTGAAAGACTTCGCGAGTAATAGCTAGTATATTATATTTAGGAATAGGTACATATTCAAAGCGAATGAATGTACATATACCGACAAATAAAATTCCTGTTAGGTACAGCCAATATTAATAACATGACATTTGATGCGTTAACCACCCCAAACACAAAAACCTATAGCCAACACGTGTGCCCTGGAATGCACCGCGTTGCAATAAGGGTGCATAACAATACCCTGCAACATATTGCTTACGCACGGCCATTATTCAATCTCCTTCGCTAAGTATAATTAATAAATCGTTGCGTCAATTGGCTACTTGATAGTTCGGCAAGTATTAAAAAAAATACAAACGCTTTTTTTTTCCTTTTGCCCATTTGAGGGTCAGGCTAAGATCATAAGACCATGCCTTGTCTTCAGTACATAATACAAACGCTTATTTTTTACCTTTTTTTTTTGTTTTGTTTTTCCCCCAAGGGTAAGGCAAAGGGAACTATGCCCATACAGCCATGTCTTACGTATTTTTTTTCTTGATGATTAATGAAATGATGAAATGTGATGATGATGAAACCTAAGCCCCCACCCTCGGAGTAGACTCCTACTCCGAACCCCAAACGAATTAACTCAAAAGTCCGCATAAACAACTGTCCCGTTCCCGTTCCCGCCAAAAAGCCTTATTTTTTTTACCTCTTAAAGCTTTATGTATACTCAATTAATAGAAAAAAACACAATTTTCGCGCGAAAACGGTTAGCGCCATTTTGCCCAGTGACGTCACATTTCAATAAACAAGAAACTGAAACCTGACAGCTATTTTTTGTTTATTTTGTGATATGTGACGTCACACGAAGCTCAATCATGACCACCTGTGTTTCAGGTCTATAAAAAATCAAATTCTTATTTTGTAAAAATAGAATATTTAAAAAATATTTTAATAAAAATCAATTGGATAATTATCGTTATTAAATGAGAAAATAAAAAACCCCACATATTTCGTTTATTATTGTCACAACTGACAAGAAGCCGATTCAATAACTAATTAAGTACTTTGGTCTTGTTGAAGGCCTGTTGTCTTAAACGTTGTACCGGGTGAGAGCCTTCAGCGATCCCCATTTGTCCGGTCAAGAAGTTAATCAAATCTACAAATCTATACTTATAATAAATCTGTAGAGAGGTCAATTCTGTACATTAAATATTTTTTCAAAATAACTATCAGGGGGTGATAAGTGATCGATACTGATGCCAAAAATGCAATCAGTAAAATTTTTGTCTGTCTGTCTGTCTGTCTGTCTGTATGTTCCTTATAGAAACAAAAACTACTGGACGGATTTTAATGAAACTTGGTACAATTATTCTTCACACTCCTGGACAGGTTATAGTATACTTTTCATCACGCTACAATCAATAGGAGCAGAGTAGTGAAGGGAAATCCTTTTGTATGAAAAATCTAAACCACTCAAGTTAGACGTTTGAAATTTGGCATGCAGGTACCTTAGATACCGTAGAGGTGCACTAAGAAAGGAATTCCCGAAATTCCTACGGGAACGGGAATTAGCGGGAAAATCCTTTTGTATGAAAAATCTAAACCACTCAAGTTAGACGTTTGAAATTTGGCATGCAAGTACCTCAGATACCGTAGAGGTGCATTAAGAAAGGAATTCCCGAAATTCCCACGGGAACGGGAAGTAGCGGGAAAATCCTTTTGTATGAAAAATCTAAACCACTCAAGTTAGACGTTTGAAATTTGGCATGCAGATACCTTAGGTACCGTAGAGGTGCACTAAGAAAGGAATTCCCGAAATTCCCACGAGAACGGGAATTAGCGGGAAAATCCTTTTGTATGAAAAATCTAAACCACTCAAGTTAGACGTTTGAAATTTGTCATGCAGGTACCTTAGGTACCGTAGAGGTGCATTAAGACAGGAATTCCCGAAATTCTCACGAGAACGGGAATTAGCGGGAAAATCCTTTTGTATGAAAAATCTAAACCATTCAAGTCAGATGTTTGAAATTTGTCATGCAGGTACCTTAGATACCGTAGAGGTGTACTAAGAAAGGAATTCCCGAAATTCCCACGGGAACGGGAATTAGCGGGAAAATCCTTTTGTATGAAAAATCTAAACCACTCAAGTTAGACGTTTGAAATTTGTCATGCAGGTACCTTAGGTACCGTGGAGGTGCACTAAGAAAGGAATTCCCGAAATTCCCACGGGAATGGGAATTAGCGGGAAAATCCTTTTGTGTGAAAAATCTAAACCACTCAAGTTAGACGTTTGAAATTTGTCATGCAGGTACCTTAGGTACCGTGGAGGTGTACTAAGAAAGGAATTCCCGAAATTCCCACGGGAATGGGAATTAACGGGAAAATCCTTTTGTATGAAAAATCTAAACCATTCAAGTTAGACGTTTGAAATTTGGCATGCAGGTACTTTAGTAAACTTAAAGCTTAGTTGCAACAGGATATTACAAAATTCCCACGGGAACGGTAGTTAGCGGGAAAAAACATTTGTATGAAAAAATCCAATCTAAATAAAAGGAGAAACTGATTGACTCAGTGACTGACATATCAACGCATAGCCTGAACGGCTAAACGTAGGCATTTGAAATTTGGAAGGGACATAGCTTAGGTACCGTAGAGGTGCACTAAGAAAGGAATTCCCGGAATTCCCACGGGAACGGAAATTAGCAGGAAAATCCTTTTGTATGAAAAATCTAAACCGCTTAAGTTAGACGCTTGAAATTTGGCATGCAGGTACCTTAATTAACTTAAAGCTTAGTTGCAACAGGATATTGCAAAATTCCCACGGAAACGGGAGTTAGCGGGAAAAAAACATTTGTATGAAAAAATCGAAACCGCGTAAGATAGATGTTTTCAATTCAATTCAATTAAATTATTTATTGCATTCCATGTAGTACAATGGGGTGTTACATAGGCATAGGAACTAAAACATGGACCCTGTAGGGCACAGCAACGTTGAAGGGAAGAGAGGAAGTGTGTATTAAAATTAAAACTCAATGAACAATCAATTAAAAAAAAAAATCTATTCAATCAATTGATTCAATCTAGCATGCATGCATACCTTAGTAAATATAAAGTTTATTTTTGTCTGTATTTTGAAAAATGGGAGTTATTGGGAAAAAAATTGTATGAAAAAATCTAAACTGCATAAGTTAGATGCTTGAAATTTGATATGCACCACACACACAAAGATCTCTCTCTTATATAACACACCACGCGGACGAAGTCGCGGGCAAAAGCTAGTCTACAATAAGTCACGTCAAAAAAGCAAAGAAAAATGGTCTTGTTGAGCATTTTTTCTTATTGTCAGGATTCTTTTACAACGTTTGTTCACATCGTAACATAGATCAACACGGACATCCGCGGACTATACATCGTAAAAGTGAACATACTTCAACATGATGGATCAAACTAGTCTCAACATCTATTAAGCTAATCCACATTACTTACTTATAATATTACTAGCTGGTACCCGCGACTTCGTCTGCGTACTTTTAATTTGAATATTAAGGATTATTATTAAAGGAACGGTATAGATTTAAAGCGTAGGGATATTTCTTATCAAGTGCTTCAATATAAAGTTTCGTGACTTTATCTTCTAAAATTAAGAAATCCCATAAAAACTTCATCCCTTTTTTCGCAATAAAAGGTAGCCTAGTCCTTTCTCAAGGTCTAAAAATTGTCTGTGCCAAATTTCATCAAAATCGGTTGAGAGATTTAAGCGGGAAAGCGTAACAGACAGACAGAGTTACTTTCGCATTTATAGCTTACCCTACTAATATTATAAATGCGAAAGTAACTCTGTCTGACTGTTACCTTTTCACGGTTAAACCACTGAACCGATTTAGATGTAATTTGGTATGGAGATAGTTTGAGGTTAAAACATATAGGATAGTTTTTATTCTTTTGTTGCAACGATTTTTTATTTTGATCTTTGAGTAAATATTCGGCCAGGTTAAAACTGATTTAATTACATAAAAGTCGGTGACAGTGGTAGGTATGTCAAAAATCACAGAACAGAAAAGGAATTTGACTTTTTCAGATCGTCAGGACCATAACACCTTTATATATGTTGAAATCAGTAGTCTCTGCCTGCTTCAATGTTTTGAGTATTATCTCGTGTTACGCCCTCGAAATGTCTACAAATGTTTAAATGCAAACGCACAATTTCACGGTTTGAATGCGCGATGTGACGTTACCTTTGATTCGAGTGCACATTGCTACCTCGGCCCCGGCGATGCAAGCAATTAGACAGGGTGATCTGTCACGCGGACTCGACGGTCACAGTCGCAGCGGACAGCGGGGCGACAATTAGCGACAGCGGGGCGACAGCACAGCGACAGCAGAATGGAAACGGAGACGAGAGAGAAGCATATTTAATCTTCTCTTTGACGTGACGTTTCGCAGATTTGGTTTTGATCGCTACTTGGCGCATTAACACACTGACTGATGGACTGATCATACAAATAATCATCTTTCATCACAAAATAGACATAATAAGGTTGTTTATTTCTTCTTTTTTCGCTCTGCTACCCGCTTTCGTCTACAAACGGGAGAGAAAAGAGGGAGAGCGCTGGTGTGCACCGTCTCCAAACATTCTCCATTTACAAAAACTGGCAATTTTTCAAAGGATGCAGCGTTAGTTCTGATCACGTGACAAATAAAACATTCGCTTAAAATTTGCGACCTGAATCGCCACCGCTCACGCTCCATCACCCGCTGCCCGCTGTGGTCGAGAACTAACGCGATGCTGGGGGCGCTAACTAGGTGGAACGCATTACACGCAATGTCACGGGTTGACAGGCGATTTGTGCCGCGCACGCGTTCGTAACGCCTGAATTTGCCTGCTGGGCGCAGGGGCGTGGCGATGTGGCCTCTATTGTCACTCTTTTTATTTTTTAATTATTTTGTTTATTTTAGAAGGTTTGATCTTAGGCTTTTGTATAATAAACAGGACCTGTCACATTGACATTGGACCTGTTACGTAGGCGGGCGGACCCTGTGAGAAACGAGGTAACGCTAATGATAAAATAATTTTATTTGCAAACATAAACGAAGGTTTTGATGATAGTGGAATACGCGAAAGTAGTGTTTCAGGATAGTAGTAAAATTTTGGGGTTTCTACCTACCTATATAGTCTCTTCTTGGTCTTCCCCTTCCTCTCTTTCCTTCTAGCTTTCCTTCTATGATGATTTTAATGAATTCGTCGTGTCGTGTTTAATTATGATAATAATCGCGTAAACCTCAAACAATGTATATTGCTTTTTTATGGACTAGTAAGACAGAATATGTTCGTAGAAATCAACTAAAAAACTTAGACTAGACTAGATATACGTAGTTCAGGTCCAATGAGGACTGAGTATGTCTAGGTAGTACATATGATTGTTATTAATCATTCCATCTTAGGACTTTAATACTTCTTCTATTGCGGTTCTACCCACACAGCCTAAAATAAATTAAATATTATCAGAAATAAAATCACTGGAGCAAAATATAATAATTACTAAGTGGTAAAACCAGGGATTTATTAGTACGGAACCACGCTGCTGCCGCAGCCGCCGGAACCCTGATCCACGAGAGACGGCGACAGGTGGACGACCAGTGTCCATGATGTCAAGAAATACTTGGACAATCCATATTAATATTATAAGTGTGTGCTTTGTGAGAGAATTTGTAATTTCGCTTCAGTAGCGTAAAATATGATTAATTTATTAATTAAAATTACTTATACATTGTTTTAAGTTTACGCGGTTGATGGCCCCGATTCCTGCAGATACCGCCTAATTTTATTTAAAGTTATATCCGTCATTTTCATATCCGTCGAAAAGGAAAGGGACGGATGATTCACAGCTCTTAATTTTAGGAAGAATGAGTAAATGAATGAATAACCCGGGCGAATCAAAAGGTACGTCGATCGTATGCAATGCGTTTGACGTGCTGTCTACTTAACTGTGTCGGGTTATTGACGGATATAAAATTTTTAGACGGTTGGTTTAGATTTGTGCTTAAAATTGACGTGTGTTCCATAAATTTTATGCTTGTCGATTACCCGTCCCTTTCCTTTTCGGCGGACAAGAAAATGACAGATATAACTTAAAATAAAATTAGATGGTATTTACAGGAATTAGCACCATTATCATAATTAAAGCACGTAATAACGGGTTCTTACCGCGTTTAAATGGGGATATGAGACTCCCGAAATTACGACACTGTTGCAAGTGCCAAAAAATTGAAACGGTCGGAAATTTATCGCGTTGATGTTAGCCCTTCAGGGCAAGAGTAGGCGTGAAGACTTTGATAATCTAAGAGTAGATGAGCGAATTGGTGTGTCAGCATCGTAGTAAGTGCGATTCCGTGGTCTCGAATGGAGATTGCGATTATCATAGTAGGTAGATGCTTATCTACCGTTACATTTGTCTCTGGGTATTGATGATTTATTTATAAACATAACACACATAACCAGCCTATATACGTCCCACTGCTGGGCACAGGCCTCCCCTCAAACAACCGGAGGGGATATCCGGAGCATACTCCATCCCGCTGCTCCAATGCGGGTTGGTGGAGGTATTTTTACGGCTAGTAGCCGGGACCAACGGCTTAACGTGCCCTCCGAAGCACGGAATTATCTTATTTTTTCCACTTTTTCGGACAATCAGGTGATTCAAGCCTGAAAAGTCCTTACCAAACAAAGGACAGTCTCACAAAGTGATTTCGACAATGTCCCCATCGGGAATCGAACCCGGACCTCCAGATCGTAAGCCTAACGACGCTCTAAACACTAGACCACGGAAGCTGTTAATGTGTGTGTGTGATTTATTTATGAGTCAACTTTTTTCAAAATCGGTCCAGTGATTTAGATTCAACAGCTAACAGAAAGACCTAATTACTTTCACATTAATTCCAGCCAAATCTATTTTTTTTTGACGTGACGTATTGTAGATTTGCCGCAAATGGCATTAACTACTTGGCGGGACAAATGGAGAGCGCTGAAGGCCGGTGAAATCTACAATAAGTCACGTAAAATAATCTATTTTTTTTTAACGTGACTTATTAGGTTTACCGCAGGTGGCTTTAACTACTTGGCCGGAACATTAACTACTTGGCCGGAAATATGATTTCGCATTATTAATATTAGTATAGATACGGATACATTTTAAAATCCTGCGCCATGGTTACCCTAGCCAGGCGCACGTGCGGCCATCAAACGCATAAATCGTGGCTCCTATTGTGCTGTGACGTCACGGCGTCACCATATTGCCTCCGTGACGAGCGGAGCAACGGGGAATATTAGCTCATCCCAGTATTCATTCTCGTACCGCTCATCCTATCTTAGGCAAGTTGTATGTATGGAAAAATCGTTATAAAGATAACCGCATTGGTGCAGCGTGGTGGAATATGCCCCCTCTGGTTGATTGAGGGGAGGCCTGTGCCCAGCAGTGGGACATATATAGGTTGTTTATGTTTATATTGTATGTTATTATCCATCATCTTTTAGGCAGAATAATAAAACTTAATTAGAATAAGAATATTGATATTTTCTATAATGTCAACAGTAGGTATTTAGACCTTTGGCGAATAGAATGCTTTTGATAATGTCACAATGCTGAATTCTTCATCTTATTAACGAATTTCTGTTTGTTTTATAAACACCGTAAGGTTTTTATTATAAATACGGGACTTGCCTAATTGTTGTTTATGTTCTGTGGCTTTTAGCAGCAGGTGGTCGTCTTGTGAAACAATTACTTAAGACTTTAAAAAAGAATTTACTATTATGAGGTGCCTGTTATTAGTCCTAGTTGTAAGTCTTCCGTTTGTGGTAATAGCAGGTGTTTACAGTAAGTCGTTTTTTAATGTATATGACGGAGGGACGGGTAGATCCATCTCATTCTCGGGTTCACACATTGTCTTTTATTTAAATTATACCATAAACGTCCAGTAACAAACGTGTATTCAAATATCACAATTGTAATCACAACAAATAATGGCGAATGACACTGATACGAAACGATTAGAAAACGCGGCGAGTTCGTTACGGGCTGGCTTTACCACCGATCCCTCATTCGCGAACCGAGTCCTGTCAAACTTGTCAAAGTGACAAGTCGTCCTTCATTCATTCAACTGTTCATCTGTTATGTTGTCCATCTTGAACCTAGTACAGGTGTGACAACTTGATAACCTAATTATTAATGTTGCCATTTCTTAACCAGCCCAGTAGCGACCTCACCCAAGCTAACTGCTTGACGTTTTCGATTCATAATCGAAACAACTGCTTTACAATTTCGGAACTAGATGGCGACACTATACGCACTCTCCGACACGGCCGTCCTGACTTCTCACACGTCCTCGTGTGAGATACCTGTAAAGACAGAGAAGTGCGCACAGTGAAAGCGTTCTCCAGCTCGGTCAACCTGACCAAGGATAAGCAGACATTGGGTTTAAAATCTTAATCACACAGCAAAACTGATCCATCGAACAGCACCAAACAGAAAAATGTACCTCATAAAACTATTGCATTATTGAAACAAAAGCCTTCGTCCGTTTCATAATGAAACCTCAAGACAACCTCTATCCGGCGTCTGACAGTGACACAAGACAACCTCCATCCGGCGTCTGATAGTGACTCAAGACAACCTCTATCCGGCGTCTGATAGTCAATCCTGCCCTTCGAAGACAACCTCCATCCGGCGTCTGATAGGCACATTCAATACATTGCAAGTCATCACTAGATAGCCTCTATCCGGCATCTGACACCTTCACGAAATTCTATAAACAAAAAAAAAATATTGCGCGTATTCCGCGTAACCTAAATCACGTCGCGTAAAGAAAATAGCAATAAGGTGCTGTTCGGTTAACAAACAAAAATAACTAGTCCTGATCAGAGTCAAAGTCGTTGTCATCGATAGCATTGGTGGTTTCTGGCATTTTGCGCAATCTATCATGAGCGTATTTGTACGTGCGATTTGAATTCAAAGCTCTTAAGACGTAACGGTCACCTTCTAAAACTTCAGAGATTTTAAAAGGACCTTTGTACTTCGGATCAAGTTTGGTTTGATTACGTTCTTCATTCTGCAGAAGAACATAATCTCCTACTGCAAATGGTTGCAACTTAGCCTTGGTGCTATCAAATCGTCCTTTATCGTAATCGGCGGTTCGTTCCATATTCTGAACTGCTTCAGCCCTTACCTGTTCAATGTCGACCTCAGGTTCCACGCCATCAGCCAACATAATGTCTAAAGGTCTGGCAACTTTACCGATAAGTAATTCCAAGGGACTTGCCTTCGTCGTACGGTTCTGAGTACAGTTAAGTGCTAGCTGCACGTCAGGTAGAGCATCCTGCCAGGAACGGTTGGTGGTTTCAGCGGCGGTAAGTAAGTTTTTGAGAGTACTCATGATGCGCTCAACTTGACCATTGGCCCTTGAGCTACCCGTCGCTATCAAATGAAGCTTGACGTTTACCGATTCGCAGTAGTCTTTGAAGTCTCGACTTGCAAAGCATCGACCCTGGTCAGCGATGAGTCGCGTCGGAGCACCAAATAACGATACACAGTCCTTTAGAGCCCTGGTAGCACTAGTAGAGTCAATTCGTAAAGTATGACGTAGCAATACGTACTTTGTAAAACCATCTATTAAGACGAAGACGTACTCTTTACGGTCGCTCTTACCACTCAGTTTCCCGGTAGCATCGATGTGTACTGTGTGCCATGGGATCGCTATTTTGGGTATGGGATGCATTTGTGCCTGAACCTTACCAGAGTGTGATTTCGACACTTTACATGTGACGCAATTCTCGACGAAACGCCTTACATACTTAGACATGTGCTCGAACCAGTACATCTCGAATGCCTTTTCAAGGGTCTTCTCCCAACCAGTATGAATCAGTCCCTCATGCACACTATTGATTATGGACCAGCGAAGAGAGCGGGGGATAATGGGTAGACAACGATTCTTACCTTTGCGTTGAACTTTGCGATATAAGATTCCCGATCGTAACTCGTACGTTTTCGAGACATCATTAGAAAGCTTGTGCTCTTTTAGATCTGAGATGATACTAGATATCTCACTATCTCTTTGCTGCTCTGCTATAAGCCAGTTTTCGGTCAACTCAGTAACGTCAATTCGCTTTGGTTCTATCTTTTCGAAAGTACCTGTGTTCACAGCGGCAGATGGTAGAGGATTTCTAGACAGGAAGTCGACGTGCGACATCAGCTTCCCTCTACGATGAATGATATCAAAGTCGAACCCCTGCAGAAAGGCCCACCACCTGTGGACACGCGGTGTCAGGTCCAACTTTTTTCGTGTCATCTGAAGGGAACTACAGTCCGTTACCACGAGAAATTTACGGCCATGCAAGTAATGCCTAAAGTATTTCACTGCGTTGACGACTGCTAGAGTCTCCAACTCATATGAGTGGTACTTCGACTCCGCGGCCGTCGTACGCTTGCTGAAATAGGCAACAGCATGTGACTTACCGGCTTTTTTCTGCAAGAGGACTGCACCATATCCAATCGCGCTCGCATCTGTGTGAAGCTCCACGTCCAAGTTCGGATCGTAAATAGTCAGTACTGGCTCACTAGTTAGCACGGACACGATTTTCTGTCTTATGACTTCATGTTCAGGTTTCCAATTCAACTTACCGTTGCCTGTGGTGAGAGCATGAAGCGGTGCCATGATTTGGGAGAACTTCGGCACGAACTGGCGGAAGTACGAGGCTAGCCCTATAAACTGCCGCAGCTGTGTGACAGTCTCGGGCGGCGGCAACGAGGTAAGTGCTTCCACTTTACGTGGATTCGGCCGTACCTCTCCTTCACAGACTTCAAACCCCAAGTACTCTACTTTCTTTTTCAAGAACTTACATTTCTTGAAGTTCAAAGAAAAGCCTTTGTCTGTTAACACTTTCAGCACCACTTGAAGACGTTCCAAAGCTTCGTCGACGCTACTCGCAACAATCATCACGTCATCCATATAGACCACAACATAGGTATTCACCAAGTCACCTAGGGCTTTGATGATGGCGCGTTGGAAGACGGACGGGGCATTCCTGAGGCCAAATGGCATCGAAAGGTACTCATATTGGCCATCAGGAGTTACGAAGGCTGTCCGCTCGATGGATTCCTCTGCGATGGGGATCTGATGAAAACCCGATGCTAAATCTAAAACGGAAAAATACTGACCTCCGTGTAATCTTGCAATCTGGTCATCGATCAGTGGTAGCGGGAATCTATCAGGTACAGTATTATCGTTAAGCTCCCGGTAATCCACACACATCCTGTCAGAGTCGTCTTTTTTCTTGACGAGGAGAATGGGGCTTGCAAATGGTGATGAGCTAGGACGAATAATCTTGGCATCAAGCAGTTCCTTTACCTTGTCTCGAACTACCTGTCGCTCCTGAGGACTCAGTCGATAAGGGCGTCTGTTGACAGTCTTTTGAGGATCTTTCAAACGTATCTGCATCAGTTCAGTATCAGCATGCCTTGTAGGAATACCCTTCGAGAAAGAATCCTCAAATGACCTCAAAATGTTTACTAACTGACTTTTGTTCTCGAATGGTACATCAGTGTCGATTGCCTCAAAGTCTGGGCACTCAGGTGGCTGTAGCTCACATGACTGAACTACATGCTCGTTTACGAAACTCAACTTATCGGCAGACATATGAACCGCTATGCCTTGGTTTAAAATCTCACGACCAACCATAATATCATGGCGCAAACAATAGTTAGGCAAAACGTGGAAAAGTATCTCTAAATTGATGCCATCGATGTCAACGACCGACAGTAACTGAACGGTAGATTTTACGGAAGTCTGACCTATACCAGTCATAGTCACAATATTGTTATATCTCCTACCACTAAGCTTACAAGCAATGGACTCCTTAACCAGAGAACATTCAGCTCCAGAATCATAATGATATGAAAACTGCTCACCGTTATGACGTAAAGTTCCAGTGGGTGCATTCACGATACACAGGTCGACTCGCTTTTCTTTGCTTGCACCGGCTCCACCAGCACCATTGCTGCTTCCGTCCTGGCTGCGTCGCTGCGGACAGTTAGAAGCGTAGTGGCCTTGACCCCGGCAGTTGAAACAGGTGACAGCAGCAGGCTTGGCTCCGGGCGTCGGTGCTTTCTTAAAATGGTCTTCCTTTTGATTTGTAGAACGCTCCTCTGGTCGTTTCCAGACACGTCTTTTCAGTAGGCAGACTGTGGATTTGTGGCCCAATTTGCCACAGTGAAAACATTTTACGGGAGAACTGGTGAAAGTGCGGCTCTTCTTCACATCTGGGCTGTCGTTATCGGTGGCAGGTAGCTTCCGTTTAAGGAACGAAACGGCCTTGAGCTCCTGTTGAAGCTGGTTGCGTGTAGTAACTTCCGTCGTAAACGCCAATCGTTGAACACGTGGGTCAAAACGGGAAACATGTGCCAAAACCGTAGAAATAGCAAGCTGTTCGATCGTCAAATTTTTCCAGCGTGACATAACTGAAGTCATCAACGAGGCAGCGTATGTAGAAAGGCTCTCATTATCTTTAGGCCTGCTTTCGTTTAAATTGATTAAGAAAGAAGCAGTAGTCTCCGGACAATCGTATCTTTGTATGAATAACTCCTTGAAATCGGTCCATGTCATTCCAGGAAAGGACACAGTTGAAAGCCAAACGGAAGCTTGCCCCTTCAAAGCACGGCTCAAAGCAACCATAAGCTGCGGACCATGTTCATTATTTATGCACAAATCCGCAGTCGAAATCCAAGCACGTGCGTCTACATCCGATTTTTCCGGATAAAAATCGGGTAATCTCAACTCACCGGACGAAGACGGTGTTTTCATGGCTCGTACCAAGGTTAGAAAATTTTGGTTTTGTTGGTCCAAAAGCTTTTGCCATTTTTCGTCGTCCAGATTACGATTTGAAGCATGTGGGGTGGTGTTTTCAGATCCCACTTCTGATGACGGAGGGACGGGTAGATCCATCTCATTCTCGGGTTCACACATTGTCTTTTATTTAAATTATACCATAAACGTCCAGTAACAAACGTGTATTCAAATATCACAATTGTAATCACAACAAATAATGGCGAATGACACTGATACGAAACGATTAGAAAACGCGGCGAGTTCGTTACGGGCTGGCTTTACCACCGATCCCTCATTCGCGAACCGAGTCCTGTCAAACTTGTCAAAGTGACAAGTCGTCCTTCATTCATTCAACTGTTCATCTGTTATGTTGTCCATCTTGAACCTAGTACAGGTGTGACAACTTGATAACCTAATTATTAATGTTGCCATTTCTTAACCAGCCCAGTAGCGACCTCACCCAAGCTAACTGCTTGACGTTTTCGATTCATAATCGAAACAACTGCTTTACAATTTCGGAACTAGATGGCGACACTATACGCACTCTCCGACATATATATATAGTCCTCCTTAACAGCCTCCGTGGTCTAGTGGTTAGAGCGTTAGGCTCACGATCTGGAGGTCCGGGTTCGATTCCCGATGGGGACATTGTCGAAATCACTTTGTGAGACTGTAATTTGTTTGGTAAGAACTTTTCAGGCTTGAATCACCTGATTGTCCGAAAAAGTAAGATGATTCCGTGCTTAGGAGGGCACGTTAAGCCGTTGGTCCCGGCTATTAGCCGTAAAAACACCTCCACCAACCCGCAGTGGAGCAGCGTGGTGGAGTATGCTCCATACCCCCTCCGGTTGATTGAGGGGAGGCCTGTGCCCAGCAGTGGGACGTATATAGGCAGTTTATGTTATATATTCCTCCTTGTCGTATCCGACAACGGCGACACTCTGCGTCGAGCGGCCGTCCCGAACGGTCGTTTGTTCAGAGGTCCCGAGCTGCGCCCCGCAGCTCCCCGCGCTGCGCCCCGCAGCTCCCCGCGCTGCGCCCCGCAGCCCCCCGCCGCGCGCCCCGCGCCCCGTGCCGCCATTGTCTGCCGGCTACCTGCTGGCGTGACCCTGCCGCCATTCATTGAGTCAACAATAGTTCTTCTCAGAACTTGCTGGCTTATCTAAGTTTCAAGGATAAAATAACGACTGTTATTTTACAGTTGCATCGATTTTAATTTTAAAACCACAGTTTCGTGGTCCTCAGTGGATACCTTGCGGTGTTAACTAAGCTGAGTGGGACGTGGCCCTGGGGCGTCCGCTTGCCTCACTTTGAGGCAGGCATATTACCCGGACGGGGCTAGAACCACCGGCCTTGGGGTCTACCCTAGTCGACCCTAGCTGTCACCCGGGGTAGAGTGACCAATCTCTACCCCTTATATTTTTCTCTTCGTGTTTCGGGGTGTAAAAACCCTCCGCACTTAGAGCATAGGAACCCTCTTGCACAATAAGATCGGCAAAGGGATACCAGCTTAGGGCACACCATAAGTACACATCTTCTTTGTTAACCCCAAGCAAAGAGGCAAAACTCACTCTTACACACCCTCGAGCAATCCCACTCGAGTTGCGAAAGTTAGCGAGCGATCGCCTCAGAGTTTCTTGCGCCGCTTATTCTCTGAGGAACGCTTTTGCGAAGCGGTAGTAACTATTCTATAGCAGATTGGCCGTCCCTTAAAAATGGCCGACAGCTCTGAGCTGTGGGCCGAAATCGGTAAAATCATTTTGACGCATATCCTAGCGGATAAAAGCAGCGCGCTTTACGCTGAGATATGCCGATTAGTACCGCAAGTTGCGGCGTTAACCTTGCCTTCCGCGCCCCGCGTTGATAGTGCTCGTACCGACCGCGCGTCGTCACCTTGTCTCCCCGTGACCCCCGGCCCCGCCGCGTCTCTCGCGTCGCTTCCCGGCACTGCCCGGCCTATTGCGTCTGCCCACCCCGCCGCGTCTCTTGCATTGTCCCAATCGCGCGCGTCTTCCCCTTCCCCTGCTACCCTCCTCGCCGGTGACGATGAGGAATCGTGCGATGTTCTTATGGACGTTGCCGAGTCCGATTCGTCGTCGGAGTGTGTGGAGTCGTCCTCTTCGGAGGACATATTCACGCTCGTGGAGGGCCGTAAGGGAAAACGAGCCCGCCGTCACCGCGAATCTGAGCCTGCTAAGGTCCAGAAGACTTCCTCGGGAACGTCGATTCCCTCTTCCATCCCCGAGGCCCGTAAGGCCCCTTCCAGCCCTTCTAAGGCTCTCAATTGTAAAAGTGCCATCAGCGGCACTCAAGTAGAAAAAGGTCCCACCCCTCCGCCCTTGTATATGAGGGACAAAAATAGGTGGAACGAAGTCTCCCTTCGGGCGAAAGAGGAGAACATCGTAATCACCAGCGCCCGCACGACCCAAGATGGGATCAAAATTCAAGTCCCGTCATCTTCTGAGCATAGAAAGCTCACTACAATTCTGAAAGGTAGAGGAATACAATTCCATACCTACGCCCTCCCGGAGGAACGTATCCTCCGTATCATCATAAAGGGAATCCCTAAGGAGTGGGAAACCACTCTTGTTAAGGAGGACCTTGTTAACAACGGTTTTCCGGTGCTTGAGGTGCACCGTATGCATCGCGGTCGTGGCCAGGTCCCGTATGACATGGTCACAGTCATATTAGAAAGGACGGATGAGGGCAAGAAGATCTTCAACCTGAAGACTTGTTGCGGTCTATCTGGCCTTAAAGTGGAAACTCCCCATAAGGGAGGCCCCCCAACGCAGTGTCATAGATGCCAACTTTACGGGCATTCTAGTAGGCATTGCCATGCCAAGCCTAGGTGCGTAAAGTGCCTAGGGGATCACGCTACCTCGGATTGCCTTAGAGGCAAAAACGAGGTAGAACCCCCTAGCTGTGTGCTGTGTGGTCAGCAAGGTCACCCTGCGAACTATCGCGGATGCACCAAGGCTCCACGCACCCACCACAAGGTAGCCCAACGAAGGGCAGCCCGCGCTGCAGCTTCCCAACCCGGTCCCACTAAAGCCCATATGGCCCCTTCCTCGCACTCTACTCGCGATTTCCCGGCTCTGCCACTCACGCAGACCAAACTCGCGCCGCAGCGTCCATCCGCATGGACTCGACCCCCGGCAATCGTCCGACCCACAAATCCGCCCCGCGCCCAACCTCGTAGCAATTTAGGTATTCCTGCAGCCCCTCCCGCGCCTCGTCTGGTTCCTGCGATGGCCCCTCAGGCCTCTGCATTTCCTGTCAACCAGTTTAGGGAATTTAGTATTCTCTTTAAGTCGGCCCTTAGTCAACTTGACAGTTTATTAGACTCCCTGTCCCAATTTAAACCTAATAATGGATTGTACGAATAAAAGTAGAGTCAAACCGCGTTCCCTTACAATAGGTTTTTTCAATGCTGATGGCATCTTAGGTCAACGTGCAGAGATTCACGAGTTTGTAAAACATCATCAGGTAGATATTTTATTAGTGCAGGAATCTTTCCTCAAACCCTCTAATCGCGACCCCAAGATGGCTAATTATAATTTAGTGCGAAACGACAGGATCTTCGCGCCCAAAGGGGGCACTCTCATTTATTATAGAAAGTCACTTCACTGTATACCTATAGACCCGCCTGCCCTCACTGACATTGAGGCTTCGATCTGTCGAGTGGGCATGACAGGACATCAGCCAATCACACTAGTGTCGGCTTATCTATCTCTTAATAACTCTAAAAGGTTACTTAGAAGTGACCTCGAAGCCCTCTTTAATCTCAGTAATTCAGTCATAATTGCAGGCGATCTTAACGCTAAACATCTTTCTTGGAGTTGCTTAACAACAAACACAAGAGGCAGGGTATTAGAAACTCTAGCCGAGCCCCTCTATTATGATATAATAACACCATTGCAGCCCACTAGATATCCCCCTGACTTGAACCACAGACCAGAAATACTCGACTTGGCGCTTCTAAAGAACATAAACTTACGTTTATGTTCTATAGAAGTACTACACGAGTTACAATCCGACCACCGACCTGTCATATTAAAACTAGGCTCCCGTTTAGACGCCCCTGATAATCCAGCAACCCCTAAGACAGTACTGGACTGGGAGAAGGTGGCCGAAGGCCTCCAGTCTTCCAGTTCAGTATACTTAGATAGTATCCCAGTAGAAATAGCCTCCTTAGAGGAGGCCTCGACAGCTATTAACTCCCTCACGGATCACGTGAGGTCGGTTTTGAATGAAAGTTCAAAACAGGTTCCGGAGATGGAAGACCATCGCTGGAAACTGCCTACCGACATCCGTGACCTGCTAACGGAGAAAAACGCAGCCACCCGCGCATATGATTCCAATCGCACCGAGGAATGTCGCCGCCATTTGCGTCTCTTGCAGCATACTGTAAGAAAACGTATTAATGACATGCGACAGAATCGGTGGGATAATCTTTTGAGCGGCATTGAGCCCCACCACCAGGCCATCTGGCAGCTGTCTAGGTCTCTTCAAAAGGATACGGTTGTTCCTACTCCTCCTCTCAATAGGCCTAACCAACCCCCCGCTTTTGACGATGACGAAAAAGCCGAATGCCTTGCCGACAGTCTCGAAGCCCAATGTTCGCCCAGTACTCTCCCTATCGATCGTAGGCACCTCTCGACGGTGAACTCTGAAGTTCAGCGTAGGGCTTCTGTACCTCCCACCGATCCTCCTCTTCCACAGGTTACTGAGGAAGAGGTACTAGGTATCATCAAAAGATTTCATACCCGAAAAGCCCCTGGCTCAGATGGTATCACGAATCGTGTCCTTAAAAACTTCGGTGCTCCCCTCATCTGCTTACTAACGGCAATATTCAACGTCGCCATGAGCAACTGCGTCTTTCCACAGCAGTGGAAAGAAGCAATTGTAATTGGTATACCAAAGCCTGGGAAACCTAAAAACGAACCTTCCAGTTACCGCCCTATAAGTCTCCTCAATACCATGGGGAAGATTTATGAGCGGCTCATATTTGCTAGATTACGGGACTACGCCGAATCCAATAGTCTTATTCCACCAGAGCAGTTTGGTTTTAGAACCAAACACTCCTGCGTTCAACAAGTGCACCGTATTGTTGAACATATCTCTAGTAGATTAAACTTAAAAAAACCTGTCGCTACGGGAGCGCTCTTCTTCGATGTGGCGAAAGCGTTCGACAAAGTCTGGCACAACGGCTTGATCTACAAGCTTTATTCACTGGGAGTGCCAGACCGTCTCGTGCACATCATACGAGACTTCCTCTCAAATCGAACCTTTCGCTACCGCGTGGAAGGGACGCTCTCGTCACCGCACCCTATACATGCCGGAGTCCCACAAGGCTCCGTTCTCTCCCCTTTACTATTTTCATTGTATACTAGTGACATTCCCAAATCCCCTAATACCGAATTAGCTTTATTTGCGGATGATACAGCCATCTATTCTTCGTGCCGTGGTCGAGTTATGATGACCGGAATCCTCCAACGCGCGGCCAATGCCTTGGGCAAGTGGTTTCGCAAATGGAGAATCGAGGTAAACCCGGAGAAAAGTGCAGCGGTGTACTTTTCAAAGGGCTATTATAACACGCCACGGTCACGCCGTCAACTTAAAATCATTAAGATGTTTGGCAAGCCGATCCCTTGGGAGGAGCAAGTCAAATATCTCGGCGTAGTCTTAGATAGACGTCTTACTTTCAAGGCCCATATCAAACGTGTGCGCGATCGCGCCGCGTTTGTAATGGGCCGTCTTCATTGTCTCCTTAACAAGCGAAGTAAATTGTCCCTTAGGAATAAGGTGAAAATCTACACGACTTGCATCCGTCCGATCATGACCTATGCAGGGGTAGTTTTCGCTCATGCGAGTCCCTCTCAAATCCACCGTCTACAGGTAATACAAAATCGTTTCATGCGGAAAGCCACGGGAGCTCCGTGGTTCCTTCGCAATGAAAATCTGCACATTGACCTAGGTCTGCCAACCATTGCCCAATGGCTCAAATTAGCTTCCAAACGTTTTTTCGATTCTGCTCCGCACCACCCGAATCCCCTGGTAGTTGCGGCTTCCGATTACATCCCGCTTAGGGACGGTACTGAAAAGTATCGGCGTCCGAAGGACGTAATATACGATCCCGACGACCCGATTACTCTAGCCATAGAGGCAGCCAATCAGCTCGCGACACCAAACACTTCAGGACCCCGATACCGACCCCGCCGGCGTGGTCGACGATCTCCCTCATTCAGCGCTTATCGCTATCGACCCACTAGGGTCGATTAATTCTTTCAAATATTTTTCCCCTCAGACGACGCCCTGAGCCGAGGTTCGCGCCCAACTGGGCACCCTCAGGCCTGTTGTCTTAAACGTTGTACCGGGTGAGAGCCTTCAGCGCTCCCCATTTGTCCGGCCAAGTAGTTAATGCCATCTGCGGCAAATCTACAATAAGTCACGTCAAAAAAAAAAAAAAAAAAAAACGACAACGGCGACCTCAGTCTCTTCTCTCGTGCGCTCGAATGTGACTGGCAAAGCCAAACTTTGTTCTGAAAACCCGGTCACATTGGAGGCAGAATAGCTGTCCATCCGAGTTAAAGGTGTAGCTATAGGTGGGTTTGGGACGATCCTTGCGTTTTTGGCGTTTTTCGTCGAGCTCTTTCAGACGATTTTGCTCAAAGTTGGCCACCCCTGTTTTGACACAGTGACGCCAATCAGGTCTTAAAACAGCAAGGTCCTCCCAGCGTTCAGTGGAAATATCGCAGGCGGTCAGGCTACGTTTCAAGACGTCCTTGTAAAATTATTGTGAGAAAGGATTTTTGTTTATAGCACTCACTCACTTGAGGAGCTCGGTGGCGCAGCGGTAAACGCGCTCGGTCTGCGATTGTTGAAGTTAAGCAACTTTCGCAAAAGGCCGGTCATAGGATGGGTGACCACAAAAAAAAGTTTTCATCTCGAGCTCCTCCGTGCTTCGAAAGGCACGTTAAGCCGTTGGGCCCGGCTGCATTAGCAGTCGTTAATAACCATCAATCCGCACTGGGCCCGCGTGATGGTTTAAGGCCCGATCTCCCTATCCATCCATAGGGAAGGCCCGTGCCCCAGCAGTGGGGACGTTAATGGGCTGATGATGAGTGAGCACTCACTCGTATTTAAGGAAACTTATGAAGAGGTATCGAATTAATGACGATAAAGATCGGAAATTAGCATGGACAACATGAGGACCCGGTGGTGTACCCGCTTCTCCAGGCTTGACAAGAGCTGCGGTTACATAATAACTATTAACTAATCTGTGGCTGGTTTAATTTACCCTTTTTCCCCTGCGATCAACTAAACGGATCAACTAGAAACTGTACAATTATTGTTTTAAGTTTACACGGTTATTATAATAATTAAAACACATAATAAGAGTCTCATATCCCTGATTCAAACGCGGTAAGAACCCGTTATTATGTGTTTTAATTATCTACAACTATTTTTCTTTTGAACGGCTCAACTATTCTTTATTGCTACTAATTCCTGTAGACACCATCTATTTTTCACGTGTGCTATCAAGTAATTGGCCAATATAGAATTTTAGGAGGGCTTTTTTTCTGCCTAAAATTAACGTGTGTTCCATAAATATGCCTGTCGATTACCCGACCTTTTCCTTTGCGGAGGATAAGAGAATGATAGGTATAAATAAAATTAGATGATATGTATCTACTGGAATTTATTTCTTCATAATAATAAAATAACACTATTGCACAAACAGATTGGTATTTACAGGAAAAATATCAATTTACAGGAAAAATCAAGGTCTAAAAAGTATGAAACAAGAAAATATTTCTTTGGAACAGTAATGTTTAGGAGATAGCCGTGGTCGAATACCGACTTTTAGGACGTACTTACCTATTGGCCTTCCGCAGCATCCACAGGATCATCATACGTATACACGCAATGCCGGTTTTAACTCCACCAGTGCCCTTGGCGAGATTTATACGGCGCCCTCCAACTGCATTTCAAACCCATACGAAAAAAAAGAAAGGATATAATGAAATAATTTAAAATCTTACATAATTATTTATTATAAAAAATAACCACTTATTAGAAAAAAACTAATAACATTTCACTTTTCTGGCCTTTCTATAAGCTATCTTTTCAGCATCTCTTTTGCAGGCTGCGGCGCCCCTTTTATCCGGCGCCCTGGGGCCTGATTAATAAAACTTACAATTGTAATTTACAACGACAATTTGATGTTCATTGCGTAGCTAATATGAAACTCCAAAATATTCGTGATCACACACTCCGCAATGTACATCAAATTGTCATTGTAATTTACAATTGTAAGTTTTATTAAACAGGCCCCTGGTCGATCGCCCAACCGCGCCCTACCCTAACACCGCTACTGTATACTCATAGATGTGTACTGGCATCAGCGCCAATGTGTGTTTTAATTTATTCTTCTTTTGTTTTTAGAACTGAGACTGAACCCAACCAACTGCATTCAGTACCCGTGCAGGAAAGACAGCGACTGCGCGTGGAAGCCATGTCACAGATATTTACAACGACACAAATGTATGCATTATCCCTACGAAAAAAGTAAATGCTGTGACTGTGTCAACGTTTTCGGAGGTGGAGACTAAAAATTGTCTGACAGTCACAGCCCGGACACTCCATACAAAAATCACACTATACAGATGCAGTGTGTGCCTTACACCGTACGTGCGAGCGAGAAAAACAATCCACGCGCGCTCCCTAACTCCTTAGCGTGTGGGAGAGTGTCCCTTATGTTACGTAAATAGTATTACAGTTCATTGCAATAACATAATTATCACCTCTCACCAAACGGCTCATTTAAGCCATGCGCTCACGCACGTAAATCCTGCAGATACTTATGTCAAGATCAGAAGAGATACAAGTACTTACATTCAGAAGAGCCTCACATTGGAATCCTAAGGCGGATTTGTTTATACCTATGAATTAATAATGCAACATTAAAAATATTAAAATAAGAACCTTATTTTGCTACTGCGCTCCTTAAATGTTATGTACTGCGACCGGGCCCGTCTTCGCTCGGGTGCAATGCTGAGGAAAAAATGAAATTATTTACGACATCACATTAAAAACCTCAAAAATAACAGTATTTCTCCACTATTTAATGGATGTTATTATACATATAAACCTTTCTCTTGAATCACTCTATGTATTAAAAAAACCGTATCAACATCCGTTGCGTAGTTTTAAAGATTTAAGCGTAAGTACATAGGGAAAGAGGGACAGAAAAAGCGTTTAATTTGTTTTATATATGTAGTGATAATACCGATTAAATTATTCATTTACATAATTATACAACATGTCAAAAAAAAATACTAAGATATTTCTATACTTGTTTAATTTTTTTTTCCTTTTTTCTTACATCTCAGTGTCTTGGGTTCGAATCTCGACTCGAACTTTAAACCAATTTAATTCGATAATAGCTCGCCAGGAGTGGGTATAGGTATTTATTATACACAAATACACCTCTGCCTACCCCATGATGCTATGTTATGTTATTGATATTTTTTCAAAACAAAACTTTGTATCAAAAAATGAGAATAAAAGGAATTTGTGTGGAAGTAGTTTTAGATGACTTGTCGGTATATAGGAATAATGTTCTGATTACTTGCCAAGTTCGTGTATTGTTTAACTTTAAGTTAATAAAATAACTGAACAATATTTCATTTACTAGTTAATCTTAATTAAATTTATTCAAAAAAAATATTATAAAAAACAGAATGTAAATCCACCACAGGCTTCAACAGTACCAACATTCATATTCAAAAAAATATAAAAAGTAAGGGAAAGCATATTCAAATCATACATAATAAAATCCGCACAAGCTTCGTCAAACAAAAAAAAACATATATTATACTGAAAAATATATATTATATAGACAGCGCTCCCCATTTCTCCCCGGCCAAGAAGTTAATGCCATTCGAGGTACCTAAACTTACAATAAGTAACGTTAAAAAGTACATGCAAATGTATTCAGTGGTTTTCGGATTAACCAGTGTAGGAAATAGAGAAACCTTTTATGAAGCTCTGCCCACCCCCTTAGTGTTCACTAATGTAAATTGTGGTTTTATTATTGTATATTCATCATCATCATCAATTTAAGAGCCACGCTCTTGTCGGTGCAGCATTTCCGTGCTACTTTTTTTAGGGAAAAATAGGGCAGTGGTTTCCCTCTTGCCTTCCGCCCCGCAGTACTCTGTCTGACGCAAGTGGGATGGCGCCCATAGTAGTCTATTACAAAGCCATACTAGTACTCCTATCCTCCGCCTCTGAATAGTACTGACAGTTACTGCTGCCCTCTGTCAGGTTCCAGGTTATAGTCCCTGTGACTTGCCCCTTCCGTCCTGCATTGCCGTACCGATGGCTCCTATCTTCGCCTCTGCAACCGTTGAGGTCTTCACCAGTATCCCTGGGCAAGGGTTCTACGTTACACCCCGTATTGTATATTATTGGTATAATACCTATATTTATATATTATATATGAGTATGTAGTCATCAAGTAGGTATGGGTTTTAGTGACGTCGTAATAAATACTGAGAGGGATGATTCAGCTCATTATTCCGAGTTAATATCAAGTGGAATTTATCACCGCAAAAGTATAGAATTAAAAATAATTTAAACAATCTTAGAAAAAATCATGAATTTTGTGACGGAAAGTTCTACTTGATATTAACCCAGAACCATGGTCTGAAACATCGGCCTGTATATTCGTTACGATGTCACTAACACCCTGTATATTGATACAGCTCACGTCTGCACTAATAATACAATCTACAAATGTGTGGTTGTAGTGAATCTGCGATATCGTTATCAATACGTTATCTTCTTATATTATCTTATCTTCTCGAGTGGTGATGACGATAAAATCGGCCCAATTGATTTCCTGCGTTACACAACAGGGGAAAACATGATTTTGGCTTTGGAAAGTAAGCTGGTTTAAAGTACTTATGGCTAGGTCAATCGGTAAAATAATGGCTCTGATTACTGCAGACATCTCTGATCATAATATACATATATCAAAGGTTTTCGATGTATAATTGTAAACTAAGTGATACCAACACGTTTCATATGTAACCCGGGGTCATTCATAATTGGCCTTCTTGTTACTTAAAATATTATATCACTACTATGTATACTATATAAGTTGTTGATTACCTGAACAATAAATAAATAAATCGTACTTTCTTACCTGTCATTTTCTTATCCGCCGAAAAAGAAAGAGACGGATGATAGATAGACAGCTGGGGGGTTAAAAAGGCCACATCGAAGTATATAAAACATACATAAATAGCCTATATATGTCCCACTGCTGGGCACAGGCCTCCCCTCAATCAACCGGAGGGGGTATGGAGCATACTCCACCACGCTGCTCCACTGCGGGTTGGTGGAGGTATTTTTACGGCTAATAGCCGCGCGGCAAGAAAAGAGAAAAAAGATAAATAAGATGAGAGATTTTGGCGGGAAGAAGAGAGGAATGGCGATTACTCCACCGACAAGAGCAGCTCTTAAATAGAGAGAGAGAGCCGGAACCAACGGCTTAACTAAATCATCTTATTTTTTATTTTTTTTTGACGTGACTTATTGTAGATTTGCCGCAGATGGCATTAACTACTTGGCCGGACAAATGGGGAGCGCTGAAGGCTCTCACCCGGTGATTCATCTTACTTTTTCGGACAATCAGGTGATTCAAGCCTGAAAAGTCCTTACCAAACGAAGGGCAGTCGAAGAAGGACGTATATAGGCTGTTTATGTAAGTATGTATGTATCTACTGGAATTTATATCTTCATAATAATAAAATAACACCTTATTGCACAAACACTTTGGTATTTACAGGAAAAATATCAGTTTACAGGAAAACTGAAGGTCTAATAAGTATGAAATACGAAAATATTTCTTGGGAATAGTAATGTTTAGGAGATAGCCGTGGTCGAATACCGACTTTTAGGATGTATTGGCCTTCCACAGCATGGATCATCATACTTTCGGACAATCGGGCGATCGGTCTGCAATGTCGTAACCAAACTAAGGATCACAAAGTCTCTTCTATCGAGTGGGTTGTGAGGTGGAGTACCAACCTCATCAACCCTATTGTCAGGGTTACTATTGAGCATCTAAAGGCTTCTGACGTGACTCATGTAACGACTTACTTCAGTACATCAGTAGGTAGTAACCGGAACCAACGTGCCTTCCGAAGCACAGATCATCTTTCTCTCGGACAATCGGGTGATCAGCCTGTAATGTCCTATAACCAAACTAAGGATCACAAAGTTTCTTCTATCGAGTTGTGAGGTGGAGTACCAACCTCATCAACCCTATTGTCAGGGTTACTATTGAGCATCTAAAGGCTTCTGACGTGACTCATGTAACGACTTACTTCAGTACATCAGTAGGTAGTAACCGGAACCAACGTGCCTTCCGAAGCACAGATCATCTTTCTCTCGGACAATCAGGTGATCAGCCTGTAATGTCCTATAACCAAACTAGAGATCACAAAGTGATTTTTGTGATTGTGCCCACAGGGATTCAAACCTGAGATCGTGAGCCCAACGCTCAACCACTGGGCAATCTGCTATTTTTAAAACGCGATGACATATTGAATTACTATGGTTGTCCCCAATTATTTACACAGTAGCGGGTTATTGACTTATAATAAATCAGTCGACCAAGTCATTACCTGGTTTTAAATATTTGTCGTTGAAACTTTTATTCAATGTTGTACAAATAATCATTGATTGTTGATTTACTTAATAAGTAGATAAGTAAGGTACGCGTGCAGAAATAAAAAATATAGTGGTAAAGGAGTTCTAATAATAAGGTAGTAAAAAAAAAGGAAAACATGAAACAGTAGGACTAGGGCCCTGTGCTGGGAGGTTTTCTGGCCACGTCTTTCCCTCAGCGTTACAGATTCCGATGTAGTAGTAGTTTTACAGCTAGTTACATAATATGTAATTTAATTTTTTGACGTTCAAAAAGCGCTAACTTAGTAAGCCAATTTTGAAAAATAAATATTTTTGATTTTTTTAATTAGCTAACTGTAGCGAAGAAATGCGGCTAGTGTAACGGGCACCTTTGCGCCCGGATTAGTCAGGGGCGGATTTTTTGACAAGTGCAGTAAATAGCACAGTATCGTGTAAATTTATTGTGCAAATTGTTTGTATTTTATTATGTATGTATGTTTACGAAAATAAACATTGTTTCGAAACATCTAAATAAAGTGAACAAGGGGAAATATTTATTTTTATCACTGTAAAATTAACTACTATTTAACTTAACTCGGAAAATGTATAACTTGCGGCACTAAGCGTAAAGCAGCGGACGAGACAATACTGGTTTCTATGTATTTCTATGAAATTCCCTCCGTAATTAGTGACACGCCACTGGCGTCGCCCCCTACTGATATTTTGTTGTGTTTTAATAATTGTGATCCACGTCAAACTTCTATTCCGTGGCAAATACATATAAATAAAACAATATATTGTTTGGCAATAATATCTCTACGACACGTCGCCTCGATTTTCTGAAAGCTGTAGGTAAGTGACGGGATATCCGACAGCTTGTAAACAAATGCTGGAGATAACTTTTTGTGGATCTGTGTTGATAGAGTTCGATACGACATAGAGGTTGCAGATAGTCCGCTTGGTGCATGATCCCTGTTGTGGCTGCTGTTTGCTGGTGGGGGTTCATGGGCCAAAATCACTTACAAAAATTGTATCTGTGTGTGTGCGCGATAAAATCAGGGATATGAGACTCCCGATATACAAGTAATAATAATAAGCCTTGCTTCCGAAATATTATCAGGTCAATTACAGTTCACTTTATATCTCTTATTTCGGAGTGCCTCATGGCAAAGGCGTCCTCCAATCCTTTCCAATGATGGCTATCACGCGCCGCTCATGTCCAGAAAGGGCCCGCAGTCATCTTGACCTCATCATCCCATCTCCTTTCCGGTCTACCCTTTTTTCTTTTAACCCCACTGGTGGTTCAATAATAAACCTCACCGCTGGTAAGGCTGATCCTCGATCGTCAATCCATGCTAGAGAAGAAAATGGATCTTCTCCTACGAATACCAATAAGATAGAAATCGGCATGTATGTTATTGTTACCGCCAGGTCTAAGGCTGTCCAACTCTATTAAAACCTCTCAAGAAAGTTGTCTCCCGTCAACTCCACGACGAGCGAAATATCAGGGAATCTCGTGTACACAAACCAATGTACAATGTTCACTCCACTCGAAAAATCACCGATTTTCCCAACTTTGCTTATAAATCAGGGAATCTCTTTTGTACTGTTTGATCAACCTAACATCGCCGCCTTGCTTTTTATTTAATTTTTTGACGTGACTTATTATAGGTTTGCTAATTGCTTATTATAGTACGGCCGCCGTGGTCCAATGGTTGAGCGTTGGGCTCACGATACGGAGCCCCCGGGTTCGAATCCCGGTGGGGATATACACTTTGTCATCCTTAGTTTGGTTACGACATTACAGGTTGATCACCTGATTGTCCGAAAGTAAAATGATCAATGTTTCGGAAGGCACGTTAAGCCGTTGGTCCCGGTTATTACTTACTGATGTAAGTAAGTAATTTTATAAAACAAAAATGGATGCGTAGTCTCGCGCGGATGAGGCACGAATAAAACGCCAAGCATATATTGTGAACCTGCTTTAAGTGTGCGTGGTGGTGCGTGCATATGCTTACTGTAGGGGTGGGCAGTAGGCGGGAGCGGGCGCTCACCGTATGCACGTATTACAGTGCCCGCCACGCGCCGGCACGTGCCGTCACTCGTGTCATGCTGTATTAAATGTATCATCTTTATTATGTATGCAGCCAAATGCGAACAAAGAGGCTATTTGCTTCCAAACTTTCAAATCAAATATTCTTTGAACTTGTTTATTAGCTTCGGCACGAGTTTGACATTCCAACTGCCAACACTACAAACTATAGAGCCAGTAGGTAGGTATATTAAAAATGTACCGTGAGTCGAGCGCAGCCAAAGAGTTCCAAACTTTTTCTAACCATTTAGATTTGACACGAATTTAAAACCAAAAGTGTCACATCACACATATTTTCGGAAACATCCATCGATCCAATAAACTGAATTCACTAATATGAAAAATTAATTAAAAAAAAATGAAACCTGAACAAACTTAAAAATATATTATAACAAGAAATTAGTGAATAGGAATAACTAATTTCTGATTCGATTATGTCAAGGTAAAGTTGATTCGTTATCCATTTTGTATGTTGAACTGGGGATTGATTTGAGAAACCCAGCTTACTACAACGGCTTATATGTAGACAACCAGCTTTCATTTACCAAATGTAGTAAATTATTATATATATATATATATATATTCTCTTTGCATTTACCTATCAGCATCTCAATGCCAATATCATTCAACATTGATGACTATTGTTGCTTGGTGGTGAGCTTGGTGAGGTATGGGTAGTAGTTACTCAGTTCATCTTGCGCTGAATGTACCTATGACTACCCCTGCTGGAATATAGTCGTGACCTTATGGTATCATCATCAGCCCATTAACGTCCCCACTGCTGGGGCACGGGCTTTCCCTATGGATGGATAACCCATCACCATTAAACCATCACGCGGGCCCAGTGCGGATTAAGTGGAGCTTATGGTATCATTTTTTCCCATCATAGGTCAGTTCTTTGACTTCTTTATTAAGATTATCTTTATGTTTTCCAGGTGCTGTCCATGCGGGGCCAAGGATGGCAAGCCTGGCGGGGCGAAGGGCGCGCTGCCGCTGATATGTCTGGTGCCGCGGGACGCCGCCGCGGGCCAGGGGGGCGCCCGCGGCGGCGGCGGGGGCCACACCTCTGGCCAGAGCGGCGGCTCAGCCTGCTCTGGCGGCATGCCCGACTCACAGTTCCAGTTCCTTGACGAAGAATATCTGAAGAAACACTTCAATTTGCCACCGCGAGCGCTCTACCTTGACCCCTTCAGGTTTTATCGCATTTTTGGAATCTACCTATCTTTCCAGTTCCAGACTTGCCAGTTCGCTCGACGGCGATTCGGCCCACCACCTATTTAATTAACCTAGTTTGTTGTATTAGGGTTTAGGTGTGCAGGACTCGTGTGCATTGGATACGTTTCGAAGTGTGAAGAGTGTTAATAATTTCTTCTTCTTATCGTGTCAATGGCAAACTAAATTGTATCGGCCCAAAACTTGGCAACAAGTATGGCGCTATCTGCAGCGCTCATCAGATAATAATTTCAAAGCCGTTATGGGACGAGAATGCGGTGGAAATTATGCTTACGCCAAGAGCAGCAAACACTTTAATAATTTTAATTATAAAAAAAAATATTTCTAAATAAAAAACAACCTATCACGTCGGTCTAACAAAAAGCTGTACAGTGTATACTTTAGTTCATCTTACGATGGACCTCTGACTACCCCAGTTGATGGATGAGTTATGTATTCATAAAACATACTAATTTCAATTTCTTACTTTAAAAAATGTATTTTTTGGCAAATTAAAGAATAGCCCTTTTTGAAGAACGCATTAGTTATAACGTCGCGTGTTCATTTCTCGAACCAGGCTCTTTTTTTAATTTGAATTTATGTTCGGATCGATAATTGATATTGGGGATTTTGGGGCGCCCTCTAGTGTCATCATCATCACCAGCCCATTAACGTCCCCACTGCTGGGGCACGGGCCTTCCCTATGGATGGAGAGGGAGATCGGGCCTTAAACCATCACGCGGGCCCAGTGCGGATTGGTGGTTATTAACGACTGCTAATGCAGCCGGAACCAACGGCTTAACGTGCCGTCCGAAGCACGGAGGAGCCCGAGATGAACTTTCTTTTTGTGGTCACCCATCCTATGACCGGCCTTTGCGAAAGTTGCTTAACTTCAACAATTGCAGACCGAGCGCATTTACCGCTGCGCCACCGAGCTCTAGTGTATTCATCATCGTCAGCCGTACGACGCCCACTGCTGGGCATAGGCCTCCCCCAAGGATCTCCACGACGATCGGTCCTGCGCTGCCCGCATCCAACGGCTTCCCGCGGCTTCTCTAGTGTATTATGTTGTATATATAATTAATGTTGGTACAACTATACGCCTCTGCCTACCCCTACAGGCGTGATGCTTTGTTATGTTACGTTTACTTTTGCCCACTCGACAGACGGCCCCTGATTACCTTCCCGGTGTCCGGAGAGAACACGAAGAACTTCAACATGGCTCGGAAGACCAAGATCAACCAGCAAATATTGGACGGCTTCCTAGATCCTTCTGAAGCTATCACCGCGCCCAGCGTCTTCGTAAGTTGAGGGTTTAAGCCAAGGAATAGGAGAAAGAGGTTGTGAAGACCCTAACGCGCATTTTGTATGAGATCGTCTGTCGCCGGTTGACCTTACTCTTTAACCATTAATACTCCTGCAGACACATAACTACGATAGCCCAAGTAAGTGTAAAAATAATTATCATCATCATCAGCCCATTAACGTCCCCACTGCTGGGGCACGGGCCTTCCCTATGGATGGATAGAGAGAACGGGCTTTAAACCACCACGCGGGCCCATTGCGGATTGGTGGTTATTAACGACTGCTAATGCAGCCGGGGCCAACGGCTTAACGTGCCTTCCGAAGCACGGAGGAGCTTGAGATGAGAACTTTTTTTATTGTGGTCACCCATCCTATGACCGGCCTTTGCGAAAGTTGCTTAACTTCAACAATCGCAGACCGTGCGCGTTTACCGCTGCGCCACCGAGCTCCTCAATAATTATAAATACAACTAAATATTATCTACGATATTCGCCTTCTTTCCATGCGGTTTATAATGCATAAGACGACCTTTTTATATTTTCGCGGAGAGCAGCTCCATGGGTCGTATAGTCTTCGAACGAGTGGAGTGCAAGTTGAAGTATGAACTAAGTATTTGCTCATACTTGTACGGCGCGTGTGGAGCGCTCCCTTGACCCTTCCTGCCTCTTTCTTTTAGTTCGTGGTTAAAACTCCTCTCAGAAATTCTACGTCAAGTATCTTATGAGGGACTTTACAGGCCCCGCCGAAGGCATCACAAGGCAACGGAAAAGTTTCATTCAAGTTCAAAATTATTACCAAAAACAAGAGAAATGCTTCTTCTATCGTGTGGGTTGTAAGGTGGATTACCAAATCCATCAACCCTAGTTTCAGGGTTACTATTGAGCCGCCAAAGGCCCCTAACATGGCTCATGTAACGACTACTAACTTACATCATAGTAACCGGGACCAACGGCTTAACGTATGCCTTCCGAAGCACGGATCAACTTTCTTTCGGACAATTAGGTGATAAGCCTGTAATATCCTATAACCAAACTAGGGATCACAAAGTGATTTTCGTGATGTGTCCCCATCGGGATTTGAACCCCGGCCTCCGTGGTCCAGTGGTTGGAGCATTGGGCTCACGATCCGGAGGTCCCGGGTTCAAGAGAAATGCTGGTATACCTATTTACTTAGTAATTATAAGTTAATTATTTTAGCCATATGCTGAAGCTAACAAAACGAAGACAGCTGAAGAAGCAGAGGAAGATGAAGAGATCATCTACATCCTCCAGTTACCTGATTGGGAGTTCAAGTGTCCGATCCACAAGGAAACCATACGAACACCAAGGTATAATATATCTCTTGAAATGAATAACCCATTTATAGAAGCGTTTTCCGCCATTCAAATCGTTTCTAACTTGACCCGCACGTATCATGTATGAGATAATAAGTATTGTTTGAGTTGCACAGACAGAATTTATATCCTAACATCAATAAAGATTTATTAAATTTAACTTTTTATTATACGGATATTAAATTCGGTTTATTTTTTATTTACTTACTTTTATTATTTAATTTAGGTTCGTTACGCGGCGCGGCGCACTCTTAGAACGTGTGCGGGAAACGTAAAAAAATTACAAGTAATGCCATCTATTGCATTCTCAACAAACTAAAGTAGCGCTACGCGCGCCATCTGTTGAAACATAGCTGAAGCCGCCACAATGTGTAGCGTACACTTGGAAAAAAAAACCTGTACCGAAATATTTGTAGGCACGCCTATCGTGATGGGAATCGAAAATAACTAGTTTTTTTTTGTAGGTTCATCTGGCATTCTTGTAAGAAATCCAAGAAAGGCAAAGGCGAAGGCGAAATGAGACAAGGCGGTGGACCTCTCAACAGACCCAAACCCTGGTTACTAAGTAGACACACAGACTTCGATTGGAGTTCGCAATGGTAAAATTCAAGCTCAAAAGTACCTATAAAATGTTTTCAAAAAGTGTAAAAAAAGAATGAATAAAGCTTTTAAAAGTATACCGGCATTTTTATTTATTACCTATTCTAATTATACCTACATGGAATTGCTCATCTAAAGATGAAAAAAAGAGAATTTGCTCTCCACCAACCCGCAGTGGAGCAGCGTGGTGGAGTATGCGCTATACCTCTCCTTGATTGAGGGCCCGTTGTACCGTATGCACCATTGACCTGCACCATCAATGGTGCAGATGAGACTAATTAGTTTCATTTGCACCATTAAAGGTGCAAATGAAACTGCATTGAAGTACGGTCTCATTTGCACCATTGAGATGACACTATACTTTTGCCTTTATCAAGAATTGACGATGGATGGGATTACATAGTTTCTGAAATTGATGTTGTAGGAAGAGATGTTAATATGCAAAAATTTCTGAGTTACCTACGTCCAAAGAATTTGGCTGCCCAAGAAGACACTGTGGTGCTGTTTTGGTGAGCGGCATCGTACGAACAACGTCTGTGAGGGATGGAATGACTATTGCTCCGCTGAACACCCAAAGTGTGCTCCTGGTGGTAGAACGGGTAAATTCTAATGCTCTGTTGTGCCCCTTTAGTGGTACAGAAGGGAAACTTTTGAGACCTGTCGTGCTCCTTTTAAGTTATGAACACATTGGAGGGACTACTAAAATGAAATAAGTACTTTTGTAGGGGTAAAGTGGAACCATAAATATAGGTAACGACATAAGATGTGCTCCACCAAACCACCAAAGGAGCACTACGGATCATACAAAATTTACTCGTTCTACCACCAGGAGCACACTTTGGGTGTTCAGCGAAGCAGTCGTCGATGGAATGGTTATTTTAATAACTGCTTCAAAAGAAGACCTCTGACTTTACATAAATTCTTAACTGTGCTTAAGCAGGATGCCGCTTTTAATGCTGTTAACGCATTAACAACATACCCATATAACAACAGGACAAAAAACGTCAAAGAACGTAGTAAATATATAATGCATGTACAAATGCAATTAACTAATGGCGACATTGATGTGCCATTATTTTTAGAAAAGTTAAGGTAAAAAAAGTGTTTCTGTTACTTAAAAAGTTGATTTTTATTTTATTTTTGGGAATATACGTGTGTGTGAACTGAGTGAACGTTTTTGTAGTTTTCAGACATGAAGCGTCATTATTTTTGTATTCATAAAGTATGGTGAAGTAGGGGGAAGTAAGTTGTATTAATATTAATGGTGCAAATGAAACTAATTAGTCTCATCTGCACCATTAATGGTGCAGGTCAATGGTGCATACGGTACAACGGGATTGAGGGGAGGTCTGTGCCTAAAAGTGGGACGTATCTATATAGGCTGTATAATGTTTTATATATTAATTATATAGTATGTACCGGATAGAAAATTTAAAACCTAAAAATTTTAATTGGCCAATAACCCGTCAGAATTATTTTGACAGGACACGTCAAACGGGTTGCATAACAGCGAGGCGCCTATTTTATTTGCCCGGGTTATTCATTCAAAGTCACAGTTGTCCGTCCCTTTCCTTTTCCGCGGAAAAGACAATGACGAGTATAACTTAAATGGTCTTGGACTTAAAATTAGGAGGTGTCTGCAGGAATCGGGGCTAATATAAAAATAAGTCACTGTTGAATGTTGTCTTACAGTGGCATATTTTACCGGCTCGACCTGTAGCATAGCACAATTTTCACAAACACAGCTCGGAAGACGACGATACTTAGCTTAGGCTTATCGCTTATCACCTATCACGTTGATCTAATTAGAATGAAAGTACTTAGTTGTTTTTTGATGTTACAAATGGGTAGCGCTGAGGTCTCTCACCCGGCACAAAATTTAAGACAACAGGCCTGAGGGTGCCTAGGTGGTGGCGAACCTCGGCTCAGGGTCACGTCTGAGGATCATATTTGAAAAAAAAAAGAAAATAATCGACCCTAGTGGATCGATAGCGGTAAGCGCCGAATGAGGGAAATCGTCGACCACACCGGCGGGGTCGGGTGGTCCGCTTGATTGGTCGCCTATAGCTAGAGTCTAGAGTAATCGGGTCGTCAGGATCGTACCTATATAACGTCGTCTTAGATTAGGTACGGTACGCTGTTTAGTTTAGTAAGTACTCTTTACTTCCACAGCGCACAGGCCGAAAGACATAGCTAATAAAAACTAAACATTGTGAAGAAAGCTCCGTCAAAAATCTTCAGAAAAATTCAAAATTTTCGGGTAAAATACCAATTTAAAAAATTTAATATAATATTAAATAGAAATAAGTAAATAATAAATTATTCATAATGTGTGATAATAAAATTCTATCCAAGTTAGCAGATATGTAAGTGTAATTTTATGTATTTTTCATAAATATTTTTTTACAATACCTAAGTGTTATGTTTTAATATTTTTTTCTTGAACCTTGACCCGCTACTAACTTTGAATATAATTTACACATTGAAGCATATTTTTCATTTTGTTACTGTTATTTATATTCAAAAAGTAGATCGGTAGGCACCTAAAAGTGTTTTGTAACTTTTTTCAGCCCTTTAGCAAAACCTGGCTTTGATGCACTGGGCATAACAGCTCCTGTAATGGTAGCGTTGAATCCTGAAGGTAAATGGGAGAAGAAACCACCAGGAAATTTGGATGAAGATCGGTTGAAGGCCATAATCGCTCATTTAGTGAAGTCTAACGCGGTATCTGCGGCACAAAGCTACTGTTGCCAATGTTGTGAGGACAGTCAGGTACATAAATAAATAAATAAATAGATAAGTAAAACAAATTTTCCCGCTACCCCCGATTCTTATCCCCTCCCTACCCACATATTAATTATCTGCTATCCGATCCGTCATTCCGTCAAAATGCCCTCGCAAAAATTCCAAAACGGGTGGACTGATTTCTATGATATATTGTATGTTACATAAATAACTGTATAAGTACCATCCACCTACCCACTTTTTATTTTTCATAGAATGGAGGCGGAAAATCAAATTACGTGCCAGTGATAATGATGCCAATATACCCCGCTGATCAATGCCCCTTCGATTTGGAATGTGAAGCTCAAAAATTAAAAGAAAATGAAACCAAATCGCCAAAGAAAACCAAAGGCCACGAACAGCCGAAGGACTCCGAAAAAGAGAAAGCTGCTAAAAAACCAAAGAAACGCACTTTTGTTATGCAACGACTCACAGATTTTGATTTACTCTCGCAATGGTGAACTTACTAATTATTTCTTTAGTCATATTAAATGTGTAAGTTAATGTTTGTTTTTATTTTATTTATCTTAGATGCACATAAAAATAAACAGTTTGTGAAAAAGACAATTGTAAAAAGAATTAATTATAATTATCTCGGCGCCTACATAAACAAGTCTCACTACGTCCAATAAGCAATATTGCTACAATATTTTCAACAGGCATGTTTATTTTAAAATATTGGAGATTTGGTCTAGTCCAGTGTCTATTGCCATGGGGTTCATTCCCCGTCTATCAGGATACAATAGCCCGATGCCCATACAGTATACATATAGGTTGTGCATGCTATGTAGGTATGCGCGCATATTACCTATGTCAATCCCGGGATTAATTTTCGTCAATCCAATATTAGGATTGTTTTATATTTTTCTGCTTATTTGGATGCAATATTATAAACTTGTTTGATTTGTAATGTTAGTAGTTAGAGATGAAACAATTAACGCATTATTACTCTGATCAGATTATTTCGACAATCTAGGTGTTAAAATATTTGTTGGTAACCAACCAATTTCTTGTTTTAAATTTTAATTATTTATAAATTATGTAACCAATTAATTTATTTCAAGGAAAAAGAGTAATTACCCGATCAGTAGATATCAACACTGACATATCGCCTGCGATATGATATTTGAACTAATAGAATTGGCGTTTTTACCGCATAGTCCGCGTAACCTAGTTTCCTAGTCTTACCCACTTACCCAAAGAGAATATTATAGTCTTACCAAGTTATAGAGTAACACGAGCGTACCGAGTACCTAGTCATGAGTACCAGTTGAAGTAGCGTTAGTTAATTTTCGCGAGATTTTGGACTTTAGTCCTCTATTTTTTATTCTTAAAATCAGCGAGCGGAAATAAACCAATATTTATAAAATATGACGACTAACCGCTTATCATAAAATCCCGCCAAATCGCAACAATCGCAAGGTGTGTGTGAATGCAGCGCAGAAAAAGAAATGAAGGCTGCTTAAAAATAGTGTAAACGAGATAGTAGCATACGAATAAATGAAAGAGAAGTGAGAAGGAGAAAATGAATATAAAATTTCATAGACAACCAATACATACTTTTTAATTTGCAGATGGCAGGCAACTGTCACTGTAGGTCTATTGACTATGGTTGATGGCTGACCACGGTGTTTGAAGTCGATGAAATAGATTTTTGTGCACATTGCATGTTATTTTTTTTTATTTCAAACTATTATTTGAATTATGTTTCAATAATCAACACCAAATAAAATCAATGATATTACCAGCAGCATAGATCTCCAGGTAAGATTCGGTCAAAATAGTGCTTGGGGACGTGGGGCATGTAATTAGTTTCTCATCCCATCTTTTTGTTTTCTCACTATATCCTTTGAAAATCCCAGACAGAGCTACTCGGTTCGCGATGCGTTTCTGCGCATCCAGCTACACGCGGTTCATATAGGTCATAGTTTTAGCTATGTCCGAGTGATTTTCAATATTGCAAAGGTCAGTAAATTTCGCCACAATTTGTGAGAAATTGTCTGATATTTTTTTTATGAGCGTGGTTGCGAGTGAATCTTGGGTTCGGCATAAAAAAAAACGTTCCCACTGTCGGAGTCGTTTCAATCGGCGGGACCGAGTAGCTGTTAAGTGCAATAACGACACATGTGATTGTGCTTCCTGTATTCACACACGCAAGACAAAACAGTCTTCAGTGACGAGGTGTACAGTGCTGCGCGTAAACAAGTATCTTCCAGCTGCCAGCTGTTTAGAAGTGCATCCTGAACAAACACACACTCCTCCATATGTTGTTAATAATCTGTTATTCTCAGCTATATTGATTGGATTGGCCTTGATTATGACCTTGCTCTCCAAACTCTCTTGAAACTCCAAATTCCACCTGATGACATGTATGTTATGGCTTTCTGCGAATGCATATCAATAAACTATATGTGCCTATGCACTGTCAGGCAAAATCAATACCCTGAACCTATACATCAATTTACACCTCCTAACTACCTATGTCAGTGAAAACTGCATTTGTGATTTATTGCTCACTATCTAAATTGTTAAATTTTAATTTGATGAGTGTACAATTGTAAAACATGGATGAAGTGACATACTTTGTGTTCAGTAGGTAATAAAATAACACATATATTGAACTCTGTTAACACTGCTATTTTGAGGTTATGTTTTTTGCATATTCTGCATTGATCAAAAAGTATTTATGTTAGCTTTACTTTTTCATTTAATTTTGAAAATAGCTCAGGTTGTAATTACATTTTTGTGATAAAATGAGATGTTTTTGAAATCTGATGTGACCAGATGTTAGCAAGAATTGTTTTTAGTAATATGAAGCTGTGTTAAGTGAAGTATATGTAATTGAACATTATACATAATACATGCATTAAAAATCACAATGTTTTAGGGTGGTTTTCCCTTAGAATGAATAGATAAGTGTAATTATTAATAGTGAATGCAGTATTGATCTGTGCAGTACCAATATGATATCTACTCTGTTGCAACAGTGAAAAAACCATCTGCTTTTTTACTATTCTGACGACTCAAACTAAATTGATTCAAATTTGGTTGATTGAATCATGATTGATTGCAAAACGTTACAAAATGGCTGCTAAAATACAATTTGTAATGTAGGGTATTACAAAATAATAATGTAAAGTCTGCAGCTTATAATATTTTTTTAAAGCTATAATTTAGTTTGATTTTGTGCAAGTTTTATTTCTTTCATTGTATCCATACTTTTATCTGTATAAAGGACAAAATTACACATGAGATTCATAATTATTTGATTCAGAAAAGCATTTTGGACCATATGTTCTATGATTGAAAAGTTATGATATTTTAATTAAAGCTCCAAATGTTTTAGGTACAGCATAACATCATATGCCCTACTAGCTCCTATAGAAGAGAGAGCAGTGAGTATTGTCTATACTGTTTCATATTTAGTCAATTTGAGTCGATGAACAAGATGATATAATGATTTTGCTTTGCAGCTTCCAGAGGTTAGCATGGATCCATCATGCTCAAGATCCAGCTGTGATGTATTAGAAGGGGCAAGTAGAGTTCACTTCGAAAGCAATGCAGAGATTAAGACTGAAAATGACTCCGACACAGCAGACAAAGACGGCAATGAGAATAATGGTAGACAACAAATTGATGACTTAGAACGAGAAGATTTTGATGAGGAGAATAGGATACTAAAGCATTGTTCCGGTTTGGGCATAGTTGATGGCAAGCTAGGTGCCACAGCGCATTTCTCAGGCAACCTCTCCAGTGCCAACTCTAGCTTGGCTTCCAGTTCAGAAACAATATCTACCTTCCCTCAACTCATAGCTAACGACTTCAGTATGCCGGGCTGCAGTAAAAGTGATGACTGCGAAGACAGCAATGCAACAATCAAAAATATGATCCATTCAAGAAAATACATGGATGAGCCTCGAAAAGAAGAAGTATATAAGCCTGATTTTATGCAGAAACTGTTGAGTAGCAACACAGAGGAGAAAAAAGATTTTCCTAAGGGAAAGTTATATAAGGCTGAGACTGCGTGTGAGTTGGAGGGTGGTGAGAACTGTGAGCTGGAAGGAGTGAGCGGGCCCTCAGGGCGGACCAGCTCCAACGCGTCGAGCATTGCGAGCACCAGTTCCGACAGCACTAAAGACTTCAGTGTACCTTCCACGTCCAATGCGGAGAAACTGCTCGGCCTAGGCAACTGCAGCGGGAAAAACGAATCAAGCAGCTCTAAATCATCGGTATGGCTATTTTTCCCTTATTCACAATGTACTTGGGTCGTTATTTTTTTTTATCATCAATGAACTGTCCTTCATTCTGATAAGTTATGTGTTTTAGAATTTTATTTAATCTTTCCATTGTCTTCCAATATAGTTATCTTATTATACTCAAAATATTAGCAAAATACTAAACAGTTCCCCTTTTTGGAATGTTTTTCACAAAATTGTGTGACAGAGTGGTACAAAAAAGTATGTTACCAAGATAAAGAGAAACACTAAATAGTCCTCTACAGAGACATCTTTATATGATGTTTTAAAATATTTATTGCCTTTATAATTTTAAAGATGTTCAATCCGATATATCGAGAAAATGTCTTCTTATTGTCGATAAAAAAAGGATCGAACCAGTTACAATATATGTTGTTAATTTTTTTTTTTGTATTTCAGAGCTATTATTGTGATGGGGATGATGATTCAGACGATGATATGAATGAAGATACGTGTTGCACTTGCCTGTCTTCTCACGAGGTAAATAGACATAATGTGATACTGTGTAAAATTTTTTAATCTAATTTTTTTCGAGGTTTGAGCCTCATAGTTTAGAGCGTTTAATGGTGATGAAATCATCACTTTACAAAAGAACACCATTACAGCACTACACCATGCTGATCAGGGATTGTTATTCCTAAGAGACACAGTACAAGCCTTGCCGCCTTGTGTACATTTTATTGAAGGAAAACTTTATACTTTTTTTTAAATTGTACCAATCATTTCAATAATTACATCATTTCAGGATGACGACGATGATGACGAGCCAGAACCTGACGAAAGACTCTGGGTATGTACAAATTACTCATATGTTAGTGTTTTTTTTTTTATTAAATACTAAAATGTTCTGACGTGTTTACATGCAAGTATATGAATAAGATATATGGAAATCGCTAGAGGAGGCCTCTGTGTCGAAAGGACGCACTACACAGGGGACTGTTAGTACTTAAGTTATATTTATTTATTTTATCATTGTAAACCTGTCTCGTGTTTAGTTAAATAAAAGGCTTTGAAATTGAATATGAATATGTATGTGTGAGTGAATGATTGTTTGAATTTTATAAAAGTAATTTAAAATATTACTTTTTTAGTATTTACCCACATTCCCGAGAAATGTATTTCAAAAAATCAAAAATCAAAATAGTTTATTTGCTTTAAATAGTACATCAATATATAACCCCGTTATTGGGACTTCCTAGTAAGCCTCATTTAAAGACCTATGTCAGGAAGCCCCGCTCTTCCTAATCGGTATTACATCTTTGACAGTACTATTTATTTCTTTTAACAAAAATTATTAGATAAGATGTGTGTGTGTGTTTGTGTGTGTGATGTGTATTTTGTATTTTCGAAGGTATGTGTGACCTAACCTGTATTGGGCTGGTTTTCCCTTCACGGGTTGAAAGGTCAGATAGGCAGTCGCTTCTGTAAAAAAACCGGACCTGTCAAATCTTCAGGTTAGGTAAGCGGACCATGTGAAATACGGGATAGTGCTAGGGAGATGATGATGATGATGACTTGTTTTAGTACTTGGAAAGTACTGAAGGTGTTTATAGTCAAGTCGATTGTATCATATAGAAACTTATAGAATTGTCGCTGGACATGTCTATAAAGGACATGAGCCACGTTTCTTCGTCTTTTTAACAAATTAAGTCATTGGTTTTTAAAAGATGTGTTGCTGTCGCAGTTTCTTGTCATTTCTTCTCCTTAGCCATAACACCTTGCGAAATGATGTAAATTCAAAAATGTTGACCTTCAACAAGTTTATCCACGTTAATTACGTTGGATAAATGATTCTGATTTCTGGAGACGTCAACGTAAGATGACATTGTTATTTTTCATTTTCTACGTCTAGCAACACATAGCGCACACTGGATGGACTTTTATCAGACGTAAAATATTTTGTGGCGCTGTACAAATTTATGTTGAACTCTGAATTCGAACTGTGATTGTGTTGATGTGATTTGTTGTGTGAACTTGGTGTAGAGTGAACGATAAAGATAAAAATTGTTATTGTGCATAAATTTAGGTACAGTTATAGATAATAGCTGCAGTTATACTTGCAAAATTACGTCTCACAAAATTTTGCCTTTGCAGGCATATACACATGAGTGAACGATAAAGATAAAAATTGTTATTGTGCATAAATTTAGGTACAGTTATAGATAATAGTTGCAGTTATACTTGCAAAATTACGTCTCACAAAATTTTGCCTTTGCAGGCATCATATACACATTTTACACAGGCAATGAAATAACATAAGAGAGAAAACAATAATAATAGTAATAAAAAAAACAAAACATCAAAAAACTATCAAAGAATATATATGAAATAACTATTTAGTTTTCATTCACAAATACTTTGTCGTCATAAAAACATTTTTGTGCAAGCCATCTCTTAAGAGCAGTTCTAAATTTGTTCATATTCATAGTTGTAAATGACTCCGGGAGTTTATTGTACAACCGAATACACATGATGAACGAATTTTTTGTGACAACTTCAAGTCTGCTTACTGGTTACGTTACTTTGTCTAATTTTTTAACAGAACGTAGAACTTTAAAAATTAAGTAATATGATCAATTAATGACTGGCTTAAAAGGCTATACTATACTAGGGCAGAGCCGTTGAACCCTTTCCGAAAAAAATATAGTGCTATTGTTTTAGTGCCTTTCCAGTGACGATATGTAATACACAAGATTGAAGTTTATAGTCAACTACAGCATATGTTATAAATTGCAGAGGAAAAGACGCTATGAGCCTCCACCGCCGCAGTCCATGAAGAAGTTCTGCTCGGAAGGGTCCATCGGCTCATCCTCAGACGTGGCGTGGTCCCCAGGTGGCTCCGCAGTCGTGCAAGGACCGCCAGACATGAAGCAGTGGCTTAACAGGTTAGCCGTCTTTTTTCACCTTTGGTTCGCGTTGGACCAAAACCTCACCTAACAACCTAATCCAGGTACAGTCGGGTAAAAAGAATAATTAGATTGTTTTCTGGTCATCTTAGGCTGGCTATTTCTAGATTAGCATTTTCAACAGTCAAATATCCTAATGCAAATAAAATGGGTGATAAAATTAAAGGTATACATATATATACACTTAAAGGTATACATATATATACACTTTCGCCAGTTATGTTTTAAGTCCCATATAATATGACACCAAGCCTATTGCCATTAACATAACATACAAACATAAACAGCCTATACACGTCCCATTGCTAGGCACAGGCCTCCCCTCAATTAACCGGAGGGGATATGGAGCTTACTCCACCACGCTGCTCCACTGCTGGTTGGTGGAGGTGTTTAAGCTAGTAGCCCGCGGGACCAACGTCTTAGCGTGACTCCCGAAGCCGGCTTAGATTGCCATTAACCGGCCACAAATGCGGACGCTGATACTTAGGTCATCTTGCGATGGCTGTACCTCTGACTACCCTAATTGGTAATAATAGTCGCGAGATTATTATTATAATTCATCATCACCAGCCCATTAACGTCCCCACTACTGGGGCACGGACCTCCCCTATGGATGGATGGATAGGGAGATCGGGCCTTAAACCACCACGCAGGCCCAGTGCGGATTGGTGGTTATTAACGACTGCTAATGCAGCCGGGACCAACGGCTTTACGTGCCTTCCGAAGCACGGAGGAGGTCGAGATAAACGTTTTTTTTTTGTGGTCCACCATCCTATGACCGGCCTTTGCGAAAGTTGCTTAACTTCAACAATCGCAGACCGAGCGCGTTAACCGATGCGCCACCAAGCTCGTCAATTATTATAATTAACCGACTTCAAAAAAGGAAGTTATCAATTTTGTCTATACAGATTCCAATCATGGTCGAACGGGGAGAAGATCCAAGCGATCGACGCGCTGATCCGGCGCTGCGACGCGAGCCACGTTCGCCATATGATGAAAGCTATAGAGCCGCTTTTCCAACGCGACTTCATCTCGCTACTACCTAAGGAGTTGGCGCTCACAGTGCTAGCATATCTCCAACCAAAAGACTTACTGCGTGCCGCGCAGACTTGCCGCTATTGGAGGTAAGATGCAATGAATATAGAGCGACCAGGATCTTGTGTTAGTTGGATAACATTTGCAGGAGGGCGCTGGTGTGCACCATCTCAATACATTCTCCATTTAAAACGACATTAGTTCCAGCTTTGACCAGGTGTCACGTGTGTGGTTGATGAGGGAATGTTAGGTTAGTTTGGACACGTAGAGCGAATGAAGGATAATACCATTGCGAAAGCGGTATATAAAGCGAAGGTTGATTGTAGAGCTGGCAAAGGAAGACCTAGAAGGATTTACAATTGGAGATGTTTCTAGAAAAAGTTTAGTACGATCTACTCTGAACCGGCGTGCGTGTATGAAGCGATTGATGAATGTGGAGCAAGCAAGAGAAGCGTGTCAGGATCGAAGCAAATGGAATTCCATAGTCTCCGCTTACCCCAGTGGGAAATTGGCGTGAGTTTATGTATGTTGGCCACGTGTCAAAAGGTGTTTGTCGCTGTATAATCTTAATATTTCACAAGTTATTGTTTGTTGGTATTCTGAACGCTTAGAATCTGTGCTTTATTAGCTGAAAAAGTAACTAGCTCGTATAAGCCAGATAAGTTTCAGATATTTTTTTCTTTACATAGTAGATTTGCCAATAGACAAAACAGTTTTCTTTCCACTCAATCTATCTAAATTATGTCACCGTATATACGTATAAAACTAAAATTATAGTGCTTGTCTAATAGGCTAGTTTCCAACTAGTCAAATCAGTTACCTTTTACTAAACGCCAAAACACGAAATTACTATGGAATTTTTATGAAAATGCACACTGTGACGTCATAGAAAAACGTGATAAAATGTCGGACTTATTATTACGTTTTTCTTGATTAAAATTCATAAATAAGGTAAATAGAAAAAAGAAAATGTTTTTCGTTAGTTTTAGATCTGTATTTATTTAGTAATCACGATTTCATAATTTATCTTGAACATAGTATGGTAACGAGCGTTTATATGTATACACTTTGGTACCATGTCACATTAACTTTTTTGAAAAATTGAACTGTAAGTCTCACTAAATGTCAACTATGTTAGTGCGACAGAGTCCTAAAGTGGGTACATTATATTGCTCATGACTGTACACGAACCAATAGGCTAGTTTCCAACTAGTCAAATCAGTTACTTTTTACTAAACGTCAAAACACGAAATTATTATGGAATTTGTATGAAAACGCACACTGTGACGTCATAGAAAAACGTAATAAAATGTCGAACTTATTATTACGTTTTTCTTGATTAAAATTCATAACTAAGTTAAATAAAATAAAGAAAATGCTTTTCGTTAGTTTCACATTTGTGTTTATTTAGTAATCAGAATTTCATAATTTATCTTGAACCTGGTACACGACCCAATTGTAGGCAAACGGGTCCTTATTTTTGTTTTACTTGTCAGGTTCCTAGCCGACGACAACCTGCTATGGAAGGAGCAGTGTCGGCGCATAGGCATCACGACGCTCAAGAAAGTGCCTCGTTCGCTGCCGCGTTGCGCGTCTCCTTGGAAGGTATTGTATTACCACACCCCGGACACTTCATACAAAAAACCTCGTTTTACACGGACACTACACATTGACGTTATCGTACACGTGTGTGTGACGTATGACGCCCCTACGATTGAAGGCTGAAGTAAGACCGACGGGGGTGAGATAAACCTAGCTCAGCCGTTCTATATGTGGTCATCATCATCCCCCTAGTATTATCCCGTTTTTCACAGGGTCCGCTTACCTAACTTGAAGATTTGTCAGGTCCGGTTTTTTACAGAAGCGACTGCCGGTCTGACCTTCCAACCCGCGATCAGAAAACCAGCCAAATACAGGTTAGGTCACACATGTCCGAAAATGCATTTCTCGGGAATGTGGGTTTACGAAGTTTTCCTTCACCGCTGAGCACCATATAATCATTTATGACGCAAACACGAATTCGGAAACAAATTCGACAGTCATTGGTTTAGGCCTCTGCTGGATTCTCAAAGTGAGACGCAAGCGTTCTACCAACTGGGCTACCACGGCTCTTAGCCGTTCTATGCAGAGTATTATTCCTTATTCTTCTGAGCTTTCAGTTAGACCAACGTGTTTGGTGTTCACGTTACTCTCATAAAGATGTGTGCGTCAAGCTAGCGGCCTCAAAAAAAAAATGTGCACGAAAAAATAATTTGACCATACCAAAAAATAGTACTCTTATTGAAAAAAATAGTACCTGTTGTAAAAAAAATAGTACCATCACGGTTCTGGATTTATAGCCATGTTTTATTGCACTTGCTAGCTTGACGGTGAGCGAAATTTGGCGAGAGTTAACGACAAGGTCTTTCGCTTTGATTTAAACGGCAAAAAATAGTACCGAAATAGTACTCACCCCCTGCAAAATACCGAAATGAGTACTTCAACGGTTCCAAAGTTATAAAGGCAGTTCTTTGATCCCGCTGGCTTGACGTTTTGAAAATACCTATTATCTAGGGAACGCTTGCATACTTCAGTTTGTAACTAATGTCAATAAACTCGTATGAAATAGTACTCCCTACCATCATAATTTGGACCTGATTCTCTTTGTAGAAATATGTCAAAAAGTCATTATAGCCTATGCCATACATTTGTTGTGAGATATTTTTTGGTATGGTCAAATTATTTTTTCGTGCCCATTTTTTTTTTGAGGCCGCTAGCTTGACGCACACATAAAGATCGGTAAAACGCGGGTACTTCGTCCATGTGACTACTCTAATTGAGAATATAGTTAATGTAATACGCCTTTAGTGCTAGAGTGCTGAATTTTTTTTTTTTTGCTTTTCTCTCTTAACCTATTGTATTTTCCAATTGTAAGGCGGCGTACATGCGCCAGTACCTGATTGAGAACAACTGGCTGCATAAGCCGGTGAACAACCCCATAGTGATGCGTGGCCACGATGACCACGTGATCACGTGCCTGCAGTTCTACGGGAACCGCATACTCAGCGGCAGCGACGACACCACGCTGAAGGTGTGGTCGGCCGTCACTGGAAAGGTAAGCTTTAGTTTTATAAGGACAACTTTCTAAAACATCTACTTCCCTAAACGTCGACTTCCCTAAACGTCCACTTCTTATAACCTCCTCATTTTTTTAGACGTTTTTTACCGGACAGTGATGTGTGTGACTTCTTCTGTCAAGTGGATGACTAACCTCAGCAACCATGGTATCAGGGTTGCTATTGAGCCGCCAAAGGCCCCTGACTCATGTAACAACCACATACTTACACCAGTAAGTAGTAACTGGGACCAACAGCTTAACGTGCCTTCGGAAGCAAGTATCATTCTATTTTTGGACAATCGGGTGATCAGCCTGCAATGTCCTAAGCACTATGGAGCCTTTGGCGTCTCAATAGTATACCTGATGTTGATGAGGTCGGTCGTTAACCTCACAACCTACACAGAAGAAGTATGTGTGGGTCTTTTGCGAATGACGTTCGATTGGGTCCACGTATGTCCCTAATTCGGTTTACTGTCGTATCTGCAGTGCCTGCGAACGCTGGTGGGGCACTCGGGCGGGGTGTGGTCGTCTCAGATGGTGGGGGACCTGGTGATTAGCGGCTCCACGGACCGGACGCTGCGCGTGTGGAACGCCAAGACCGGGCAGTGCCTCAAGGTGCTCGCCGGGCATACCTCCACCGTACGCTGCATGCATCTCTACCAGAACAGGTAAGAAAACCCGGCCAAGTGTCGCGCAAGTAGGGTTCCGTACCATTGTCTAGGTAATCAATATGGGTCAAAAGTCACAGCCCATACAGATTTCCATACAAGGGTCGTTCTTCTTTTTTATCGACAATAAAAAGACATTTTTTCGATTTATCGGATTTAACATCTTTAAAATTATAACGGCAATAAATATTTTAAAACATCATATAAAGATGTGTCTGTAGAGGACTATTTAGTGGTTCTCTTTATCTTGGTAACATACTTTTCTTTGCAGGCGCATTCCAAAAAATATTGTGACCGAGTGGCCCTTTTCATCGGAGACAGCATTTCAATTTACCACTCTGTCACATAATTTTGTGAAAAACGATCAAGCTACGTTAATAACTAATTGAGGAACCGATTAGTATTTTGCTTGTATTTTGAGTATAATAAGATAACTATATTTTTGGACAATCAAAACATGAAATAAAATTCTAAAACATAACTTATCAGAAGCAGAACGAAGGACATCATTGTCGATAAAAAAGAAGAACAACCCACAAACGTTTATACGCGCCCCACTCTACGTGCTATATCTCAAGAACTAATTAATATCCAGTCCAGTAAAGTCCACCTTTAGGGCCTGTTCATATCAAACGGAAAGTGCAACGAGCGTATCATCCGTCACGTCTATTCGCACTAACATTATCATCGGTTGAGTGTGAACGGTCGACTGCTTTTCTATACATTTATTACATTTATTTGCTTTCGCGTTACGCGACGCATTATCCGTCAGAAATGAACAAACCCTTAGTTACATCTCTTTTTTTGTGTAGAATATTATTTTACCCAGCTTTACCCAAGATCTAATATTCAATCTACAACTTTCGTATTCACTTCAAAGAAGCCCCTAGCCAAAGTAACCAGCTGTAATTTTATTTGAGATGGATGTTAACAATGAGATTGGAATTTACTCTATTATTCTTTATTCTACGCTAATATTAAAATTGCAAGTGTATGTGAATTGACGTGATTTTTTAAGAGGAGATAGTTGAAGGGATGGAGAGTGACATAGGCTGCTTTTTGTCTCTTTCTAACCCCCCACTTCCCTAAAATGGGGGGTGGAAGTTTGTATGGAGTAGTCCGCAATTTTCAAGGTAGATAGTTAAACATTGGTATGCGGACTGTTTGTGACTTCGTTACACGCCTTTAACGTAGTTATTTGACGTTAGGGTGGTATCGGGGTCCCGCGACGCGACGCTGCGCGTGTGGTCGATCCCCGACGGACGCTGCTTGCGAGTGCTGGTCGGCCATCTTGCGGCCGTGCGGTGCGTGCAATACGACGGCAAGGTGGTCGTCTCCGGCGCCTACGATTACTTCGTTAAGGTCTGGAACCCCGAGACCGGCGAGTGCCTCCACACCCTCGCTGGACACACCAACAGGGTCTACAGTCTGCAGGTAATGTTTACAGACCTTATTTCTTACTAGTTTTTACCCGCGACTTAGATCGCGTAAGACCCTACTATTAAAACTATAAATGAAATGAAATTTATTGTAGTAAATGAGGTTATACATTATATTGCTCAGCACATTCAGCCATATTCTGACATACAATATTATTATATTAGTAATCTAATCTTATAAAAGTTTCATCCAAACTTTGCCACATCTTTTTATCCCCTTAGGGGTTAAATTTCACACAATCCCGTCTTAGTGAGCACCTAAAAGGAACCCCCAACTGACATTTCGTGATAAGTTAGTCAGTCAGTGACCTTTTGCAATTATATTAGGCAATTAGTGACTAATGTAATTAATTACTATTACTTGTCACATATATAAAAATCATTTAAAACGGTAAGTAAATATTTTACTAAAAGGTCAACATTTCCTGGCAAAGTAAATATAAAAACATTTGTCGTGGGTAATTTATTTTTTACGACATGGCAACGTAGGGTGGGATGACGTCAGCTGGGCTAACCTTGAAATGCTAGCTGTCAGTTCTTCTAAATGATGTTTGATGAACTGTTGCACAGTCCACCACGCTGCTCCAAAGATGTTTGGGCTAGAAGCTCGGCCTTCCAAAGCATCTACACTTAATTAATTTTAAAAAATATATTATAGTTTGACGGTATCCACGTGGTGAGCGGTTCTCTCGATACGTCGATCCGTGTGTGGGACGTGGAGTCTGGGCAGCTGAAGCACACGCTGACCGGCCACCAGTCGCTCACCTCCGGCATGGAGCTGCACCAGAACATCCTCGTCTCCGGCAACGCTGACTCCACCGTCAAGGTTTGGGACATCACCACCGGACACTGCCTGCACACGTTGTCAGGTAGGCTTGCTAACTGGATATAATCTCTTCTTCTTATCGTGTGGGTTGTGAGGTAGAATACCAACCTCATCAACCCTGGTGTCAGGGTTATAGTTGAGCCGCCAAAGGCCCCTGACATGGCTCATGTAACGATTACTCACTTACATCAGTAAATAGTAACCGGGACCATCGGCTTAACGTGACTTCCGAAGCACGGATCATCTTACTTTTCGACAATCAGGAGATCAGCCTGTAATGTCCTAACCAAACTAGGGATCATAAAGTGACTGTATATTATAGATGTCAGTATATGCCACTATAGGAGACACTATGGACCACATTCGTGGATAACAAAAAAGAAAGGAGAGAAATGGGGGAGCCCTTTGCTCGAGGGCACACAGATTGGTTATTGTTTATCGTAGATTAAGAAAAAACTTTAAAATGCAACTTCTATATATGAAAAAAGGCTATAAATAAATAACATAACAGCATCATGCCTGTGTCTAGGCAGGGGTGTGTAGTATATACACCCACTCTTCGCCAGCTATGTTTAATAGGGAAGCTACGTGATATCAATTATCTATGACACAAACAGCCTCCGTGGTCTAGTGGTTATAGCGTTAGGCTCACGATCTGGAGGTCCGGGTTCGATTCCCGATGGGGACATTGTCGAAATCACTTTGTGAGACTGTCCTTTGTTTGGTAAGGACTTTTCAGGCTTGAATCACCTGATTGTCCGAAAAAGTGAGATGATTCCGTGCTTCGGAGGGCACGTTAAGCCGTTGGTCCCGGCTATTAGCCTTAAAAACACCTCAAAAAAAACACAGTGGGACGTATATAGGCAGTTTATGTATGTATGTTATGTTATGACACAAACATGAATTCAAACTAAAGTCGGATTTAGTGGTAAAGAGCCCGAGGTGGGATTTGTATCCGTGACACCGCGTTCTACCGCGTTCCGCGTTAAATTATGGTAAATCACACTCTTATTTATTTAAAAATGCACGGGAGATTTGTTTTAAATGTAATGACTTACTATATACTCGAGGTGATAAACAGACGGAAGCATTATGTTTTTATCGAAGCCCAGTCTAGCGGAGAGAACAATCACTATGAAAAATAAATATATATAGGCGCGCCGCCTTGGCAAATCTTGACCCGACAAAAGAATGTCGGCATCCAAATTCAAAATTCGAACATAATAAACTAGACTGATAAAAAAAAACCACGGTCCGCGCGTAGCCTTCACGGTTCAAGACTAAAGTAAGACCGAGGGCGTGAGGTAAACCTAGCTCATCCGCTCGTGGGGAGTGGAGTTTCAGTTTTTTCTATACGTAGTATTATTCCTTATTCTATGCCAGCAGGCCCCAACAAGCACCAGTCGGCGGTGACGTGCCTGCAGTCGAGCAACAGGTTCGTGATCACGTCATCGGACGACGGCACCGTGAAGCTGTGGGACGTGCGCACCGGCGAGTTCATCCGCAACCTGGTGGAGCTCGGCTCGGGGGGCTCCGGCGGCGTCGTGTGGCGCATCCGCGCCTCCGCCACCAAGCTCATCTGCGCCGTCGGCTCCCGCAACGGCACCGAGGAGACCAAGCTCCTCGTGCTCGACTTCGACGTGCCCGGCGCCTGCCGCAAGTGCGACGAATAGCATCGACTCAACCGGCGCCTGCTGCGTCGCTATGCCAACCTGTACGCGCCTTGGCACTGCTAGGCCTCCCCCGACACCAACGGCACGAGTCAAAGACTGGATCACAAACCCGCGACGTAAACACGAACCTGGGCGGAAATTGTCGTTTTTGACTTGGCAAGTTAGCCTACACTACCCACAATAACATCAACTTACAATTGCTTATCGAGTTGAAAAAATATTGTTGTTTTGTTCCCATTTCAATGGAGAATAAAAACTAAAAGCTCAAATGTTGAGTGTTCTTAATTTTTAACAGTGTGTGTATATTTTATCGTATGAACCTATTTACTTCTTAAAATTTTTAACAGCTCGCGAAACATATTTTACATTTTGTCATATAATATTTTGGTGTACAGTCCCTTTAGTGTATGCAATTGTAAGTTGTCTGTAACAGTCCCTAATCGCTGTTGTGACTATTGAATCGTTTCTTGTAACAGTATTACATACAGTTTGACGGAAAAATTGCGACGCGAAAGTTGGTACTGCTTGCTATTTGAAGGTATATTTACATGTGGGGTGATTTATTGGAAGTGCTCTGTTTGTCTCTCGTTTGTCCGTGAGGCTGACGTCACGTCGCGTCGCGTGTGGTGTCGAGGGTCGCGCCGCGTGCTCTAGTGGACGTCGCAACTGTTGATACAAAGTCTACCCACCGGACTGCTAGGTGTGCGAGTGTTACTCTAAAGTGTTACGCCTGATTTCGACGGCGCGGACTGAAATACAATATATACTTATAGTTCAGTGTATCTCCAGTATCCACATGTACTCAAGATTACCTATTTATACATTCAGTACCATTACAATACCATATTGTAGCCTCTATTTATAGTATAAAATTTGTTCAGTAGATAAAAATGGTGGCAGCCATTTCCCATTGCCAGATTTCAAATGCTTCATTATCCCAAAGAATTAAATGGAAAATTGGATTTTAGGTCGTAATTAGGTTTATGTTATGTTAAGGTGCGTTTTAACTTTTGATTAGTTTTATTTTAGTTTTCGATTGTTGTGCCGGGTGGTTCGATCAGTGGCGCGATGTGTCCGCGGCGAACGTGAGATCTGTACTTTATTATAGTGTCGTATTACCGAATTTCAACATCTATCGGGATATCAATCTTCTCGTTTGTGATCGACTAGAATTTCAACAAATTAATTGGCTTTGTGATTTTGCACGATTGATGTCGGAGTTAGACAACAAGGGGTCTAAAAAGGCCGGATTGCAGCAATTCATCTAAAAAAACAATGTTGCTGTTTGACATTGCGCTTTTATTTTTTCATGCGCTGAGCACAAGGCCCCAGTCACTTGCTCGTCAACACACTACAATATGCGTGCTCGCTGTGGACCGCCGCATCTGATCACAACTACGCAATATATTCATTGAAAAAATAATTTGTGCACTGTAATTGTTTAAAATAATTAATCATCATTGAATTCAACGAATGCGATTTTATTTCTTACATTATAACATTGAATAAATATGTGATTATTTATCGGACTGCGGACGTGAGATGGTATTTAGTACGAGAACATCTTCTGTAAATTTCATAATACGCGTAAAATATTTAATCTTGGTCTCAAAAATATTTTTTGCGATAATTAGCACGGATGTCCATTTAGACGATTGCAAAGTAACACCGTACCATCTTACTGCATGCAACATTATATTGCCAATTATTTATTTTGTACTTTTTTCGTTTGTAATGTCCTAATACTTGTAAGTGATTTTCCATTTATGTTATTGTGTCTTATTTAATTAATTGCATATATCATTATTGAAAGGCCAGCAATTTTATCACTAAACATTTTTAATAGTCTCTTAAGGTAATTTTAACATATGTCTAAATAATGTAAACGTAATAACATTTCAGACTTCGAATAATACCGATTTAAGCTATTAACTTTTCATGTAATTGAAGGTGGTAGAATGCGCAAACGCAAGTAAAATAATTGAACACAAGCTATAGTCGGCAAGTGGCTCCGCAAACTCACTATGGCCGTGTTTGAATAATTGTTGTGTATATATATAATATTAATATTGTGTGATCACTGACGGCGCGCTGTATCGTCGCCTCTTCTATATTAGCTGATCTAATAAATAATTAAACAAAGACTGAAAGCATAGGTATAGTGTAATATTTAAAGTATTGAATGTAGTTACTTGTGTACTACCAAACATCACACTGCTGTATGTCTTTGTCGACTTGCATATCTTATCGGTTTTAATTAAACAAAATGTTATTAGTTAGGTGTCCCCCGAGCGAGTGACCGTGAACACTGTGCAAAGTGTGGTAACCTTAACATTCACCGGCTCAGCGTGTTGAAGGTCATTCGGGCGGGGATGCGCCAGCGATGGGGCCGCGACCCCCTTCAGTAATATTTGAACATTTCACTTAGTTACGGTGTTTAGTTTAAGAATTTAATGTAGTTCTCTTGAATATTCCAATTGGCAACAGTCGAACCCAAGACGAGTGGACTTGCATTAGTGTAGTTGTTTTTGATATGTTATTTTTATTAATATGACAACTGATAGCCAGTGTCATTGTATTCGTTAATTAAGTCTCAATCGTTTTGGTCTACGAGGCAAACTGGCAACTCCACCTCGTTAAAGGGTTCCCATTTTGTAATTGATGATTATACACTCAATATGAAACACAAAAGAAATTGTATTCGAACTTAACTCACCATGTAGTAGTATTAAACATTGTAACCAATCGTATATCCGATGTATCTCTCGACAGTCTTGATTGACGATATCTGGGTGGCTAATAAATAAAAAAACAGGTTGTTTCAATCACTGGAATGGTTTTAATTTGGACCATTCTTGGTCGGCTTCCATTGTGGTTGTAAAGGAATCAGTGGCCGTGACGCCGTCTGCGGAGGTTCCGTGTACATCGTGGCTACGACTTCGCGGCCATTACACTTGTTTCTAGTTGTAACAGTTCTTTTTCACATCCTAATTTGGCTTAATTTGTAATTTGAGTTATAATAGTGATTAAATCCAATTGTTTTCAAGTTTTCTTATGTTTTATTATTTTGCAACTTTTCCACAATGCTGTTACCTGTTGTATATGAGGGTAGTTTACTTTTATCTTTAGCCCCCAGTACACGGCCTGTCAGGCCAACGTCTACTGGGACTGCAGATCGCCGCGAACCAGCTTGGCCGACATGTACTGGGGGCGTTGTATAAACCAGTGTGACGCATCTAAACCGAATATTCGGTGTTCGTGCCGAATTCTGAACTAATATGCGGTGCATCTCTATTAGGGATGCAGGGATTGAAGGACATTCGTATACGTTCCCCAAAAAAGAAAATGTTACATAACGCATTTCATCATTCCTTGGGCACATAATTATTTAAAAATATAATGTAATGGCATAGGTAGAGAAATCAGATTGAGTATAGAAATATGTTTCTCTTTTTATGTCTGACAAATTTCGATAGCGCCATCTGATATTTTTTTGGGAAACGTAGCTTGGAAAGTCTCTCATTTAATTTCGCTCTACATCCGATCTATTAGTACGCAAGCTACCATTCCAATAGTTCTGTGACCACTTCGGATCCGTCATTTGACGGACTGATTGGATAAAAAACGGAATTGTCCGATGTGAAAACGCCATAACCTATAGACCGAACTCTTCCATAGTTCAACTTTAGTGTAGGCATAGCACTATAATAACGTAGTGCTTTGTTTACGTCTCGATTATATATATTATTTGGTGTGGGAAACTTAACTAGGAATATAAAGGCGATAAAAACCTTGCGCCGCCACCTGATTCGGTAAGGTAAGTAAGTGTGGCTGTGGCATGGCAACCCTGTATAGAGTTTGCTTTTTTGCCTTTGTTTTTTGCAGCATGCCCATTTAGTGACATGTCTATCTGTACCTTTGATCTGTACCTTATTGGTACCTTATAATCTTAAATCTGTCACCCTGTATGTACATTTGGTCTTCCATTTTATTATTAGGTATGTCTAATAAAACCATAATACATTTTGTTCAGCTACGCAATTCAAGCCAAACTCGATAATATTTTTGGAGAAACCTACTAAACTAAATTCATAACTTGCTGGATGTCCGTATTGTTCTATGAACTGTCTGCGCTGCGGGGAGGTCCGTGTTGCTCTATGCCTGCCTGAGACAAAATTCGTCACTTGTCGAGTGCCAAAATGCCCACAGCCAAAACATATTAAAAACAAACATTGGAATTGTCTATGGGTTTCTGTCAATCAATTTTGTCTTTCTTTTCAAAGCAGCACGTAGCACGTGTAGACGCTGCGGTCGACTTGCTTATCATCTAATAAAATTACTTAGGTAAATGTGATTGTATTTTCTTGAATTCGACGGAAGATGTGAAGAGAGTTTACGAAGTTATCGTGTCTGTTCGCGCATGCTGCCTGAAGGTCGCGCGAGGGTAATCAGGCGTGGAAAATTTTGTGGAACGTTGACTATTGTGTGGTTTCTCTGAAGTGGCAAGTGTGACTTGTAACGTGATGTCTGTTGCAGGTTAGTCAGTCAGCACAATGCCGTCCGACGCGAAGAAGCGGGCCCAACAGAAGAAGAAGGAGGCGGCGAGTAGCCGTAACAAGAAGCCCGTGGCGCGGGTCACGCCGGGTGAGGAAAACGGGTCCGCCACCAACGGGACCGCGGCCGAGGACCGCGAACTCACTGCCGAAGGTAACGAACGTTTACCACAACTCTCATTAGCGAGTACACTTAAATACAACATGCACAAATATAATCATGTATTGTAACATCAAACTCATTAGTAGGGTTAATTTCAGCTGTAATACTAACCACTTCCTGTGGTTTATTTCTGTAACTTTAAACATAAGCTTATGCTTTCTTGGCTAATGTTGTTGTAATACAATCATTGTTGATAAAGAGTGGAGAGCAAATGGTTGTGTAATTGTGACTAAACTGCATTGCCACAACTATTGTGAAGTTAAAATGTAGCTACTGAGCTGTGACTAAGATGTTGTAACTTTCCACTTGATAAATTTCAGTAGATTTATCAATTTAGATGCCATATTTGGGCCAATAGTTTGTTAAATCTGAAATAAAGATGATTCTTTGTCTCTTGTACATTAAAAAAAAACCTTTGTTCTTTTATTTATTTATGGTCACTTAGAAGGCAAACACATTGTAAGGAAGTAATTTAAAAGTACTAGTTAATAATATTATTAAGTAACTGACAATCAACTACAAGGGATAGAAACATGTGGAAAACACTAGAGGCCTTTGTGTCTGAGGGACAAGCTGTAAAGAACAACTGTTCATTAATTTGCATATTGTTTGATAATTAAGTTTAATATAATGTAATCTTTTAAGCAAATATAGACTTTGAAATTGAATATTAAGCAAACTTGATTATATTTGTATGTGTAGATAAAAATGGGACAGAATAAAGCAAAGAAATTTATTTGTTTTATAGAGGCCCTGTGCCTTAAATTGGAAGAGGAAGCGAAGATGAATTCTGAGGCACGATCATGCACCGGCTCATTGGCCGTGCATCCTCGCTCCCGAGACATCAAAATAGCCAATTTCTCAATCACATTCTATGGCAGCGAGCTTCTCCAAGACACACTGCTCGAGCTCAATTGTGGGCGAAGATATGGTCTGGTTGGCTTGAATGGCTGTGGTATGTATTATACATCCTATATTTTTTTACAAGTTACTTTTGGAAGCATGCGCTTCATACGTAATAAACTATTTTTAATGGGCAAAAGTGCATTTGATATTAATTAAGGTCAAAAACAATTAGCTTATTAATTTGTTTTTCTTATTTAATCACATATCGACCCATTAACAATACTTGTTTTACTAGGTTCTTTTTAACACTTTCAAGGACAGAATGTCTAATGATGTTCTGATCCCAAGGTGTCATATTACCTATTATGAACCATCAATGACCCATGATCTCTGTCCGTGAAAGATTTATATTGATTATCCATAGTGTGTTTCTGTGTACATATTTAACACATACCAACTTACTACATTTATTGCTCGTGTATTTTTAAAATATGTAATAAATTGCACCTATTATTTATATTACACAATGTTTTATTATTCAATAAATAAAAATTTCAAGCAACACTACACTATAAAATTAACATTTCCTTACTTAAAACATTTAAGTACCTAAGATTGAATATAATTTATAAACATTTTCACTGCATAGCGATTGTTCCATTCTTTCATTACTTATAACTATTTCAATAATGTTCACCAATCAAATATTATGTATGATGTATTTGTTTGTATTTTATAGCATTCATAGGTAGATTTTTTTTTATTTAAAGCTAACTGACTGACATTGACTGTACTTGTAGAATATTTTATACTACATGACTGTAAAGTATATCATTACAATCTTGTCAATGATAATGACTGGTACAAAGGGTTCATGCTACAATTATTTTTAACTAGCTTTCTCCCCGCGACTGGGAACATGTCTTTTTTTCCACCCTTTTCATCTCCTTGAATGAGTCTCAAACTTATCTTCAATTCTCCATACCACGTCCAAAACAGTTTATTGTTTAAGCATGAAATGGTATTAGAAAGAGTTTCATTCGTATTTATAAAATTAGTATGGATTAGTTCTGTTTTTCCTTAATCATGGTCTACAAGTGTGTGTTAGAGGATATTTGCTGGAATAACTAGTTTTCCACTAGAAAACACGTATTTTTTTTTTACTCATTTTTGCCGCAAATGGCATTAACTACTTCGCTAGACAAATGGGGAGCGCTGAGCGTTGTCACCCTTATGTTTGAATGTTTTATTGGTAAATAATTAATGACAAACAACGTTAGTATTTGAAAACTTCACCTTTTAAAAGCTAAAGTGCTGCGCGTTTTTTTCTTAATTTCCTTCTTTTATTTTTATTGAAGTCAATAATGATTCATTCGAAACAAATTTTTCTTTATAATGTTTAAAGCCACTTTTATTTCTTCATATTTGCGAATATTTGTTTGAGAATCATTTTTGAAAAGAAATAATAATGTGGCAAAGGTTGTTATAATTATTTTTATCTTAATTTTTTTAGTACTTTGTTGTATTGTGGTGCACACACACATAAACAGCCTTTATACGTCCCACTGCTGGGCACAGGCCTCTCCTCAATCAACAGGAAGGGGTGAATGACTATAAAAAAACGGGTTGTTCGAAAATTGGTAACACTAACATAACATTAAAAAAATACGAAAATAAAATAAAATAATTAAAAATGAAAAAGTCCTTAGAAATTATTTCGATTATTTCTTATTGAGCTGTATATAATGTATATAAATATATTTTAATGTGCCCAGCAAAAATGTTTTGAAAATAAATGTGTGAGAGATATTGTCGGTTCTCCAGGGACCCTGGGGGTGGTGGTCGGGGTACCTATTGTTGATCATCACCTATTAAGTTAGTCTAATAGGAAGCTCGGTGTGGTGTGGGTACTTAGATCATCTTACAATGGATGTACCTCTGAATCCCTTCGGATCAGTTACATGCCATTTCCGGAAATGTTCCCGTTGTAAAAACTCTTTAACAGTAACTGGTTGCTTTTATTTTTCAATTTGTTCTTTCAAGTACAATGGTCTTGTCTGCCTTAAAGTGAGGTAATAAAGCCTACTGTGACCCTAATCTTACAAATGTTCACTTGTTACTACGGAAGAGTGTTGACTCCTAACACAGGCTGTTATGCTTAAAAGGAGTCATCAACCCTGACTTAGGTACACTATTATAAAGTGAAATAAAATATTTTCTTTTCATTTTGAAAGCTCTTTTTACATAGGTATTGCGCCTTTTTACTGCTGGGAACGTTCCCAAATTGGGAATATTCTCGGGAACATTACTGCGTGGGATATCATTACTGCGTGGGATCCCGCGCAGTAATGTGCCGACCATAATAATATGGTCGTGAGCTTATGTTGTTGCTGCATTGTTGATGCTCGTTGCAGGCAAGTCCTCGCTGCTGTCTGCGCTGGGGCGGCGCGAGGTGCCCATCCCGCAGCACATCGACATCTTCCACCTGACGCGGGAGATGCCCGCCTCCGACAAGACCGCGCTGCAGTGCGTCATGGAGGTGGACGAGGAGCGCGTCAAGCTCGAACGGCTGGCCGAGGAGCTCGTCGCGTGTGATGATGACGGTAATTAAAAAAGAAATAAAGCGTTCATTTCCACATTGGCCCCAATTCCTGCAGACACCTCCTTATTTCATTTTAACTTATACCCGTCATTTTCTTATCCAAAAAGATGCGCAAGAGCAGCTGATGGATGTCTACGACCGGCTGGATGACCTGAGCGCGGACACGGCGGAGGCCCGCGCGGCGCACATCCTCCACGGTCTCGGCTTTAGTAAGGAGATGCAGCAGAAAGCCACCAAGGACTTCTCCGGAGGTTAGCTACAACATTATTATTATTAGCATAACATAAGCTCACAACTATATCCCAATGGGTTAGTCAGAGGGATATCCATCGTTAGATGAACTAAGTACCGGCACCTCTGCGCCTTCTGTTAGACCAACGTGGAGAGCCGTTTCGCCGTCTATAACGGTCGAGCCAACTGTGTTAGTGAAAAATGCACTTAAATTAATAACTCATTAGTGCAAGACCGGCACTGGGAGTTTGAGAAACAAATCGGTGTACGGTCACGAGCATTAATATGTATACACTTTGGTACCATGTCACATTAACTTTTTTGACAAATTGAACAGTAAGTCTCACTAAATGTCAAATATGTTAGTGCGACAGAGTCGTAAAGTGGGTATATTATATTGCTCATGACTGTACACAGTGACTTATTATCATTAGCGAGCAAGCGAAAAAAACAGATCTTACTAAAACGTCTCCAATGACACCCACTAAGCTATCCTGCCGGCCAAGAGGGTCCATATTGATACTATCATGATCATGATCAGCCCATTAACGTCCCCACTGCTGGGGCACGGGCCTTCCCTATGGATGGATATGGATAGGGAGATCGGGCCTTAAACCATCACGCGGGCCCAGTGCGGATTGGTGGTTATTAACGACTGCTAGTGCAGCCGGGACCAACAGCTTAACGTGTCTTCCGAAGTACGGAGGAGCTCGAGATGAAAACTTTTTTTTATGGTCACCCATCCTTTGACCGGCCTTTGCGAAAGTTGCTTAACTTCAACAATCGCAGACCGAGCGCGTTTACCGCTGCGCCACCGAGCTCCTCCATATTGATACTATAATACTCTATTTTTTATAAACCACACAATGGCCCCGATTCCTGCAGACACCTCGTAATTTTATTTTAAGTTATACCCGTCATTTACTTATCCGCCGAAATGGATAGGAACGGGTAAATCGAAAGGCATAACATTCAGACTTAAAATTTATGGAACACCTCAATTTTAGGCAAACGTCGGAAGCAAAACTATCGGTAGTATCGATGCTGTCAAACTATCGATACTATTTTTTTTTTCAACTATCGATAGTGTATAGTGGTGATCGATAGTGCAACGGCCTCCGTGGTCCAGTGGTTGAGCGTTGGCCTCGCGATCCGGAGGTCACCCCACCCCACCCCATTGTACTACATGGAATGCAATAAATAATTGAGAATTGAATTGAATTGAGGTCCCGGGTTCGAATCCCGGTGGGGACATATCACAAAAATCACTTTGTGATCCCTAGTTTGGTTAGGACATTACAAGTTGATCACCTGATTGTCCGAATGTAAGACGATCCGTTCTTCGGAAGGCACGTTAAGCCGTTGGTCCCGGTTACTACTTACTGATGTAAATACGTAGTCGTTACATGAGGGGTCTTTGGCGGCTCTATAGTAACCCTGACACCAGGGTTTGATAAGGTTGGTAATCCACCTCACAACTCACACGATAGAAGAAGATCGATAGTGGGTAGTGTGGCTTAACGATAGGCAACAGTATTGTTGATCGAAGGTATGTGTGGTGTGCAGGTTGGCGCATGCGCATAGCGTTGGCGCGTGCGTTGTACGTGAAGCCTCACCTGCTTCTGCTGGACGAGCCCACCAATCACCTCGACCTGGACGCCTGCGTCTGGCTCGAAGAGGAGCTCAAACAGTAAGTGCGAACAGACAGACATACACTGATGGACATAAAATCGTCAAACCTCATTTTATCATCTCCCTAGCATTGTTCCGTTTTTCACAGGGTCCGCTTACTTAACCTGAAGGTTTGACAGGTCCGGTTTTTTTACAGAAGCGACTGCCTATCTGACCTTCCAACTTGCGAAGGGAAAACCACGGCATTATCATTTCAACGACATTAGTTTTACTAAAAGAAAAAAACCACAACCATAATACATAATATAGTATTACGTCTTGTCTTGTATAGACGACCTCCGTGGTCCAGTGGTTGAGCGTTGGGCTCACGATCCGGAGGTCCCGGGTTCGAATCCCGGTGGGGACATATCACAAAAATCACTTTGTGATCCCTAGATTGGTTAGGACATTACAGGCTGATCACCTGATTGTCCAAAAAGTAAGATGATCCGTGCTTCGGAAGGCACGTTAAGCTGTTGGTCCCGGTTACTACTTACTGATGTAAGTAAGTAGTCGTTACATGAGCCATGTCAGGGGCCTTTGGCGGCTCAGTAATAACCCTAACACTTGGGTCGATGAGGTTGGTAATTCACCTCACAACCCACACGATAGAAGAAGAACGTCTTGTATACAATACACCGACTCCTCTCCAGCTAAAGTCTCATGTGATAGGGGGCGAGCCTATTGTCATTAACCGGGCAGAATTTTGGAAACCACGTGATATTAATTGTCTATGATCGAAACATTTGAATTCAAGGAATTCAGTGGTTTACAGTCCGAGCCAGGATTTGAACCAGTGACACTACGATGTAACTCACGCGTTCTCCGAACAGGACTATCACGGAAAAATAAATAGTTATTATTATCAGACAATCTTCAAAAAGTCCCTAAAAAAGTTTGTGTCAAGCAACTTACATTAAATCCTTTAAAAAAAAGCATGTCACCATTTATAATAAGTCTAAAATTAAATAGCTACTACTGACCCAATATATTATATATACATATATAATTATATATATATCGTGGCCATATCATAGAATTGATCATTTCATGAAATGATCGACCATTTCATGAAATGGTCGTATTTCATGAAATAGAACAACATTCGTTGGCCACATCATGATGTGGTTTGGCCAGATCAATGAACACAAAACGTTTAACGATATGACCAACTAAATGCATGATTACTTCATGATATGGCCAAACGTTAGCGATCATATCGTAAAATAGTAACATTATCCACCGGTAGTGGCGCTGGTGTCGCTTTGTTTATGTTTTGCATAATGGCGGCGGACAATAATTATTCTTGTGTGAACGCGAATAATACGAATAATAATGAGCAAATACAAGATAAAAGTGCATTGAAGCAATGTTTTGACACTAAGGTGAAAAGAAAAACTCGTATTAACAGTAGACAGCAACTTTATTTTTATTTTTAGGTTATATGGCAAATAATGAAGGTCGAGTGACCACGCTACGTAAATCAATGGACTATTATTGGATTTCAAAATATGATATAATTAAAACTGCGAATGAACAGATATTAATTTTAAAAAAGAAAAATATGGACGATCCTACTGTCCGTAAAGTTTCTTTTTTTGACGTGACTTATTGTAGATATGTCGCAGATGGCATTAACTACTTGAAACAGGATTCTATTAAAACGCATAAATGTTTTTGCCATAACTTAAATTATCATAATCCTTTTTTTTATAATTTTTACAAGGCATAACGGTAGGTTAGGGTGCGGCGGGGGTGGCCCTTGGGCCACCCCTACGCCGCCAGTATGTTTATCTTACACACGAAAAGTATACTGAATAATGACCAATGGCATGAAATAGTGTCAAAAAATATGACGACGACTTCAAAGCGAGATGCAGTTACGGCGTATATGTCAACTACATCAACACTCCGTTAATCGAAAATGACTTTTTAATTTTTAATTGACTTTTAAACATTTTTGTACTTTGTACTAGAGTAATACATTATTTCCTACCTTATTTCGCGTTTTTATTACACCACTTATCATGGACACCCTACATTAATGATATGGCCAAACGTGGATGGAAATATCATTAAACGCTGACGTTTAAACGATATGGTCAGTTGAAGTTGGCCATTTCATGAAATACGACCATTTCATGAAATGGTCGATCATTTCATGAAATGGTCAATTCTATGATCTGGCCACGACATATATATAATTTAAAACGTAATAATATATAATGCCATATCTAACAAATCGCAGTTTAAGACATCCATGATACTACTCTCTGTACCAACCGGGCAACCAGTTTATATTGGAATGTGTCCGCGTGATTTAATATGCTGCGAACGCAATGTCTCAACTCAGAATACACTGGTGAAGCAAGCTATGCCATATTCGAATTAAAAAAAAAATGTTATTGTAGCTCTTATTTATCATATACCCTCAAAATGCTTTTGTACGTATACTTAGTTTTTAAGTTCTCAAGTAAGTGAATTTGTATTCTTATTGAGAATAAAGATTTCTTTAAACCTATTATTAAATTATTATACTCAAAAGATTTCTAGATTTTCCAGCAAATAACAGTCTTTTGTTCTTATATTCTTTCTGTTTTGCGGATACAAAACAAACAAGCGGCGAACACGTGTTCAAATATTTGACAGACAAGCGAAATTTAATTCCATTATCCAATAATATGAATAACTTAAACATATGTTCACCGCTTGTTTATTTATTATTGGCAGGACTGTTACCGCCTTATTAAGAAACGAAGAAAAACTAGTTTTGAAATAATAATTCGCGCACGAAAGAAGTCGCCGGATTTTAATGACACTGCTTCAAAATTCATAATATTGCTATGCAGAATCTGCGACAGGGTGTTAGTGAGTTTAGTGACATTGTAACGAAAACTTTGACGATGATTCAGACCATGACTCAGAGTTGATATCAAGTGTAGAAATTTCCATCGCAAAATTATGTAACAGAAATTAATGTTAAAAACAAAAAAATCATAAATTTTCAGACAGGTCATTCCGCTTGTTATCAACTCAGAATCAAGGTCTGAATCATCCCCCTCAGTATTTGTTACACATACATAAACAGCCTATTTACGTCCCACTGCTGGGCACAGGCCTCCCCTCAATCAACCGGAGGGGGTAAGGAGCATACTCCACCACGCTGCTCCAATGCGGGTTGGTGGAGGTGTTTTTACGGCTAATAGCCGGGACCAACGGCTTAACGTGCCCTCCGAAGCACGGAATCATCATACTTTTTCGGACAATCAGGTGATTCAAGCCTGAAAAGTCCTTACCAAACAAAGGACAGTCTCACAAAGTGATTTCGACAATGTCCCCATCGGAAATCGAACCCGGACCTCCAGATCGTGAGCCTAACGCTCTAACCACTAGACCACGGAGGCTGTCAGTATTCGTTACTATGTCACTATACCCATACGTACTTGAGTAGCTACTGGTACGTACTTGTACGGGAATTAAACCAATGAATTCGACTCTTGTGAGTTTGAATTCTTGTTTAGATTTGTGCCCAGTTAATGGCAAGTTTTGGGCCGACACTATTTAGTTTGCCATCGACACGATAAGAAGAATGGCAATAGGCATAGCTAAAACATAGCTGACTAGGAGTGGGTGTACACCCAGTTAGTGTACATACTATACACTTTTGCGTACAAGTAAATAGACATTTATTATTATAATATCTCTGCGCAGTTACAAGCGAATTTTGGTGCTGATCTCGCACTCGCAAGATTTCCTGAACGGCGTGTGCACGAACATCGTGCACATGAGCAAGCGGCGGCTGAAGTACTACACGGGCAACTACGAGGCGTTCGTGCGCACGCGCATGGAGCTGCTCGAGAACCAGATGAAGCAGTACAACTGGGAGCAGGATCAGATCGCGCATATGAAGGTCCGTATTATGTAACTTTCCCTATATAGCGACAAGTTTATTTTGCACGTGGCCATAATGGGAACTAATGTCGTATCCTATAAACACTAGCGGCCTCCAATCAATGTCATCGAAGTGCCACAAGATTCTTGTGGACCTATAACTTCCCAGACCTACATCCTGTTACTGTTGCCTAGTGGTTAGGCGTAGGTTAACAATCCCGAGGTGCTGGGTTGGATTCAGAAAACATCGTTTTGTGTACCTCTCTCCCAGGGCGGCTTCCATCAATTATTTGCTCAGCCTGAAGAGGTAACACAGATTTCCTTGGCATTTTTAATACGGATTATGGATGTGTCTTACCAAACCACAAAAAAGAATTGTCGTAACTACATAGTTGTGTAGTGTAACTTAACCTAATGATGCATTATGTTGCAGAATTACATCGCCCGCTTCGGTCACGGCTCAGCCAAGTTGGCTCGGCAGGCTCAGTCGAAGGAGAAGACTTTGGCCAAGATGGTGGCTCAGGGGCTCACGGAGAAGGTGGTCGACGACAAGACCCTCAATTTCTACTTCCCGTCCTGCGGGAAGGTGCCTCCGCCTGTTATTATGGTGCAGGTGAGTTAAAGTTAAAGAAAATGTGTCGGAAAATTCATGATATTTTTTGTTTCTTTTTAATTATTTTCCGTTCCATATTGCGACGGAAAATTCCACTTGATATCAACTCAGAATCATGGCCTGAATCATCCCTCAAAAGTTTTCGTTATGATATGTATCCCGCGTAACCAGTAGGAACTTTCACTCTCATCAAAATGCTTATGTAGGCTGGCCGGTTTAGTTATTTCGCCCATACAACACAGATGGCGCTTATCGGACCTGAAACGCGCTAACAAAGTTGTCACAGCACAACGTATATTACAAATTCCAAATTCCGACGTCATAGAAAAACGTGATAAAGTGTCCGACCTATTATTTATTACGTTGTTCTTGTTTAAAATTCATAAATAAGTTTTCGTTTGTTTTAGATGTGTATTTATTTAGTAATCAGAATTTCATAATTTATCTTGAATCTAGTACACGACCCAATTGGCGTAGTCAAAGGTACATTCATCGCAGCTTTCTGTTTTACCAACGTGATAGGTATCGCCGTCTATAATGTTACGCCAGCATTGCGTGTTTTACGTCAAAATAATGATTATTATTTGTTGTAGAACGTATCGTTCAGGTACACGGACAGCGGGCCGTGGATCTACAAGAACCTGGAGTTCGGTATCGACCTGGACACGAGGCTCGCGCTGGTCGGACCTAATGGTGCCGGCAAGTCTACACTGCTCAAACTGCTCTACGGAGACGTGAGTATCGCTAACTAGTGTACGAAAAGCCTTAAGTACTAGTGGATTGGGGTGTCTATTTAAAGAAAGAAGGAAACATTTATTACTTTCGGACACCACAGACACAGACAGACAGGTACATTACATTTAACACAGGACAGAAACCACACGGAAATCAATACACAGAAAAAAACAAAAAGAAAAACAAACCAAAATCATAAAAATAATAATAAAAGTAAGTATCCATTTAAGCGACATAGCTTGTGTCTGGAGGCCTCACATAACACAACATACGTAGTATTAGTGGCAGAGTATATATTATACGGTGTATTCTTCTTCTTATCGTGTCGATGGCAAACTAAATTGTATCGGCCCAAAACTTGGCAACAAGTATGGCGCTATCTGCAGCGCTCATCAGATCCTCCTGCGTGCAGGTGTTCGGGCACGCAGGACACGATGTAAGATATACGGTGTTATATAGTATATACACCTACTCATCTCCAACTAAGTTGAAGTCTCATGTTATTATATGGGAACGAACCTATAGCCATTCACCGGACATCTTCAATTCGACTTTAGGAGTTTGAATTCATGTTTCAAACATGAATTCTTTTATAAAGTCGAGTTTATAAAAATCTATAAAATTCATGAATAAGTTGAATAGAAAAAAGAAAACGGTTTTTGTCACTTTGAGATCTGTCTTTATATTTTAGTAATTAGAATTTCATAATTTATCTTTGACCTAGGAAACTACTCAATTATAAGTTTATAATGTTGAATATGACGTTATAGTTGGTGCCTTCAACGGGTATGATCCGCAAGAACTCGCATCTGCGCATCGGGCGCTACCACCAGCACCTGCACGAGCTGCTGGACCTGGAACTGTCGCCGCTCGACTACATGATGAAGGAGTTTCCTGACGTGCGCGAGCGCGAGGAGATGCGCAAGATCATCGGGCGCTACGGCCTCACTGGTCGTCAGCAGGTGAGCGTTTCTTGCAGCTACTTTTCCTCGGCTATACGGTTGTGAAGCTGCAGTAGTTCAAAACGCATCCGCACACGTCATACTTCCACCAGACAACAACGTCTCATCAGACGTTCAACAAAAATATATTTACGTACAAATTTACGATTATTTACGAATTTATCTTTATTCACAGATGTTTTTGACTTTGAGTATATAGGTCGGAAAATCGTGGGCATATTTACGTAAACTTGATGGTAGTACATAACATTACTTTATTTGGCCCCGGTAGGTGTGCCCGATGCGTCAGCTATCGGACGGGCAGCGGTGCCGCGTGGTGTTCGCGTGGCTCGCGTGGCAGACCCCACACCTGTTGCTACTGGACGAGCCCACCAACCACCTCGACATGGAGACCATCGACGCGCTCGCCGACGCCGTCAACGAGTTCGACGGCGGCATGGTCCTCGTCAGCCACGACTTCAGACTTATCAACCAGGTATGATATAAAAAGGGCCAAAATAATGTGTATTGTGTAAAAAGTAGCAGCATTATAAAGAAGGTACAAAGTAGGTTACTGGTGTCTGAATCCCTCCGGACTCGTGGTCCCACCAGGTTGTCATACCAGTATGACAAACAGGAATTTTATTCTTGTTTGTCACACCGCTAACAATACAACAACTTTTATCCTGACTTGTCATTATAAGTAGTGCTGTGTTTATCGGCGTATAAATTAAAATTGATTTTATTTACGAAATTATACTTTATTTAACAGAAACTTATCACTATCGACCCCCTAGGGTCGATTAATTCTTTCAAACATTTTTCCTCTCAGACGACGCCTTGAGCCGAGGTTCGCGCCCAATTGGGCACCCTCAGGCCTGTTGTCTTAAATGTTGTACCGGGTTAGAGCATTCAGCGCTCCCCATTTGTCCGGCCAAGTAGTTAATGCGACAATATGACTTATTATCAAATAAAAAAAATATGGTAATTATGGAAAAATCCATTAGGTCGCCAGTGATAGAAGATAGGAATAAACAAAAAGAATGCGCTAACATAAATAATCTCTTTGCACAAATATAATGCCTCAGTGCAAATATCGATATATTTTTTATCATAGGAATATTCTCCGCACTAACAATGGTGTGATAAAAGGTGTTATATTGTTAGCGGTGTGACAAACAAGAATAAAATTCCTGTTTGTCATACTGGTGTGACAACCTGGTGTGACCACGAGTCCGGAGGGGTCTGAATTAAGTTTTAATTAACAAGTCATAATTCTATGCAGATTCTGCGTCTCTAACGCCGCGGCACTTCGTTTTCGGCGCGGACTTTATTTTAAACTTGGAAGGCTAAAAAGATATACTTCCACATCGAATTCATCTAACAATCAATATTTCCTTGGTATGATAAAACACGGTATGCTCATTTCTATGAAAAACCGTCATTGATAGCCTTTTGATGACGTAAGTGTTACATGAGTGTTACCATTAAATTGGTATCTCCCTCATTCCAAGGACTTCAATTTTATTAAAGAAATATAAGCGAATACACACATGTCACACACATGTTACATGTCATGGACCTGTATAATTTATTCCATCTCTGTATACCGTGTTTAAAGCAAATAAAGATTCTATTCTATTCTTGAATTACTGACTAACGTACTTAATTACTATCACTTGTCACGTATATAAAAAAACGTTTAAACTGTAAGTAAATCTTTTACTAAAAGTTTAAAATTGCCTTGCAAAATAAATTAAAAATATTAGTCGTAGGTAGTTTATTTTTTGCGAAATGGCAACGTAGGGTAGGATGACGTCAGCGCAGCTAACCTTAAAATGTTAGCTATCACTTTTGAGCATACCTTGTTTTATTCTATTTGACATTTGCGTATAAAAACAATGCGTAATGTCAAGAAATGTCAAATAGATGAATTGCTTCAATGTGGCCTTTTCAGCCCTCAGGTTTATCTTTAGTCTTCGTTTTGTAATAAGGCCGCCTAAATTGAGTTGCTGTCTGCCAGAATGGGCACCTTTGTTTGATTTGACTAGTGGACACCACGTGACGACAAGTACAACAATGCATGTATCCTTCCAGGTGGCTGAGGAGATCTGGATATGCGAGAACGGCACGGTGACCAAGTGGGAGGGCGGCATCCTCAAGTACAAGGACCACCTCAAATCCAAGATACTCAAGGAGAACGCCGATAACGCCGCCAAAATACGCAAATAGTCAAATGCTTAGCTTACGTTTAGATTATTTACTCTTAGATCGGGACCACTCCTACTGCACATCTGTCGGACGGAACGCGACGGTATTATTTTTATTTCTTAACAGGACAGTCCGTTCCAGGGTTGGGTATATTAAGCTATCCACTAGGTGATAATTGACGCTTGACATTTTCGGCAACGACGGCACGACACGGCAGCGCGCGTTATTCCGCAACGTTGGTGGGCAATTCATGTCAATGTTGCGTGGTAATGTTGCGTGGTAATGTTGCGTGGTAATGTTGCGTGTCAATGTTGCGTGGTAATGTTGCGTGTCAATGTTGCGTGGTAATGTTGCGCGTCAATGTTGCGTGTCAATATTGCCGGGGTAGCAGTACACCACGCTAGGCGGTAGTGACGTCACAGCTGTGGGTAGGAGGGCCCATAGACCAGTTTGTGATCGATGATTATAAGATTGTGATTCTTTACGCTGCCCAGTGAAGCATAATTTAGAAGTATTATTACATAATAAAGCACAGTAACACAGCTATGATTGCAGAACTAAGCAGGCGCGGGCGCGCATCTTGACTGCTGGCTGACAGTACTAAAATACACGGATAGTTCACTTTCTAAAATCACACGCATAATTTCGTCAGAAATAATTTAATTATGAAAATTATCTGCCAAACTATCTTGCAAAGTAGGCTTTGTAATAATCTAACAGTAGCAGCAATCCGGAACAGGGAGTTAGCTATGCGTATGTCCCGTGCATTAGGGGGCGAGTCAACGGCTATTAACCGGGCTCAATCTTGTCGAAAACTCATCAAGTCGAAAATACTGGTTGAGAGCCCCAGCTGAATTCGAGCCGTTGACAGTAAGATGTAGTCACGCGTTCTCGCTATGCAAAAGAAAAAAAGCTTTAAAATGAAAAAGAATCATATGAAATATTTTGTTCGTGTTACCCCAATAGACCTAAAATTCAACAGCTATGCAGTGGAGGTCAGTGCCCGTACCTGGATATTGTATATTATGGTGGTAATTTTAAAATGTGCAAGACTATTCTAATTGTGGGGTTATCATTAAATATTAGCGAATGGCGTTTAATATCCTCACAGTGTGACGACTATTGATGACGGATTTCATTGCTGAGTAGCTTTTTCCCATGAACTTGACTGTATGAAGTATGAACTAGAACTGTAAATATGTAGTAAATCAATAAAACAAATGTAATATAGCAACTTTTCCGACCGCAGCTGTGAGAATCTACAATCGAGTGACGTGTATAGTCATGAGTAATATCATGTACCCACTTTAGAACCCTGTATCACTATCATATTTGAAATTTAATGAGACTTACGGTTTATTTTGTCAAAAACGTTAATGTGACATGGTATCAAAGTACATATTAGTACTAGTGACTGTACAAGTTGTCGGCACGCGGGTTAACAATGGGAATGACGTAAACTTATTAAAAAAATGTAACTTTTGTTAGTACCATTCCATATTTAAAACTTACAACGAATTGTTAACTGCTTGAATTCGTTTTATTTTGTATAAATGTTTCGCGCCCGTCGTTTTCCCTGTCTAGAAAAGTTACGCGCCTTCCGTACGCAGCGTCAGGCCCAACAACGCGGGTTTATGATCCGCGGCGTATAACTTGTACAATGACCTTGAATGTGCAGTGACAAATTATTGGGTCTCCATTGAAATGCGATATGAGGGTACGCGACAGGCAACGCGTAACCATGACAACCAGAGACGCTACCTGCGCGGACGACCGTTTTTATTCAACTTACACGCCGCGGATTATACCGATTTTCACTATGGCGACGATATATTGCAATAGGGAGTAATAATAATATTTTGGAGGCGACAGATGGGGTTAAATCTGACGCTTCGTTCGGCCAGGGACCTTATTTTTTAATTGCTCGTCTTCAAGTCACGTTCCAAAATATATACCCACTAGCTTTTGCCCGCGGCTTCGCTCGCGTTAAATTCGGAGTAACACCAATACGGGATAACGTACCAATTTTTAGCTTTCTACCTTGAAAACTGCGATAAAATCCCATATAAAATTTCACCCCCTGTTTAAAGTGGTGGGGGCAGATTCCCAAAAAATTTTTTTTGTTAGTTGTTGAAAATTACGGAATACTCCATACTTACTTCCACCCCTCATTTTAGGGAAGTGGGAGGTTAGAAAGAGACGAAAAGTTGCCCATGTAACTCTCCATCCCTTTCAACTATCTCTTAAAAATCACGTCAATTTGTCGCTCAGTTTTGCCGTAAAGACGGATAAACAGACAGACACACATCATATTTCATACTTTCGCATTTATAATATTAGCATAGGATAAGAAATCATACTACGTATAGATCGGCAACTCGCTAGGTTTACCTCACCCCCCTCGAACATAGTTACGACTTGAATCGTATGGTGTCAGACGTCATACACACAGATGCGCGTGTTGATAATATCAATGTGTAGTGTCTTTGTAAAACGAGGTTGTATGAAGTGTCCGGGGTGTGAATATTAGTATGGATTTCACGTACCTTGAAGTAGTACGTACGAACTTGTCATTTGCAAGATGAGGTACATATATTTTGGCGCGCGAGTTGATGGCGAGCAATTAAAAAAGAGGCCCCAGTACGCGCAAGCTGCGGCCGACAACGCATTTGCATCTTAGTGTGGTATTAATAAACTAATCTCAGCTTTGAGACTGCCCTCAAGATCATGTCTATGTGACAGTTCTTATATAAAAACAGGGACTTGAGCATGATCTCGAGGGCAGTCTCAGCTGAGATTAGTTTATAAATACCACCCTTAAACATGTTTCCACTGGTGACTGGGCAATAGATAGATGTCTTTATTTAATGTATACTGTATTTCGCAGTCTTTTTAGGACAGGTTTTGATGTGTACAAATAATCTATTATATGGTTTAATGAATTTATTAATGACTGAATAACTAATGAATTGACATAAACCCCCTCTCCCGTCTGATTATGCCGGTAATAGCAAATTATATTAGAAATTGTTTTGTCCAATGCGTGTTGATATTAATCACTAATTACATATACATAACATAAACAGCCTGTATACGTCCCACTGCTGGATATAGGATCCCCCTCAAGTAACCGGAGGGGGTATGGAGCGTTCTCCACCACGCTGCTTCACTGCGGGTCGGTACAGGTGTTCTACGGGTAATAGCCGGTACCAGCTTAACGTGCCCTCCGAAGCACGGAATCATCTTACTTTTTCGGACAATCAGGTGATTCAAGCCTGCAATGTCATTACCAAACAAAGGACAGTCTCGCAAAGTAATTTCGACAATGTGCCCATCGGGAATCAAACTCAGACCTCCCGATTGAGAGCCTAACGCTCTAACCACGGAGGCTGTAACATTATAATGTAGCTAATAATTATTTTCCTGCCACTGGCTACATCTGCAGGGCGTGTGGTAGGCCTTGCCGCTCTCGCGTAGGCTTATATAGCCATGGAAAAAAGTGTCTCCTAGACACTGTATAAATCATCTGATAAGAATATATGAGGCGATGATATACAAAATCTTTGCCTGTTGAAAATTAATAATTCGTTTGCGTTTCGAAGCTAAAGAACAACTAAGTTTGGTTCATTTGGCGGTCGTTGAAGACAATAATACAGTAGTTTGGTCCTTTATGTCGACGAGAATCTTGTCTCACTTGGATGACATTGTCTCTACATATTCTCCGTTTACAACAACTGTCAAAAATGACGTTTTTATTATACTATAATCAAGAAAAACGCAACAATGAGTTCGTTTTTCTTCGACGTCACGGTGTACGTTTTCGTACAAATTCCACAGTAATTTCTCGTTTTGACTTTTAGTAAAGTGGAACTGATTTGTCTGAATGGAAACTAGCCAGTTCTGATGTTTGAGTTCACGACAGCGAAAGCGTTTTGTCTAGGCCGTCTGGAGTGAATGTTTTTGCGTCAGTCTCATGGAGCAGATACAGAGTTAGGGTATGTTCACACTGGCCAATGTGTAGCATATGTGGAGGCCACCGTTGCACGGGCAGGAATAAACTATACATTGGTAGGCAGATCCTACTTGGGTAGACTCACAATAAGGGCCGTTCCACCACTTGCTGATAAACTGTCTGATAACATAACACGTACTTTATTGCACACACGGGAGATTTAAAAAAAATATACGGTCGAATTGAGAACCTCCTCCTTTTTTTGAAGTCGGTAAAAAGACAGAAACAAAAGAGAAATATTAGTACAATAGGCGGCCTTAATGCTAATATATTAGCAGTTGTTGATATAGCTTATCTAACTGATAAATCTGTAGTAGTAGTCTATTGCCAGATATGTTCTGGATACATTTATCAGTACGTCGTGAAACAGAACCTTGGTCACTGGAATTATAGTGCTTACTTGTGTAATTTTTATAAGAATGTTACCAGCTGAAGCTGTATCCGCCAGTACTGCCAATATAACGTAATTAAGAACGATGAGCGACTTTCCAGGCTGTGTTCCTCGAACACTAGATGGCGCTGTACATATTTTTATTTCTCATTTCATGGACAAAAGACATTATGCATCTTTTATCTTTGTTTTTGGGTAAACATGATGAACCTTTTTGTGCGGAACTGGAGTAAATTTTAATGAAATTGCACATAAAAGTTAAAAGTGGACTGTATTTAATAGGATTATATTATAAAGTTACATTTTGAAAGATTACGCAAAGAGTTGAAGGGAAAGAGTGGTCGAATTAAAAAACTTAAATCTAATGTTGCCACATTATTTTATGTGAGGATTCGAACACTTTTTATTACAGACACGATTACATTTTCCACCCATTATTATTCTAATGAAAATGAAGAGAAGCAATATAGGTAGCAACGTAATTCCATAAGTCGAGGAGCTCGGTGGCGCAGCGGTAAACGCGCTCGGTCTGCGATTGTTGAAGTCAAGCAACTTTCGCAAAGGCCGTTCATAGGATGGGTGACCACAAAAAAATAGTTTTCATCTCGAACTCCTCCGTGCTTCGGAAGGCACGTTAAGCCGTTGGTCCCGGTTGCATTAGCAGTCGTTAATAACCACCAATCCGCACTGGGCCCGCGTGGTGGCTTAAGGCCCGATCTCCCTATCCATCCATAGGGAAGGCCCGTGTCCCTGCAGTGGGGACGTTAATGGGTTGGTGATGGTGATGGTGGCATACATCATCATCACCAGCCGTATGACGCCTACTGCTGGGCATAGGCCTCCCCCAAGGATCTCCACGACGATCGGTCCTGCGCTGCCCGCATCCAGTGGCATACATAATTTGAACCAAATATATAACTATTATTTATATATATGTTTTTGCCATTACATTGTATTTTATGTAATGAGAAAATAGAGTAATGAGAAAATAGGTAAATATGACATTAACCCTTTCACGGACAGAGACCATGGGTCATTGATGGTTCATAGATAGTATGACACTTTGGAATCGGAACGTCATTAGACGTTCTGTCCTTGAAAGTGTTAAAGCTATACAACGCCATCTGTATTGTTTTTGGGGCACGCCTGGAAAGTCCCTCATTCGAGCCTTTGTTACGTATGATAACCCCAAAACACCATGACGCCTTATGTTATATAAAATAGTAAATTGTTACGTAGTACTAACTCACGAGGGAAATATTCACTAATTGTTGTATTCATGTCGATATATACCTGTATTTATATGTAAATAGATTAATTAAAAACTAAATCGAAACTCAAAAGCAATAATAAATAAGATACCAATATAATAGGGTCCATTCTGGACGTAACATTTTTAGTTTGACAGTTCGATTTGGGATGCATGATCGGAAAATAGAGCGTGGGTACCTCGATGTATAATAGAAACGAAAGAACGAATTGGGTAGTATCATTTGCCAGAGACAAATTGGTTCGTGTACAAGATAAATTATGAAATTCTGATGGCTAAATAAATACAGATATAAAACTAACGAAAAATATTTTTTTTTTCTATTTAACTTATTTATGAATAAGTACGACATTTTATCACGTTTTCGTATGACTTCACTGTATGCTTTAAATACAAAGTTTATTCAAATTCAAATACAAAAATATCTTTATTCTGTAGGTAACATAGTAACACATTGAGTCGTCAATTTTTACATAACGAAGTCTCATCCGCCTAAAACTACTGCAGCTTCTCGCAACCTGTATAGCCGGGGAAAAGAAGCTGCAAGAAAAACCTCGGCACTTTAGTAAAAAGTAACTGATTTGACTCGTTGGAATTTGACAAGCCTATTATGAAATTATGATTACTAAATAGACAGGGAGGGTTAAAAAGGCCACAGATCAATTGATTGATTTTTTTTTATTTCGATGTGGCCTTTTTAACCCCCCTGATCTAATTCTGACGAAAAACATTTTCTATTTAACTTATTTATGAATTTTAATGAAAAATATCTTAATATTAATATTAGACCGACATTTTATCACGTTTTTCTATGACGTCCCAGTGTGCTTTTTCATGAAATATGCATAGTAATTTCGTGTTTTGACATTTAGTAAAAAAACTGATTTGACTAGTTGGAAACTAGCTTATTGCTGTTAATCGCGCTAGACGTGTATACGTATTATACAGGCAACTTTTATTGTTGCCTATCACAGGGAGTATTGACATAAATTGCTGTGTTATTATAATCTTTCGACAAATAGAACATTTCTTTTTTAAAACGAGTAAATTTCCCTTTCTAACCAATGTAATCGTCTAGTTAAAAAATAAGGTGAAATATTGCAGCCGAGGGATCCATTGAAGGTAGTTTACCTCAGACGACATTGACTACTTGGCCAGACAAATGGGGCTCTCATCCGGTACAAAAAAACAAAGACAACAAATTGGGTGCGAACTTCGTCTGTGACTATTTTTCGATCGCTATGCTCCCATTTTAAAACTGTCAGACTCGAAATTATAATTGAATAAGGTCTAATCGACACCATATTGTAATAGAAGAATAATTTATAATACCTATACCATATTCACATAGTCGAAAAATGTACTAGTGTATGTTCGCGGACAGCGGTAGAAGCGACGGGGCGCCCGCGGCCCAGGGGTGTTAAAAAGCCACATCGAAGCAATTGACCTAAAAAAAAGCAATATTAACTATTTGATATTTTGCATTGCGCAATTATTGGTGCTGGTTTCCAGTACACACCATCTAAGTTTATTTTAAGTTATACCTGTCATTTTTTCATCCGCCGAAAAGGAAAGGGACGGGTAATCGACAGGCATAAAATATATGGAACACACGTCAATATTATGCAGCATTTAAAAATACCCACCCGAAATTTTATTTGCCAACAACCGGACAGAATTAAGTTGACAGCACACGTCTAACGGGTTGCATATCAGCGAGATACCTATTTTATTCGTCGGGGCTATTCATTCATTCTCCCATTCTAAAAAGGAGGATATGAAAAGGACCGATATGATTTAAAATAAAATTAGGTGTCTGCAGGAATCAGGGCCATTTTTTAGATGAATTGCTTTGAAGTGTTTTTTTAACCCCCCAGAAAGACCTGTGTGGAAGTGTCGATTGACGACCCGCGATGACGTCACTGCCTACCCTCCGGGGCGCCCCGTAGCCGCCTAGAATTATAGTAAATGTCCTAATGCTAGATGCCGGATCGTGAGAGCTTTAGAGTCAGCGCAAACTAAGAGCAGGGAAGCGGCGAACACTTTCTGAAAACATTGAATAATTAACTTACGTTATGGTAAAGTGATCTTGCTTCCCTACCAAGTATCGCTTCGAGCCGAGCGAGCAATGTGTCGGTGTCAAACAATATGACAATGATAAAGTTAATTTCTCCGTGATATCAGAAAGTGACCGCGTCGGTACTCTTGCTCAGCGCCGATACTTACCGATCAGTTAACGTTTTCAACCCTTTAGAGCGCCGAAAGGGCTCAAACAGTTAACATTGATGTAATAACGCTAAAAAAGATCACAGATATCTTTTTATTACTCACTCCACAGCTGTTTTTATTGTTTTATCGGCATGCGCATATTTTTATATATAATAGTGTTTATTTATAGCTGTTGACAAATATTAGATAGTATTGTAGAAGTTGTTCGACAGTAGCGGCGGCCGGCGGCGTACGTACTCAGCAGTGTGTGTTACCTCGCGCCAGGGCCTCGCCACGAGACGCGCGCGCCCTCTGAGTTCTCTTGACCACTTGTAAATCAATGAAATTAAATTATTAAGTCCCAAGATTGTAAGAGTAATATTTAACTTGTTTTACAGCATCTTTAATTTTATTTTACTCTGAAATGTAAAGTTTGAAGCTCTGTTCATCTGTCACTAACCTAATTTTTAGTTGTTACAAATTTAAGCTTGATCTGAGGCAATTTATACACAAATCAATAAAAATATAAAACTCGTCAGTTCTGTTTTTATTTCCCGTCAGACGTAGTCTTGCCTGATCGCAGCGCCAGCTGTCGGATACAGTTCTTGTAGGCCATCCATGGACTATTGATGTTTTCTATCGTGTCGGTTATCCACTCACTTGACCTAGGCAACGGTCATTCGTAGACAGACAAAGGCACTATAAGGGTTCCTTAACGAGCGGACAGAAAAGGACAAGCAAGGGAAAGAGCGAGGAAGTGCGGCAGATGTAGCATCGCAAAAATTCAAAGAGGCCATAAGATCATTCGATGGATTTTAGTGGACTTGAAATCGCCACTGGTGCCTATAGGCTTACAAACTTAAAACAATTTGTCAAGACTAAAATAGCTGTATCCCTTTCTTGCACGTATTGTTAGTAAAGGACGGCACAAAAAGCTGTCAAACTCTACTTCTAATAATAATAATATGTTTATGTAAAGATTACTAGAAAATGAAACCATACCTCTAAAGGCATATTTTCTTTAGAAAATAAATATTTTTTTGTGTAAATGACATGATATTTGTGTTGGTAAGGGGCTCCTGGACAGAGATTGTTCAATTCAGGTTTCTAATCCGGAAGAACTCATCATAAATTCTTACGCTCAACATCAGGATACAGTGTAACGCTCAATAACAGCTTAATATAACTATCTAAGTCCCAGTGCTGTCCGCAGGCTCCACGCTGCTCCACTGCGGGTCAGTGGAACAAAAATACATAAGGTCATCCAGTTGGGCTAGTCAGAGGTACATTCATCGCACCCACAACTCACCGAACTTTCTATTAGGTGATACGTGGTGCGCCGTATCGCCGTCTATAATGGTCGACGAGCCTTTGAAAATGCACATAAGATAAATTAATAACTCATTGGTGCAAGTCCGCTACCTGGGTTCGAACCAATGCTCCTCGTTTGGGAAGCAAGCCGGTGTACCCTCCGGTCCGCGGAGGTCCGTGTTGCTTTAGGCCTTTATGCGGTGTACAGTCATGAGCAATATAATGTACCCACTTTAGGACTGTCACACTAACATATTTGACATTTAGTGAGACTTACAGTTCAATTTGTCAAAAAAGTTAATGTGACATGGTACCAAAGTGTATACATATTAATGCTCGTGACCGTACCGTAGGACCACAGCAACCGCGAAGGTTCGTGTCGCTCTATGAACAACAGCGACGATCAAAAATAGGTTACAAATTATTTCCTCAAAACAGTTTGGCTTGTCTAACGTCAACGGAACTACACAATTTTTAATTCTTAGTTCAAAAGGATTGTGACGCAACACGCGCGTCTTTTGTAATTAATGTCAAAGTCAAAATATATTATTTATTACACTAAAAAATAAAATTCTAAACGGAATTAAAGAAAATTATTGTTTTGGAGGATTTCTAACACAAAATGCTAAGGAAATGCATTTTTAGGATTTCTCTCAAAGATTGCAACTAAAGAAAGGTGACCATATGATCCTTAGTTGATATACTTATTGTAGTGAAGTCGTGTAGGTACGTTTTTAGTCATACGTAAAGACTAGTGTAATCCCTGAAGGCGGAATCGCTAATCTTAGTAAGATATCTTACTTGTGACACGGGGAAGACGAAGGATTACTTAAGTTAATAGTAATAATGATTTGTCAAAATAACTTGCAGAAATTGTTGTATAATATTTAGCCTAGAAAGTAATTTACGAGCACCAATAACATTATGCAATTTTAAAAGAAACTACCTATAGATAGACAGTGGTTGAAGTATTTTGTATCTCTTGCTTATCTTGATATTGATGCCCACTATATGCCGTCTCCTAGTTTAAGTTTATCTCTTTCCCGGTCAGCTCGAATAGGTTTCTACTAGAAATAAGCTGAATGGTTTCTGTCTTGTGTTAGTCTAATTGTCTTTATAAGATATCCTGTTCAGTAAGTTCTTGGATGACGCAGGTAGAGGTATAAATACCCACTCCTCGCCAGCTGTGTTATTAAAGGGCGAGCCATTTACCGGGCACGAATTCTGGAAACCACGTAATATCTAGGATCGAAACTAATTAATTTGTTTTGTGCCCAAGCCGGGATTCAAACCCGTGACATTAAGATTTAAGTTACGCGTTCTCCGAACAGGGTTATCACGGATTCTTTATTATCTTCAAATAATATTTAAGGGCACTTAAACATATCTGGCAAGGAGTACTAACTCTTCGGGGATACAGGCGTGATGCACTTAACTCTTGAAATTAAAGCACTGACCTTTTTTACAGCTTTAAGTAACGTATAGTGTGACAAATACAAAAGAAAGATGGGCAAAGATGATAAAAAGGGGGACAAAGGCCCCAAAGAGGACAAGGGGAGTTTTATGAAAGATTTCCTGGCGGGTGGCATATCTGCGGCGACGGCCAAGACTTGCTCAGCCCCTATAGAGCGAGTAAAGCTTATCCTGCAGGTGCAACATATAAACAAGCAAATACCCGAGGACAAGAAATACAAAGGTAAGTACGACAACTTGAGGCATACCCCGGACACCGCATACAAACAAACTCGTTTTACAGACACTCAGAATTTGCCTTTCAACTGCTTTAAGACAGTAGTTAAACAAAAACTTTCCAAAAAAGGTTATTATAAAGTTAGTGATTATTTAGAAGATATGAATGCATGGAATTAACTGTCTGAGAACTGATATTAGGCAGCTAAATTACTCAATTGTATATCAATATTTTATGTTTATTTTTATTTTTTTTAAAGAACGTCTAGGGCCCTGTGCCGAGGTTTTTCTTGCAGCTTCTTTTCCCCGGCTATACAGGTTGTGAGAAGCTGCAGTAGTTTTAGGCGGATGAGACGTTCGTTATGTAAAAATTGACGATTCAAAGTGTAACTATGTTACCTACTGAATAAAGATATTTTTGAATTTGAATTTGAACTGCAGATTGACGTTATCGTACACGCGCATCTGTGTGACGTCTGACGCCCATACGATTGCCGACTAAAGTATGACCGAGGGGGTGAGGTAAACCTAGCTCAGCCGCTGGTGGGGGGCTAAGAGTTGCCGTTCTATACGTATTATTGCTTATTCTATGCTTGAACTGAAAACAGCGGACTTTTTTATATTATTTAACATGCACACATTGTCATCATAAACAGTAGGTACACATCGTAAAGATATAAAATTCAAATCTTAATGTAATGTTTGTATAATGTATGTGTTCCATTTACATTATTAACGTAATCGTACTCCAATACTGAAGTTTAACATATTTCGTCATTTTGTATTTTAACAAAAAAAAAAACAACAAACGAGCATAAAGGTGATGATAGACTTGAGCATTTACTTGTAACAGAACTTGGAGCATTCGCCGTTTTTATATTTGTCGACGCAGCCTCCGTGGTCTAGTGGTTAGAGCGTTAGGCTCACGATCCGGGTTCGATTCCCGATGGGGACATTGTCGAAATCACTTTGTGAGACTGTTCTTTGTTTGGTAAGGACTTTTCAGGCTTGAATCACCTGATTGTCCGAAAAAGTAAGATGATTCCGTGCTTCGGAGGGCACGTTAAGCCGTTGGTCCCGGCTATTAGCCGTAAAAAACACCTCCACCAACCCGCAGTGGAGCAGCGTGGTGGAGTATGCTCCATACCCCCTCCGGTTGATTGAGGGGAGGCCTGTGCCCAGCAGTGGGACGTATATAGGCAGTTTATGATATTTGTCACGAGCCGAGCCAAGCATAGAGCCAAACATTGCTATGAACGTTTTCATGAGCAAGAACGTTCGATAGAATGCTCGCTAAAATGTTCTCGTACTTTTCTCGTATTGTTACATTCGCACAAATGCTCATTACAAGTGAATGCTCAAGTTTATCAGCACCTTAAGATAACTTCTCACGAGTATATCCTTATGGGACAGTGGTACAACCATCGCAAAATGAACTAAGGACCTGCTCCTCACCGAGCTTTCTGTTAGACCAATGTGGTACGTGGTGAGCCGTATCGCCCACTATAAGGGTGAGCCCAACGCTCAACCACTGCGAAGACCGTTATTGTGCCACAGAATAACCATTTATCTGTTTGAATATAAGTACCATAAAGCTGCGCGTACAATTTGTAATGAGAATAATGTTTGGTACAGGTATTGTCGATGCATTTATTCGCATACCAAAGGAACAGGGAATTGGGTCGTTATGGCGAGGTAACCTGGCTAATGTGATCCGATATTTCCCGACGCAAGCTCTCAATTTCGCTTTTAAGGACAAATATAAGGAGATATTTTTGTCCGGAGTCGATAAGCAGAAGAATTTCATGAGATATTTCGTTGGCAACCTGGCGTCAGGGGGCGCTGCCGGCGCCACGTCGCTCTGCTTCGTCTATCCGCTAGATTACGCCCGAACAAGGTAACGTACTGTATTACTTGCCGGTATTGTTATATAGTTAATCATTTCATTATTTACAATTCTTACATCGTCGATTAAAAAAAAAGCGGCCAAGTGCGAGTCAGACTCGTGAAGGGTTCCGTAACAGCAAGTAACATAATATAAAAGTTTTTTTTTCGTTCCTATACTTGAGTTGATTGAATGAAAAGTAAATTACGGTTTACGATTTATGATGTATTAAAAAAAACTACTTACTAGATCTGGTTCAAACCAATTTTCGTTGGTAGTTTGCATGCTAATCTACATCATATATTTTTTTTAGTTTTATCCTCCTCTTATTTTAGAAGTTACGGGGAGGGGGGTGGACACATTTTACCACTTTGGAAGTGTCTGTCGCGCAAACTATTGAGTTTAGAAAAAAATGATATTAGAAACCTCAATACCATTTTGGAAGACCTATCCATAGATACTCCACACGTATGGGTTTGATGAAAAAAAATTTTTTGAGTTGCAGTTCTATGTATGGGGACCCCCAAATTTTTTTTTTTTTTTATCATTGCATAAAAATCTTAATGCGGTTCACAGAATACACAATACATATTTATCAAGTTTCAACAGTATAGCTATTATAGTTTCGGAGAAAAGTGGCTGTGACATACGGACGGACGGACAGACTAGACGGACGGACAGACATGACGAATCTATAAGGGTTCCGTTTTTTGCCATTAGGCTACGGAACCCTAACAACCGACCGCTATTTCCCTGTCATTCCGCAATCATCTCTTCTCCCTCACTCACTCATAGCTCTCTTTTTAACTCACCTTAAATATTACTAACCTTAACCTTACACGGTTATTGCTCATGCAGCAGTTTCTTCCATGCAACCTTTGCGTACAGGAAATTTTGGTACAAACATAACACTTACACATACATAACTCTACTATTATTATGTTTGTACCAAATTTTCCTGTGTACCCCGAATTTAACGCGAGCAAAGCCGCGGCTAAAATGCGGCTAGTGTAAATACTAAAGTGAGGTGTTCTCAACAGATTGGCGGCAGACGTTGGAAAAGGAAAAGGGCAGAGAGAGTTCAATGGATTGGTTCACTGCCTGACCAAGACTCTGAAGTCTGACGGGATCATCGGCCTGTACCGTGGGTTCGTCGTGTCGGTGCAGGGCATCATCATCTACCGAGCCACCTACTTCGGCCTGTTCGATACCGCACGAGGTCTGCTGCCAGACCCCAAAAACACGCCGCTCTTCTTTAAATGGGTTATCGCACAGGTAAATGATCAGATACTTCAAGACCACGATACCGACCCCGCCGGCGTGGTCGACGATTTCCCTCAATCAGCGCTTATCGCTATCGACCCACTAGGGTCGATTAATGCTTTCAAATATTTTTCCTCTCAGACGACGCTCTGAGCCGAGGTTCGCGCCCAACTGGACCCTCAGGCGTGTTGTCTTAAACGTTGTACCGGGTGAGAGCCTTCAGCGCTCCCCGTTTGTCCGGCCAAGTAGTCACTGCCATCTGCGGGAAATCTACAATAAGTCACGTCAAAAAAAAAGAAAAAAAGGACAAAGGACAAAAAATAACTCGGAAACGGAATGTTACCTATTCGATGAAAGTGGTCCCAATGAGGGATTATCCAAGCTACGTTCCCCCCCAATAAAATAGATGGCGCTGTACAGTCATGAGCAATATAATGTACCCACTTTAGGACTCTGTCGCACTCTAACATATTTGACATTTAGTGAGACTTACAGTTCAATTTGTCAAAAAAGTTAATGTGACATGGTACCAAAGTGTATACATATTAATGCTCGTGACCGTACAGTGTACAGATTTAACGTGATAATTACCTATTTTCTCATTGCTCGGGTACATACTTACTCAAAAATATGATGTAATGGCACATGACATAAACAGCCTATATACGTCCCATTGCTGGGCACAGGCCTCCCCTCAATCAACCGGAGAGGGTATGGAGCATACTCCACCACGCTGCTCCAACGCGGGTTGGTGGAGGTGTTTTTACGGCTAATAGCCGGGACCAACGACTTAACGTGCCCTCCGAAGCACGGAATCAACTTACTTTTTCGGACAATCAGATGATTCAAGCCTGAAAAGTCCTTACCAAACAAAGGATAGTCTCACAAAGTGATTTCGACAATGTACCCATTATTATTCTAGGTAGCAACATAATGCTATACCATACCTGATCCAAATATCAAGCAGCAATTAGTTTTATGCATGCATGTGCCATTACATAACCTCCGTGGTCTAGTGGTTAGACTCGCGAACTGGAGGTCCGGGTTCGAATCCTGGTGGCGGTGGTGTGATATGCCCACAAAAATCACTTTGTGATCCCTAGTTTGGTTAGGACATTACAGGCTGTTCACCTGATTGTCCGGAAGTAAGATGATCCGTGCTACGGAAGGCACGTTAAATCGTTGGCCCCAGTTACTACTTACTGATGTAATATGTAGTCGTTACATGTCAGGGGCCTTTGGCGGCTCAATAATAACCCTGACACCAGGGTTGATGAGGTTGGTATTCCACCTCGCAACCCACACGATAAGAAGATGACTAAGAGTTACGACCTATCATTTTCTATACCGCCGAAATGACACCAGTACTGATACAATAATATTGGTGTGAAAATAGTGCCCGCTTAGAATGCACGTAGATTAATGAGCATGTGTGTGCGTGTGCGCAGACGGTGACGACGATAGCGGGCATCACGTCGTACCCGCTGGACACGGTGCGGCGTCGCATGATGATGCAGTCCGGCAAGCCGCTCGCCGAGCGCCAGTACACGAGCACCGCCCACTGTTGGGCTAAGATCCTCAAGACAGAGGGCCCCACTGCCTTCTTCAAAGGAGCCTTCTCTAACATCCTCAGAGGCACTGGCGCTGCCTTCGTGCTGGTGTTGTACGACGAAATTAAAAATTTACTATAATAAGGATCTCTTCAGTGATCTGTATAACTAAATCAATGTACTTATGTACAATGTGCGCTTGTCTCGTTTGATGCTGTCAAATTTTAGGTACTATTTTTGTATTAATATAATTTCTAAGGCTGAGCTTTGTACCGACGCAATGTTTTATTTATAGTTTATTATTGTGACAGAGTTAGATTTTCAAGTTATAGTTAAAGTATTAAATGTAAGTCATTGTTGATTCAGTGCGACGTGGGATGAATATACTTAATAAAAAGTCTTTCTGAACGTACCTAACGAGTTTGTTTACACAGAAAACTTGGTTTTACACAGACACCACACAATGGCGTTATCGTATCGCATCTGTGTGACGTCTTACGCCATACGATTGAAGACTAAGGGCCTTGTAGTGTATGTCTAATAAAGACGTACATACATTGTCTCGTGTGTTCGCGCGTAAATGTACAAACGTCAGTGTCACGTGAGCCGAGGGCGAGTGTGGACGTTGTGGAGTTGGCGTGCGTGCATTGTCGAGCCAGTGAGATTAGGAGTCATAACAGGCCTGTTCACACTAGCGATTTGTCCAGCGATTTCGCCAATCGCCTGTTCACACGAACAGGCCCTAAAGTAAGACCGTGGTTGAGGTAAACCTAGCTCAGCCGCCGCTGATGGGGAGCGGAGAGTTGCTGTTCTATGTTATTAATTATTCTATGGTCGCATTCAACCTATTGAGGGTATTAGGCACATTTAGTAGGGGATCCTATTAAGTTACCATAAACGGCAATAATACGTCCCACAGCCTGGACACATGCATCCCCCCAGTGGGTTGTGAGGTGGAATACCAACCCCCACTAATCCCGGGAGTATTGAGCATACCCCACCACGCTGCTTCAGAGTCTATAGAATATTAGTAATACAGTGTGGGTCCGGTTTAAAAGCGACGCACACTGTATCCGCATGTTGTCCGCGTAACCATTTGTGTGTGTATCCAATCTATTTCGTTAAAAACGGTCAATAAGAAATAGAGAATTATAGTTATAATCAAATGTCAATTTTATATTTATTTACAATCACATTACTTACATCAATATATATAAGGGTATTAGTGACATCGTAACAAAAACTTTGGGGGATGATGACTCCTTATAAATTTTAACTATGGATTATACTAACATCCTCAAATAAGTTTGGAATTTCGGGAATAAGGTATTTCACGAATAGGGTATTTACGAATAAGGTATTCTACGAATAGGACATTTTAGGAAAGAGCCCAAAAACTAATGCAGGACCATTTGAAACTGATTCTAAGATGATATCAAGCGGAATTTCCTTTCTTTGAATATTTAGTGATTTTTAAATTATTTTCAATCCCATATATATGTAGTGCTTTAAGCTGCATAAACCCTAACTAAATATAAATAATAAATTATTAACGTAAGACATACGCATAAGTACGTTGTTTAGCGACTGTTCGCGTCGTTTGGTGTCATTAATGACTATAGAGTGTTAACACTCTGTATGTATCGGTAATATCTGGAATAATCTGGGACCCCTAACGCCCTCTGGGCACTTACCCAGAGTGGGTAATGTACCCGGTTGGTTTACTTGATGTCGCAGAGTAGGGCCACGCCGCGGAGCGTCCAGTGGCGCGGGTTGCTGTCGGTCTCGAAGTCAATAGATCCGACGTATTTAGCGTCAGTACGCTGCGGTTTGCGGTAAATCGGACACTCGTACAGCCGTGGGTCCTTGCCTGCCGTCGTGTTGATCGCGAAGATGTAAATCACTGGCATCTGCTCGTACAACACCTTCGGTTTCGATTCAATCAGTTTGCCAGACTTCCTGTCCAGAGAAGCACCTGGAAACAATCGGAACAATTCAATCAGATTCAATTATTCAGCATAATTATCATGGATAAACTTGTTGAAGGTTAATTTAACATTTTTAAATCTACGTCATTTCGCAAGGTGTTATGGATGAGGAGAAGAAACGTCAAGAAACTGCAACAGCAACACCTCTGTTAAATCACTGAAGGTAATTACAAGTTAATAACTAGAGGAACACATCAAATACCAGGTGGTGGTTATAATGCACCCTCCTTGCGGCTTCACCGCCCTATACAACTACAAGAATCTGAAGCCCCAAAATAAAAAAGGGTCCCGCTGGCATGATAAAAGTTTTAAATGTAAATTGATTTCTCTAATAACTTTTTAAAAGAAAACGAAGACCATAGAGAAACACGGGCCTCTGGCGAACTGGATACACGTACAACCAGTTGACGAACTTAATATATTTCAAATCAGACGACAGAATCGTTCGTCTTCTCTTGCGCGGTCACAGTCTACCGTAGATAATATTCACTGCGTCTAAAGAAAAAAGATAAAGAAGGGCTCGCTGCTGCGTATATACGTGGGTTTGCGAATCTAGGGATATTTTTTTAATTTACTGGCATAACTATCATCATCTTCTTATCGTGTGGGTTGTGAGGTGGAATACCAGCACTCCATAACTTCCATTACTAACTCAGTGACGTCACTAACGATATTCTTCTATGGCATGATAATGTATATTTGAGACATACCTTCGAGGAAAAGTCCGTAGACGTAGACGCCCTCCTGCGGGCCCTCGTGGACGTCCTCGCGATTGAGCTTGGTGATGTGGTTCTGTAGCACCACCGAGTCCAGCGCCCACCCTTTGTGGCTGCGGGTCACCTCCTACACCAGACACATTATCGTCAGAACATCTTCATCCTAGCGGCATCACTTTTCATAAGGTTTTTCAGTTCATAACTCTTACTATCGACATAGCTGTGGCTTTGGCGTGGAAATGACAGGAGAGTGCTGGTGACACTGACAACTGACAAGAATAAAAGAAAACTCGGTAAGTCGTGAGTTCAATTTGTAATGGATGTACTTCTTAAGTGGTGAGCATATGTTATGTTACGTGTGAAGAATGTCATTTTCTTAGGATGCGGCGTTAGTTCCGATTATGGCTTCGTACCAAATGGTCCTAGTCACTCTATAGTGTTGGTACCTGTCTCATGGCGGTCAAGAAGCCCTGAGGGTTGAAGAAGCCCGTCATCCAGAAGGCCGTGGGGCGGCCGTTGCGCAGCCATACACGGTACTGCTGCTCGCGCTCCAGCAGCTCGGTGTACCAGAAGCCCAGTGTTGCTGACTCCCATGACACCTGCAACCATTCAAGATATATAAAAATCACTCCCATTTCCTTAATACAAACCTGGCACACCATTTTCGATTCATCCACTTTGAATCTTTCATTTCATTAAACCATCTTGAATACAAGCATACAAAGAGAAAATTAAATCTAAAAAGTTCTGACTCAGATTCGTATTTGAACGGAAGTTTCGTAACTTTCGGACAATCAGTCTGCATCTAACAAGCAAAAACCACAACAAGCAACCAACAAACCACTAACTAGGAACAGCCTAACATAGTGAACCTTTGTTGGGAGTCGAAAGTCAAGGCCATTATTAGTTCTTTAGGTAATGAAGACTAGCATAGGCCATGCCTCGTGTTTGCCTTACCTTCAGCCACTGCTGCGGGATCCTCGCGTCGTACATAGCGTCGAGGCTCTCTCGCAGCCCCTGGCTCATGACAATAGTGCCGTCAATCGCTAGCTTGAGGTTGCACAGCGTCGACTGCACCGTCTTGATCACGCGCTGAATGCGGTCGATCTCCTGCCTGGAATGTCATCCAACAGATACAAACACTCAATCACATAGGTAACTGGCTCAAATAATTTAAACATTGGATTGATTAGGTAGTTAGTAGTACCTCACAAATATGTTCATCGGGAGAAACGCACCCATCTTCTGCAAAGCTTCTCTGACCTCAAAACTAACATACTGCTTGGGCAATTTCTCCAACATATCTTCAGCCAACCGGTACACTATGCTCTCTCTCGTCTCACCTCCTTGACTTCCTCCCTCTTTAGGCTGCACGCTCAATATCGTATCCAAAATGTCCTTAGCGCTGTTGATCTGGTAGGTTATATCCGCGTTACTATGCAACCCGAACACTTCCGGAGTGTCGGTGAGCGGCAACTGGTTGATGTAGTCTACGTACCCCTGCAAGTTTCTTGTTTGCGGAACCTTGTAGCCCTTGTAAAACTCAAAGCCTGGTCTCAGAAGAACATCACAAAACCAAACGTTGGTAAACGTCGTTAGTAACCGCTTGTCAAAGTCGTCCGTCACTCGGCCTCCGTACTGCACCTCGCCCAGCATGTAGCAGATAGTCGGCCACGATATGCCCTTCTTGGGGTCGATTTCATCCAAATGATTTTGGATGAACTGAACGCTTGCAGCGTAGTCGGCTTGGTTAAACTCGTAAGGAATGTTCCATCCTAATGGACCGAACTTTCTTCTCTCCTGTACGATTGTGTGTAGAAAAGCAACAGCGTATAATAGAGGGGGCCATTGTGAAAGAGAAGAGTAGTCCAAGGTATCTTGTGTTATGTTCTGATAGGTTCTTTTCATACTGGCTCTAATGCCTTGTGGGGGTTCATTGGTGAACTTAATTGCCATTTGGAGTAAACCAATGGGGAAGTCTGTATGGACCTCGGTAGTGAGCCAAAGACGGAAAGATTCCTGGATGTGTTCGGTCTCGATGAGAGCGTCCATGGCTTCCACACAGAAAGGCAGAGACAAGTGAATGTTCTGGAGCAGCACCCAGCCGCCTTCACTCATGGAATCTGATATCATCTGTCGAGCAACGATTTCTTGTCCTTGTCCCATGGAAACGGCTTTTAACACTGAAAAAAAAAAAGGTTTTAGTATGCTAAACATGCATTACTTTTCGGTCTAAGTGCAGGAAGAAAAATGTTAGTCGTTGTATTAGGTATAATTACATAATATTGTTATTGGAAGTGACTTTACCTCAAATGACATTAACTACTTGGGCGAACAATATTTGTTTTCTGTTTTACATCAATTTTGTAGGATTTTCAAGAAACTGTAAGTTGACTAATTTTGATCCACTGGTCAAAACTCAATATCAATGAACGTTCAAACATATTACAGTCTGCGGAGGTCCGCGTTACTCTATTACAGTACTACAGTTACTGTATTACAGTACTACTCTTCTTTGTAATCTGATCTATGAGTTTCACGTACCGATTTCTTTTGATTTGGCGAGTGCAGCAATTTGCGCCGAAGGATCTGATCCAATTGACAATATACAGATGAGCGGGGTGCGCGGTTCTGACTCTTCCCACGTTGCTTCTAGATTGAGGATACAGCCTTCGCCATATTCAGGACCTAGGGAATCTGGATATAGAAAGTTTCACGTTTAGAGACATTATCAAAATATCTATTTTGATTTATATTGAAGTAGCAATTCTTACCAACGATATACTTTCTAGCTTGGGAGAGAGTGCGGTCAGGGCTCCAAGATCTGATGAGCAGCAGCTTGCGGAACACATCCAGACTCTCTTGATAACCACTGGGGATGGTCTCCTCCTCTGGCTTAGCCTTCTCATACCAGACACGCCATTCTTTCTCACTCGAAGATATCTGTCGATATCGGAATAAAAATTAAACACAAAGTTAAATGTTGTGCAAGCAGTCATTTTCAATATTTACTTACCCTGGAGAGAACGTCTGAGAAAGTGTTTAGCTTGCTGATCTCCACCAAGTTGAGCCACGTGATGTCAAGGATCCATCTGAAAGGCTTTGGTGTCACCGCGTTGAGATCCAGTGAGGCGCCTCCCTTCACGAATGCCATGAACTCGTCATGCGAGATCAACCCCCGCTGGCAATCAATTTTCATCGCCAGCATCAGCGTGAACAACGCTTTATGCCTCTCGTACAAACTTCGTAAAGTAAACGCCCATACTTCATGCGTCAAGTATTTTAGAATAATGTTGATTCGTTCTTCTGTGACGTTAGTTTTAGTTGATTTTGTTATAGAATTGTCAAAAATATTCAAAAATTGTTTTAAAGAATTTTGATACATAATATTTACATTGCTCATTTCCACGATCAAGAAGTATAATATAGATCCTCTGGCTGCAACTGCGCGAAATTCTTCTCTCGCCTTGATTATTTTCTTTTCTGTTACTTCCGCTACTTTAAGTTTTTCGTTAACTTCTTCGGCAGTTGTCTTTGTAATTTGTAAGACTTGTATTAAAGCCTCGTCGTCTACTAACGAGCCTTCAGAGGACGTTAGACGGCATAGCAAATTGCTTTCGAGTTCTTTCATACTTCTTTGATTCTTCATGACAGATTCAAAAAGAGCAACTCTTTCTTCTTCTAAGTCGGATTTCTCCATTAATATTACTCGGCCCAGTAGCTGGTCTTCAAGACCTTGCATTGTAACAGTAAAGTCTATTATAGACGTTTTAGCACTTATTTCAGGAGAGTATGCCGGATTAGGTAATTTTGTGGTGATGTACAACATGAATCCGGGCATGACGTCACATTCTTTATCGCCTACTATTACCTTTTCGATGGAACCTGATTTAATAAAATTCTTCTCAAGGACATTATCAATTACTGGGTCTAACTCGACCCCAACATCTTCTATTAGCAATGGTCTACCCAATGACAAGCTGTCTTCAAGATGCGTTCTAAAGTATTTATGATTTAGAGAAGTAATTTGAAGTTCATTTGTGCTCTCTTTATTCTTTATCCAATTTTTTCCTTGGCTTTGTGGGTCTACAAGCAATGGGTATGAACTTGCCTTTGTTACAATAAGGGCATTTTGTACTGAGAGGTCGTCGTTCGGCAGACCCTGCAGCGTCCATTCCGATATTGTGGCATTTTCCACCAACATATTAGTGATGTTCAGATTATCCGTTACAGGTATTTGTTTGGTTTTTAAAATACCCATCCAGGTGTTGAGAAGGCTGTTTCTGAATTCTTGATTATATGGTCCACAGTAGGATAAGAATCCTGTGGCCAGGACTACATCTCCGACCAGCCGACCTAACTGTTCTTTGAAATCCTTACTTTGTTGTGTCCACCTGATCTTTTCACCTCCTAGTCCGTTAATAAGCGCGGTGGCTGCTGTCATCTTCCTCAAGCATACGTTAGCAGCGTCAGTTAGCTGTTGTTTTTCCGACACTGCTGATTCATATTGTTCTTTCACTTTTCTTAGGGACATTTCACGTTCTTCCAGTTGTCGTTCTGCTGAAGCTAAGTCGTCCATAGCAACCTGTAGAATAAAAAATTGCAATTAACCGCTGTTTGGAGGAAGCGAAAATAAAATACTGATAGAATGGATGTAGTCTAACCTTTAATCGAGCTTCTTGCAACATCAAGTTTGCCTTCAATGGAAGCACTTCTTTATTAACGCTGTGGAAGAACGCCATGGCTTTAGTCCAAGAAAGTAGCCCGGCGACGTCACCGCACACGCGTTTGGCGGTGTCCATGTTGTAGTCTTCCATCTCGAAGTACGGAACTAAATGCTCGACCATTTCATTATTGATTATGTCTTTTGGATAGTTTTGTAGTTGAAGCAGGAACGTTGTGCTCGCCATCATCTGAAATATATAATTTTCTATAAATGTTTGTCATTTACTAAAAGTATGTGTGTCTTTATAATCTATTCTTGCCTTCAAAGATTCCGCCCATGACGGCTTGGGACAGGGTGCAGCTGTATCTGGTATGAGCGGGTGTAATCTTCTTTGAAACAAAATCAGTACACAGTCCATGATCCTCATGATAAGATGTGGCGGACGGCCAAGCTTCCTCACAGTCGCTATGTGTGCTGGTTTGATCGTGTTAAGGGCGGCCTCTGCTTCTTCTAAGGCAGGTTTGGCTGCTTCTAATTTTATCTCAGCTTTTTCTTTTTCTTCAGCAATGTATGCAACTAACGCTTCCGCTTTCTGTTTCACTATTTGTACTTCGTTCTTGACTATCTCAGCTTGCATCGCTCGTTCAGTTACTTCTGTTAACACTCTGTCAGCTTTTTCTGAAGCAAGTGCTAAGTCCTGTTCCATAACAGCCAAGTCTTTTTTTAATACTTCCACTGATATAGACGCTTCTCTGAGCTTTTCTAAGCCAGTGTCCATTCTTAAAGCTCCGTCACCTAACTCTTTTTGTTTCATCTGGTAAATTGTTTTGTAGCCTCCAATAAAACTGAGGTATGACTTTGGAGTAACGTGTGACGAACGTCGGAATCTTTGGAAGTATTCTGCCGAAACTTGTGACACAACATCTTGTATGGTACCCAACACCGTGACAAGTTCTTTCTTAACTTCCTTAGTGCATTCAATTTCGAATTCGGCGAGGAAGTGGTCAGCTACTGATACCAGAGCGTCCTTTGGCCACGGCTGGAACCAGTCTATAGTGCAGCCTGATATAAGTGCCGGAAACCGCAGCGCGCGGTACCTGAAAGCTTCGCTTACCTGAAAATTTAATTACAATGTTATCTTCTATTTCCTTTTCACGATTTAAAATGTACAATATATATGTAACACATAACTTAAGATAAAGGTTGCCAGAGGACATCCACCACAAAATAATAATAATATGATGATGTGATAGGTGGTGAGCTGTAGGTATCTATAATGGTCGAACTCAAACCATGTATGTGTTGGTAAAGTAAACAGTATTTAAAACAACCCTAAATTAGAAAATATTAACTTTTATCAATATAAATACAACGAATTTTCCAACATAAAAATAGTTGCACATAAAATTACCACCAAACTAACCACACATGAGAGTTTGTTGTGTGGTCAGTTTGTAAAATGTAAATTGTAAAATAAATTTACCGGTGAGAAGCAAAGCACAACGTGGAGGTTTTGACAAGTTCTGTTTAAGAAGTACTCCATAACTAATTCGTTTGTGAGGGTTCGTTTCTGATTTTCACGTTTCATTATCGGAGTCAGTTCCGAAATTATTTCTTGCTGCTCGTCTTTGGTGAACAAGTTTGATATTACACCTGATGACAAGATGTTGTTCAGATACTCCAGAAACCCTTCTTCTTTTATGTCTAAGTCCGTGAATATGAACGTGGTTCCTTTGCCTTGTACGCCACATGATCGATACAGCAGTTTGAGGTCTTCTAAGAAGTTGCCAACGTTGTATGATCTGGTAAGAGCGATTTGGAAGGAACGATATCCAGCTATAAAAGTGGACAGTTTAGTCAACGATTGTTTTCCAGAGCCACCGACGCCCACGAGCATCACATTTCCTCGCGGGTGTCTGATCACTCTAGATATTTTTACAAGATGCAGCATTGCGTCTGGGAAGAAAACCAGGTCCATGCCGGAACCTCGAACCATCTCGTTGAATTGTGAAAGGAACATGTCCAAACGATCACGGAGTTCGCTGTAGTCAAACACAGGTTCGTAAACTTTGGGTAACTCCATGTCTGCGTCTTCGCCTTCTTCACCAGTAGGCTCGGGTGCGTCTCTGAAACAAACCAACATGATAATAAGTATTATCATGCGTAAAATTGTGATCCCATCTCTGATCATGTAAGTGATATTTAGTAAACAAACCTCATGAAATCGACGAACACCGGATCCTTTTCCATCATCTTTTTATATTCGGCTCCTAAGATTTGTTCAACGCTCTCATACATGGCCTTATTGAACCAATCTTTATCATTCTGATGTGTAAAGCGGTCGGAGAAGACCCTTGAAACTTCGTGTTTCCATAACAACATTAGACATTTTTCCGATTCGATGACAGTTGGCAATGTTCCGACCATGCCTTGCCACACACGAGATAAATCTCTCAAAGAGAAGACGTAATGGAACTTCGCCGGTGTCGGCAGCAAGTTCTCCCTTGTTCTAATCCAAAGTTCCCTAGTCAGTGGTATTACTTTCTTGATAAGACCTCTCACTTCTATAGCAAAACCACGTTTGGCATTGTAATGACCTTCACCGATGACTTTGAAAATCTTGTCAATGGAGTCGTTGTTAGGCAGGGGGCAGTTAAATATCGCGAATTGACGTTTCAGTCGCGGTGGGATATCGTTTCTTCCACCACCTGTAAACAGATAACTGATTAAATGTATGCCTATTTGTGAAAAAATAATCATCGTGGTAGGACTCCAGCCTTGACCTACACGTATACACGCTGTTTAAATGTAATTATGCTTAAATTCATTTTCAATGTACCAACCTGGCTGACCCATCGCTCCCAAAAATTGAATATCGACTATGGTCGTAAAATCGCCTGGTTTCTCCAAACTATAGAAACCTCCCATACTCATAGTCTGGCGCACTATTTCATTTGTGACTTGATCGCCCCATTCATTGATCTGAGGTAAGTTGATGTCGTCTATGAATATCAGCATCTTTTTTCCTCCCGGAGGACCAAATGTCATTCCACTGCGCTTTTCGACGTAACTCTCTATGGTCTTTTGGAACTGGTACGGGCTCGTGGCGGATGAGAAGTTGAATGATCTTGCCATAAATTGTTCTGGATTAGAGTTCTTCATATAGGCCTTCATCATGACGGTCTTAGCTGAACCTTGTTCTCCCAGCAAAAGCACCGCTTTGCTTTGTTTAGCAATACAATGGATAAGATAATTAACCCTTACATTATCGACAATCGGTACCAAAATACTCGCATAGTCGGGGGTAGCCGTATCTGGGTACTGATAGTTCGTCACTAAATCGTCCCACAATTCCCATTTTCCAGGGAACTTGACGTAGAAATCAAAAGAGACGCTAGGTTTGTTATTTGGATGCTTAGGGAAGTCCAGTATTTCGGAGAAGTTAGCTTTGAGGTATGTGTCAAAGCGTACCCTGTCTGTGGTCTCGAGAAGCGAGCCGAAGCCCCAAACTAGAGTAAACACGTAAATCTTGTGTAGATGTTCGTGGGTGAAGAGGACGACTTCCTCTACTTTCTCTTTCTCCTCGTCGTCGTCGATGTCTCCGTTGACAGACTTGCTGGCAGACGTGTCGTCGGGCTCCTCCACCTGCGGCGGCACCAGCCCCTCCAGTAGCTTCAGCATCTGCAGGATGATGTTGCTCTGCAGCACTCTCATGCTGAACACGAGGTTCTGGGTGCACCACGTATACACGTTCGGGAACGTCTGCTCAAATATGTCGCTGAAAACCTCAATTTCTCGCTGAGAACGAGTTTTAAGCCATGCTCGGAGCACTGTAAACAAAACAAAATACCCATTGTATAAAATGACAAAATTTTCTCTATATTAGTCAGATACAGTGTATACGTATAGTAGAAAGCAACCAACCTGGATCCCAGTCGAGTCCCGAAGAGCTCATGTAGACCATTCCATTCCTGGACACGGTGGCAGGTGACGCGTTATCAATATTTTCTGGTTCAAATATGATCTTGGAAGTAGGGGACATTGTGAGACGGTCGCCGTTGGCTAGCGTTAGGGTCTTGTTGTCATCGAGCACGGAGTTGAGGTTCTCAATCCATATGCTGTCGACGGGGCCGTCGAGCACCAGCCAGATGTGCTCGCCAGTCTTGATCTTCAATGTCTTCCGCCAGAGCGCGGAGAATATGCCGTCCGTCCAGTCGTTGGTGGCGACGTCCAGCCGACCAAACATCTGCGCCGCTGTTATTGCTTTTGGGTTCATGCGCATTTCTCTGAAGGCAAAAGTAAGGTTGGGATAAATTGTTTTGATACTTTTGATTGCATGCCTAGAATATTTATTTAAGTATGTGTTCTTGGTATGCGCTCAAACAGGACCGGTTCCCTCAAGCATAATCTGTTCAGTCGACGGCCTGAGCGCACACCTGAACATCCTCAGGCTTGTTTTCTGAACTGTTACACCAGGTTTTGCTATTCCATTTGTCGGAAACTTCCATCCGAGACAAATCCAGACAATAAGTCAGGTATAGAAAAAAGGGTCTTGGAATTAAGAGGGCATAGAAAAGAATCGCTTATGTAATTAAAACATAGATTACCTGTGAGGGTCTTCAGTCTCATTGAGCGCGTTCATAAGGGTGTGTATGCAGGTGGTTTTACCGGCTCCTGGCGGTCCCAGTGTCATTATGCCGTGACGTACTCTTTGTGTTTCATACAACTGTGAACGACATAGATGGTGTTACCATGAGGTGACTGGCACTTGCAACAGTGTTGAAATATCGGGAGTCTCATATATATCTGATTTTAATGCGGTAAGAACCCGGTATTATGTGTATTAATTATAGATGGCGTTAGTTATTAAAAATATCTTATACGTTGTATCAAAGTGTGGTAAATCTGTAATAATAAAAAAAGTTTAAGTACTTGAATAATCTTCAGGATCCATGGCGGGTGATTAATGAGTCCAGTTCGCTCGACCTCTTTCTTGATGGCTTCTTCCAGCTCGGGATATGTTGTTTTCTCGAGTGCCTACGTAAATAAATAATTTATAGTTCTTAGGCGAAACTTTTAACAGATGCACAATGCAACAGATCAATATGTTTGAAACTCCGTTAAGAATCGAATCGCTGTGGTCAGAGCGCCATGTTTAAGTAAAGTAATAAATACATATTCACAGCGGTTATGGGATGAAGGTTCTATACAGACAGACATATATTTTCGCATTTAATTATCAATTAGGATATAGGGCGTTACCGTGTTAGTGACATCGTAACGAATACTGAGGGAGATGATTCAGAGTTTCCGTTTCAAAATTAAAGCTTTTTTATGTTTTTCTTAATTATTATAATTTTTTTGAAATTCTACTTAAGAAATTCAGACCAGTGAAATTTCCTATCGGAAAATTCATGAAATTTTCTATCGGAAAATTCATGAAATTTTTTGTTTTTTTAATTAAGTAGGTACTTCCAGTTCCATAGTTTTGCGACGGAAAACTCCACTTGATATTAACTCAGAATAATAAGCTGAATCAATCCCTCGAAAGTTTTCGTTACGATGTCACTAACACCCTGTATTTTTGAGTTTGAGGACCTGATTGGGGAAGAGGTCAGCGACAAGTGAGATGAACAGCGGCTCGTCCTCGTCGATCAGCTTGGAAAGGTTCATGTCTCTGAGCACGCGCATCACTATGGTACTCTCGTTGTCCTTGCTGTTGACGCGCTTCACCGCGCCCAGCGTGCGCAGGACAGACAGAATGTTGCGCAGCCCAAAGTCGTAGTGCACCTGTGAAACATGAATTCATGGGGGTTTGGTTAGGACATTACAGGCTGATCTCCTGATTGTCCGAAAGTAAGATGATCCGTGCTTCGGAAGGCACGTTAAGCCGTCGGTCCCGGTTACTATTTACTGATGTAAGTGAATAATCGTTACATGAGCCATGTCAGGGGGGGCCTTTGGCGGCTCAATCATAACCCTGACACTAGGGTTGACGTGGCTGGTATTTCACCTCACAACCCACATGATAAGAAGAGAGGGTTTTTAAAAGGCCACACCGAAGGCATTCATTTAAAAAAGCAATATTGCACTATGACATTTGTACATAATATGAAAGTAAGAGCGCAATGCAAACCAATGTCAAATAGCAATATTGCTTTTCAAATGAATTTCTTCGATGTGGCCTTTTTAACCCCCAGATTTGGTCAAGATCCAAATTTTCCCAGTCTTACACTTGCTATCTCTTTTGTGTTAAGTACCTGGGTTGCGACCGGGGTTCGAACCGCCCTATATGTATAGGCTGTTAGGTTGTTGTGTATACATATAGGGTGTAATAGGCTGTTTGTGTGTTCGGTGTGTGTTGCTGTGGCTGGTGTGTTGTGTTAGGCTGTGTGTTGTGTGGCTGTCTGTGTTGTTGATTGGGCGTGTGTGTTGCTGGTGTGTTTGTCTGTGTGTGTGTGTGTGTGTACGTTACCTGTTTAGTAAGTTGTTCCTCACAGAGCTTGTAGAGCGTGTAGAACTTGCGGGCGAGGGTGATGTTCTCGAGGAAGCCACAGGAGGCCAGCTTGACTCTGATGATGATCTGCCGGTCCGGCACCATCATGGCCACCGTGCGGAACTGGATTTTCAAGTTCTCTGGCAGCTCCTTGCGGCCAGCGTACCCTGGGTTCTGAATGAAAGAAGGAAATTATTTATCTCTCTTCTTCATTCTCTTCTTCAATTATTGATCTTTCCCGACTCCGTTTGCTTAGATTTCGGTTATCAGATAATTATCGTCAGGAATAATGTGTACTGGACAAAAGAAAGTCAATTAATTTATAAATTAAATTAACATAACATAATGTAAACCACCTATCCTACCACTGCTGGGCATAGGCCTCCCCTCAATCAACCGGAGGGGCATGGAGGATACTCCACCACGCTGCTCTACTGCGGGTCGGAGGAGATGTTTTTTACGGCTAATAGCTGGCACCTACAGCTTAACGTGCCCTCGGAAGCATGGAATCATCTTACTTTTTCGGACAATCAGGTGATTCAAGCCTGCAATGTCATTACCAAACAGAGATATAGTCTCAGAAAGTGGTGACTCCAACGCTCTAACTACTAGACCACAGAGGCTGCCTGAGACACTGAGATTAATGACCGATATTGACCATAACATAGTCACTTTGACCGTCATGTAACCATTACTGACCATAGTGATAAAGATTCCGAACTCGGGGCACATATCGGAGGAGTCTCCGTCGGTGAAGATGAAGGTTTTCTTTTTCTCCTTCTTGGCTGAGAGCACCACGGCCACCTGCTGGGCAGCTACCGACAGCACCGGCAGCTCGATGCGGTTGAACTCGTCGAAACAACCCCACGACCCTGACTGCGCTAGACCCTTGTAGATCCGGCCAAGACCTCTGCAAGGATGAGCATGATAATAGTTGAACATCAAAGCTCGCGGAGGTCCGTGTTGCTTTATGTTGAACAGCGACGAGAAAGGTCTTTTGAACATAATATAAGGTCACGGCTATATTGTTATTAATTTTGAATTTGAAGTTGATTTTTATTTTAATTTTGAATACTTAATGATTTTAATTTTATTTTATTTGCTCTAACATACACCTAAGTATAATTCCAACACTAATTGTATTCTATATGGGTAATACCCGAAATATTTTTTTTTATTTATATCCCAATTGGGGTAGTCAGAGGTACATGCATCGTAAGATGTTTTTTTTTTGACGTGACTTATTTTAGTTTTGTCGCAGATGGCATTATCTACTTGGACAAATGGGGAGCGATGAAGGCTCTTACCCAGTACAACGTTTAAGACAACAGGCATGAGGGTGCCCAGTTCGTAAGATGAACTGAGGAGTGAGTGAGGAGAGAAAAAGGGAACAGCGAGGTGAGTTCACGTGGAAAGCTCTTATAGAATATGCAAGTGAGATTAGTGTTGTCGTGTTACTAAGAAGATATCATTATCATCATCATCAGCCCATTAACGTCCCCACTGCTGGGGCACGGGCCTTCCCTATGGATGGAAAGGGAGATCGGGCCTTAAACGCGGGCCCAGTGCGGATTGGTGCCGGGAACAACGGCTTAACGTGCCTTCCGGAGCACGGAGGAGCTCGAGATGAAAACGTTTTTTTTTTGTGGTCACCCATCCTATGACCGGCCTTTGCGAAAGTTGCTTAACTTCAACAATCGCAGACCGAGCGCGTTTACCGCTGCGCCACCGAGCTCCTCAAGCTAAGAAGATATATAGTGGGTAAATTTAAGATGTTATTAGAAGTTCCCACATACCTGTAGTCCATCTGGTCGGAGCAGTTGAAGACGACGACGTACTTGGCGAGGGTCTTGCCCATGTCCTTGACTGTCTCCGTCTTGCCTGTGCCGGCGGGCCCGCACGGCGCGCCGCCCATGCTCATCGCCAGCGCCTGCGCCAGGGTTATGTAGCATCTGACACAAAAAAGAAATGGGTAATTCATTAACATCATTTTTATTTCAAACATACATAACATCTAGACGCGGGATCGTGTCAAGCCAAGTTCAAGTAACAGAAATAGAAATTATGTATCTACAGGCACTCTTGCGATTCAGTGGTTGACCTTTTGGGATCACATTCCGGAAGAATAGAATAGAATAGAAATTGTTTATTATGAACTCATTCACTAACAAACTAAAAAACCTTATAATATCTACTATAAAATAACATTAACATCTTATTGTTATTATTACGAGTATCATCTTAATGTTATTACTCTGTATTTGTGTTATGTAAACACAGATAACACTTTTATGTTATTAAATTAATATAGTTTTGATAATTATTACGAAACAACATTGCAAGGTGTTTCGGAGAACCTCGATACCGACCCGGCCGGCGTTGTTGACGATTTTAGGTTCAAAGATTCTTTATTCTCATTAAGACATGAAATAAGTCACTTACATGAGAACAGATTACAATAAAATAAATACTAATGTTCGCTCGTACAGAAAATTCACAGTTAACTTCACAACTCACCACACTTAATTTATTTCACATTAAATTAAATTACATTCCCATCACGATCCCTCCAAAAACAAGTTATGGTTGATATTTAATTATAATATATTGAGCTAATTTACGTTTAAAATCATTTAATGATTCGATATTTTTTATATGTGAAGGTAAGTTGTTAAAAAGTTGTGCGCCCTCGTAAGTTATCATCCGTTTGCCAGTTTGATTTTCCTTATAGAGTCGATAAATTAATTTCAAATATTTTCCTCTCAGACGACGCGCGAAGCCCTGAGCCGAGTTTCGCGCCCAACTGAGCACCCTCAGGCCTGTTGTCTTATTTTTTTTACCGAATGAGAGCCCTCAGCGCTCCCCATTTATTTTATCCGGGCAAGTATTATACGTACATATATTATTTTTTATCCGGGCAAGTATTATATATATATTATTTTATCCGGGCAAGTATTATATATATATATTATTTTATCCGGGTAAATACAAAAACATATATTCGTGAATGTTGCGTGTTACAAGATATTACAGTGTTGTCATCGGTCTCAGCCTACGATTAAATATCAGCACATTCAGCCAAGAATTGGCATACGAATTTAAAGTTGTCATGCATATAACAAACTAAATTAACCTGAGAAATCAACATAATAATATGAACTGGACAATAATTCAATAACATAATTCAAATTTTAACTCAATAACAATAATGATGAATAATAATTCCTACATGTCATGCAGAATAATTTATCAATCATTAATTTCAATTAATAAATAAAAGTAACGAATAAAAAATCCACATATCTACAATAAGTCACATCAAAAAAAGAGGAGTTTCGATTTGTTGATGAGAAGTAGGTAGTAACCTCGTACCTATTATTACAGCATTGGCTATGCCCGACTTAGATTATCGTGTAATGCTAACTTATACTAATTATTAACCTGTCAAATACTTATTTGGCAGCACAAGCGAACAAACTGAATAATGATGTTAATAGAGCCAACAGCACACAAATCTTGGTCATTTAAAAAATAAATAAAAAAGTAACGCTATGTTTGAAGAAAATTTTATTATAAGAATGTAGAATACCTTTAGCCGTGAATAGGTGACGTGTTCCGTAAGATAGATGAGACAATTATCACTTTCCTGAATACTGTTTGTTAGTCATTGGCTAATTGTTTTTCTGCACTCTATTGATAAAGTTCCAATGATCAATGGTCCGGTTTCAAGACGAAGGAAGTTAATATTAGAATTTAGCTTTTAGATTTAAAACAAATGACTTGCTTATTTATTGACGTTATTTATTGAAAACGCACACCCGCACACCTTGATAAGTATGACGAAAATAATGTAGGTAAATAATGATTGCGCATGTCAGGTCCTACGTGAATTGTGATTGATTTTTGCTCTCATAGTCCATCTCCGCATGCACTACGGTGTAGGGTGCAACAGGATACCTATACAGGCTAATAAAGTCTCTTCCCGGCTATGATAGCCTGGTGGATCCGTCGCTAAGGTGCGTCTGTTGCTGGGATACGAGCGGCTTTGTAATGCCCGAACCAGGCATATGAGGTTATAGAAAGGGTATAGAAGTCAATGCACGTGTACAGGCCCTCGTTTCCATGGCAACAGCAGTACTGACCAGGCCATGCGTCTGACTGAAACAAAATATACTTTGCAACTTTGCAACTACGAATGACGTCACAGGATGACGTTTTATAGCTATCCCCTTTCGGCCATGAAAGCCTGGTACAGCGTGTCTAAAGTTCGTTTGATCGTTGCTAGGATACATCGTCTCCGGCTATGTGATCGAACGAAAGAGACGACATAACATATATAAAATAATTTATTCTGCATGCTAATTCCGCTAGAAATATACAGTGAAAAGAAACAAATAATCATTATTTTTAGTCGTACATGGTCCTAGAAGTTCTTCCCAACACAATTAACACTTTCAAGGACAGAACGTCTAATGACGTTCCGATTCCAAGTTGTTATACTCTCAACTAAAATAGGTAATATGACACCTTGGAATCGGAACGTCATTAGACGTTCTGTCCTTGAAAGTGTTAATTATAAATGCTGCGATATTGTGGGTAAATTCTCAACATTATTATAATGAGGGACTCTCCCCAAAAATAATGTAGATAGCTCTGTCGAGATTTAATGTGATAATTACCTATTTTCTCCTTACTCGGGTACATAATACACTACTACTGCTGGGTTACTATTTTCTTATTTTTTTATTTTTGTTCGTATCATTGTATGTTTATTGCACCAGCCCGTGCTCCAATGCATTAACTTCTTTCACCCTAAGGTCGCCTGGCAGAAATTGCTATTTAGCAATAAGGCCGCCTATTGTACTTATGTTTTTATTCGTATGTTTATGTCCTCTGTATATGTCGTTGTGCAATAAAGTATTATTGATTGATTGATTGATTGATAATCGTTCAAAAATACAATGTGATATGGCAGATGCATAAGATATAAATAATCGTAGCTTGATATTTGAATCACATTATGTAGAGATAGAATTCTGTTGCTACCTATATTGCTTCTCTTTATTTTGATTAGAATAATAGTGGCCCCGATTCCTGCAGACACCGCCTAATTTTATTTTAAGTTATATCCGTCATTTTCATATCCGTCGAAAAGGAAAGGGACGGATGATTCACAGCTCTAAATTTTAGGAAGAATGAGTAAATGAATGAATAACCCGGGCGAATCAAAAGGTACGTCGCTGGTATGCAATCCGAATACATACTGTGTCGGGTTATTGACGGATGTAAAATTTTTAGACGGTTGGTTTAGATTTGTGCTTAAAATTGACGTGTGTTCCATAAATTTTATGCTTGTCGATTACCCGTCCCTTTCCTTTTCGGCGGATAAGAAAATGACAGATATAACTTAAAATAAAATTAGGCGGTGTCTGCAGGAATCGGGGCCGGGTACTTAGAAGATGTAATTGCGCCTGGGTGTCATAAAAAGGGTCACCATTTATACTCAAAAACAAACATAAAACATGCATAGTCTCCTATTATCCATGAAGTTAGAAGGTTAAACGAAGGAAAATCTTTACAGCGCCATCTATATTGTTTTTGAGGAACGTAGCCTGGATAGTCCCTTGGGATATAGGCGTGAGTTTATTTTATCATCATCATCATCACCAGCCCATTAACGTCCCCACTGCTGGGGCACGGGCCTTCCCTATGGATGGATAGGGAGATCGGGCCTTTAACCACCACGCGGGCCCAGTGCGGATTGGTGGTTATTAACAACTGCTAATGCAGCCGGGACCAACGACTTAACGTGCCTTCCGAAGCACGGAGGAGCTCGAGATGAAAACTTTCTTTTTTCTGTGGTCACCCATCCTATGACCGGCCTTTGCGAAAGTTGCTTAACTTCAACAGTCGCAGACCGAGCGCGTTAACCGCCGCGCCACCAAGCTCCTCATTTTAGTTTATTTTATGTATTAAGATAATTTAATAAGAAAAAGTGTCCATCGCACACGTAGGTTTTTTCAAAGAATGGTAAACTTTGTGTGAAAGGTGTGAGTATCGTGAAAACATGTTGTGCCGACCCCACTTAAAGTGGAATAAGGGTAATGATTCAAATCTCTTCTAAGAAGGATTCCCAGCGAGTCTGAATTGCATTTGGCGGATTTTTACAGAGTTGGTTTGCGCACTGTAGTATTTTCTTAAATTGTGTGTCCGAAACGCAGCAAAGTGGAACGGGATTTTATTGAAATGTGCGGGACTTTTTGGCGGGAACTCGATCGGAACGGACGTTTTCTTCATTGAATAATCTAAATAATTAATTAATACAAAGTGGTGTTTCGTAGTCAATGATCGCATTGAGTTAGTCGGATAACATTCGCGATAGTGTTATTATATCGGAATATTAAATAAATAAAGTGTACCTATCTATTTTCACTTCGTGCCAACAAGCCGCTTCATAACTCGAAAGTTTATGCGGACTTTTGAGTTAATTCGTTTGGTGTTCGGAGTAGGAGTCTGCTCCGAGGGAGGGAGCTTAGGTTTCATCATTCATCATCATCACCTTTCATCATTTCAAGAAAATAATTAAGACATGGCTGTATGGGTATAGTTCCCCTTGCCTTGCCTTTCGGGGAAAACCAAAACAAAAAAAATATTAAATGTGTGTCACTGTCACTAGAACGCAGGAAGTGGAATGGGGTGCAAACGGTGCAAGGTGCACTATTGCGCAACGCGAGTAGTGGACCAAGGATCCGTTGTAAACAGATCTCCTCGGGTGCTATGCGTTCCTGGTACTCAGGTCCACTCGCGGGGTATGCCGCCACGTGATAGTCAATCCAGAACGGCCTCAATCCGTGTTTCATTTAAGCAATTAATCACCCAATAGTCAATCAATCCCGATTTTTTTTAAATGAGAATTATTTATAAAGATATGACCCATGTTTTAACGTTTAACTACTTTATTTTTTAAGAGTTTTTTTGTGGGAAATAAGGAAAAACATTTTCTCTAGCTAATCATGTCGATCACTTTAATGCGGATTGTTGACAATTTATGACTGAAAAGTTAATTGATTTTGCAACTCATCCATACTTCTTAGTTTGCTGGCACTATGGAAATCGTTATTTTTATACGCCTCGCAATTGTTTTGAAAATAAAGGTGTAAAAATTACATGTTTAGTTCAAAACAGGTTATCTTGTAACTCAACTGGCGATATTTTTTTTTTATTATGACAGAACAATGGGATAATTTAACTAATAACTTAGTGTACCGGAGTTTTTGAGGTTTATAGGCTAGTAATTTAACATGGAAGTCGTTTACTTTTTAAATAATTAGCATAATCTCAAGGGAAGTATTTGTGAGCCACGTGGTTTGGTGATCAGTGCGCATGAGCGAGTTTAAAAGAAAAATAATATAAAAATCCTTTCCACTGGGCGGCACAAAATTTTAGTGTAAACTGATATTATAAAATGCGGACGGTCTGCGTGGTCCAGTGGATGAGCGTTGGGCTCACGATCCGGAGGTGCCGGGTTCGAATCCCGGTGTGGACATATCACAAAAATCACTTTGTCCCTAGTTTGCTTAGGACATTATAAGCTGATTGATTGTTCGAAAGATGATTCGTGCTTCGGTATGCACGTTAAGCCGTTGGTCCTGGTTACTACTTACTGATATAAGCAAGTAGTCGTTACATGAGTCATGTCAGGGGCCTTTGGCGGCTCAATAATGACCGGATTGATGACGTTGGTAATCTACCTCACAGCCCACACGATAGAAGAACACACAGCCACCAGCCACATTCTACGCGGATGTAGTCGCTGCATAGACGTTCATACATAAACTCACCGGGATTAGCAGAGACTATGGAATTCCATTAGCTTCGATCCTGACATACTTCTCTTGTTTCCTCCCAAATCCCCTGGTAGTTGCGGCTTCCGAATACATCCCGCTTAGGGACTGAAAAGTATCGGCGCCTGATATTAACTCAGAACCATGGTCTGAATCATCCCCTTCAGTATTCGTTACGATGTCACTGACACCCTGTATAGTCCGCCAAAATTATGTCTGACTGAACCCTACAGGGTCGTCCACGTCGAGGCAGACCACGATGACGATGGAGGGATGAGCTAGAAGCCTTCCAGAACACCTGGTAGAACGATGCCCAAGACAGGGATGATAGGAGAGAAGGGGGAGACCTTTGCCCAGCAGTAGGACATCAATTAGGTTGAAAAGGAAGTCGTTCGGATAATGGATTACCTTAGATTTCTGTTAAAAATGGCAGATCGTAAAACTATAAATTTTGTAGAAATTATTGATTTTGACGAAACTCGTGTTGAATACCAAGAGTGCATCACTTGCGAGGGTTATAAATATTATTAAATACAGAACTACGCATGCGCTTCAATGACCAATCCACGTGTATTGCGTCATTCCTTACCTACCGATCTTTTGATATTCATGCTGCTAAGTTTCGTATTTAAGTTAACTGATGATGCCTCATCAACTCATGATGATGCCTGTTAAAGTAGTAAGTAGGTTAAGTAAATAGTAACTCTATTTCCTTCATAACTAAGTTTGCTTCCAATTCTGAAGCATTCTGAACCTGTCGTCATTTTATACCTAAATAATGCACTTATCGACTCGTCAATATTCACAAGCAAGGCTCACTCATGTGAAATAGATATGTGGTAAAAACAATGAGTTATTCCCAACGGAAGTAGGTACGTCTTGCATTTAAATAATGCACATAATAGCGTAATTTCTTGAATAAGTATGTCGTGAAAACACACACAAACAACGGTGAAAACAAAACTATCTCTTATGGCGCATCCACACATGCCGCCGGCTTATGCCGCCGGGTTTCAGACCGCCTTGCCGCTGAATGCAGGCCGCCGGCTTTACAGCAGCAGCAGTGCTCCGTATCGAAGCCGCAAGCAAACTGCCGCCGGCAACCAAAAGCCGCGCGTGCCGCGGCTGAGATGCGGCAAATGCCGGCGGCACGGCCGCCGGCCATGCCGCCGGCCGTGCCGCCGGGCATGTGTGGATGCGCCATTATAGAGTTATGCGCTCCTGGTATTCGCGCCGGCTCATGAGGTATACAGCCACGTGGCATTTTCAGTTTATTTTGATGGACTTATTGTTAGATTTGATGCAGATGGCCGGACAAATGGGGAGCGCTGATGCACAGACTGTGGCTACGGGCTCATGTGAATGAAACTCGGCTTAGGGTGACGTCTGAGAGGATAAAGTATACGTTATATACGGCGCCGATATTTTTCAGTACCGGTCCGTGGGCGGATTGTGTTCAGAAGCCGGAACTACCATGGCTCTTCGCGTGAGGGGAAGTTGCAGCACGATATACATTTCATGAGCTCAAGTTTCCACCAATGCTGCATATTGGGGGAGGCCTATGCCCAGCAGTGGGCGTCTTACGGCTGATGATGATGATGATACATTTCATATGTCTCCAGTTGATGTCATGGTTTCACTTTGACTATTTCTTGTTATCAGGGCACCTTTGCATTAGAAATACGACGCATAATAACTACAAGAAACATATTAAATATTTCTGCTAAAATAAACGTGGGTTCTCGTGGGTTCCATAAATATGCCTGTCGGATTACCCATTTCTTTCCCTCGTCCCGGATAAAAAATGACAGGTGTAACTTAAAATTAAATTAGATGGGTGTACCTGCACCAATGTCCTATCATTTCATTTGGACACGTGCCAGTTCGATAAGGTTTGCAACTGTAGTACCAGGACTTCACAACTCGCGTAGATGTAATACTTACTATAGTTTGTGAGGGCTTGCAAGTTGCATCTGTCTCATAATAATGTTGCATCTCTGACATTAGTAACGACTTCCTGCAGATTCTGAGCTCCTAGATGAAGCGCGTGTTTCCACCAATGCTGCATATTTTCGGCGCTTAGTGCGAGCCACAGGTGCGAGATATCAAAAAAACATCCATCCATTTTGTAAAAAGTTAAATCTTTAGAGCTAAAAAGAGCTTATAAATAATTTGCTTGTTATTAAAAAACAAAAACATGTATTTTGATATGCGTGTTCTTTGCAAGATAAGCACACACATACGATAGAAAATATTTTTTCTACTCCTCTACTTTAATCTGGCATTTAAATAACCAAAAAGTCTAATATAAGTACATACATAATTAAACTCTTTGAAAAAGTGTACGCTCTATGGCCTATAAAAGCATTGTTTACAAAGTGTAACTGTACTATAATGTCGCCAAAAAAGCATTGTTGTTGTTTTTTTTTTTGACCTGGAAACTGGCACCTTTACTTTGTTTGGTGCCATAGATATACTATAAAAAAAAAGTATACATTTGCCGCCATTTTCCCATACCATTCAAAATTTACATCTTCATTTTTATAAATAAAATTTTTCTTTGTATAATTTTTGTTTCATTTAAAATTACGTCGTCGTAGAAAAAGTATTGTATGCAACGTTGTATAACTAGGTCAAAAAATGCTCGTGGCGTCTCTTATTGCGATGTTCGCCAAGGCTCACATCGCAACTCACGCCACTCGCATTTTTTGACCCTTCTTATACAACTGTTGCATAAAATACTATAACGATCACAACTCATTCGAATACCCCAAAGGGGAAGTAGCTATGAATATTTTGGCCATAGACTAAAAAGCACCATATTCTATGGACCCTATATAGGTATGTCAATTATTTTAGTTGTATTATAGTATTTTATGCAACAGTTGTATAAGAAGGGTCAAAAAATGCGAGTGGCGTGAGTTGCGATGTGAGCCTTGGCGAACATCGCAATAAGAGACGCCACGAGCATTTTTTGACCTGGTTATACAACGTTGCATACAATACTTTTTCTACGACGACGTAATTTTAAATGAAACAAAAATTATACAAAGAAAAATTTTATTTATATTATGAAGATTAATAAATAAATAAATTTTCCAATTTATTTTCCAACGCGCGGGAAAATGGCGGCAAATGTATACTTTTTTTTATAGTATATCTATGGCACCAAACAAAGTAAAGGTGCCAGTTTCCAGGTCAAAAAAAAAAAAACAACAACAATGCTTTTTTGGCGACATTATAGTACAGTTACACTTTGTAAACAATGCTTTTATAGGCCATAGAGCGTACACTTTTTCAAAGAGTTTAATTATGTATGTACTTATATTAGACTTTTTGGTTATTTAAATGCCAGATTAAAGTAGAGGAGTAGAAAAAAGAACTTATGGGGATTTTTATGGCTGTTTTTGTTGGCAGTAAGTACGAGTACACACTAAAACTAAAGTTGTTCATTATTTGAACATTGCCGGGTGCCGCATACAAATTGTAATGCACCGGAAGTTAGCAAATGAAAAAGGCAGGAGTGAGATAGACTTATTGTACTCACTGTGATGAAAAATGAGACGGAATATACGTAGATGGAATTTCAACAGAAATACAAACTTTTGAATTAATCTACGTGGCTAGTGAAGTTCTAATAAGTTGTGTATCATAAATAAATGTAATTTCGATAAGGTAGTATTTTGGTATTTCCGTTACTAAAATCAGTTTATAAATTTTAATTCTAGAAAGTCGTTTGATTGATTGTAGTTTGCCGGTAAGCTTGTATTGATTTATTGCATAGATAAGTGCATAGATAGGTACTACTAGAAAGTGACAAGCCGAGACGCGTCGATGTACCGATCTCCTCAAATAGTATGCGGCCCTGGTACTTGAACGTTATACGGTTTTTAGTGTAAGGATTTTAGTAACAAAATACGAATGCGTTGTATTTGTGCGTCAGTTCTAGTTGCCAGCATCAAAACATTGTGTTCTACAAAATCTCTTCAAATTTTGTGTCTGGATATTTATGGCTTAGAATCGGAATATTCTATGGGAATATTGTTATTATAATTTTCGATAGGCATAACAAAATTATTATTTACTATTTTTTTATTTAGTAACTTACTTATTTAATTTTTTAAGCTGGGGGCTATGCAGGTCTTATTTCACGCACCGTATCTGCGACCAATATTTGGCCCAATGGACTTGATTCTAGGCCATAACCTTTTAAAAAAAAATGTGATCGCCGCCTAGATTTAAACTTACGTTTCGCATGACGCTAGATTTTTTTGATGTGACTTATTGTAGATTTGCCGCAGATGGCATTAACTACTAGGCCGGACAAGCGCTGATTGAGGGAAATCGTCGACCACGCCGGCTGGATCGGTATCGTGGTATGACGCCAGAGAAAGAAAAAATGCTTACTTACTTATGTATTTTTTTAAATAAGAACACATTCATTTTTAAAATACGGGCAGTGTAAGCAAATGGCCAGTAACATTTTGCAGCAAAAATTAACTTATGAGATTATTATTTAGTTATGCATAATTGGGTAGTTTCCCAGACCCTAAACTATGAAATTCTGATTTACTAAATATAGACAGATTTAGAGGTGACAAAAAGCTTTTCTTTTGCTATTTAACTATTTTATTAATAAAGAAGAATGTAAAAATTACTGCGACATTTTGTCACGTTCTTTTATGACGTCAAAGGTTTCTTCTTCACACAAATTCCATAGAAATTTCGTGTTTTGACATTTAGCAAATAGTAACTGATTCGTCTAGTTGGAAACCACTTTATTTACGTACACTTTTTCGACAATTTATTTGTGTGACAGTCATGTTGAAATTATTTATTGCCTCATTGTTTTAAGTTTACGCGGTTATTATCATAATTAAAACACATAATAACGGGTTCTTACCGCGTTTCGGTTAATATCGGGAGTCTCATATCCCCATTTAAACGCGGTAAGAACCCGTTATTATGTGTTTTAATTATTTATTGCCTCCTTTTCAAAAAACGGAATAAGGAACTTTACGGTTAGGTGTAAAGTGCCTTATTATTATTAATGGGATAATTATTTGATATTATATTTTTATTTTTAGCGTCCTGTCGAACATGATGGATCATCTGTAAGAGCGATGGGTGGTCCCCTATCACCATACGGTTTATCATTATCCACCTTAGGACTATGTATCAAAAGTGACTGCAAATAGTTTTTTTGATTATTTGTAGTTCTGTCCACCCCTTCGGGGAATACGGGCGTGAGTTTATGTATTTATGTGTTTTTTGATATTAACTGTGGGATTTACCACACAGAAAATAATTGTCGATTTGAATATATAAATAACTAGCTATTACCCGTGGCTTCCCTAACTCCTAATGCACCAAAATTTGGCTTCCTACCTTGAAAACTGCGAAAAATCCCATATAAAATTTCACTCCCTCGTTGAAGGTGTTGGGAACAGATTTCCACAAAAAAATTAAACCGATTTTTTTTGTTACTCACAAATAAGTAGTCCGCACACCAATTTTTAGCTTTCTACCTTGAAAATTGCGGAATACTCCATATTACCTTCCACCCCCCATTTTAGGGAAGGGGTTAGAAAGAGACAAAATATAGCCTATGTCACTCTCCATCCCTTCATCTATCTCCTCTTAAAAATCACGTCAATTCGTCTTCGTTTTGCCATGAAAGACGGGCGAACAAACAGACATACTTACACGCTTATAATATTAGTATGGATGAGTCTTTTTCTTCTATCGTGTAGGTTATGAGGCGATTACAAACCTCATCAACCCTGGTGTCAGGAGTATATGAGTCGCCAAAGGTATCTGATGTGACTCATGTTCGTCAGTAAGTACTAACCGGGACAAATGACGTACCTTCCGAAATACGGATCATTTTACTTATGGACAAACGGGTGATCGGCCTGTAATGTCCTAACCAAACAAGGGCGCTTTTAAAGTGATTTTTGTGATGTCTCCACCAGGGTTCGAACCTCGGACCTCCGGATAGTGAGTACAACGCTCAACCACCAACCACGAAGGCCGTTAACGCCGAGTACTCGTAATGAGTCATGAATAATAGTTGAACTGTAAAATACTTACACGTTGCTTTTTGTTACAGTTAAGGGTCAATGCATAAAGGTAGGTCCATTTACGAGCAACTTTTCCCAAAACAGACCACTGCGATATCGAATAGCGATGTCAGAAAGGTAGCAATAATCTCTTCGGATATGATGCGCTCCTGGTACGCTAACGGGCCGGCATTCAGTCACGTGGTTTCCAAAACTTAGGTTATTATTTCGGAATACGCAAAAAATCGGTATTAATTGCAGTTTAATTTAATGGTATTATCCGAGCTAACTTGATTGTGATAATTATGAAGCATCTATCTTGTCGTCTGTAGAGAAATAAGCGAGCATCAAATAATTTTAGGTTATAGCTACCGCTTTGCCGCGCTTTAACTAGCCACGTGGTTTGGCCGCTAATGCGCATGCGTGAGGTTGTTGACGATGACGACATAACTAAGTTTTTTTCTGCTTTATGACCTTTGTTGGTATTTAATTAGGGAATAGATTTTATTTAAAATCAATAATAAAAAGAAGATTAGATATTATCTGAATCAAAAGTAAGAACATAGAATGAAAAGTTGAATTTAATAATAAGAAAGAAGAAAAAGTTTATTCGACCTTAAACAACGGTAGCAAAAAAGTAAGTTAAGCATACCTACTTATTTAATACTTATTTATGATATGACTTGAGGATATGACTGATATATCGTACTAAGTTGAATGTCCTAACACTGGAAGGACGAATAAGAATTCCTAATTATTATATTATATATAGCTCTACGTCTAGTTAATATGTTGATAGCACAGTTTTCCTTACTCAGCGGGAGGCTAGTGATATATATTTTTTTAATATAAATGTCAATCTGGGGGTGGTATTAATAAACTAATCTCAGCTTCGAGACGGCTCTCAAGATCATGTCAATGCGACAGTTTTCATATAAAAACAATTTTGAGCATGATCTTGAGGGCAGTCTCAGCTGAGATTCGTTTAATAATACCACCCTAGGAATATAAACAAGATGACGAACGACAGTACCTACGCAACTAAAGTGTACCGTGAGGCTAACGTAATGCTTTTCAACTATCTCGATAGATGGCGTTAATCGAAAAGCTGAGGTAGATTCAAAGATATAGAGATGTAGGAAGTGACAACTGTTGAGAGAGAGAGAGAGAGAGAGAGAGAGAGAGAGAGAGAGAGAGAGAGAGAGAGAGAGAGAGAGAGTTGTAGTTGCTATATTAACGTATTATATTTTAGTCCCGTTGCATCACGTTGCATACGTCACGATGGACAGAGATGGAAATTGGAAAATGAACGGGATTGCGTGAGATACCTAGTGCCTGTAGTATTGATCGTAAGAGAACGTGGGATGAGTAATTGCTGTGTATAGCTGTTATCACACTATCACCAGTACACGCACACACAGCCAGAAGCAACCAAACGAAACTTCTTTTATTTATGCTCTCCTAGCACTCGGCCAAGCTTACGAAACTGGCAAAACACGTGGAACTCATTTTACAGATTTAGGACCTGTGAGGAATAAATACGATAACTACCTGTAATTAAACCCAAAATTATAGAACAAATAGCAAAAAAATAAGATAAAGAACCGGCCTTTCTTATGCTATTCAATTCGTTATGAATTTTCACGTATTTAAATAAGAATTTTGCGTTTATAAAATAGTCAATAATTTGTGTCAAATAGATTTATGTAGATTTTGATGAATTACTGACTGAAAACAAAATTTTTTATTCCACTAACGCATGGTTTGTAGTTTGCTCTATGAAACTAGTTATTCTTTACTGCGTGATAGGTTTTATTTTAGAAAATACATTGATCAATAACAGGAATTTTGAGGTTATATTGCAACAATTATTATTTCCTTAAGGTTTCTGTATGAAAAAGGCGTCGAAATGTATGTTTACTTCTTTTGTTAACGGTTTTTAACTTTAATTAAATTACTTAGCTAAATAACTCGGATGCAACAATCATAGATTAAATAAATAACTTGCAACGCTCGCTCGACCGCGGCGCGCTTTTTCCAGTACACGTGGTTTTATTACTACCGCGCATGCGTCAAATGAAATTGTTTACTTTCAGCCAGCCACCTCCCGCGTAAATTAATAGAGAAATAATTCTAGCTAAGTAACGCATAAGTTTGCTAATTTCACTGTAATTCCACTTGGGCACTGAGACGTCACTTTCGCTTTCTCCACTGCCTTCAAAATTTTCATACATGCTTACCGGTTTACAGTCAGTACTTATGATCTGGCTTTTGCGAATTTAAATGCAATTTTGTCTTTAGTCCATTTTATCCCACTGCTGGTTTAGGTAAAGACATTCACACCAAAAATATATTGTCGTTGGAAAGTAAGAACTCTTTAATAGTAAGGACACTGGCTGCTTTTCTTTTTCAAATTGTCCTTTCTGTGTTCTCTGGTCTGTTCTGCTTAACCTCTCATATGCCGAGATACCAGACACAATAGATTTTACATTGTGTCTGGTCGAGATCCGCGTTCCGGCGTTCGAAAGATTAAAGGATAGGTAATAAAGCTCTTTTTCCATAAATTTTGCGCCTTTTTACAGATTTCAAAAAAGGAATCGACCGTATATTTTTTTTACTGCTCCGAAAATGGCACATCACTGCTAGGAAGGCAAAAGATCGGGAAACCATAACATTTGACCCATTTATCCAATTTAGACGACATTAACGTTAGATTACAGATTTCAATACATATTTTTTGGACTGCTATTTGATATTTCGGTGTTCACTTTATTTTGCCTTGCCGATAATACTATCTTACAAAGATATTAATTTAAGCTCCACTTGCCTGTCGGTGAGCGGCGTGATCACCAGTCGCTCCGTGCAGCCAAGGTATTCATTCTGGTAGGTGAAGGTGACGTCAGTGACTGAAATCCAGGTCTTGTCCGCATCGTCCTTGAAGTAGAACCGGCACTGCTTCAGCCACTCGAAGTCCATCGCCGACCGCACGTTCAGGCGACACTGTTCGACATACCACGGGCTTAAGCGTTTCTTTTAATTTGCACCCGTTTTGGGTAGTTGGCTAAATTATGAAATGTGATTGCGAATCAGTAGTTTAAAATGGCCACATCGAAGCAATTAATCTAAGAAAGCAATATTGCAAATTGACATTTGCGCATATAAAAGTAAGTGCGCAATGCAAACAAATGTCAAATAGCAATATTGCAGTAACTGTCAGTGTCTGTATTCAGAGGCGGAGGACAGGAGTCCTAGTATGGCTTTGTAATAGACTACTCTGGGCGCCATCCCACTTGCGTCAGACAGAATACTGCGGGGCGGAAGGCAAGAGGGAAATCACTGCCCTATTTTTCCCTAAAAAGTAGCATGGAAAATGCTGCACCGACAAGAGCGTGGCTCTTAAATTGATGATGATGAGATGAATTGAGACCACAGAACAAAATAAGTCTTTGAATGAGACTCGATGCTCGTACCTCCTTACTCCTTATGTTTTTTTATGTATAATGGAGTGGGCTGGGGGGGGGGGGGGGGGGTGGTTAATTATAAAATACTAGCTTTTGGCCGCGACTTCGTCCGCGTGGCGTGTTATAAAAGAGATATCTTTGTGTGTGTGGGAGTGCATATCAAATGTCAAGCATCTAAATTAAGTATGCAGTTTAGATTTTTTCATACAATTTTTTTTCCCGCTAACTCCCATTTTTCAAAATACAGCCATAACTAAACTTTATATTTACTAAGGTATGCATGCATGCTAGATTGGAAATATCTCTTACGCGGTTTCGATTTTTTCATACAAATGTTTCTTCCCGCTAACTCCCGTTTCCGTGGGAATTTTGCAATATCCTGTTGCAACTAAGCTTTAAGTTAACTAAGGTACCTGCATGCCAAATTTCAAGCGTCTAACTTAAGCGGTTTAGATTTTTCATACAAAAGGATTTTCCCGCTAATTCCCGTTCCCGTGGGAATTCCGGAAATTCCTTTCTTAGTGCACCTCTGCGGTACCTAAGCTACGTCCCTTCCACATATCAAGTGCCTACGTTAAGCCGTTTACGCTGTGCGTTGATATGTCAGTCAGTCAGTTTCTCCTTTTATATATTTAGAAGATTAATTATGTAAGCGTGTACCACCTTAGGCCAATTACACACACAGTGGCGCGTATACGACCTTGTCAATGTGTAGTGTCTGTGTAAAACGAGGATGTTTGTAAAAAAAAAGTGTCTGGGGTGTACTATGGGAGATATTGTTGACTTACCAACATATCGAAGATATCCCTCTGGTGCACATGTATAGTGATGAGGGTCTCAAACTTGATCCTCTCAATCTTCAGGAGGTCTCTGGTGGTCTGGTCGATGAGAGTGTTCAGCAGCTCTAAGAATTTATTGTTCGTCTCCATCATTATCTTCTTGTCCTGGCGAGCCTGCATCAGCGCCAGCTCCGCATCGCGAGTCCAGATGATTTGTATACCCAACAAACCAACCTGTTGAATGTACAGGGTGTTAGTAACCCGGGGTTAGGAACTCACAATGAAGTATATATGCAATAGGCTAGTTTCCAACTAGTCAAATCAGTTACTTTTTACTAAACGTCAAGACACGAAATTCCTATGGAATTTGTATGAAAAAGCACACTATCACGTCATAGAAAACCGTGATAAAATGTCAAACTTATTATTATGTCTTTTTTTATTAAAATTCATTAATAAGTTAAATAGAAAAAATGAAAATGTTTTTCGCTAGTTTTTGATCTGTCTTTATTTAGGTACATGACCAATTCCAAAAATACTACATACATATTTTTTTTAAGTCGGTTAAAATAATGAGTAAAACAAGCAAAGGCAACGGCGGTGCGCGGCGCGGCTCTCTCTTCGGTATTGCTTCCTATTAGCTAAGCAATGAGTGATTCAGGAGTCAATATGGGTCGGACAACCGACTAACGCAAAATATGATCGCTTCTTGCAGTTTATAAAATCGATATCACATTATTATACATAGATTCTGTAATCCTGTGGTACATCGGCTTGCTTTTCAATCCGGGAGCGCCGGTTTAAACCCCAGACTTGCGAAACATACATAACATAACATAAATAGCCTATATACGTCCCACTGTTGGGCACAGGCCTCCTCTCAATCAACCGGAGAGGGTATGGAGCATACTCCACCACGCTGCTCCACTGCGGGTTGGTGGAGGTGTTTTTACGGCTAATAGCCGGGACCTACGGCTTAACGTGCCCTCCGAATCTTACTTTTTCGGACAATCAGGTGATTCAAGCCTGAAAAGTCCTTACCAAACAAAGGACAGTCTCACAAAGTGATTTCGACAATGTCCCCATCGGGAATCGAACCCGGACCTTCAGATTGTGAGCCTAACGCTCTTACCACTAGACCACGGAGACTTGCAAAAATGAGTTATTAATTTACCTTAAGTGCAGTTTTCACTAACACAGTTGGGCTCGACTAGTATAGACCGATACGGCTCGCCACCTATCACATTGGGCTAACTGAAAGCTCTGTGAGGTGTGGGTTCTTAGTATATCTTGCGATGGATGCACCTCTACTACCCCAATCGGGATATAATCGTGAGCTTATTATTTTATTTATTTATTTTATCTTGTTTGGGGAGCTTACAGCTTAATTCACACAATGTTACACTTAGTAGTAAATAAAGGCCAATTACAAGCTACCACAAATAAACGAAAAAGACTTATACAACAAGACAATGGAGCGGCTTATGTGTTATATGATTACTTCGCTGTTAGTTTCCCTAAGAATAAATAAAAAAAATCGTACGCTATTTAATTTTGGAAAGCAGAAGAAAAATCTGGATTTAAGTGCAGTGAGGGACAGAGAGGGAGATATGAATTGCAGTTCTCTGTTTCAGTGACCGGCGCTATCCGTGTTCTATTTTAAGCCACGGGTACCAGGACGATATGAAGTGCATACTCTTTATTTAAGACTTAAAAAAATGATAATGGGCTAGTTTCTAACTAATCAAATCAGTTACCTTTTACCAAACGTCAAAATACGTAATTACTTTCTATGGAATTTGTATGAAAAAAGCACAGTGTGACGTCATAGAAAACGTGATAAAATGTCAGACTTATAATATTTTTCTTGAAAAAAAGAAAAGAAAAAGAAAATGTTTTTCGTTAGTTTTAAATGTATCAGAATTTCAAAATTTATATTTGGCTTAGGGCAGAAACCAATATCCAGCCAAATAAGAAAAATGTTGAAATTATATCGAGGAAAGTATCACATTACCCCTTTATTATTCGTTTGGATCCGTCCGATCACGAGGTCATGATATCATGCATGTGCATGCAGGGGTCGTGTTCGTTCAGGCCAGTCCCTCACCAATCTATTGCCTGGTGGGTGATACAAAATCGTTTCATGCAGAGCTCCGCGGTTCCTTCGCCGTAAAAATCTGCACTTTGTCCTAAGATTGCTAACCCTTTTGTTTTATTTATGTTGTAGATTTGCTCTCACCCGGCACAAAGCTTAAGTCAACAGGACTGAACGCTCAGTTGGGCGCGAACCTGAGCTCAGGGGGTATAATATTAGTTTAATAAATGCCAGTGCCTTTATTATCAAAGTAACTAAGGGTGGTATTAATAAACTAAACTCAGCTGAGATTGCCCTCAAGATCAATCTCAAGTCACTGTTTTTATATAAGAACTGTTAAATTGACATGATCTTGAGGGCAGTCTCAAAGCTGAGGTTAATTTATTAATACTACCCTTAGTTTATAATCAAAATGATGCCGAAGACATCATCTAGTAATAATGATGACAATTCCAAAAAAGCTAGTCGAAATATCATCTAGTGAAGTACACCTAAGACTTACGCCGCGTTCAGAGACGCGCGGGGCGTCAAGCGGCGAGGGGCGCGGAGCGGGAAAAACAAACATATGACGTATACTCTACATAAACAAAACAAAAACCCTCTAAAAAAAAAACTTAATGTCATGTAAGAAATGTACTGTGTTGGAGTTCCATGAATAAATAAATAAATAAATAAATAAACGGAGAAAACGCGCCGCAGCACGCCCCGTGTGACGAGTTCCTGACGCCCGCGTGTCCTTCATTTCAACCTCAACGACCCTGGTGTCAGGGTTACTATTGAGCCGCCAAAGGTCCCTGACATGACTCATGTAACGACTACTTACATCAGTAAGTAGTAACCGGGACCAACGGCTTAACGTGCCTCATCTTATTTTCGGACAATCAGGTGATCAGCCTGTAATGTCCTTACCAAACTAGGGGGATCACAAAGTAATTTTTGTGATGTCCCCACCGGGATTCGAACCCGGGACCTTCGGATTGTGTGTGTGGCCGCGTGTCCGCGAGCGAGGTCTTAGAATTTTTCCGCGGCAATATAATGCAATGCAATCGCGTTGCAAGGCGCCGCCGTGCACTAGGTTTTTCATTGCCCAGTCAGGTACTAGGGCCCCACGAAATCTAGGAGTTGGAGGTATCTGTCCTCGATAGTAACCCGTCTAATAGCCACGCCTCCGATAAGTACGAGAGGTGCACTACGTGTTCTGCATGCGATTTATTTACTCCAGGATAGGATTATTCAGGATACGTTTATTTATAGAATGCGGCAATCAATTAAATCATAATATACTTAAATAAAATACTAGAATCATATAAAAAACAGTTGCCGGAAAATTGGAAAATGTGGAATAATTGAAAAATATTTTTAATGGGATTTTTGTATGAGTCTGGCGACGATAGCTCATTTATTTCGTTTTGTACAGCACAATGTATTTATTCTCCCTTTATGACCCCTTAGGGGTTGAATTTCGGAAAATCCCATTTTAGTGAGCAGAGCACCTACATCTAAAAAACCCCCATGCAAATTTGTAATTTCTGAGATTTCGTGACGAGTGAGTCAGTAAGTCAGTGAGTGCAAGATCTTACTCTTATACATAGCTAGTCTCTCTGAAGGCGTAAAATTCAAAAAGTCTAATTTACCTGAAATAAAAAGATTTACATATGAATCCGTGGGTAAGGTATACACCCCCGCTCCGGGTCTTACTTGGCCCAAAGGTTGTCCGTGGCAATCCAGCGCGGTAACGCTGCTAGTGTCATGGACACTTTTGGGCCAAATTTGACACGGAGTGGGTTCTAGGTTAAGTAATTTTAACTTAGCGTTATTTGACGACTTTTTTGTAATTTATTAAAATTTTAAATTATAATTTTTCACTCGGCTTTCATAAGCATCGGGAATTCGGAACGTAGAATACAAAAAAAAATGTTAACCTGCGCAGGCATTTTGTCAAGGAAGAGCAGCATGTTGAAGGTAGGGTCGTTGAGGAGCGCGACGGCGTTGCGGATGATGGAGTGCAGGGAGCCCTGCGCCGACTGCAGCAGTGACGTCAGCCACGTCTCCACCGACCCCTCCGCCCGCACCGCGCGCTCCAGCTTGATCTCCTCGCCTTCTGACGACACTATCGCTGTCATCTTGTTGTATTCTGTTCAAAAATTAAACATAACATAAGCTCACGATCATTTTGTGATCCCTAATTTGGTTAAGACATCACATGCTGATCACCGATTGTCCGAAAGTAAGATGATCCAAAGTAAGATGGTCAAGCCGTTGGTCCCGGTTACTACTTACTGATGTAAGTAGCCGTTACATGAGCCATGTCAGGTGTCTTTAGCGGCTCAATAATAACCTTGACACCACGGTTGATGGGGTTGGTATTCCACCTCACAACCCACACGACAGAAGAAGAAGCTCATGACTATATCCCAATTGGGGTAGTCAGCGGCACATCCACCGCAAAATGAACTTCCACCCCTTACCTAGCTTTCCGTTAAACTAACCGTGAACCGGTGAGCCGTGTCGCCATTTATAATGGTCGACCCAACTGTGTTGGTGAATACTGCATTTAAGATGAATTAATAACTCATTAAATATAAAAAAATATATAAAGATCACTTCCTGTAAGTCAAAATTCTGCTTTAGTTTTGCTGTATTCAACAATAGTTAAAAAGCTGCGACAAATTCGAAACGTATGTTAAGAAAATACCAAGTATAAGTTAAGCCGGTCAACTTACCTATATCATGAAACTTCACATAGCGAATATTATCAAATATGGACAGTAGATGGTTCTGTATTGTGTGAGAGTCGGAAGCCTGGCCTAGAATCTCCAGCAACGCCGGGTCTGACACGAAGAAGAATCGAGGAAACATGGTCCTTTTCTTCTCCAAGTAGCCGCTGAGACTCTTCTGGCAGAGTTCTAGTTGCTCCTGAAGGTGTGGTAGAAGTTGGCGAAGCAGGTCATCCCCGACGCAGCAGGACACCACACCTGGGGTCTCGTGGGCCCGTTGCATGATCTTCTGCCAAGACTTGTCGATCTTGGAGAACCTCTTGGCTTCTTTCGGCAGTTGCTTGGCGATGTCGCCGCCCACGAACACTGCCTCCAGGTACACCCACATGTTCTGCACCAGCAACCATCGCTCTAGGATTTCGTTCGTGCTCTGAAGGTCGTATAGCCACTGTTGGATCTGTTTCCTGAACGGCGCGTTGTAACTGTAAAAAATAAACATTTGAATTTGTAATAAGTAAATTATCGCTTCATTGTGTATTTAATGTTTAACAGCCTCCGTGGTCTAGTGGTTAGAGCGCTAGGCTCACGATCCGGAGGTCCGGGTTCGATTCCCGATGGGGACATTGTCGAAATCACTTTGTGAGACTGTCCTTTGTTTGGTAAGGACTTTTCAGGCTTGAATCACCTGATTGTCCGAAAAAGTAAAATGATTCCGTGCTTCGGAGGGCACGTTAAGCCGTTGGTCCCGGCTATTAGCCGTAAAAACACCTCCACCAACCCGCATTGGAGCAGCGTGGTGGAGTATGCTCCATACGCCCTCCGGTAGATTGAGGGGAGGCCTGTGCCCAGCAGTGGGCAGATATATAGGCTGTTAATGTTATGTTATGTGTATAGTTTGAAAATTAGGTAAAAAAAGTATTTGAGTGTTGTAGTCAACGGTATAGGTTCACAGTTTCGGCATCTGTGTCTGTAAATTCTGTACGGAACCCTATCGTGGGCGTGTCCGGGGGGTGGGTGTCCACAAAGCTTTATTAACAGCCTCCCAGAACTCACGTTTCCTAACAACGAACAACCCTTGGAAACGGACTACCAAGCAATCATACTCTAAAGAGAGGACCAGTTCCCAGACCGGCGCAGCCAGTATGCACAATGCACAGTTTGAGAGGCGCCCGATACCAATTCTCCTGGGTTACGGCAGCCAGGCGGGCATAAATACGAGGATAGCCCATCTACGTGCGGCGTATATAGTAACATATTATACATTAATTTGTGGCGCTAAAGCACTAGAAAGAAAGAGAAAAAGCTACTTGCTTTTTCAGAAGTTTCAGATGCATCCCGTAACTTTGAGACAGATAATGCAAGCATGACGCAAATGCACAGAATACAGAGACAGAGGCATGTGACATCCAGTTATCGTAACGAGAGAGAGGGAGACAATAGGATACCTAGCTTGCACATGCACCTAGCTGTTCAGCTAGTCGGTATCCTAGCAACGTCCGTCCCTTAGTTACATGCTCCTAGGACATCATAAAAAGGAGGTACAGTAAATTAACGATTTCAGTTTCGCCCGGAGCTTTCGCTAGCCGGTGCCGCATGAAATTAATTACTCGGCCGGACAAATGGGGAGCGCTGAAGGCCCGTTACAAAATTTGAGCAAGGATTTGTAATTTTAACATTAATAAGTAGTATGTGGGTGATGAGGGCCAACCTTGTTGACTTAAGGTTTCAACTTTTCAAGTCATTAATGCAAAATATAGCAATGCAATGTCATCCTATTCGTTTATCGTTAAGGCTCTATTTTTCCCGTAATGGTTCAATAAACGGGATGAAAAAATAAAGGGTGCACAATTTCAGTTGCATGCCCTGGTACGTAGATGCACCGAGTGTATTTCAGTAACACAAACTATATTTAGATTCTGCATCCCAGGATCCCATGTACGCGAGGAGTTCGGCCGTTTTCATTGCCTAGAACCTACGAATTTATTCGTAGCCTAGAATCGTGAACAGCCTTACAGCTAAGTACGACAAATCAAAAGTTATTGTGTAAAGAAATATTATACATCTCGTAAAAATCAATACCTATTTTTTCTTCGATAAAACAAGAGATAAAGTTTATGAATTTGGTACTATAAAATACCCACTGCAAAATGTAATAAGCGGCTAACTAATTCCTCACAAGTTTATGTTTCGTTTATTATTTCAAGGTTTAGTCGGAAGAATAAAAAGTATAATATGTAAGTATGTTGAGTTGTTAATCAATTTTAGTCCCATACAGTGTTCAAAACTGTTATAGTTTTAATTTAATTTTAAGTTTAGTTTAACTAAAACTGGTTCAAACCGTTTTTACTTTTTTTCTGCAATTTTTACCATAGTGTATGTTTCTTTTTGTAACCTTCGAGTCATTATCTATATCCAAGGCGTGGGGCCTGGTTACTTGTAGCACAGGCGTAAAGCCTTTAATAAGAATCAGCTCCCACAAAAAAAATAAGTTTTAAGCTAAGACAGCATGAAGTTGTATATTTTTATGGTGAGAGTAATAAACATTTTTATTTTTTTATAAAACGATTAAACAGGTATAACTTTTTTCATTAAAATGTGGTTTTCTGTGTGGGTGTATTTCATATTTTCTGAATAAATATTATTAATATGTATACACCTCTGTAGCGTATCGGAATGCCTCGTTCCCTTTCCCTTTGGTGATATAAGTGACGCTGAGTTAATATTTCAGTCTCATCATATTCCTGAGTATCTAAGTTTATAAAAAATGTTGTACTTATTGTTAAATTAATGTAAAACTAGAAACTGGATTGTTTAGATAAATTTGAACGTTTTTAATTAACGTTATTTTTGATACACCCACACATTTTTTTTAATATAGGTACTTAAAATCTGTTCTCTAAAAAATATGAATCTCTAAATTAAAAAGCTATTTTAACCTAAATACATTTCTGCTGTAAGTATTTTGTTCTTAGTTGACTTCTGAAGTAATAATTCTACTTTTAATTATTTCTTATACAAAAATCATTCATCATCATCAGCCTATTAACGTCCCAACTGCGGGACAAGGGCCTTCCCTATGGATGGATAGGGAGATCGGGCCTTAAACCATCACGCGGGCCCAGTGCGGATTGATGGTTATTAACGACTGCTAATGCAGCCGGGATCAACGGCTTAACGTGCCTTCCGGAGCACGGAAGAGCTCGAGATGAAATTTTTTTTTTGTGGTCACCCATCCCATGACCGGCCTTTGCGAAAGTTGCTTAACTTCAACAATCGCAGACCGAGCGCGTTAACCGCTGAGCCACCGAGCTCCTCTAAATAATGATTTATACGTATATAATAATGATTTTTGTGAGGAGCTCGGTGGCGCAGCGGTAAACACGCTCGGTCTGCGATTGTTGAAGTTAAGCGACTTTCGCAAAGGCCGGTCATAGGATGAGTGAGCACAGAAAAAAAAAGTTTTCATCTCGAGCTCCTCCGTGCTTCGGAAGGCACGTTAAGTCGTCGGTCCCGGCTGCATTAGCAGTCGTTAATAACCACCAATCCGCACTGGGCCCGCGTGGTGGTTTAAGGCCCGATCTCCTTATCCATCCATAGGGAAGGCCCGTGCCCCAGCAGTGGGGACGTTAAAGGGCTGGTGATGATGATATATATTATCATTATTTATACAAATATTTTTGGGAGTTTATAGATATTTCTCTTACTGGTGGTTCTATAGCTGGATGTACTGCGGGGTCGTTTCGTTAGTCTAATAAAAGTGACTAAGTATATAGTTATCTCATGTCATTCACGTAGATCTTTCCGCACATGTCACACTAACGTGCAATAATAACTCAGTCACCCGAGTATTGATCCAAAGTGTTGTTCGACTCAAAAAATACCAGGAAGGCATAAACTCAAGTCAACATATTATACAAGGTTATTGATTCCTGCGTCATGCACCTTTCTTTTCACTACTCGATATGAGGCATGCTGCAACAGAAAATACAGTTTTTACCAATTTAGCAATCGCTTCACAATGCACAAATAGATAAAATAAATGATATCAAATTCATGTGATAACGTTGTGTGGTTTAATGACGAAGTTCCTTTGACCACCTTCCGTTTCCACCTTCAGAACCTGGACATCGTGTAGCACCAGACCGTTTGCCAACTCGATAAGATAGTTACTTACTTACATGGTTTTACCAAGAGTGAAAATCATGTATTTCTACTCTGACTCCTAAACGTAAAAATATGTACTTCTGACTACCCCAATTGGGATGTAGTCGTGAGGTTTTCAGAAAAAAAATGACTTTACTTTCAAGTTGGGTCCTTGAAACAAATAAAAACTTTAACAACAATATATTGAAACCGTACACAATTTTAGAATAATTCACAAAAAACCAACCCAAAAATGATATAGATGGATGTCACATATCAATGTGGATTAAAAACTAGAAACTAAATGTAGGCGGTAGCACTGTTGAGTATTCCTAAATTTTGTTAGTTCTCCAGACTGTCCAGCTAAAGTTCGTGGATAAGTTTCATAAATATGAAGCAACGTGGAGTGCATCCCCCATATCTGAAGGATGAGTTACAAAAAGGAAAACCAGCCAAGTGGAAAAAGGCAGTTTTGACTGAAAATAACTTTATCTAAGTTTTTTTCTTTCCAATCTTTAAGGAATAAATGTGTAAAAATGTAACCAAAACAATTTGTTTGTTTACTCTTTTTTTTGACGTGACTTATTATAGATTTGCCGCAGACGGCATTAACTACTTGGCTGGACAAATGGGGAGCGTTAATGGCTCTCACCCGGTACAAAATTTAAGACAACAGGCCTGAGGATGCCCAGTTGGGCGTTTGTTTACTCAAACAGTATGGAAACGTCATTTTAAAATTCAAAAATTCAAAATTCTATAACATTTATTTTTCAAAATTGCCTTCAAAGTTAGCGCTTTTTGAACGTCAAAAAAATTAAATTACATATTATGTAACTAGCTGTAAAACTACTACCACATCGGAATCTGTAACGCAAAACGCGGTAAGAACCCGTTATTATGTCTTTTAAATACTTATGGATATGTCAATTTATTTGTTTTGAAGCCAACTTCATTGGGGTCGCAGTAGGGCACAGTTGCCGCACAATCGCCGCATTAGTACCAGGCTTTCATAGACGCGAGCGGTTAGGTGCGACGTTTTACAGCTTTTACTAGCTAGTTGAGCCTTTACCGCCAATTTCCTTGCAAGTAGGTACGTTTCTCGGAAAAGCCACCATTGATATTATATTATTATAATATTTTATTTATTCAAATAATATTAGGTAATTGACATTCATTTGCGTAAGGCATTTAATTATTTGCATTACTTAGATGATATCCGAAAACCAACGAATAGAAATGTAAGTCGCAAAATGCAAAAGTCATCTATAAAATACTTATTAACCTATCAGGCCAATGACAATAGAAATATTGATCATCGTCTCCCTAAAGTTGTCCCGTTTTTCACAGGGTCCGCTTACCTAACCTCAAGATTTAACAGGTCAAACGTTTTTATAAAAGCGACTGCCTGGCTGACCTTTCAACCCGCGAAGACACGCTCTTTCCATTATAAACCCACTTATGACGACAAGTTCCTACTTTATTCGGATAAAAAACCTACACTTCAAATCAAAATTTAAATACCACTCAAGTTTTGTTTTGTAAGGATTATCAGTACAATGAGATATTATATTACATACCAGCATTAAGAATAAAACATAAATGTCGTTTTACAGCGGATATATTAAGTATTTTTATTCCTAATTTAAAAATAAATAAATAAAAATTGGGTTTTTAATATAATATTTGGTCAGCAACACACACCATGTTAAACGTTTGTATAAAACTGCACTGAAACAAAGTAATAGGTGCACAACTGTATTCTTATCTTCTCAACGTTATGCGATCCTGGTATTTGCACGTCGTCAGACGGTTTGGAATTCGATCAATAATATCAACAAGTGCGTGTTGAACTTTGCGAATACTCATATTTTCTGAATAAATTAATAGAAAAACTGTGTAAAGGGTTTCATAAAAATATTTCTTTATAAAATGCCCTTGAAATGCTATAATTATTTACGCATCTTACGCGAATCGAGCCATTATTACTGATTCAAATGTTTGCGTGATATTAGTTGTTATAATTTTATGCGTGATTTGTGACTTAAACCTACATTACTTCTACCATATGATGTTAGGCACCCGTGTAAGATGCAGATTAGGTATTTTATCACGCGTGCCAAGAGTTATTACCAAAATTAATCGTAAGTTAAGTTTGTACAGCTTGTACAACATTTAAGGTTATATATGTGGCCAAATAATTTAAAATTATAATAAATATTTGTCGTAGTATTATCAGGGATACTCTGTTAAATATTTCTGATCGTCATTTCGCACATTGACTGTGATTTTTAAGCCTTTTGGACAAAATAAACAATTAAGTGTAACTTGTTTAACTAAACTAGCTGCATGACTACACGTGGCTTGGACTTTAGAGCGCAAGCGCTGTTGAAGTTTTATATTGCAAAGGTAGATGTCACAATATTGATGAATCTCTTCGCATGTGATGCACTCTTGGTAGTCAACAGCTTCGGATAACGTTTCGTTGTCGAAATCATTGATTTTGCCTTGCATGGCTGTATTATAAATTTACGAGGAGATATAGGTAAGAAATAATTAAAAAACCTGAAACAATGTTAAAAACTTAGTATGATTTTTATAATATATCGTCTCAGTTTTATCTTCGTTCGCATTGAGAGGGTCCTATAAAGTAATTATTCTATATTAGGTATACTTATGTTTGTTTCAGTAGTTCTACTCACATTCTTATCTATCGAGGATTAAAATTGCCTATTTCTCCCATCAAGTGTCGCTACAGTTAAATGTTCTTGAATTTTGATAGTTCCTCGTACTATTTGAGTAAACAAACAAATTGTTTTGGTTATAATTTTACACTATAACCCTTTGCGCAGCGTTTAAGTGCAAAAACATAATGTTATATTTATTCCCTAAAAATCGGAAAGAAGAAAACTTAGAAAATCTTATGGCTTTTATATCTGGCTGATTTTCTTTTATGTAACTCATTCTTTAGATATTGGGGATACACTCCAATTAGCTCCACATTTTATAGTAATTTAACACGAATTTTATCTGGACTGTATGGAGAACTGTCAATATTTAGGAACACTCAACTGTGAATTCAAATTTGAGCTTCTAGTTTTTATCTTGAGCTTGTAATAGGCCTTTACTTGTTATTATAACAACTTGTCTGTCGAAATGTAGTCTTAGGGTGGTATTAATAAACAAATCTCAGCTGAGACTGCCCTTAAGATCATGCACAAGTCTCTGTTTTTATATGAGAACTGTCATATTAACATGATCTTGAGGGCAGTTTCGAAGCTGAGATTAGTTTATTAATACCACCCTAACCCATCTCGACCAGACACAAAGTAAAATATAATGTATGTGTGTGTGTGTATTTCGACAGATAAATCCGCTAACAAAATACATATCACCCCCAATTAATTCATTAAAGGTCAAAGTGACGAATGTAGTATATATTTTGCATGCACTCACACTAAGAAATTCAACATATTGCATCCCCTCCCGCGTTATGCACTCCTGGTACTCGGGTCGACCTCCGACGCAGTTAAACACGTGTTGTCCTCCCGACCCTGAGCCCGACATCTCCGCAACAATTGATAAAATTCAATGAAAAGCAATTTAATTATCAAAAACTATAGACAAAAAACAATTAGCGGAGAAACGATGTTTCACCTGTCATAGAGTTTGTTGTCCAATTCCCAACATTTACTGAGAAATATAATGATTTTATATTAAACAACTTTTAACATAAAATGTGTTTTTAACGATTTTGAATGATTCATGACTGAAACATTATAAATGAAGCTGTAAATTTCTACTATGTAGCTTCTTTGGCTATATAAAACCACTTGTTTGATGCGACCAATCCTACTTTTAAGAATAATCAAGTTTAATCTGATATAAAAGTAAGAATTGAGGTTATGTTTTCTCTAAAATTGCACGGTTTGTGTTTTTCATGACAGAATATCAATGGTTTTTTTATTTGATTAAACATTGATGAGCATATAAATGTGTAGCACTACAATATTTACAAACGAACAAAGAAAGTAAGTACATAAAACTGTTTATCGTAATTTTCATACAATACATGCCGGGATCCCACTCACTCGACACGCTAGGTCGTTACTGCGCATGTGTGGTATTTGACGTCAATAATTTAATTCGAATACATCGTCGTGATGTATAATTTATACACTAGTAAAATTTTTAGATTGTTTATAGTTGATAATAAAATACTACACGTTTCACGCAAAGTTAGGGTGGAAAATATCGATTCAAGAGTTTGTTTTTTTTGTTCAATTCTATTGTGACTATTTAATGGTGTGTATATCCGAATCTAATGGCGCGAGTTGTTTGTATGTTTGTGTAACAAAACATAAAAATCAATCGCGTCACTACAACTGACGCCAACTGCAGAATCTCAATCTGTTTTAAAATATTAGTGAGTGGAATCCGAGCCTTAATTACGGGAAATTGTTTGTTAAAAACCCTATTGTGAGTTTAAGTGCGTAGAAATGTCGGTCCGAGACGAACCTGATTCCACAATCGATAGAAAACTCTATTTGTTACGACGTCTGCAAGACATTCGGCTTTTAGATTATGGCAGAATATTGGATTACGCGTGTGATATTGCTGATTGGGTTCTGCAGCTTCAGGCGTTGGGAGTGGAGATTCGCGACGAGTGTATAGTTGAGATCATGAGGGCCGGGTTACCAGCGCCGTTGCAGCGAATAATAAGGATCATGGAAGTCATGGAAAGTGCACGCCGCCGCCGCCCTGCGCAGCGTGTCGGCGCTATGGCGGGCTAGACCTTCTGGAGGTTTCTATAAACAGACCACCTGAACAGAATCCAGAAAAAAAGGGAAGCAGATTGAGCAGAATCGAATTAAATTTTCATGAAGATAGAAATCGATTTAATTCTTCAACTATTAAAATGGGGGTTTGTGTTTGGACTTCAACTTTAAAATTATTAATTTCTACACTCAAAGAGCTTAAAATGTGATGTCTTAACTATAACAATAATTTATTTATAATATTTATATATTCCTGTAAAAAAGTGTTTTCCGGAAATAAAATGTATCTATTCACATTATAAATTAATTATAATCTTATCGTATTGGTAAACTGTATTTTTTCAAGCTGATGATGTAACAATTTTATAAAGACGCTTAAAATTAAACCAAAGGCGAAAGTTTCTCAATTTTGGGTGATTTTGAAACCTTATTCGCCGATTATGTAATAAGGATTTTTCGTGATATTATATCAGAAGGTAATTTAGGAAACAATATGAAGTGTATCTTTACTACCCACTCATATACTCTTCATTATGTTTGATAGTTTACCTTTTAATTTTGAAATTGTAATTTTTTATTTTTTAGTGTTTTTCATGTTCAAAGTCTTATTTTTCTTTTGTTTCTTTTTTCATTCATTGTTTATTTTTGTTATATTATTTTTTATATTGTTTTTTCTCGCCATACAGCGCATTGGGTTACACTGTAATGTTGTATGTACCTTTATAAATAAATAAATAAATTATTTGTCTTAGATATGTTGGGGTACTACAAATTGTCGACCTCTCTGGATGGCATCCTGGCCCCTAACACGTCCTGGCTGGTTGCCTTGTGACAAACCACGTTCAAAATTTTCATACTCTTCGAATTTTCCGTTTGCCATCACTTCCATAACCACCTCCCATATTTCAATAACATAGTCATCCGAGTTAAATTCTTTATTTCTTAATTCTTCATATTCTTTATCAAGTGCATAATCTACATTCTTCAGTGATGCTCCTTTAATCATATCTCAAGATATTTAGGGTGGTATTAATAAATAATTTCAACTTCGAGACTGCCCTCAAGATCATGTGAATGTCTTGAAGACAATCTCAGTTGAGATTAGTTTATTAATACCACCCTTAATTGTTAAAGTGTTCTGATGCGAGTTTTCTTAGGAGCTTGATCGGATGAATCTCCAAGTGCCAAATCAGCGGCGGTTAGGGCCTCGTGCTTGTGATTTTGGGGTCCCTACTGGTAGGAAAAATATGTCAAAGCATGTTCCTTTCGCGCAAGCGTTGACTATGAATAAAGTTTCGATAGCTAGCAACAAACACCAGTTCTTTTTCCCTATGAGTAAAGTCGTTAGTTCAGGTTACATTTATTTTTTTACCATATGTTAGATAGTTGTTAAATGACCTGACCTTTGTTTATCGTTCTGAATAGTTATTTTGATTGTATTACATTTAATAGTTTATATTGTCTACTTTTCAATAATGATGTGTTATTTAAAAAATAATAAAAGTAGGTAATTATCTCTTTAAGTGAAAATGTTATCGACTTGGGTTCATATCCTGTAATGATATCATTTATTTTTAACTTTAACATATAAATTAACTTAATTACTAAAAAAAATATTCCATCTTCAAGGTGGAATTACCAACTTTATCGACCTTGACTCCTACGTTCTCCTATGTTATGTTTATGTTTCGTCATGTTATGTGAGAACTATGTCCTATGTCAAACTCAAAGATATCGTTATTCAGTAGGTAACATGCTTACACTGTTTAAAACTATAGCAGCTTTACAAAATTCTTCTTGTACTAGTTTGTAACACCTCTTATGTTAATATATACATGTCAATTGTGACATTATCATTGTAATGAATTAGGAGGCTGCCTAATATTATTTCCCAGGCTGCCATTTCTTTCTATTTATAAATAATAGATAGATAGATAAAATACTTTATTGACCACAATGGACATTAAGGAAAACAGATACAGAAAGGCACAATAGGCGACCTTATTGCTCATGCAGCAATGTCTTCCAGGCAATCTTTGGGCATAGGAAAATTGAATCATAATATTGAATCATTTGCTGGTAATCTTATTGTAGAAACACATTTCCCTTTCAAAGACTTGTTTTACTTATGTAAGTGTATACTAAATATATAATAAATGTCAGTCAACTGGAGCGTTGCAACTGCAAAAGTGTTTTATTTACTTTCTCTTAATTGTAATGCTGAGTACCCTGGATTTAAAAGAAGTTATTCACTTTTGGCAAAACTACAGCAGTCAATTAATACAAGTTTAAGCCAAGTTCACCCCGCTAATGTTGGTATAATTTATGCTAAATTTTTATACTAACATTTTTGCAATATTCGAAACGAAGTTAATTGCTTATTGGCGCCCAAACAGGGGCTCCATTTTGTAAGGTGGGGTTAGGTTAGGTTAACCTAAAATATGACTAGATCATCTTTATTCAATAAGTAGTTGAGTACACGAAATAATTGTTTTTTTTTAAACTTGACGTTAATTATAATTTTACCAACAATAACTTTACATAGACGTTGTTATAGATTCCTGTGAGCATATCTCGTTTATAACGTCCTAAATAATCGTGTTTACTTAGAAATACCTAAAATTATTTTTTTTTAATTTATTTCAACAAGGATTATAATATATTATTATAATTGATATTTGACTTAGGCAAAGTCTATTTGCATTACTATTGTTTAATAACCAATACTCGCCACATCACTGACGCTTGCGCACTACTGACCAAAACACGTGTTTCGTTAAGAGGCGACAAGACCGGATAACCTCAAATTAATCTGTATATTTTAACTGTGGCGTTATAGCAAACCTATCACTCTCTAGAGGTTCCTTCGATGGAGGTTCGTTGCGATCTATGCTCCAAATTGATTTAATCAAGAACACATACGACGAATTACAAAAGTTTAGGTTATTCACAACAAAACTAACCTAGGTTTTGGAAACCACGTGTCTGAATGCCGGCCTCGAAAGCCGGTCGATGTACCAGGAACACATCAGATCCGAAGAGATCATTCTGTTGACATTGCATCCGCAACACCACTATGCAATACTTTGATTAACGCCATCTGTCCAGATGAACGCACTGCGTGACATTAGATGGTACTACTGCAAGCAAGTGCAGTATCAGTATGTTGCATTTTGTAGATGATAGATGTCGTACTGTCATAGAAGCATATTAAAAAATGAACTTCGTCTAAGTTTCTTTCCCTTTAAGCAGTTTTCCTTTCGGGTTCCAAAAGGTCTAGTAAAACTATTGCGAAAAACTAATGAAAATAATATAACTACTTATGGCCTCCGTGGTCCAGTGGTAGAGCATTATGCTCACGATCCGGAGATCCCGGGTTCGAATCCCGGTGGGGAAATATCACAAAAATACTTTGTGATATCTTGTTTGGTTACGACATTACAGGCGGATCACCTGATTGTCCGAAATTAAGATGATCTGTGCTTCGGAAGGCACGTTAAGCCGTTGGTCCCGGTTACTATTTACTGATGTAAGTAAGTAGTCGTTATATGAGTCATGTCAGGGGCCTTTGGCGGCTCAATAGTAACCCTGACACTAGGGTTGATGAGGCTGGTAATCCACCTGACAACCCACACGATAGAAGAAGAAGACTACTTACGCGAGATTTTTAACAAACTAAGAACAATATACAATTCTTTACAAGTAGAACTCTTCCAAAGCATCACACCGGGGCAAAGTGAATGAATCGATCGATCGATTTTTAACTAAAACGTTGTTTTTATTCTATATAATATTTGTGGTCCAGTTTTTCAGCCCAGTAATTTGTCACCCGGACAGCATTTTCGGCAGCATCATAAGCTTGTCCCGGGTACAGGTGTCAGGGCACGCGGGGCAGGACGTCATGTAAGCCAAAGTCCGTGGCGTAACACCAAACCCGCTGCTCAGGTCCGATCCGTTCAGAAAACTCCACCTGGGGCCTGTTTAATAAAACTTACAATTGTAAATTACAATGTCAATTTGATGTACATTGCGGAGTGTGTGATCACGAATATTTTGCAGTGTCATATTAGCTACGTAATGAAAACCAAATTGTCGTTGTAATTTACAATTGTAAGTTTTATGAAACAGGCCCCTGGATAGGTTATCTTAACTTCGGCTTACCTGTGTTCGGAATCTATTTAAATATTTCCAGTTCGGCCTTGTCAGCTCATGACTTGGTGGAAGGTTCTCCGAGAGGGGGCAAATGGAGTAGATAGCGTCGCTGTCCTGCGCCAAAGACTGATTATCTCTATCTCTTTCTCTCTCACCCAAAGTAATACCAAATAGTATGTATCTTCTCAGCGTTATGTCTTCCCAGTACCCACATGTCGTCGGTCAGATTGAATAATATCAACAAGTGCTCTTGAACGCTTGCGAATACTCACCAAACATCGAATGGGAGTTATAAAAATATTTCTTATTAAATAGCACTTGAAATGTTGTTTTTATAATAGGCGAGTCGAGATTATTATAAATTAAAAAAATGCGTGACCTTTGATATTTCAATTTTATGCGCACAAATCTCGCAATATACATAGCATGCTTAAAAATACATACCTGCATGCATGACTACACGTGGTTTGGTCGTTAGAGCGCAAGCGCTGTGGAAGTTTCCTATTGCAAAGGTAGATGTCAGAATAATAATGCATCTCCTACTCTCCTAGCATGTTGTGCATTCTTGGTACCCAAAGCGTCGGACGCCGTTTCGTTGTCGAAATTATTGATTTGCCTTGCAAAGAAAGTTGGGTTAATTTCCGAAGCAATAACGAAGAATTGATTTATTTATTTTATTTTTAAGTTTTTTACGTAAGAAAATGACGAACTAAAATGTTTTTCGTTCACATATACGGATTTAATTATAAAAATATAATTGTATTTTTATCTTTTCAGAAAATTATTTCAAAGTGTGTTAATGCAGAACACGATCTTTGCTCGCCTTGAGAGGGCCCATAAAGTGTTTTTGTCATATGCCTTGCTTTATAATTATTATACTTTTTATTACTTGATGTATTTTCGTCTGCTGTTAAAATCGTTGTAACTTACAAAAAAAAATCTCAATAATTTAATTAAATTTTAATTTAATTTTAGTTTTTCGATTTCTATTTTTATTTTAATTTCTTTAAAATTTTAGTTCGTTATTTGATATAAATAAAAACTCTTTAGAGTCTTCATCATATTAATCACTTCGTATCAACATTGGCTGCAAGTTGTCTTTGATTACTAGTGGTTTTGCCCACTGCATTATTTAGAAAACTTTAATAGAAACATGCCTAACCTAGCCAAGAAGCCACGTGTCTGAAAGCCGGCCTCGAGCCGGCTGTTGTACCAGGCGCCTATCAGATCCAAAGAGATCATTCAGTTGACAACGCATTTACACATTATGCACTACTTTGACTAACGCCACCTGTCCAGACGAAAGCACAGCGTTAGGTGGTGCTGTTGGGTGGTCAAGTGAGAAGAGATGTGTAATTGTGCATTTTGGAGATGACAGATGACACTGCTTCGGTCTTGCGGCGTGGCCAAAATCCTAATACATAGGTACACATAAACGTAAAAAATTATAATAATAGAACACACCGTTGGATTGCACATATATCCATATAAAAGGAAAAGAATGTAAATAATCGCATATCGTATGTCATGCAATTTATTTACAATTAATTAAAAAGGTATTATTTAATAAACCAGATAAAATATTTAATGCATAAAATAAGTAATATTCGTCTAATACGGCAGAAAGTATTTTATCTGGATTAAAAAAATATTCCAAACAACTTCACAGTATTTTTTTTTCAATATCTCAAATTGATACATTAGCAACTAGTGACATCTACGTAGAGGTATGTACAATATGGACTAGACCATAGACATAATAATATATATGTATTTTCGTTTTAAATCTATGGTGTGTACTTTGTAGCTATTTGTCCGGCCAAGTAGTTAATGCCATCTGCGGCAAATCTACAATAAGACACGTCAAAAAAAAAACAAAAAAAAATCTTTGTAGTTATCTGTGCAACAAATCGATACAGCCTTGCACCCTTTCCGGTTAAAATTCAATAAAGTTACTTTCTAGATTAAAAAATAGACGGATTATTAATTTAAAAACACAATTCATTGAATTTTAATATAGGCAAATTATGAATGACGTTAGACTTTCTAGGAACTTAACAGGGCGTAATCAGTATCTACTTTGACTTAAAATCCATCATGAATTTACGTCTCATTTCGTTACGAAATTTGTATAAGTCTATCTCATTCCTACTGTTGTCTTATTTTGCTGACTTCCGGTGTAAAACAAATGTAGCGGCCGCCATAATTTAAACAGTAATAAATAAAATACGATTATTGTCCCTGACTGTGGGCAAAAAATATGCTCAGAATATTCCATGACGGACCCTTATCACATATTTAAGCAATTCACAGGTATTCATATTCACACAATAAATCATAAAATATTAATTCTAACATAATATTATATTCCAAGAGACACAATTGCTAAAATATAACCGCATATAAAAATAAATCATAAGAAATTACATTACAATTAATATTTTATGATTTATTGTGTCAAAACTGGCCAAGAGACATAGTTGCTAAAATAATATATTCTCTAATGACCTATTTGTTGTCGCTGAGTTTTGACTAAATATCGATGCGAAAAAAGAAAAATTAATACAAGAGTAAAACACATTTGTGTACCTATGTAGTGTTTGCGTGCACTTTCATTAAAAATCAACAAATATGCTGAAGAGATTTCTCCTCACGTTATGCGCTCCTGGTACTCGGGTCGACCTCCGAGGCGGTTAAACACGTGTTGTCCACCCGAACCCGTTCCCGACATCTCCGTAACAATTGATAAAATTCAATGAAAAACAATTAATTATCGAAAACTATAGACCAGAAACAGTTAGCGAAGAAACGATCTTTTATGTATTATAGAGTTTGTCGACAAATTCCTAGTATTTAGGGAGAAACTAATGATTGCATTTTAAACAACTTTTAACATCACAGATTTTGTTGAAGATTTTGAATGATTTATGACTGAAAACATGATAAATTAAGCTGTAAATTGGTAGTATGTAACTTTTTGGCCAATATAGGAGCACTTGTTTGATGCGACCAATTGTTATTTTTAAAATAACCAAGTTTAATCTATTAGAAAAGTAAGAATTGAGGTTATGTTTTCTCTAAAATTGCACGGTTTGTGCTTTTCATGACAGAATATTACGTGTAATATTGGATCCTTTTGTATGATTAGCATTAGAAACGACTTCTAAGTACGAAAAACTGTTTATCCAAATGAAAATTACGATATTTGCAATTAAAACATGCCGGGATCTCGCCCATTCGCACGTGCAGTGGCTTAGTCATTACCGCGCATGTGTGACATTTGACATCGATAAGGGAATTCGAATATACATAGTCATGATTTATTACTTATGCATTAGAACCAATAGTGCGTTGGTTGGTTGGTGCGTTGTTGGTAATAAAATACTAAATGTACCTACGTTTCAAGCATGGCCAGGTTGGAAAATACCGACTTAAGAGTACTTTGAGCAAATTGCATTGTGGCTAGTTTATGGTTTGGTATCCGTATAAAACACACAATATGCACACCATAAACCATACAGAATTACAGACCTATAAATCAATTGCATTTCTACAACTGATGCCATCTGCAGTATCTCAGTCTGTTTTAAAATATTAGTGAGTGGAGTCCGAAGCGCAATTACGAGAAATTATTTGTTAAAAACCCTATTGTGCGTTAAAGTGCGTAGAAATGTCGGGACAGGACGAACCTGATTCCACAATCGATAGAAAACTCTATTTGTTACGACGTCTGCAAGACATTCGGCTTTTAGATTATGGCAGAATATTGGATTACGCGTGTGATATTGCTGATTGGGTTCTGCAACTTCAGGCGTTGGGAGTGGAGATTCGCGACGAGTGTATAGTTGAGATCATGAGGGCCGGGTTACCAGCGCCGTTGCAGCGAATAATAAGGATCATGGAAGTCATGGAATATAATCGCCGCCGCCGCCGCGCTACGCGGCCTGTCGGCGCTATGGCGGGCTAAGCCCTTAAGGCCCTAAAAGACCTTAAGGCGGTTTCTAGAAACATGCCACTTGAAGCTACAAATTTAAAAAGCGAAGCAGAACGCATTTTTATTGAAGACTTAAAAAGTGAAACACTTTTTTTTTAAATATAATAATCGATGTAATTCTGTAACTATTCATACATTCCATTCATCATAGTGATAAAAAAATCTACACTCAAGAGCTTAAGATGTGATGTAACCATAACAACAAAATATTTATTAAAAAAACATTAATTGTGTCAAATTATGAATTCATTATAATCTTATCGTATTCGCATACTTTAATTTATCAAGCTGATGATGTAACATTTTTTAAGCAACGCGTTAAATTAAACTAAAGGCGAGGGTTTCCTAATTTAGGATGCTTTTGTTTCCTACTTTTAAATCCATTTATAATCAATTTATAACATCACCATCATCACTAATTTAAAAGCCACGGTCTTGTCAGTGTAGCTTCCTCCATGCTACTTTTTAAGGGGAAAATAGGGCAGTGGTTTTCTTCTTGCCTTCCGCCCCACAGTACTCTGTCTGACGCGAGTGGGATGGCGCCCAGAGTAACTGTAGTCTATGTCAAAGCCGTACGACTGCCGTCTTCCGCCTATAATATCATATCACTTACAAAATGTCCATATCTCTCCTATGTCTATGATTACTCTGTGAACTGTCATTATTGTATAGCTGCCTAAGGATAGTTTGTTGAACCTGCCATTCGCCTAAAACTACAGCAGCTTCACAAAATTATTCGTAAACTATTTTGTAATACCTCTTACGTTTATATAAACTTGTCAATTATCATCTTATATGGTTCTGTAACTAAAGAAAAATCTATGCAACAATCTCGGGAAAGGGTCGAGAAGTGCCAGTCTTTGAAAAAAATTAAGTTCATCTAATATTATTTCCCAGACAGTTATTTTCAAGCATGCCTATTTTGTAATAGTCATTAATATTGATTCATAATTCAGTAACATTTATTTGACAAAAGTTTTATTTAAACATGATCTTAAAACTGTTGTGAATTCTGAATGTCAGTCTGATCTTGTGATTTATCTAACTATGTACGTGTAATATGTATGTATCAAAATATATGTCAGTCAGCTGCAAGCAACGTTGCAATTGCATATAATGTGTTTCATGTATTTTCTCTTTATTATAATGCTGAGTTAAAAGATGTTTCATTTAAAAAACTACAGCAGTAAATTAAAATAACTTCCAATTCTAATTCTCTACCCTAATGATGACACATTTTTTAATGGTAATATATTTTTGCAATATTCAAAATAACTTTATTTTAAACTTAAACATGAATTCACATGATGTTATAAATGGCGCCCAAACAGGGACACCACTTTGTAAGGTGGATCTGTAAAATTGTAGGGATTTATAAACAAATTTTCGTCTTTATTCAATAACTAGTTTTGTACACGAAATAGTTGTTTTATTACAAGCAATGTTATTATTTTTCCCAAACCATTTTCCATGGACGTCATCAAAGATTGTCATGCGCATATCTCTAGAACAAATATAAATCAAAACAGGCTGTTAATAAAATAAATACAGGTCTTTATTTTACTAACAGCCTGTTTTGTAAAACAGTGACGAACAGTGTTGAACTTAAACTAATGAAAAACAAGTTATTGAAGATATTTTGTCCCGTTTATATGATGTCATGATTTGACGTTTGACGTTTAATAAAACGTAGGTGTTTGGGCTATTTGGGTATATCCATAGTAGTAACTAGGCTTCATAGTTATAACGTTGGATGCTAACGCAAGGAATGGGCTAAAAACTAGTCTTAAAATGTCGTTTAATTGGTTTTATCAAACAAGTTTTTGATAAACTGGGGCTCTAGAACCAATAATGTAGAGACCGCCTCAATTCCATCCAGGTTCGACTGAAGAAGACGACGCGGACCATCCACGCCAAGAGCCCGCACGAATGCGTCAAGTTTCTGGAAGCTTCGAGCACAAAAACAATGGCTTCGAGAGAAAAAACAATGGCTCGTTGAGCAGTCGTTCTATCTATAACTACGATGTAAATTATACTAAATCCGAAATAATTAAATTACATTTCATTTATTACTTAATTTATTATTAGTTTCAATACTTATTTATTTTTTGTCTTACGTATAATTAATATTATGAATCATGTATTGTCAACGACACCACGATACTATACCACTGTGGTGTCGTTTACAATTTTTTTAGGTAACCACACCACAATAATGAAGTTCCTATGTATATTTATTGATATTTGATTGTCAACTGCTGTCATATACTACTTACTTCTTGCATATAAAATATTTTTAAAATTATTTTGTTGTTGTTGTTTAAATTCGCCTTATATAAGGCAGGCAAAGATCTAAGGACCATACAGCCTTGACTTTAGTAATTTAATATTCGAAAATCACGATCAAAATAGGCCTAAGCCCTGTCTTCAGTCAATATCCAATTTAGGCCAGTGCCTTGTCTTCAGTTTTCAATCTCTCATTTAATATTCTTATTAGGCCAAAGCCTTGTCTTCAGTTTTTAATCTCTTTCATTTATTGACACCTGATTTGTTTTTATACACGTTAGACATCAATAGTCGACAGTGGGGTTACCTAAAAAAAAAAATTGCGGCATCGTCGTGTCGTTGACAATACATGTTATGAATAAATGATTTGATTTGATGGCAATTTAATCAATACAACTACCTATTATTTCAACATTAGGATTGTATATTTGATCTTTGATTCAGGCTAAATCCATTTGCAGTACTAGAGTTATTTTGAGTCTTGTTTGTCAATAGGTACACGTCACTACGGGACGCATGCGTACTAGTGAAGAAAACACGTGTTTCGTTAACGGGCGGCAAAGTCGTATAACCTCAAACAGTTTGTGTCTGTGAGAGATAATGGTTAACTGCGGTGAGTAAGCACACATATCGCTCTTTAAGCTGATTTAATGAGGACCGCATGAGACAAATTACAAAAGACATGCAATTTTCAGTCATAAATTGTAAACTGTATTGTATGTACGTTATAGGTTATGTGAACTGTCAAATCATAACTTAAGTTTTGGAAACCACGTGTCTGAATGCCGTCCTCGCAAGCCGGTCGATGTACCAGGAACACATTAGATCCGAAGAGATCATTCTGTTGACATTGCATCCGCAACACCACTATGCACTGCTTTGATTAACGCCATCTGTCCAGATGAAAATACTATGTGTTACGAAACGTGACGTTAGATGGTGACGTTAGGTTGCTAATATTGTATTTTGTCGATGACAGATGTCGTAACGTACGTGCCTAAATTAAATTAGTGATTTTTAGAAGAAATAAAAAGCTTTTTTTTTACGTGACTTATTGTAGATTTGCCGCAGTTGGCATTAACTACTTGACTGGACAAATGGGGAGCGCTGAAGGCTCTTACCCGGTACAAAATTCAAGACCACAGGCCTGAGGGTACCCAGTTCGCAGTGAACCTCGGCTCAATGTTTGAAAGAATTAATCGACCCTAGTGGGTCGATAGCGATACGCGCTGAATGATGGGAAATTGTCGACCACGCCGGCTGAGCGAAATAAACAAAGCGTCACCTTAGTTTATGATTCTTTTCGGTTGAGAAGTTTTTATTATAAATAAGTATAATGTTCGCGAACAGGCAAAAAAAAAAAATTACACTCTTGATAATAATTAGACTTTCGAACCAAATTCGTCCATTGTCCTTTTGTTTTTTTTTTGTGTAATATGTGGTTAGCAACACACTGTCCTGTGTGATTGTTTACGTTCATATAAAGCTGCTTTCATACAACGTAATACATAACAGTAGATATGTATCTTCTCAGCTTTATGTCTTCCTAGTATTCGCACATCGTCGGACGGTTTGGAATTCGATCAATAATATCAACAAGTGTTGAACGCTTGAATACTCAAATTTTATGAATAAAATCTAAGAAAAAATTGACAACCAAACATCGAATGGGATTCATAAAAATATTTCTTATTTTTCTATAAGTATCTTGGGCGAATCGAGATTATTAAAAATTAAAAATGTTGCTTGGTCTTTGTTGTTTCAGTTTTATGAGTGATTTGTGACTTAAACCTACATCACTTCTACCACATGATGTTAGGGGCACCTTTGTAAGATGTAGATTAAGTGTCACATCACGCGTGGCACGCATTGTTACCACAATTAAAGGTATTTCAACCAACTTGTGGTAACATTTGAGGTTAAGTTCTGGAGACATAATTCTTAATTATAAGTAATATATTTTTCTCAGAGATACTCCGTTAAATATTTCAGATGGTCATTTTGTACGTTTACTGTGATTTATTAAGATATAAAATTGGCATAGTTAACGATATAATTTTGCTTAAATAGCTGCATGATTACACGTGGCATGGTCATTAGAGCGCAAGCGCTGTTGAAGTTTTATATTGCAAAGGTAGATGTCACAATAATAATGCATCTCCTCGCATGTGATGCAATCTTGGTACCAATAGGTATCGTTTCGTTGTCTAAATTATTGATTTTCCTTCCTTAGTTGTGTTCTAGAGGTATATATAATTTAAAAGAAAAGTTCCGAGCCTAAATTAAGGTTTATAATAACAATTGTTATATCCTCAACTGGTGTCATCCCCAAAAGCCTAAATAACCATAAAAACCTTGATATACCATCATCACCATAAAAAAGGTACAATATTAAATACCTGTCGCATAACCCAAAAGTTCCTTACTTCTCCCACCATTTCATCGAATCACCTCGACCACTACACTTGGTTAAGGTCCGTGTGGTATAAACTACCCCATAAAAGAGAGAATAGGAATTATAACTAAAATAATAATAATATTGAATTATTGAAAACAGAAGAGGCAACATGATTGGATATTTAATAAGACACGACGAATGTATTAAAAACATCATAGAAGGGAAGATACAAGGAAAGAGAGGAAGGGGAAGACTAAGAAGAGCTTATATGGAACAGATTAAAGAGAAGGCGAACGTCGATCACGACGTTCTATCGGGACGGGACGTTCTGACGGGCTATCAAGCCAAGACTGGAAAATGCTACACCGACAAGAGCGTGGCACTTGAATGTCTTTGGTCCGGCCAAGTAGTTAATGCCATCTGCGGCAAATCTACAATAAGTCGCGTCAAAAATAAAAAGCTTTTGAATGTGATGTTAATAATAACTAAACCCACCGATGTTACAACATTTTTACAGTTGAAGCTTTGTTGTGGTAGCCATTACATGATCCGGCTCGTAATCAGAGGCCTACCTCCGTCGAAGGAGCGTCTAGGACTCTGTGCCGAGGATTTTACCTGTAGCTTCTTTTCCCCGGTTATACAGGTTGTGAGAAGCTGCATTAGTTTTAGGTGGATGAGATTTGAGACGTTCGTTATGTAAAAAATGACGATTCAGCGTTGATGAATTGTATTCCCTTTAGATCACATCTCATTCTTTATCTCAAGCTGGCGCTGTCTCCGGGAGAGCAGCATATCTGAGGAGCTTACACAAAGCGCTGTGGCTCATGTGTGTTCGCGCCACATTGTTTCCAGCTGCAATTTCAGGGGTCTTTGGCGGCTCAGTAATAACCCTGACACCAGGGTTCATGAGGTTGGTATTCCACAATTCCTTAGTCATTTCGTACTTTGATGTTTAGTAAGAAGTAACTGATTTGACTAGTTGGAAACTAGCCTGTTATCTAACATGAAAAATGTTCGGGTGGTTTTATGGAGCTATCCTAGTAAGAATCCGCTTATCTAACCTGAAGAATTGACAAGTCCAGTTTTTTTTATAGAAGTGACTGCCCGACCTTCCTGCCGCGCAGGGAAAGCCAGCCCAATACAGGTTACGCCGCATATTATATCTACTACTAAACTAGCATTTTGCAGCATCCGTGGGTGGACTAACGCTGGCTTCATCTAGGAGTTCAGAAACAGAAGGAGTTGTGACGTGGCCTGCGCATGCGCCGCATGGAGTGAAACCGAACAATATATCGGTTTCGCACGATTCCATTCATGATATTTATGTTATTATTATTTTATATTTACCACGCCTATCGAACTACGCAGCTAAGCGGCTTATTAGGGCTGAAACTTTAAAAATCGAAATAACTTATTTTAAGTCCATTGATAAACATCCACCTTTTATATACTAAGAAGCACCTGCGCATGAGTTCGCTTGCAAGTTACTTTACAGACAGTATTGATCTGTCAAGTTTTTTCGTAAACTATGACCGCATCCTGCGGGAAAGTCAAATTTTCGTCATTTCCGTTCTGGGCATTGCGCCCAACTGGGCACCCTCAGACCCGTTGTTTTAAACGTTGTACAGGGTAAGAGCCTTCAGCGCTCCCCATTTGTCCGGCCAAATAGTTAATGCCATCTGCGGCAAATGCACAATACATTTCTTGTAAAATGGATTAAATTAGTATGCAGTTTTGAAAAAAGAACAGAAATCAGAATCATTTAATCAACGTAATTATCATGGATAAACTTGTTGAAGGTCAATGTAACATGTTTCAATTTACGTCATTTCGCAAGGTGTTATGGCTGAGGACAAGAAATGACAAGAAACTGCAACAGCAACACATCTTTTAAATCAATGAGGGTACATTACAAGTTATTTAATAACTAGAGGATCACATTCAATACCAGACATTTTTATCATTTAGGTAGTCATTAATCTTGTAATAAGCTTTATTACATAAAGTAAGCGTCACATGAGCTTTGAATTTATTTTCTGACAAATTTAAAATATTATCTGGTATTTTATTGTAAAAACATATACATAACCCCAAAAAAGATGAATTTAATTTACTTAATCTAGAATTTTGATTAGCAGTTTTACAATTCCCTTTTCCCGCCACTTAGTTCCAATTTTTCAATTCAAATTACAGATAGAGGTATAGAGTTGTTACAAAAAGAGAAGTAATAATTCTAAATTCAAAGTAAATCAATTAAAAGTAACTTTAAAAACCTACTAGAATTAGAATATTCATGCAGAGATAAACTTTTATTAATTAAGTACTTTCGTGACACAGACTATATATCTTCTTCTTGTCGTGTCGATGGCAAACTAAATAGTATCGGCCTAAAACTTGGCAACAAGTATGGCGCTATCAGCAGCGCTCATTAGATTCTCCTGCGTGCAGGTGTTCGGGCACGCAGGACTCGATGTAAGATGTTTCATCGTTTGGGGAACAGTGCCGCACTTGCGCTTTAAGGCCGAGCCATCCGAGAAACCCCACCTGAACAAATTGTCCTTACTTCGGCCCACCTGAGTCCGAAGTCTATTTAGAGACTTCCAGGTAAGCCAAGGCAAATCAAGACCTGGCGGAAGTCTCTCGGACGGCGAAACAAAAGGTTTTGGGAGGTGTACCCGTTCCTGCCAGATCCTGCATCTTTCCTTAGAGCGGTCAACATTACGTAGAGGCGACACACACTTGGCGAAACTTTTGCGACTTTTCAGCCTTTGCGGCACAGGATGATAGCTGTTGATTATTACTGGGTGCCTGAAGCCAACCCCGGTACAAATGCTGTATCCACTAATCGGAATAGCGCCTCCTGGGGTCGCATGACTGTAGCAATCTCGGTAGAGAAAGTCAAAATGATGAACGATACAGACTATATTTTAAACCTAGTTTATCATTTAGTCTACATTTTTATAATAACACTGTTTTACTGGATTAAATATACGGTTTACGGCCCCGTGGTCCAGTGGTTTGAGCGTTCGGCTCATGATCCGGAGGTCCCGTGTTCAAATCTCGGTGGGGACCATATCACATTATGATCTTTGGTTAGGACACTACAGGTTGATCACCTGATTGTCCAAAAGTAAGATGATCCGTGCTTCGGAAGGCACGTTAAGCCGTTGGTCCCGGTTACTACTGACTGATGTAAGTACGTAGTCGTTATATGAGTCATGTCAGGGGCCTTTGGCGGCTCCATAATAAAGGGTTATTAGACAGCAGGGTTGTTGGGGTTGGTAATCCACCTCACAACCCACACGATAGAAGACGAAGAGCGGTTTATTTCCCGCCTATTCGAAACATGCAAAGCGCATGCGTTTTACTTATTAAGTAAGTAGGTACCTATTTGTATGAAAGTTTAGTTGTACTATATGTGTGTTTCGATTATTTTTTTCATTCCAAGTTGGCGTAATTGGGTAGAAAGAATATATTCGAAATTACAGTTTGCATTTTTAAATTATTATCCTACAAGATCCCATAGCTGTGCAAAGGACTCTCCTGAAAAAAAAACAATCTCAGGTACCTTCCGTGGCTACATTCGAAAAAATTACAATTTAATAAAAACATTAACTTTCTTGTACTTAAAAATATAATGTTACAACCCTAAATATTTTCAAACGCGCAAGTATAAAGGTCCGTGGGCGGTTGAGCAACCCTGGGACCCAGGGAAACAGAAACTAGGAATAGTAGTAATAATTCACGACTGCCTCGGTGGTCCAGTGGTTAAGGCTGCGTTTCCATTGACGCGGAGCTGTGCGGAGATGAGCGGAGATGTGCAGGAATCGACCAATCACCGTGAGGGAGAGAGTGGCAGAGCGTCTTCGTTTTTCGCTTTCTCGAACGCTGTGATTGGTCAAATCCGCACATCTCCGCTCTTCTCCGCCCTTCACCGCGTCCGTGGAAACCCGGCCTAAGCGTTGGGCTCACGATTCCGAAGTCCCAGGTTCGAAAATATGTGAAATTTAAAAACAGCACAATAAACATAATCTTACGACTATATCTCCATTGAGGTAGTCAGAGGTACATCCATCGCAAGATGAACAAGGTACCCACACCTCACAGTGCTTTCTGTTATATTAACGTGATAGGTCTAAAGTCGTATCGCCGTCTAAAATGTTTTTTTTTTAATTAAGATGGGTTTGCTCTTGACTTCATTCTTCCACGAGGAGAAGAAGAGATCGGCGGTGGAACGAGCTACCCAGAAAGGCACTGGCACTCTCACACACGCGACAGAACGCAGCAAGGTACTTGGCGCCGGACTTTAGTGAGAGGGTGGTCTCAAGCCTGGCGGTCCCTTACGGGCCTACCAATTTGCAAAACGAACCAACGGTGTTAGTTAAAACTAGATTAATAACTCATTGGTTCAATTCCGGTACCGGGATTGGAACCGGCGCTTCCCGATTGAGAAGCGATTATCAAAACAGAACAAAAATAGAACTAGAAACAAACATAACAACTTATTTTTGAGCTTATTTTTATAAAGACTCAGTTGCTTAATTTGATTTTGAAGAAACATTTGGATTTATGAAGAATTTAAGGAAAATATCTTGTTTTTCATAAGTAGTTTTTTAATAAGTAGTTAATGCCATCTGCGGCAAATCTACAATAAGGGTGGTATTAATAAACTAATCTCAGCTTCGAAACTGCCCTCAAGATCATGTTAATATGACAGTTCTCATATAAAAACAGAGACTTGAGCATGATCTTAAGGGCAGTCTCAGCTGAGATTTGTTTATTAATACCACCCTTATTGTAGATTTGCCGCAGATGGCATTAACTACTTGGCCGGACAAATGGGGAGCGCTGAAGGCTCTCACCAGGTATCACAGGACAGTATTACCATACAAACTCCATAGAAAACTATCGTTTTGACGTTTCGTAAAAAGTATCTCATTTGACTAGGTTGTCAAGTAGCCAAGGTACAATAAGCCAGTTAAAGATGGGTTAAAGCGAAAGATAATTTGGCATATAATAAGCAAAACTAAATAAAATGCGTGTTTTGGTCTACCAACACGTGGTTTGGTCACTAGAACGCATGCGCCGTTCAGGTTTTTTTAGCAAAGCCAGATACGTGAATGATAAATGTATCTCCTCGCAAGTGATGCACTCTTGGTATCCTACGCGACTTCGAACAAAATCAATAATTTCTACAAAGATTCAGCTTACGAATTTCGGATGGATTTTCAGGATAAATTCAAATTATTCTGAAGAACCGGACAACCGAAGCGACATACGAAATTAAATGTTTTAAAATAAAGTAATGAGTTTGCTTTAGGTGATGTTTTATGAAGAAACTACATAATACATTAAATTTCCTTACAAAGTTTTAACGATTTCTTCAAAATTATAACTTAAATGTAACTTATTTTCTCAACAGACTGTTAAAGGTTACTGTGATGCTTCAAATGTAATACTTACTGCATTTTATATGTCAACTCTTTTTTACGGAATTATGCATATTTTTTCACTCGCATCATTTGAGGTTATTAGAACTTTACCTATATACTTACTATCCTGACAAAAACTTAGACTATGGTATTTTTGATTATCATTTAATTTACTATACATTAAAAAAGTAGTCATAAAAACAAAGAAACAAATATTTATGATTTTATCAACCACGTGGTTTGGTTATTAGAGCGCATGCGTAACTTAAAACAAATGAATATTGCAGACAACATCGATAGACCTCAGTAAATAGTGCGTTCCAAAATATTGCAACGCACATTTTACAAAAACTATCACGATAATCTATTGTGGCTTTTTACCAAGGAATTTCAAACCATTTCTCGTATGTTCGAAATTTTAGGTGTAGTACAAAAGTATGCACAAAACATACTTCCCACAATAAAAGCTTGGTTACGTTAAAAATTCGATAGGCTAGCAATCCTGCAAACTACGACCATACTAGTAGTCGATGAACGCCTCACGGGTACCAGGGAGGCATAAACACTAGAGGGTGACAACAACCCCTCCCGGCAAGGGGTGGGAAAGTCTAGACTAGAGCATTCAGCAAGCACTAAATCATGGATGTGTCTTACGAATGAAATAAAATACATAATATTCACGTAACCGCTTTGAACGGACACGTCTACTCCAAATCCATTCGTTACAGGTGTAATCTTACTAATTAGTTTTAATGCTACGTTTAATGCTTCTGAAAACTTTATGACACTTTTTATTAATAATTAATAGTACTATGTATTAGACTCTCCATGCAAAAAATGACACTCTGGGTGAATATCAAAATGTCAAGTTTGGTGGCGAACTTTCATATTATTTTTTCGTGAAAATTAGGTTCTGACATGAAAAGAACAAGTCACCTCGTAGCTAGAACTATCCTTTTTCATGTCGGAACCCAATTTCTTCGTTTAAGCCGCCTGACACGCAAGTGCGGGCGAGACAAACAGTCTTCTCGCTCTCACTTACTTCTTAACGGCCTGAAGAGTAAAGTAAGACCCAGAGGGGGAGAGATCGGCGCCCGATACGATTGGTGCGGGACGGAGAGTTATCATTCTGTACGTAATATTATTCTTTAGTCTATAACTTTAAGCTACTTTTTTCAGCCTCACTTTTACTACCTACCACGTTGGTCTAATATAGCTCGGGGAAACGCAGGATGCCGTGCCTCTACCTCTATCTACCCCAATAGGCAATACAGTCATCATCATCCCCCTAGCACTATCCTGTTTTTCACAAAGTCCGCTTATCTAACCTGAAGATTTGACAGGTCCGGTTTTTTACAGAAGCGACTACGTATCTGACCTTTCAACCCGCGAAGGGAAAACCAACCCAATATAGGTTAAGTCACATATTTCCGAAAATGCATTTCCCGGGAATGTGAGTTCCCTCACGACGTTTTCCTTCACCGGTGAGCACGTGATAATAATTTATGATTCAAACATGAATTCGAAAACAAATTCGACAATAATTGGTTTGGGCCTGTGCTGGATTCGAACCTGCGACTTCAAAGTGAGAGGCGAGCGTACTACCAACTGGGCTACCACGGCTGGACCAATTGGCACACCAATTCAAGTTGTATCGCCGTTGCAGCTTGCACAGGCGTACGCAGTGAGATAGCCGATCAACAGATGTTATCGATGACGTGGAAGGTGGTTGTAATTTAACAGACTCCCCCCACCTATGATTTCCTGGTGGGCCCTCGACTAAAATAACCTTTGATGTGTTACATTGCGTGTCTTGTATACAGTACCAGTACCGAATGCGTCAGAAAAAAACACGTAAATACCCGCGCGTTTCCGCAATAGCCAAGGCGGCCATCAGCTCGCCACAACAAACTTTCCAGGACCCCGATACTCACCCTATCTTTAGTATAAGACCCTGAATATAGCAATATCTGTACGTAAAATAATAATGCATATTCAAGGCTAAGATAGCCAAAGTAATCAGAAAACGATGCATCAAAACTTTCGTATGGAGTATAGCCCTCTACGGATGTAAAACTTGGACGCTGACACAGAAAGACAGAGAGAGACTCGAAGCCTTTGAAATGTGGTATTGGTGAAGCATGGAAAGAATAAATTGGATTGAAAGGATTACTAATGAGGAAATCCTAGTAAGAGTATGGGAAAAGAGGCAAATATTGAGAATTATTGAGGACATAAGAAGCAAGATGACGGGACCCTCAATAAGACACGACAAATTTATTAAAAATATCATAGAATGGAAGCTACAAGGAAAGTGAAAGACCAAGAAAAGCTTACATGGAACAGATTAATAGAAGGTGAATATCGTGTCTTATAAGAAAGTGAAAGAATGGCCTTTGATAGACAAGGACGGAGAATGCTAAACCGACAAGAGCGTGGGTCTTAAATCAGTGATGAATATAACAATGTAATTATACCTAGTGTAATTAATAATTATAATTAGTGATATAATATATCTCTTGACATTTTGAATAACACAACGGCGGCGTATCCAAAGCACACTTAACGACCACAGTCACTACTGGGTTCGTTGCCTACTACGTTTTAAAGCCATTAACTTAAATTCTTTCATTTTTGAATAGAAAATAAAATACATTTATTAAATAGTAACATTAAATATTGATATATTTTTTTATTATTTAATTTATCTGAAGTGCAATTTCTTTTTGTAAATTAATCAATAAAAAAAATATTTTATTGTTTTATTAACATTTAAATGCGGTCTTTTAAAGTTTTTAAGTTGTCTTTGTAGCCGACTAAAACTTGATTATGTAATCATTACCAATAAAAGCTTTCATTTACGACAATAACTTATTTTATATCACAAAATAAATATTTTGTTATTTTTGGCCATTGACATTTATTTTTTAAATGCAGAATTTTGCGTTTTTGCTACAAGGATAATAAAAACACCTAACATATTGCACAAAATATTACCAAAAACGAATTTATAATTATCTGATTATCATCTAGTTAATTTTATTATATTTATTTGGGGGAAAAAAAAACACGTTAAAAGACTAACGGTGTTGCGTACGTTCGTTCCGTGTCAAGTTAACGTGAATACACAAAAAAATAAACTCGCGAATTATAGAAGAAATATTAAATCGCTTTATGACAGCAAGGAAAATATGTTTTAATTTTTACTGATAGGTATTATTTTATTTTTTATTTTATAGTTTGGCAAGTTGAAGATAATTTTCATGTATGTAAATTGCGTGACGTGAAACCAAACGCGAAATTTCACCCGCATCAATACTAGGATGTCAGGATTCGCAGGAGCTGTTCGAGGCTGTACGAGACACGCCGCGGTCCGAGTGAGAGAGAAGCATTTTCTACGCTGCACTTTCCACAACGCAACAATTAAAATTCGCCGTTATTGCTTTCAGTTAGGGGTAACTTTCAGCTATGCAAGCACTACACTTCTCTACCCCACACACCAAAAGTTATTTTCCCCGTTATCATACATGATTTAAGATAGTTTATCGAATAAAGCTTTTTATGACATTATTCGTTCGAGTTGGTGAATAGTAGACGAATGTATAGTGAATATCAACGGGGCTATACTATAATATTGTTGTCAGGGCATTGATATATAATATGGTACTACACTTGAGTCAGGGTCGGGGAAAGAGCTCTCAGGTCTCTGCCTAACCCGATTGGAAATGGGAATTGGAAATCTTATGTAAGTATGTGTATACTATAATTAAAACACATAATAACGGGTTCTTACCTCGTTTAAAGCAGGGATATGAGACTCCCGATATTTTTCGACACTGTTGCAGGTGCCATGATCACGGGATTACATATCACATCCTGCTTTAAACGCGGTAAGAACCCGTTATTATGTGTTTTAATTATGATAATAACCGCGTAAACTTAAAACAATGTGTATAATATACATATATGTGAGTTATGTAGAAAATTCTAGTTGTACGTACAGTACGTACGTTTATTAATATTAAGGCAGCTACATTTTTAAAGGGCTGGATTAGAGGAACAGAAAAAAATAAGTGCTGAAAGTACTGTTGTTTTTTTTTTGACGTGACTTATTGTAGGTTTATCTTAGATGGCATAACTACTTGGGAAGACTTTCAGGAGACATGTACCTCCTGTAACTCTGTGCTGTGGCCTCCACAAACTGACCCAGCCAAATACCGAATTTAGAAATATACAGCGAGAAAGTTCTAAGTCTATAAGTTTTTAATTTTTATTTCTACTAGTGGAGCCATCCAGTGGATCCATGTGGATTGACGGAGACCTATCGTTTCACCTAGTACCAGATAGACTAGATAGTTCCCCGCAGGCACTAGAACCTTCGGCAGCACTAGATGTCAGTATTCAATGAAAAACTAGTGACGTCACATTCCAATCGCCTATGATTTATGCCAGCCTGGTAATATTTCTATCGGAATGCCATTCGATGTTTTGGCACATGCGCACTGGGGCTGCAGTGTTTTATTTATTTTATGTGTCCTATACAGGGTGCTAGTGACATCGTAACGAATATACTAAGAGGTAATTCAGACCTTGATTCTGAGTTAATATCAAGTGGAATTTTCCTTCACAAAAAAACATGCTTTTTGTTTTTTTTTATATTTTATACTTTTGTGATGGAAAATCCTACTTGAATAATAATGAGCTGAGTCATCCTCCTTATTTTTCATAACGATGTTCATTTACACCCCGTATACAGACAATGCAAAGTCTGAGTTTAATTAGTTTCTACGTTATGATACTGATTGCAAAACAGCACAGAAAAAAAAGTCGTCAATACTAACCGTTTGCGGTTCACACGATAGACGACCAAAAAATTTTAAATTATATATTTTTTAAATGTAATTTATGTCTTTTTAGTGTGTTCCCCTTCGATAGCTAGGCTTTAACAGAAATATGAAAGATAGAGCAGGTGGCTTTAACATCATCCTAAGTAGGTTTCGAGCAAATAGTTAATGCCATTTGCGGCAAACCTACGTCACGTCAAAAAAGGATCTCTAAAGTCCAATTAAGTACGTGCTAAAATAATTATTTCAACACATTTAAAAATAATAAAATTAGTGTTATTTTATTTCGGCATAACAAAAACCTAACCATAGCTTCACTTGAAACATTTTTGTTAAAAACCTTTCTTTTTGAATTATTTATAAAAAATATGTTTCAATATTCGTTTAGATCTCAAGATGAATTGCGTTTGTCGTAGCCGCATCGTAGCACAGCGTTACGCTATTGTAGTACCGTAGCTTACGTAGTAAAGGTATTTAAGGTGGGAATACACAATCTGGATTATATGGACCAAGTGGAACCATGTCACCAGGGTAGACGGGGTAAATCATTTACATTCTTAGCATTTTCTTCTTCTCCCTTTTTACCAGGCTCTAAATTTAGACTAACCTCTGTTGGTACGCCAATAAAGTTTAGTTTTTATTTTTGATCTTCCTTAACCTCGTAAGGCCCGCATTTCCAGACACAATAGTTTAATATTTCTAAAATATAATATGTTGGAATCAAATATATAAAGAAAAAAAAGATAGCAAAAAACGTTTATTATTTTCGGACACCACAGACAGACAGACAGGTACATTACATTTAACACAGAACAGAAACCACACGGAAAATAATATAAAAAAGACACTAAGATTAAAAATTATTACAAAAAAAAAACAAAACAAACCAAAACTACACTACACACTACACTATACATTAGTATACGACTACCTATACAGGCTGTTAAGTGACATCGTAACGAAAACTTTGTGGGATGATTCTGACCATGATTCTGAGTTGATATCAAATTGAATTTTTCGTCGGAAAAGTATGGAACTGAAGTTAATTAAAAAAAAAACCACTAAAATATTCATGAATTTTCCCACAGAAAATTCCACTTGATATCAACTCAGAATCACGGTCTGAATCATCGCCCTCAGTATTTGTTACGATGTCACCAACACCCTATCTACTTGTATGGCTACTTGTATGTACTTGTACGGGTGTAAGTGACCTTGTAACAAATACTGAGGGAAATGATTCACCTCATTATTCTGAATTAATATCAAGTGGAATTTTCTGTTGCAAAAGTATAGAATTGAAAATAATTTAAAATCACAATAAGTTACATGAATTTTGCGACGGAAAATTCCACTTGATATAAACTCAGAATCATGATCTGAATCATCTCCTCCAGTATTCGTTACGATGCCACTAACAAGCTGTATAGTATTATTGTTTAAAAAGTCTGACCGGTTGGAGAGTAGAGAGCCGAGGATCATGAGGCTGTCCTCGAGCTGGCCGATGGTCTCGGCCGTGGTGTCTCCTCGCAGGAGCAGCTCCCCGCGGTTGTTGAACGTCTGGAAGGTCAGCTCGTGCACCGACCACTCGTTCGTCACCTGCCGCAGCTTCGCCTCGATGTCCTTCTCCTTCATAGCTGATATGCAGATGTCCTGGAGACAAGCACACGTTACTATAGTAACATGTTATACATCAATGAGGTACATTATAAAGCGCGAAGGAGCTTTAGGCACGTGGCCATAATAGGAATTATCACCGCATCCTACGGATATGTAATTTTTGTCAGCTGTTATAAATAAAGAATGTATAGAGATGGTGCACACGGTGATGGTGGAGGTGGTATAAGAAAACCAGATATGCTCAAAAGTGACAGCTAACATTTCAAGGTGAGGTTAGGTTAGCCCAGCTGACGTCATCCCACCCTGTGTTGCCATTTCAGAAAAAATAAATTACCCACGATCAACGTTTTTAATTTATTTTGCAAGGAAATTTTGAACTTTTAGCAAAAGATTTACTTACAGTTTTAATGATTTTTATATATCTGACAAGTAATAGTAAGTAAATACTTTAGTCTGTAATTCAGTTAATTTGTAATATTAAAATTTACGTCCTTGGAATGTTGGAGATATCGATTTAATGGTAACACTTACGTCATCAAAGGGCTAGCAATGGCGGCTTGTCATAGGATTGAGCATACCTGTAGGCCCTGCACGGTAACCGCGCCGCGCGCGGCGCGAATTATATTGAGTAGATAGCATTCTTATCGTTAATTGCTCATGCAGACCCGGCTGGTTTCCTCATACCATGGTGAACACCAGCGCGCTCCTGACAATGTCATCCAAATGCAACACAGAGTCTTTTCTTCTAGAATTTGTGCAAGTAAGTTTACGCCATAAAGAATATTATAGCTCTTTAGTACTAATTCAAAGAATCTCACTGACCGTCCAGCGAGGCAATGCGGCCAGCATTGTGGGCACTTTTGTACAGGGGTCACTGAGAGGGAGGTTGTTTGAATAGATTTTTTATATTGTTTCCTTTATTATTTTTTATTGTGCTGTTTTATTTTCTATTATTTGTAAAAAATATTTTAGCTGTAAGATTTGTTTTTGTAATGTACAGTCATGAGCAATATAATGCACCCACTTTAGGACTCTGTCGCACTAACATATTTGACATTTAGTGAGATTTACAGTTCGATTTGTCAAAAAAGTTAATGTGACATGGTACCAAAGTGTATACGAGTACATATTAATGCTCGTGACCGTACTTGTAAAAAGTAACTGCTTTGTTTATGGTGTAAATAAATTTTGACATTTTTTTGTCAATTTTGACAGAATTGCGCCGAGGAAATTTCACTAATTACGCATTTCCGCTGCAATGAATTTCACTCGCCTAATGTGAATGCTCTACTAGACTTGATTAAATATATACTCCTAGTATTGCTGTTCCCCGGGCTCCCAGGGTTGCTCCAACACGTGTTCACTCTATTCATGCAAATCATGTAACTCCTACAGTCCTACAGGTTGTAAGAAAATATTCTTTTTTCGGCAAAAGGAAAGACTGAAGCAGTCGCCGACGGGCCAGCTCTATGCCCGCTTACCTCGCTCGGACCCCGCGCACGTCCAGACATAATTTATGTGTACACAAGAATCTCACAAGAATACTTCTCTTATATTTAAAATCGATAGAAAGTTAGAGGAACTTGACGAAGCAAACAGCGCTGTGTCGCAGGTTCTAAGCTGGTTTATAGTAAATAACCTAGTTCTAAATGCTAAGAAAACGAAGTGTATTAAATTTGTTCTACCAAACGTAAAGAAAGTAAATAATAACATTAAAATTAACGACGAGAAACTAGATTTTGTTGAACACACCGTTTTCTTAGGAATTACTGTAGATTCAAAACTTCAATGGGGCCCACATATTGTATCACTAGCGGGCAAGCTAAGTTCAGCAGCATATGCCGTCAGAAGAATCCGACAACTCACAGATGTACCCACTGCTAGACTTGTCTACTTCAGCTACTTCCACAGCATAATGTCTTACGGTATTTTATTGTGGGGTCGAGCCGCTGATCTAGAAACTATTTTCATTATTCAAAAAAGGGCAGTTCGCGCTATTTATAATCTGCGTTGTCGGGACTCTTTAAGGGAGCTGTTTAAAGAAATAAATATACTGACGGTCGCAAGTCAATATATTTATGAAAACATTATGTATGTGCGTAAAAATGTATCTCTCCTTCCGAGAAACTGTGAAAGGCATACTTACAATACAAGGAATAAAAATAAAATTGTTGTTCAAAATTCTAAATTAAGTAAATTAAATTCATCTTTTTTGGGGTTATGTATACGTTTTTACAATAAAATACCAGATAATATTTTAAAGTCAGAGAACAAATTTAAAGCTCACGTGAAGCTTACTTTATGTAAAAAAGCCTATTATAAGATTAATGATTACCTAAATGATAAAAATGTCTGGTATTGAATGTGTTCCTCTAGTTATTAAATAACTTGTAATGTACCCTCATTGATTTAAAAGTTGTGTTGCTGTTGCAGTTTCTTGTCATTTCTTCTCCTCAGCCATAACACCTTGCGAAATGACGTAAATTCAAAAATGTTACATTGACCTTCAACAAGTTTATCCATGATAATTACGTTGAATAAATGATTCTGATTCTGATTCTGATTCTGAATAATATAAGTGTCATTCCTTATCGCGTAGGGGGTATGTTCATATGTTGCCATCATCAATCGAATTAAGAATATACCCATATTCTTCATTCATTCACTCATTCATTCTGTCTTCTAGACAGAATTATTTAAGAAAAATGCACGTCTCAGCTCTACAGCGGCTTAAATCGCAATATCGACACCTTATAGTGAAAAACACGTAAGCACCTTTTATAAAAATCACATAACCACGCAATACTCTTCTATCGTGTGGATTGTGAGGTGGATTACTAACCTCATCAATCCTGGTGTCAAGGTTACTATTCAGCCGCCAAAGGCCCCTCACATGACTCACGTAACGACTACGTATTTACGTAAGTAGTAACCGGGATCAACGGCTTCACGTGTCTCCCGAAGCACGGATCGTCTTACTTTAGGACAATCAGGTGATCCTGTAATGTCCTAACCAAACTAGGGATCACAAAGTGATTTTTGTCATATGTCCCCACCGGGATTCGAACCTGGGACCTCCGGATCGCGAGCCCATTGCTCAACAACTGGACCGCAGAGGCCGTCACCTCGCAATAGACAAACTGAGTTAGTAAAAATTTGTAGTCTCGGTTTTTACCAGGAGTGAAATTATTTGAAAGAAATCGAGGTTTTCTTGAACAAAACCACATCAGAATAATATGTTTTTTTAAAAAAGCGCTTAGGTTTTTTGTCGCTATGAGGCGACGCTATGCCTAGGATGTATCAAACATAAAACATTATTTAATGGTGTGTGTATCTGCGAATGTGTGTGAGCAGTGTCGAACTAAAATTATATGAATTGAATTGAGTAAAACGGATATGCTCTGTTTCGCTCTAACACTAGGGGTCGTAGCATTTTGAATGAACAGTGAGGTGGGTACTACGTGTTTATTTTGAAATCGTTAACATCCTACAGTTTCTGTGCTCCTGGATGCACCAAAAGTTCCGCCGCCCACCGATGCTACAACTGATCTGTGAGTTCTTTTTCTTCAATCAAATCATTTATTGCTCAAATCAGACAGATAGGGTATACATACATACATTCTCGCCTATTTCCCACCGGGATAAGCAGGCTATGGAATTCAATTTGCTTCGATCCTGATTACTTCTCTTGCGTCCTCATTCATCAATCGTTTCATACACGCACGCCGGTTCAGAATAGATCTTACTGAACCTAACGACATCTGCAATTTGGTCAATGTACAATCAAAGACCAAAAGTGCAGGCACTCAGCCCAGCGACTTCTTTGTAAATCATAATTATAAAATGTATTATGTTTTTGTACGTGTTTTTGGTGTATTACAGAAACGACATGTAACCAGGAGGACTTAAGTGCAACCAGTTAATTTATTACTTTGCAAGAAACTGATTGGACTTTTGCACCTTCGTACGCCCTTCCGGGCAAAACAAATACACAGACAAGAGAAGCAACGACCTCCGTGGTCCAGTGGTTGAGATAGTCTCACGATCCGGAGGTCCCGAGTTCGAATCCCGGTGGGGACATTACTTTGTGACCCCTAGTTTGGTTAGGACATCGACTCGACTTCCTCGAATACTTCTAACTTTCATTCATTTATTTATTTATTTCATCATTTTCTGCATGTCCGTACCGGCGCGCTTTTCGCTTAATTGATAACGTATCCTAGCAACGAACGCCTGTTGGTTACAGGCTACCAGGAAACCATATGCGAAAAGTACATTCCACGACGTCATACAATTGCAGCTGGGATTACGTCACGGAATTTTGTTTCGGACGCATCTGGTATCCTAGCAACGGGATCTCCATGGAAGCGGCGTGGCGCATAGACTGTCGTAACTGCAAACCTAGCTGCAAACCTGGTGGGCTGACTCGCAGGCGGCACCACCGGATTGCCCGTATTCGCGGGCGGCGAAAGATCTCACACCAAGGAGACGACAACCACACGGCCTAGCTGCAAATTGCGTACTAAGTAGAGTACGCTCCATGAAAGAAATATCACGGATTTAAATGGAACTAATTGACAATATTATGTAGATAGCGCGACACTAGCGCTGTGGCCGCGGGACATCTTTCGTGACGCGAACTCTAGCAAAAACGCGCAATTCTTTCGGGTGCGGATTCTTGTCTATCTTTAACAAAATTCATAGCCAAGTAGTTAATGCCACCTGCGGCAAATCTACAATAAGTCACGTCAAAAAAATGATCTAGCCCTTAGAGGTCCGTGTGCTCTGTGGCTGGTTACAGATGAAAATTTTATACAATAAATATATCCGTGATTCAATGATTAATGCGAGTTTCGGCATGGTTTGCTAGAAAGTACCTACACTTTCGTACTTCCAAAATCTAGATGGTAGAAGAAAATGCTCCTAAGACTCACAAGGTATTCGAACCCGTGTGACTCTTGCCAAGCCAGAACGTGTGTTTGTGAATTCAAGTATAAATGTTTATATACTTAGTATATATGTGGGATAATAAGTTAAATAAAAGTATTTTTTGTAACATTAGGTCGTTACTCTAGTATAGTAGTTTGTTTTTTGGCAACACTGTCGGCGAATGTCATTCGGATTTTCTACCAGAGAAATGCCATGGTTGTTTATTATTATTCAAAAGAAAAGAAGTTGTATTTTTTTTTCAAGCAATATCTCTTTGATTTCCCCACATATACATAGAGCAACAGAGATCCGTGTTGCGCTTATGAGTCGTAACTAAGGCCGAGATTAGGGGCGCCCGGACGGCGCGAGGCGCGGGCTGCCGGAATACAAACATATAACATTGTACAGAGCGTTCATGGAGAAGCATTTTTGCAGGCGTCTATTTGAATAAGGTAGTTTCCTACTAGTCAAATCAGTTACTTTTTACTAAACGTCAAAAAACAAAATTACTATGGAATTTGTATGAAAAAGCACTCTGTAACGTTATGACGTAAGAAATTTTTCGGACTTATAATAACGTTTTTGATTGAAATTAATAAATAAGTTAATTAGAAAAAGGAAAACGTTTTTCGTTAGTTTTAGATCTGTGTTTATTTAGTAATCAGAATTTCATTATTTATCTTAGACCTCGTATCTTGAACTGCTATGTCACTAAATTCTGCGCGCTGCTTGACGCGCCACTTGACGCGCCGGCGCCGCTTGATGAACGAAGAAAACGCATCACCTCCCCGCGCACCTCCCCGCGTTTCCCTGTACGCGGCCTAGTCGTACCCAAACGCATTTAGTACCAATGACCGCTCTTTCAATAGGTACCGTTATCAAGGAACGCATAACATCCAAGAGGTTGCATTGATTCTGTGCAAATATTTCTACCTTATCCACTGGACGGACTGTACAACGTGCAAGAGCGAGAAGGATGTATTTTCGCAGCATCCCTGCATCGGATCCTCCCTAGCAACGGGGTGCAACGCATCAACTGGCAACATAGCGAAGGCTACGCCGTAACGGTTCGCAGGAATACATACATGCAAGGAGGTCGTCCTGTTCATACTACGATTATTTATTTTGCAAATGCCGTAGCATGGCCAGTGCATATAAAACCCCAAAAAACTTACTTGATTAAATCAGAATTAATTAATTAGCTATCAAGGATAAATTTGAATCTACTTCATTTCGAAATATGTTATGACTAAGGAAAAGAAATCCACTTGATATCAATATATTACTATTTGGCGTATATTACTTATAAATACAATTAAGGTTAAGTATTTAAAAATAAAGTAGGTAGAATAAAATGCTATACCCTTCCCGGACCATATGTGGCATATAATATTTTTTTATGACAAGTGTTTATCATGGTGTGTAGTTATTAAATAACGTGTAATGTATACCCTCATTGATTTAAAGGATGTGTTTCTCTTGCAGTTTCTTGTCATTTCTTGTCCTCAGCCATAACACCTTGCTAAATGACGTAAATTCAAAAATGTTACATTGACCTTCAACAAGTTTATCCATGATAATTGCGTTGAATAAATGTTTCTGATTTCTGGCTTTGCGGCTCACCACCTATCACGTTGTGACGGACTTACCTCTGTCTAGAGCAAGTCGCTTACGTAAAGACAATCTGCAGTTTAGATGTGAACCACTTCTCTCTCGTCTTAGATGGGCAGTGCCCAGAACATTACCTAGAAAGTCCATCAGCAAAACATTTCGTCCCCGTGCTAACAGAACCAATGTCGGTAGTTATACAGCGTTGAGTACATCTGCGTGACTCATAATGAACTAAGTGCCGCAATATCTGACCCAGGCTTAGTTTTCAACTCTCATATTTATTTATTATTTATTTTATATTATTTGGAGAACTTATAGACTAATTATACATTAAATGAACTAAATATGCATGAGACGATGCTAATAACAAGTTCCCGCCAATAGATGTTTGTCATCACTAAAAGGGTAGGAGAAAAAAAATAAAATAAGAAAAGCGGCTAGACGGTACATAAAAATAATAGCTAACATGGAAACCATCATCACCAATTTAAGAGCCACGCTCTTGTCGGTGCAGCATTTTCCATGCTACATTTTTAGGGAAAAATAGGGCAGTGGTTTCCCTCTTGCCTTCCGCCGTAATTTAGGTCGAATGCAGGTGGGTGGGGGTTTGGGTTCTTGGGCAGTATGAAGATAAAATTTATAAATATTTATGTCCTGCAGCATAATTTTCAAGTTTAAGATTATCTGTATAATTATATTTCTATAATAAATTTATCTACTTAAACGATTACGTTGTCTTACACTGCAATTGTTGTGTGCACCTACGTTTAAGATTGTCTGATGTAACTTTTATTTTATTTAATTTTTAATTATATAAGCTGTTGGTGTACCTTTTATAAAAAATAAATTAAACAAATAGTTCAATGTTACTTTAAAAATTACCAGTAGGTTTACACCAAAAACCTATAAGCACCCGACGCATTGATTCGCAACGAACGTTCCTTAGATACGATCCGCCAGGTAGTTATAAATGCTAAGAGTCCACATCACCATATGGCCACAGAAAAGAAGGAGAAAGGAGATATTGCGTATTCATCCTACTGGAGTGTTCAGGATGCATTAGGTATCCTAGCAACGAACGTCGCTTGGAAACGACCACCCAGGCAGTTAGAACTGCAGGGAGTCATCGCCAGTGGAGCGCTGTTATAGAAGAGTGACAGAGAGATATTGCATATTCTGATGCATTTGACATCCTAGCAACGAACGTTCCCTAGATACGATCAGCCAGGTAGTTATAAATGCTAGGAGTCCACATCACCACACAGCCACTCAGGGCACAGAAGGAAAGGAGAAAAAAGATATTGCGTATTCACCCTGCTGGAGTGTTCCGGATGCATTAGGTATCCTAGCAACGAACGTCGCTTGGAAACGACCACCTAGGCAGTTATAACTGCAAAGAGCCTCCACCAGTGCAGCGCTGTTATAGGAGAAAGAGTGACAGAGAGATATTGCATATTCATGTTGCACATTTTCGACATGATGCATCCGACACAGCAAACACAAAATTGATAAGGTCGGTTTTCCTCATAGTAACGGACTGTGCTTGGTTATGAATGGCCGGGCAGTTATGAAAGCAAGGAGATTTCATCAGATGTCTCCATGTAAAACAATGCAGGAGAAAGAGAGACAGAGATATATATCATATTCATTTTGCAGTAAGTTTTTTGGTGCATCCGGCATGCTAGCAGCAAAGTAAGGGCTGCCAGGCAGTTATAAATGCAAGGAGACCTCAGGCACCACTGGGGCCAATGCATTGGAAAGAGAAACGAATATACATCATATTCATCTACCAAGACACCTAGGCATATAATTATAGTACCTATAGTTTCAGGTATGCGTCCGGTATCCTAGCAGTGCATTTTGCTTGGATACGGGTTCCCAGGCAATTATAAACGGGAGAAGGTTGACATGCAACTGCACTTCAATGGTGACTGAAAAATCCGTAAAAGTTTATAGACACTAAAAGCCTAATGCTTTAGTGTAATCTTCTTATCGTGTAGGTTGTAAGGAGGTATACCAGCCTCATCAACCCTGGTGTCAGGGTTATTATTGAGCCGCCAAAGGCCCCTGACATGGGCCATGTAACGACTATATACTTACATCAGTAAGTAGTGACCGGGACCAACGGCGTGCCTTCCGAAGCACGGATCATCTTACTTCACTTGTTCCCATGACTATGTATTTCAAATAGATAATCTCCTTAGGAAAGCAAAGGATAGAAAAGCAGGGGAAAGCCTTTGCCCAGCATTGCGGCGATTAGTAGGACAATAGTGAGGTGTGGGTACTTAGTTCATCTTGCGATGGATGTATCTCTGACTACCCCAATACAACACAGTTCTTATCAATGAAATCGACATTTGCAAGGACTAGTGTTCGGGCATTAGCTGAAATTACGTTGTACTCGTACTGTGTTCGTCTAGTTGTTGAATTTCAGTATCCTGTGATTTATGCTTTCCTAGTACTCTGTCGACAAGATTATATCTATTCTGTAGTTGTATCCGCAACTTGAAGTGCTTCGGACTAGTTAGTAGTTAGTTAGTTTAATAAAAGAAAGATATTTCTAATTTACGAATTTGTTTTGATTTCTTTTGGTTTAATAGGTTTCTTTTTTATAAAATAAGTTTTATTTATTGCAATTAAATGTTACAAGAGCCATTGTCGGTCCCTACTCAACCATAGAGCAACGGGGACCTCTGCGGACCGGCTTTGGTCCCTACCTATATTTTCATAAGGTACATTACTAAAAATACAGATTATCATTAAATCCAGCAGCTCAAAACCATTTCGAGATAAAATACATAAAAAAATCGTAGCATGGCCAATAACTGGCATAATTTCCATTTCGTCAATACAAATTATTTGAAACTTGTACTGAAATGGATGCGAGGTGTTGGCGCTTAGTTCATCTTGCCATATGTGGATGTACCTCGGAGTACCCAATTAGGAAATATAAGAGCATAATGTTTTTAGTTTACTTTATAAGGAAATTTTGAACTTTTAGTAAAAAAATTACGTATACTTAGTTTTAATGTGTTTTATATGTGTGACAAATAATAGTACTTACATTAGTCACTAATTCATTTAATTTTCAATAATAAAACCGTCCCTGGAATGTTGGAGATATCAATTTAATGGTTAACACTTACGTCATCAAAGGGCTAGCAATGGCGGCTTGTCATAGAATTGATACCTGGTTGGGGTGCTGACTATTTATTTTCCATCGTAATTTTTTCCACAACCAACGTCTCCTAGAAAAGTCGGGGAACCAATCCAACCCCGTTCTTCATTTGTTTTTCTCGCCGCGTAATTCTCACTTCCGTTCCCGCCTTTTCTGTTTACTTACTTTTTAAATTAATTAATTTGAACATTTTACTATTGTGTACTAAAAGCATTATTGCAAGGGGTGACGGGTGAAATTGCCGCTGGTATGCCGCATGAGTACAAGGAGCACATAACTACTAGAAGGTTCTAGGCGTTCCAGTATTGTCAGATGACGCTCTGAGCCGAAGTTCGCGCCCAACTACCCTTAAATTTTGTACTAAGTGAGAGCCCTCAGCGCTCCCTATTTGGCCAGCCAAGTAGTGAATGCCATCCGAGGCAAATCTACAGTAAGCCATCAAAACTTTTCTGAACAGACGGGACAATTACAGTCTTCCTTTCTTTTCTTTTTTCCTGATATAGGTAAATCACTTTATGGTCCCTAGCTTGGTTAGGGCATTGCGACTGATCACCCGTTTTCCCGAAAATATGATGATCCGTCCTTCAGAGGGTACGTTAAGCAGTGGGTCCCGGGTACTATTAACTTAAGTAAGTGCGTTGGCTCCATAGTAACCCTGACACCAGGGTAGATGAAGAATAGCCATCCGCGGAACAGACCCTTCTATTTCTTTGTTATCTTTTTTTTTCGTAAAAAGTGAAGCTTCCGCGACCACGTGTGTATCGATTGACGCTATGACGGTTAGTGGGTCAGGGTTCGCAAGGTCACACGCACACACATAAACTCCCCCACTTCTTTGTACTGAATGTGAGATGTGATTTTATTCAACAGTAAGTCATGAAAACATTATAATATGGGTAAGTCGTTACGCTGAGCCATATCACGCGCCTATGGTATGGTATGGTGGCTCAATAGTTATAGAAAGAAAGCAAGTAAGTAATAAATAACTTCTTTTAATGTAATATAAATAATTTCTTTCTCTATAATTCTAATATTTTTTCTTAATAATTTAGAATAAATAATCGTAATTTCTATCGAATATTCTGGAAATATCCGGTTCGAAAATGACTTAATGCTCGTTTCGTTTTTTCGCCCTGGATTTTGACCCGGTTGCTAGGTACTTGTCAATTGGCGCTTGTACTAGGTTCAAAATAAATTATGACATTTTGATTACTAAATAACGGAAAACATTTTCTTTTTTTCTAAGTATTTAATTTATTTTCGAATTTTAATCATCAAAAACGTAATAATGACTCCGACATTTTATCACGTTTTTCTATGACGTCACAGTGTGCATTGTCAAACAAATTCCAGAGTAATTTCGTGTTTTGACGTTTAGTAAAAGTAACTGATTTTACTAGTTCGAAACAAGCCTATTGTAGGATCACACAGGTAATAATAGAACCACACAGGACCTTCTTAATTCAATATGTCGTAAAATTAACCGGACCGGAATCAAAGCACAATACTGTACCGTCGGTGAAAAGTAATACAAGTCCAAAATTCAAGTTTTGAGAAAATCGAGTTTAAAGTTAAAAATATTCTAGCTCGCGACTTATAAGGAATAATGGAACAGAAGTTAGATGTGTCGATAGGTGATGATGGAAGGTTTCTTTTCTAATATTTAGTTATATTTAGAACCTAAACAGAAATGGTAGAGGATCAAAATAAATTACATGTATCAGTTGACACCAACTTTTATATTGTGTAAATTGATACAAGTCTACTTATACCTTTTTACACACATAACTATAAAAAAGTCATCGTTGATATATCATATTTCAATTATTAATTTTACAGTCTTATTCTACAAAAAACAAAATGTCTTGGAAGAAAGTTTATTTCATAATGTTGTAGAAAGGCAAAATTCTATTTATTTTCTTTAAAAAGTAAAGAAACGTAACTTATATCAATTGACACAAACGATAAACTATAACGAATTTGTGTCAAGTGGTTTAACATGACTTATTTTTTCGGTTTTATTGTGTAAAATGATACATGTTTTTACGAATTTCTAATAATAAATACATATAAAGATGGTACACGTATATATAGTGTAAGGTGACGATAATAAGATATTTTTGTTATGATTTTACTCTCAAAACTCATAAATAACCGGTCAAAACCACCACTGCTGCCCACTACAAACACATTTTGTCCACTACACTACGCCCCTAATCAAAACCACTTTTGGTTCATTTTTGCAGTCAAAATCTTACAAATTCAATTATGATAATATTTCCACCCCTAAAAAATGAAGGTAAGAGGAATCATATTAAGACTAGTCATTAGGAATGTTTCGGGCTAGCCTGGCAGTATGGCCTGGAGATAAAGGTGATGTACCTACGTACTTTTAAACCAAAATCACACAAACCGGTAAGTGTTACTTCTTTCTTGCTGAAACTATTTAAAAGATCACAACTCATTCCACAATCAAAATCCCCTAAAGTAAAGTAAAATTCGATATTTCGAATTATCAAAATTCCCGGTCTAATGGTAGCCCGCAACATTGACAGAATGATAAACGGAGTCGAATCAATGTTGACGATGAGAATAGGTAGTGAAAATGAAGATCATTGGTTCACCTCCAAACCTATAGGTTACACAGGGCTATCCTCAGACCATGACCATGACCACCATGGACCATGGTCTGTTATGGTTAAGCTAAATGAGCTCGTTTCCGCAAAACTCTACACGTAAGCACACGTGGGGGACTTTCAGCGTATCCTCGCGTATGGACCACTATTGTGAAGTGGGCAAACTTCCCACTATATAATCATCATCCTCCTGCCCTTATCTCACTCTAGGTGGGGTCGGCACAACATGTATGGGCAAATGTCCCATCTTCTTCTTTTTCTATCGTGTGGATTGTGAGGTGAATTACCAACCCCATCAACCCTGGTGTCAGGGTTATAACTGAGCCGCCATAGGCCCCTGACTTGACTCAATGAATACTCGAATGTCCCATATGTAATGTTATTTTAATGGGCTCAGTTTTCCGCATAAACACAAGTGGTCCATTATGCGTGCTTTTATTGACTATGTAAGCCAACTAACTCCTTTCAGAAGCTCAAATACCTCCTGGGATTTTTATAAACTTTGTGACCTGGTTTAATTAAGGGGTTGTGCCCGTAGTGTTGCCAATTATTTATTCTAATCTAATCTATCCTACAAGATCCCACTGCTGGGCAAAGGCCTCCCCTTCCTCTTTCCATTTTTCACAGTCCTGTGCGTAATTCTCTCTTATGTAATCAAAATACAGAAAACAAATATTACTTGTGGTGCTCAAGAGTTCAGAGCAGTTATTCCCTTTATAAAAATGAGGAAGCTCGACAAATTTACACCATTCAACGTGTTTGAGAAACTGGTAATCTTCTCTTGAGAAGATGTGGCAGATCCCGATGCTGCCGATGCCGAGCTGTTATCTACGGCTGTGTAGGTTCAAAAATACCACTACCGGCGCTTGCATAAAAGATCTAACCAGCGTGTATTGAATGGCTTGCATATTAATTGGAGCTCGATAATATTTGGAGCCATTATTTCACGTCTACAACCTCCTTAGCAATGAAGGCAGCGTTCAATCTGCCACCGCTTAACCTGCATGTAATCAAGAAAACTATGTAAAACAGCTATGCTTCGAGCTAAGGGAAGGAGACTAACGACAGTTATGACAAATCTCAAATACCTCTTGACTAACCCTGCCATGTGATAACGACGCCATGATCAGGACCCACAACTTATTGAGGTACTGTAATTAAGTACTACAAGGTGGTTATAGCAGAAAGAGAAAAAACACGGTTTGGTCTGAAGTACTAACTTAACCTATACCCATTCGCAATGCGGATCAGATATGGTTTGCTGTGGTTCTAGACAAAATGTCTTCCCATAGACAGGTTTATGCGGAGGTCACCCTAGGATACACACTGGTGGCGCATGGAATCGAACTTGTATGTATCATTATACACGACACGTTATTGATATCTAAGATCGTATTTTCTGAAATATTTTGATATATATTAATTTATATTACTTTTCACGAAAAAATAAATTTGGTGTTTGATGTTACAACTAAAATTATATCATTAAACACGGACTGTGAGAATTCAAGGATTGCGTGTATTTTAATATATGTTGAGTTGCATTTACTTACACCAAAATATTTAGTGAAAATCTTCATTTCACTTTAATGCAAGTTAAGATGAATTATGTTACACGTGTTATAACAGCATGAATCCTTCACAAACAGTACTTATATCACTAGACACAAAAATTATCTCCGTATTTATAATAGCTACAGTTACGAGAATTAGACAGAAAGAAAGAGAATTTTTTGAACATGAAGTGTGTGCTAATAACTCAAAAGTGATACAACTCGAGTTGTATTACTTTTCACCGACGGTACAGAATAGTCATCATCAGAATGGCTGTTTGCCTATGCCATTTCGCTGTGAGTAGCAATTATTTATTGTATGAAGCAAATATAAGCACCTGTAGCAATTTTAAAAACTCTCACATCAAAATGACATAGGCAACCAGCCATTCTGACTGTGACCAACTAATCAAGGTGTGTAATCATTGCACAGGAGTGGTCGTCTACAGTTGAATAACCTCTAGCCTAGATTTCTCAAGTCTAACCCTAGCCTAGGCCACGCCCTATCTTTCATCCATGTCAACAGATCTGCTATCGCGCCTTACATCAGAGTGCATAGTGAGATGGAATGAAACGGAAGATTGTACCAATTTATAATGTTGCAGTAACAAAATATGAAGTACGTATTTCTGTAAACTGTCTAAATGATTTTTTTTATTGTTAAATTGGTAAGTACAATTTTATTTCTTACAATAATAACCCGCCAAACTGTTACGTTTGATGGCGAGATGCGCTTATCTAATAAACATAAATTTCTACTCACCTAGATAAATAATAAAATAGAAAAACCATAACAATCAAGGTAACTTAAGGTCCAAGAAACCCATCGCTCAGCTTAGATGCCATTCTACGTATACATAGTTCGAACATAACCCAACAAGAACGTTAGGTAGAGAAGTTCTCCGCTAAGCAGTGTGTCCCTTAGCCTTGACTTTAACATTCCTACACTTAATTTAGGATCCTCTCTTAACAATTACAATTAGTTGAAAATAGTCAAGCATGTATGTAAGTTAGAGTAAGGGAGAGCTCGCGAATTGTATCTCGCTTCTACTTAGGAACCTGGAAATGTACCTCAAAAAACCATTCATCGATGTAATTGGGTCGTGTACTCAAGATAAATTATGAAATTCTGATTACTAAATGAAGACAGATCTGAAACTAACGAAAAACGTTTTCTTTTTTCTATTTAACATATTTATGAGTTTTAATGCGATATCGAGGCAGACCACCAGCCCGGTGGTCGGATGACATTATGAGGTATGCCGGAAAGCAATGCGACTTGCACAGGACCGGAAAGGATGGCGTGAAAGAGAGGAGGCTTATACCCAGCAGTGGGTGGATACAGGCTGACTAGATAGATAGATAGATGAATTTTAATCAAAACGAAACGTAATAATAAATCCGACATTTTATCGCGTTTGTATATGACCTCACAGTTTGCTTTTTCATACAAATTCCATGGTCATGTCGTGTTTTGACTTATAGTAAAAAGTAGATTTGACTCCCAGTTGGAAACAAGCCTATTGTTTGCCGTAAGTTTTATTCGTCGATATCGTGGTTCGCCGATAGCTTCGTTTGCCGAATACAATACATTTAGGTTAATATTTTGTTTTATATTAGTATAAATAATTAAGTAATTTCTAAAAATTTTGTACGCGTATGTATATCTATCTATATAATATATTATTATACGTTGAAAGTCTCTCTTGTCACGTAGGTCAGCTGGAAGAAATCTCTTTGTTTAGAGATAAGCTTGCCTGTACTATCTGTTTTCTTTGTATGTTTCTTGTGTCTGTTTTATTGTGTACAAATAAATAAATAAATACTTTCTGACAACACGATTCGCTGAAAATGTGATACACCGACAGCACTATTTTACGATTGAACTATTTGTTCGGTGTAAGGGGCCGTCTCGCCTCTAGGCGAATATCAATTATCGGTTTAGTACTACGTTATATTCTACTGCGATAGCGAAAGTAAAAAAAAAACTACTTCTTTTGCGATGTCACCTGAAAGTTCACAAAACACCCAATCAATCACATTCACCGTACATCGTATACGATCAATGGACGAGCTCTGTTGATCTATGAACTCCTGGTACCAGCAATGTAATACCGTGTCATGTAACAAGGTTGAGTCCTCCGCCTTATTTGCACATGCGCACCACGGCGCGAATATAGACGCTTCTGTTTATTTTATGTCTAACCAACCATATCAACGGCATCTGTTGTCCAGTGGTTTGAGCGTTCGGCTCACGATCCGGAGGTCCCGGGTTCAAATCCCGGTGGTTGGTGATCCCTATTTTGGTCAGGACATTGCAGTCTGATCACCTGATTGTCCGAAAGTAAGATGACCCGTGCTTCGGAAGGCACGTTAAGCCGTTGGTCCCGGTTACTGATTACTGATGCAAGTTAGTAGTCGTTACATGAGCTATGTCAGGGGCCTTTGGCGTTTCAATAGTAACCCTGACACCAGGGTTGATGGGATTGGTAATCCACCTCACAACCAACACGATAGAAGAAGACTAACCATATCATGATGAATTAACTGCTATACAGGTGAGTTAGGTACTCTATAAAGCTCTTGTCAATAAGCCTATGCGCACATACCGTGTTGAGGTTCAGGATGTTTTAAAGAAAGGTGAGGTCTAGAGTGGGTACTCAAAACCGGCGAATATATACAAGGTGTTAGAGACATCGTAACGAAAACTTTGAGGAATTATTCAGGCCATGATTCTGAGTTGATATCAAGTGGAATATTCCATCGCAAAAGTATGGAATGGAAAATAATTTAAAAAAACACTTTCTTGATACTTATTTGCGACGGAAAATTCCATTTGATATTAACTCAGAATCACGGTCTGAAACATCCCCCCCAGTATTTTATATTGTATTTATTATTTCATATTTGTGTATAAATATAAATACACATGTAAATATATTGTTTGGCGGTATCAAGTGTTTATAGAACTCTCGACCCGATACGCACTTGGCCGGTTTTTGTAACGCCATCTCTTGATGGTGACTCGAATGACTAAGAATGTCATGACACCATTCTATACCATGCTCTACGTCTAGTAATAGTTCAACTAATGCGATACGGATGGCGCTTAAAAGTTATATTCTTATAGTCCGTTCAAAAATGATCTTCATAAAAGGTAAACAAACTGTTACTACAAAGAATGTTCGAATTTCACCTAAATTACGCAAAGTATTCTTCTAATAACATCCGTAGCACTCAATAGATGTATGATTTCTTAGCTCAATGTGAAATTAACGTAAAATAATTATTAAAAACACATTTTTTCATGTAAAAACAAAAATCAAACAAAACCTCACACAAAAAAGTTGACATCATAAATTCTTGTTAATCTGTGGCTAGCTGTCAATTTGACGATTAGTGATGAGACATTTCATTCAGGTCAGGAAAACGAGTCAGTTCCGTGAATAACGTGAGTGAGTGTACTGTACTTAATAAGCCGAAATGCGCAGAAAAAATGACTTTCAAAGTGAATTAGTGTAACCGCAAAGAAACATACAATATATATTTTAATATTATCATACAAAATATTCAAACAACCCAAGAGAGTCAGTTCATTTTAATAAAATAACTTGAGTTAAAATCAATTCAGCACTTCACTAATATGCAGTTTGACACAGATAAAAAATATCGGCAGCCATATTTGTTAACCCTTTATGAAGATCATTCTTGAACGGACTATACAATAAGGGGCTTTCCAGACTACGTTCAGATGGCGTTGTACATCCTTAATGTCATAATCACCTATTTTCTCATAACTCGGGTACATAATTATTCCAAAACGCAATGTAATGGCAAAAGCATATATAAAAATAATAAATAAACGTGGCCGCTTACTACGGGTCTCGTGAGGAGGCTCGGTGTCGCTCAGCGGGCAATGGAGAGAGCTATGCTCGGTATTTCCCTGCTCGATCGAATCAGAAATGAGAAGATCCGCAGGGGAACTAAAGTCACCGACATAGCTCGGAGAATTGCAAAGCTGAAGTGACAGTGGGCAGGACACATAGCGAGGAAAACCGATGGCCGATGGGGCGGAAAGGTTCTGGAATGGCGACCACGTGTCGGACGACGCTCAGTGGGTAGGCCCGCTACAAGGTGGACCGACGAGTCGGTCGCGGGAAGCCGCTGGATGCGGGCAGCGCAGGACCGATCGTCGTGGAGATCCTTGGGGGAGGCCTATGCCCAGCAGTGGGCGTCGTACGGCTGATGATGATGATGTCTTCTCTTTACTTTGAACAGAATAATAATGGATGGAAGATGTAATTGAGCCTGGGTGTAATAAAAAGGGTCATCATTTATACCCAAAAACAAAGATAATAGATGAACGTCTGTTCCATGAAATTAGAAGGTTAAACGACGGAAAAACTGTACAGCGCTATCTATATTGTTTTTGAGGAACGTAGCCTGGAAAATCCCTTCATCATCATCAGCCCATTAACGTCCCCACTGCTGGGGCACGAGCCTTCCCTATGGATGGATAGGGAGATCGGGCCTTAAACCACCACGCGGGCCCAGTGCGGATTGGTGGTTATTAAGACTGCTAATGCAGCCGGGACCAACGGCTTAACGTGTCTTCCGAAGCACGGAGGAACTCGAGATGAAAACTTTTTTTTTGTGGTCACACATCCTATGACCGGCCTTTGCGAAAGTTGCTTAACTTCAACAATCGCAGGCTGAGCGCGTTTACCGCTTAGCCACCGAGCTCCTCATCCCTTAAAAATCCCTTATTCATTGCTAATTAGAAAATTTATCAAAGAGAAATATTAACCATTGTCTGTCTGATAGATAAATCTATGGTAGATAAAATACTTTATTGAGCATAATGGACACAAGATAAAGAAATAATGACATCAGATACAGAAAGGCAGAACAGGCGGCCATATTGCTCATGTATAAATCGTGGTTTCACGTGGTCACGTGGTAAGTAGAAAAACAAAAATAGTTTATAATATTTTGTTTGGTGACAGCCCATGTACGTCCCACTGCTGGGCACAGGCCTCCCCTCAATCAACAGGACGGTGTATGAAGCATACTCCACCACGCTGCTCCAATGCGGGTTGGTGGAGGTGTTTTACGGCTAATAGCCGGGACCAACGGCTTAACGTGCCCTCCGAAGCACGGAATCATCTTACTTTTGCGGACAATCAGGTGATTCAAGCCTAAAAAGTCCTTACAAAACAAAGGACAGTGTCACAAAGTCATTTCGACAATGTCCCCCATCGGGAATCGAACTCGGAACTCCAGATCGTAAGCCTAACGCTCTAACCACTAGACCACGGAGGCTGTTAACACTGTTCAGACTGTTTATAATAATATTATAGTATAACTTGTTTGTTTAACTAAATAGGTACAAGGATAATATAAATTAAATAGTGTTGGGAACATTTCCTACTGGTTTGCCTTCAACCGAATGACATAATAACAAACATTAAGTAACTGAATGTTGCGTTCAAATACGGTAATTTATCTGACTGCGTTTGTATAAAGGGATTGGATGGATTGTAAAATGGCTTCTCTCAATCAGCGCTTATCGCTATCGACCCACTAGGGTCGATTAATTGGGTCGTGTACTAGGTTCAAGATAAATTATGAAATTCTGATTACTAAATAAAGACACATCTAAAACTAACGAAAAACATTTTCTTTTTTCTATTAAACTTATTTATGAATTTTAATCAAGAAAAACGTAATAATAAGTCCGACATTTTGTCACGTTTTTCTATGACGTCACAGAGTCCTTTTTCATACAAATTCCATAGTAATTTCGTGTTTTGACGTTTAGTAAAAAGTAACTGATTTGACTAGTTGGAAACTAGCCTATTCTTTTAAATATTTTTCCTCTCAGACGACGCCCTGAGCCGAGGTTAGCGGCTACGCACCCTCAGGCCTGTTGTCTTAAACTTTGTACCGGGTGACAGCCTTCAGCGCTCTCCATTTGTCCGGTCAAGTAGTTAAAGCCATCTGCGGCAAATCTACAATAAGTCAAGTCGAAAAAAAAATATCAAAAAATATATAAATGGATTTTAGCTAGAAATTATTAAAAAATTAAAGATTTTATTGATTTTTAATAACTTATAACTGATAACTAACCATATATTTGACAAGTAACTATTTAGGTATTTTTTTTATTATTTATTTTTCTTGGCATTTCGTTTCGAGTATTTTGATTTTACAAATTTCTTTTTTTGCATGCCTATGTTATGGCCAAAATATATTATGTACTTAAATATTATTGTTACCACCTCAAATACCATATTTGTTACCAATAAATTATTTGATTTGGGATTGGCAGCGAATTTATAAAAAAAAACTTAGACCGCCTTCAGCTGCTCATCTTCCCGAGCATTTCGTTCGTTTTAATATCATCATCATCATCTCCATAGCACTCTCCCGTTTTTCACAGGGTCCGCTTACCCAACCTGCAGATTAGACGGGTCTGGTTTTTTTACGGTAGCTACTGCCTGTCGGACCCACTAACCCGCGAAGGGAAAACCAGCCCAATACAGGTTAGGTCACATACCACCAAAAATGCATTTCTCGGGAATGTGGGTTTCCTCACGATATGTATGATCCAAACATGAATTTAAAAAAAATTGCATTGGTTTAGGCCCGTTTTTGATCCGAACCTGCGCCCTACCAACTGGGCTATCAAGCGGTTTCTTTATAACATAATAATATCATAACAAATAGCCTATACATGTAATCGTCTTAATGCTGGGCAGCATAGGCGTCCCTTTAATCAATAAGTATGGAGTATGGAACGTACACAACTATGATGCTTTTTTTTACCTTTGATAGGTTTGCTCTTGGACTCAAACTTGCCCGAAGGCGTTGACTCGGCCTGAGATGGACCGAGCTCGCCCAGGAGGTGCCTGTTCACTAAGGCCTTGAAAGCACCCGGGTTATGTGCATTCGGAAATACAGAAGACGGCAAAGAATTCCACTCCCACTGCGGGTTGGTTGAGGCGTTTGGTGTAATTGCTCGGGACAAGACGGGTTAACGTGCCTTCTAAAGCATGGAATAAACTTACTTGATTCAGCCTGTAATGTCCTAGCCAAACAAAGGACAGGAATAAATAATTTTGAATTTTTGAATTTGAATCACAAAGTACTTTCACAGTGCATCGGGAATCGAATTCGAACCTCAAGATCGTGAGCCCAGTGCTCTAACCACTAGACCACGGAGGTAGTTTCTAACATTATATTTGCGATGCAAAAACATTGTAATCGTTCGTTTTAAAAATTCAGGTGAACGATAGGTAATATCAACTCTATGTTATGTACTATCACTAAGTTTAGGTAAATTGTCGCCGATGTTCCGACCGATTGTGATTAGATTACGCTTGTGAGCAGTTTATGTTTTAGATACAAAGGTATAATAACATTTACCTATATTCTGATAAGAATGTAATTGTCACGACAACCTACAACATCTACAATGTCATAAAAATAAAGATAAGAAAATACCGACCAACATAAACTGTTCACAATGGAGTTTTCATGATGAATTTACGATTTACGTTGTGGCATGACTTGCGTTCCTGCCAGCCAGAATCAAATTAAGTAGGTAGTAATTTCTATATTCACGATTTCCTCGTAGTAAAGTTACGTTGAACAAACCTTTCCTATTTCAGGTACCTAATAGATAGAGGGGGTAAAACAATAACTCATAAACTATCATTATTCTATACAATGTGTAACGGAGACGTCAAGTCATACAAATACCTAATCGAATACGTTCAAATCTGCAAAATCACGGTAACGCAACACAATAATATCCGCTCCGATATCACAAACAGTTGACGGTCGCGGGAGCAGCGGTGCGCGGGCGCAGCGCAGGCCGCAGTCGACACCGAGAGCTCAGCGCACACGCACGTCAACATGTCGCAAGAACCGACCTTCTGGGAGGAGCTGACGAGCCCCGTCAACCTCATCTTGGTTCTATTCATCGTGTACCTGATCTACAAGATCATCAGGTCCAAGTTCGAGACGGAGGTGGAAGTCCCCCCGCCTCCACCGCCCCTGCCCAAGATCAGGAAGGACCTGACGGTCGCAGAACTGAGCAAGTATGATGGCACCCAACCCGACGGCAGGGTCTTCCTGGCCGTCAACGGAATAATCTTCGATGTCACCAGGGGAAAGAGGTTCTATGGCCCTGGTAAGTTTTAAACCTTGAACAATCTACGTTGATTCATTTAAAAACAACTAATTCTTCGCACTCGTTGAAATTAAAACAGTATCTGTTAAATGTTTATACTACTCTACCCGTTAGCTCCGACTATGTTCGCGTGGTTTTGATTTATCGCGGTAACTAGGCAACATAAGTACTCCAAATTCGTCCAAGAAAAGTAGCAATAATATATGAGACAATTTTCATTCAACGCAGTCTAGGGGTTTAGCCGTGAACACTTAACAAACGGACAGACGTTACTTCCGCATTCATAATAAGTATCATTAAAGACACCAGATAATTGATAACATAGCGCTGACGTAAAACAATTTTCTGATGACCAATTTGCCGCTCAATTAGTTATTCATTTAGATAATGTGCTGTGCGTTCCTTGCTTAAATGCTTGCTTGTCCTTATTTTTTTATTTGACGTGACTTATTGTATATTTGCCACAGGTGGCATTAACTACCGGACAAATGGGGAGTGCTGAAGGCTCTCACCCGGTACAACGTTTAAGACAACAGGCCTAGGGGTGCCCAGTTGGAAGCGAGCTCAGGGCGTCGTCTGACCCAAAAAAGTGTGGATGGATTGTCTTTACACAGTCCATACACACTTTCATGGGTCGTCTCCTACCCCTATATCTTTATATACTCATAACTTTCCTCGTTATATTCCCTTCATCCCTCATTACAAGCCCATACCATGCCAACCTGTTGCTCTTCAATTTCCCACTAACGGGCGCTACTTTCGGACAAGCAAGTACCCTCAATCAGCGCTTATCGCTATCGACCCGCTAGGGTCGATTAATTCTTTCAAATATTTTTCCTCTCAGACGACGCCCTGAGCTGTGGTTCGCGCCCAACTGGGCACTCTCAGGCCTGTTGTCTTAAACGTTGTACCGGATGAGAGTTCAGCGCTCCCCATTTGTCCGGCCAAGTAGTTAATGCCGTCTGCGGCAAATTACAATAAGTCACGTTAAAAAAAATGTGTTAAGAAGGATATGTGTGTGAAAAGTGTGTGTATCAAGATGACTACTGACAGAAATGGATGGAAGAGGAATGCATGTTGTGCCGATCACACCAAGAGTGGGATAAGGTCAGAAGGGTAATGCTGTGCGTTCCTCGCTTGTAAGATTGTATAATAATTAATACTTGTAAGAGTCATTAATTTATCTCACGTGCATTTTTCACTAAGACAGTTGGCTTGATCGTTATAGACGGCGATACGGCTCAGTAATAATAATAAAAAAGTTTATTTAGGTAAAATCTGCGACACGTGTGTGTCGCAGAATGTATATGTATACATTTACAACATTAAAATATACACACATTAACATTAATATCCTCAGACCAGTACCTGTACCTAACACGTTGGTCTAACAGGAAGCTCGGTGATGTGTGGGTACTTAGTTCGTCTTGCGATGGATGGATGTATGATGAAGAGCTTATGTTATGATGTTATGTTGTTTCCGCAAAAAATCTTGTCATACATAATATATAATAAACGCCCGCAATCCAATGGGGTGCGTAGACCCATCTATTAGCCGCCCAAGGCCTTCGACATGACTCATGTAACGACTACTTTCTTACATCAGTAAGTAGTAACCGAGACCAACGGCTTAACGTGTGAAGCAAGGATCATCTTACTTTCGGACAATCAGGTGATCAGTCTGTAATGTCCTAAGCAAATTGGAGATCACAAAGTAAATTTTGTGACATTTTCCCACCGGGATTCGAACCCGGGACCTCTGGATCGTGAGCCTAACGCTCAACCACTGAACCACGGAGGCCGTCAGAGCTATAAGTAATCAAAGACAACACAGGGATTGTGTTCTTTCTAACATTATGGACAATTGTTATGGGCGATAGGCTGAGCCCTTCTCAGCATAAGGTCTATATCTAATATATCCATCTTAGGACTTTGTATCAACAGTGGCTGCGAACTCATGTTTTGTTTCATAATTATTGACAAGTTGTTACCCGCGACTTCATCGTCTTCGTTTATCGCCATGTGTTTGTCGATCTAGCTATGTGCCAATTTTCATCGCAATTGCTAAAGCGGTTTACAACTGAAAACGTAACAGACAGACAGACGGGTATAAGATATTCTGTATACATGTTTATACAGGGTGTTAGTGACGCCGTAACGAAAACTTTGGGGAATAATTGAAAATATTTTATTTCACTTTACAATAATGTTTCTAAGTTAGGGTTGATGACTCCTTTTAAGCATAGGAGCCTGTGCTAGGAGCCAATATTCAGTAGTAATAAAGTAATTCAGACCATGATTCTGATATCAAGTGGATTTTCCTGTCGGAAAATAAATGTTTTTTTTTAATTACTTTATATTATTATGCCTATATTGTGCGTTAAGCTGCATAGACCATGACCCATTAAAATGAAAAATAAAATTTACGAATTATTAAAAACTATCTCAGTATGTAAATTGAACAACGCGAGCGCTAAACTAAGTATACGCAATTAAGTACGCGTTCAATTACTTTTTTTTCAGTGCGTAGTCACTAACACACTGTATAAAACATGATAATGTATCAATGCGCATTTCATTTTTCAAGTGTAGCTGTTTAAAAGTCAAGGCCAACATACCGAAGTGTACATTTCAGCATGAATAGTAATCAGTCTCCTTTGAACTGCGTGCAATAGTGATTTTATGTCATTTACATACAATGAGGAACTTTCCAGGCTATGTTCCCCAAAAATAACTGTAGATGGCGTTGTCCAGATTTAACCTCTTTTTAACCCCCGACGCACAAACGACGGGGTCTTATAAGTTTGACGTGTCTGTGTAAATGTGTATGTGTCTGTCTGTGGCATCGTAGCTCCCAAACGGATGATCCGATTTTAATGCGGCTTTTTTTGTTTGAAAGGTATATCAGTCGAGAGTGTTCTTAGCTATGTTTGGTGGAAATCGGTTCAGGTCTTCAAGGTCATCAGGTCGTTTGTTAAGTGTGATAAGAATGTTACACGCTCAGTTTGCTTGCAAGCATATGTGGGATAAATTATTTTTTGCTTTTTATAGGGTTTAGTATTTTTAACCTTTTGACGTAGTAATTGAATACTTTTTTGGTCGGAGGTTTTTAAAATTTGTAATTTAATGTTATTAACCTGTAGACATAGAATAAGGAATAATACTACGTATAGAACGGCAACTCTCCGCTCCCCCTAAGCATCTGAGCTAGGTTTACCTCATCCCCCTCGACCATAGTTTAGACTAGAATAGTATGGTGTCAGACGTCACACACACAGATGCGCGTGTACGACAACGTCAATGTGTGGTGTCTGTGTAAAACGAGGTTGTTTGTATGAAGTGTCTGGGGTGTGCTGTAGATTTACCTTTTTTCTCATTACTCGCGTACTAAATTAGCTGGACAATTGACCAACTAGTCGGCTTTTTCGGGCCGACTAATTGGCTAGTCGGCGTAGTTCACCCATCTCTACATTAAATATAGTTATGTTTATTCTAATGCAACGAAACGGGTAATGATAACTGAGTACCCCAGGTCAAAGTTAAATTATGAAATTCTGATTACTAAATAAAGACATTTAAAACTGACGATAACTTTTAAGTTTATGCGGACTTTTGAGGTAATTCGTTTGGGGCTCGGAGTAGAAGTCTGAAGAAGAAATAAAAATAAATGTAAAAGCCATGGCTGTATGGGCATAGATGCCTTTGCCCTGTCCTTCGGGGAAAAACAAAACAAAAAGAAAATTGACTAGGTCGTCAAGTAGCCTAATTAACCAATTGTTTTCATATAACCTGTGGTTCTGCTTATCCCTATTCGGATAACGGGCGTGAGTGACATGATTGACGTCTCACGACTCCACGCTATGTAATTAGATGCTTCCACGACGATTACTCGTCGAATATTTTTAATTAAACCGGATTTATAAGGGGCCTTCCATTAATTACGAGTGAGAATTTTCCGTGACATTTTTCAAAACGCGTTTGGTTTTTCGATGGCGGTTAAACTTTAAACAAACGAGGAACGAATCTGCAATTTTTTTTCCGTTCACATGTGTAGGTTCGCCGTATTTTGGTAGAGAAACAAGGCATGTTTTATCTGTTTTTAGCAATTTTAGACAGTTTTTTTTTGGAAAAAATTACGTGATATATGTCGGGACCTCCCCCACGTGAGATTATGTGGAAATCGGTGCGACCTCTCCTTAAATGCCTCACGTAATTTATGGATGTTTCTAAGTAATAGGCATTCATTGACAATGACCTTTGTTGACGTAAGTATACACTTACGTTTCACGATTGTTCCACAAGCACATCAGAATGTGGTTTTTCAAAAAGTTGCTTATTAATTCAAAAAAATAATTCAAAATTCAAAAATATTTATGTGGGATACAGAAATAAAACGGGATATTTTAATTATCTTCACTCCTTGTAGTTTAATTAATCTTCCAAAACAAAAAAACACTTCTTCCCTTATCCTCCAACCTTGAAATGCCACCATAGACTAGCCTTTCTTACTTTTTAAAACTGTCTTACGTGCCATTCATTAACCATCCTCCATTCATACCATAAACAATCAAATTCCCATTTATTATCCTTCCATGGTATTCTCACTTTCCTACATTTATTCTTCAAAATTGGCTTACATAGCGCTTTTTGAACGTCAAAAATGCTCCCTGATACATGTAATCTGGGGATTTTCGAGGCCAGAGAGAATAGGCACTATTTGAGATTTCGTGCGCCACACGCGGGATCGTCCTAAAACACAATGTCGTGTACTGGAGTCCTAAAACACAGGGTATCCTAGTCTAGGCTCCAGCCTCTACAATATTGTATTTTTGTATGTATTTATGTTGATAATGATGAATGTTTGTTTTTTTTTATAATGAATGAATGTTTTTTTTTTTGGGTGACCACAAAAAAAAAGTTTTCATCTCGAGCTCCTCCGTGCTTCGGAAGGCACGTAAAGCCGTTGGTCCCGGCTGCATTAGCAGTCGTTAATAACCACCAATCCGCAGTGGGCCCGCGTGGTGGTTTAAGGCCCGATCTCCCTATCCATCCATAGGGAAGGCCCGTGCCCCAGCAGTAGGACGTTAATGGGCTGGTGATGTGATGTATTTATGTATCCATGTGTTTTTGTAGAGTAAATAAAGATTTTTACTTACTTACTTACTTTATAGTGGTTAAAAGCACTCAAATCTTTTAATAAAATACGTGGTTTTTACTATAAGGCAACGATATGGGATCTAGACTATTCTACACGGATAAGAGAGTGAATAAAAAAGAAAAAAAGGGGATAACGAAGAGACCGTTCCGTTTTTCCTTCTAAAGTTAATAATAAAAGTATTTCAATTAATAATAACAAGAAATACATAAAATACGAGATGCTTAACACGTACAAAGATAAACTGACCAAAATAGCGAATTATTCTGATAACTACAACGAAACACTTGTATTCGGTTCATTCTTGATAAGGTGAACGGCAAATGCTTGTCGTATCGTCTACCACAATTTATTATTATTTTTTTTTTGTACACAATGAAACAGACACAAGAAACATACAAAGTAAACAGATAGTCAAGGCAAGCTTATCTCTAAACAAAGAGATTTCTATTTTTTTTTCTGATTTATTTATTTTTATTTGGGATAGCAACAGCTTAATCTAATTGTTTTACAATGTTACTTACTAAACCATAGCCAATAACAGTTATCCTCTAATTACTAATTAAATAAGTGAGTAGAACGTCGTAGTATTTCTAAGTATTGCAATAATAGATGACCTAAGTATATAAATTACACAATCAGTGTATATATATAAATGTGTACCTATAAGAAAAAGCATTGGAACAATCCACACTATACCAATATAAATGAATTATAAATACGAAAGTATTTGGGTCATCTGCTAAGTTCAAGATAAGTTATGAAATTCTGATTACTAAATAAAAACATAAGTACCTAAAACTAACGAAAAACATTTTATTTTTTCTATTTAACATATTTATAAATTTAAATCGAGAAAAACGTAATAATATTTCCGACTTTTTATCACGTGTTTCTTTGACGTCACAATGTGCGTTCTCACACGAATTCCATAGTAATATCGTGTTTTGACGTTTAGTAAAAAATAACTGATTTGACTAGTTGGAAACTAGCCCTTGTCTATCTGTTACCTTTTCACACTTAAACCGCTGAACCGATTTAGATGAAATTTGGTATGAAGATAGTTTAAGACTTAAGGAAGATAATTTATCCCGGAAATAACCCGTAAAGGGATTAAAAGAGGATGGACAAAAACAAACTCAACTCCACTCGGACATAGTCCCAGACGGCATACATACATAATAACTTCTGAGCTTGACTGGGACCAGAATTAAGTATGTAAGCATTATGTATGTTTGTAGATTATTATAAACACGCGAATATAATATGTATTAGACATTCAGGGTAGGCAGAGAAGTGTTGTGCCTTCACACCTATATTATATGCAAGTACTCTATAACTCTCTGTCATAATTAATATACCACATTAACAGACAGACAATAAACGCCGGTCTTAGAAGTGACACTCTTTTATCTCCACAACTCCGGCGTCCCATAGTGCAGAAGCTTGTTTCAAACAAAGACAGAAGAAAATAATAAAAACAAAACTGACTAGGGCTCTACATAAACAATTATTACTAATCATAGATTACTCATCAATATTATCATACGACGCTAGATAGGTCAGACGTAATATAATCATAGAGTAGTTGTGTATTTTCTTCTAACAAATTCCCTCAATCAGCGCTTTTCGCTATCGACCCACTAGGGTCGATTAATTCTTTCAACTATTTTCCTCTCAGACGACGCCCTGAGCCGAGGTTCGCGCCCAACTCAGCACCCTCAGGCCTGTAGTCTTAAACGTTGTACCGGGTGAGAGCCTTCAGCGCTCCCCATTTGTCCGGCCAAGTACTTAATGCCATCTACGGCAAATCTACAATAAGTCACGTAAAAAAAGTGACATCGTTTTGACGGATGATTCAGTCAGACCATAATTCAAGTAGAGTTTTCCGTCGTAAAATTCATGAAATTTTGAGTTTTGTTGTTAATTATTTTCAGTTACATATTTGCTTTAAGCTGCATAGAACCCAAATTTCAATAAAAATAATCAACAGTGACATATTATCGATAACCTTCAATTTATTGAAGACGTCAACGACATTGCATTTTCTATCTATTCCATATCTTTCACACTTAACTGTACTCCATCTATCTATCCCGCTCACACACACACCATGCGAGAGCCCAAGAATTACCTAACCAGAAAACGTGGAAACGTTTTGTAGCTGCCATACGATTAGTGATGTGGGTCCCCTAAAGAGGTCGTTGAGGTCACTTGGACGCAACCAACTATTAGAGGGAAAGTTTGGATGTTATTTTGGTCACAGTTAGAACGTCTGTGGTTAGAAACCGCAGAGATTATTTAACTCAAACTCAAAAATATCTCATTCAGTTTGTAACACAGTTACACTTTGAATTGTCGATTGTTACGTAAATGCACTGGTACGAAAATATTATTTTTTTTCTAAATTATAGAAGCGATTTATAAATAATTTTATCAGCTTTCTTTATAAGTATTAAACATTTCGATTTCTTTTTATTTCGAAAGTTTATATTGTGTACTCAAAAAGTTATTTTGTAATTTTAAAAGTGGAGTACTAGTTTTGTAGTGTATATTTTTATGTCGAAAGTCACGTCCGTCTAAAACTACTTTTGCTTCTCATATTGTTTATATCTAGCCGAGGAAAAGTAGCTGCAAGATAAAGAAAAAAAATTATACATAGTAATTCGGTTTCCTATAACTGCTTCTCCATTACTACCAGTTCATATTTAGACTCAGTCTCTGGTCCATCAGTTTATGATTCATCTAACGATAGGGTAAATGAGGAGTCTAACATTGTAAAAGCATTTTTGATTTTTAAGTTCAGGTAGTGTTGTTTTCACTAACATAGTTGACTCGGCCACTATAGACGGTGACACACTCACTACCCATCACGTTGGTCTAACAGAAAGCTAGGTGAGAAATAGAAATACTCTTTCTTTGCCTTTGAGGTGTGGGTATTTAGTTCTTTTTGGACGGATGCTCTGACTACCAAAATTGGGATATACCCGTGAGCTTAAGTTATGCTCTTTAAAACGACAACAGCCAAAACTCTAGCGACGAAATACATAACATAACATAAACTGCCTATATACGTCCCACTGCTGGGCACAGGCCTCCCCTCAATCAACCGGAGGGGGTATGGAGCATACTCAGTAGCATACTCATAGTAGCTGCAGTAGTTTTAGGCGGATGAGACGTTCGTTATGTAAAAATTGACGATTCAAAGTGTAACTATGTTACCTACTGAATAAAGATATTTTTGAATTTGAATTTGACTCCACCACGCTGCTCCACTGCGGGTTGTTGGAGGTGTTTTTACGGCTAATAGCCGGGACCAACGGCTTAACGTGCCTTCCGAAGCACGGAATCATCTTACTTTTTCGGACAATCAGGTGATTCAAGCCTGAAAAGTCCTTACCAAACAAAGGACAGTCTCACAAAGTGATTTCGACAATGTCCCCATCGGGAATCGAACCCGGACCTCCAGATCTTGAGCGACAAAATACTCCGACCAAATAGCTACGTAATTGGTCGAGTGACTCGATAGGCGTCCCACGTGATCTTGTTCGTTGTTACTCGTTTGGTGTCGTTTATCGCTTAGGGTCAATAACCTTAGGTTAAGGCTGGCCTATGGGGTCTAGTTATTAGGCGTTGGGCTCACGATCTGAAGGACCGGGTTCGATTTCCATTGCCGAAATTACTTTGTGAGGCTGTACTTTATTTGGCTGAGTCCCTTGTGCGGAGATGGAGTGAAATTAAATAAAATTGTACATAAAAGTTAAATTTTGACTGTATTTATAATAGTGAAGTTTTACATTTTTGAGTGAGTAAGTAAGGTAGGTAAACGCGCCATCTTGTGGTCAAATTAAAAACTTAAAAACTAGCGTTGTCATATATGAGGATTCGAACATCCCTGATTGGCCGAAAAGTAAGATGATTCCGTGCTTCGGAAGGCACGACAAGCCGTTGGTCTTAGGCTACTAGCCCAAACAACTCTAGCAAGTGTAGTGTGGTGGATTATGCCCAGCTGTGGGACGTATGTAGGCTTATGATCAGTTTTTTACTAAGCGAGACGATTGGCTCTTAGCAATAAGCAAGGTCTTGTGGCCTGAGTCTTTATTTATTTATTTATAAAGTACAACCACATCACATATATTAAAACATTTTACATTTATAAGGTTACGGTATTGTGACTAATATATATGACAATTAATTAATTATATGACAAGAAGGCAACAAATAGATTTATGCACATTACATAAAATTTTGCATGGGTCACTTCACACTAGTCTTCTTTCAGAAATATTCATAACCACACCGTCTCGTTTACCTCGTGCGGCTAAGCGTGACCTCACTTTCTGGCTGCGTAACTTCGGAACACAAAGAGACTCGAACAATCCTATCATACGCATGTGTCGGTTTTACAATAATGTCGCCTCCATGGATAAAAATTTGGATATTTTTAATAATTTTGGAACATTTAGAACACAAATTATCAAAAGTCTAAAATCAGTCAAAAACTGAAGTCGTTTTGTTTTTTGAATTGTAATCTTATTTTTTATTTTTTTCTTTACCTCTTTTTAGTTGCTATATGATTTTGCATGCTGTCAACGCACCGTGTTTGGGATGTTGACTGACTATTTTTGTTTGTAACTGTATATTTTATCATGTATTGTCAATGTCCTGTTGTGTGTTGCAATAAATAAATAAATAAATTACGGCGTACATAATTTATACGATTAAGGGTACTTAAGTATTTAAAAATAGAGTAAAATTAAAATTACACATCAAACTTAAAAATTAGAAATTAGAAAGTTATAAGTATATGTAAAAAAAGTAAAATATAAGTAAGTAATTAATATCTGTTGAGCTTTAAATAATCTAAAATTTTTCTCATATATATATATTCAGCGTCTTAAGATTCAGAGTCTTAAGATTACAAAGAACTGTTGAAAGGAACCACGGCGCAGCGATAGATAAAACCTTATTTACACACAATTATCTTGGAACAGCTTATAGTCTGTCAATAAATAAGACAGACATGCATCACGCTAAACACAAAATACCGGGTTCTTACCGCGTTAAAATGATATGATACTCCCGATATTTCAACACTTGCAAGTGCCATGACCGCACGGAATGACGTCTCTGACCATGATGATTTTAACTCGATAAGAATCCGGTATTATGTGTTTTAATTAAGAGAGCCCTGCGGTAGGCCAGTTGGCTCTTGCCTCTCACTTTGGTGGCAGGTCCGAATCCAGCACAGGCCTAAACCAATGTTTACGAATTCATGTTTGGATCATAAATGATTATCGCGTGCTCAGCGGTGAAGGAAAACATCGTGAGGAAACCCACATTCCCGGTAAATGCATTTTTGGAGTTTAGGACCAACGCCTTAACGTGCCTTCCGAAGCATGATACCATCTTACTTTTTCGGACAACGTAGAGATTCAGCAATGTCCTAGTCAAACAAAGGACAGTCTCACAAACTGATTTTCGTTAATCGAACCCGGACCTACAGATCGTGGGCCAACCACTACTACACCACGGAGTCTGATACCTATTATTGTTTATTCTATGGTGTTGTCTTCGATTTCCAGGTGGTCCGTATGCAGCGTTCGCGGGGCGCGACGCGACGCGCGGACTTGCGACTGCGCAGGTGGCGGGGTCGGACCAGGAGTACGATGACCTCAGTGACCTCACCCCCGACGAGGTCGCCTCCGCCAAGGAGTGGGAAGACCAGTTCAGAGGTAACGTGACACGTTCTTAACAACCATAATGGACCATCTTGCCCGTAGAGATAACATGTCCAAGTTATCCCCACTTGGACATAAAACAACACAATACGACAACTTAGGTGGTAATAGACGTGCGTTCACACGTAGATACACACATAGCGGTCGAACACATAACCTTCCTTTTTGCTTCGCCGCAACCGGGTAATTAATGTAAACTCACCTTAATAGTGATCCTTAGTTTGGTTAGGACATTACAGGCTGATTACCTGATTGTCCAAAAAGTAAGATGATCCGTGCTTCGGAAGTCACGTTAAGCTGTTGGTCCCGGTTACTACTTACTGATGTAAGTATGTAGTCGTTACATGAGCCATGTCAGGAGTCTTTGGCGGCTTAGTGATAACCCTGACACCAGGGTTGATGAGGTCGGTAATCCACCGCACACTATAGAAGATCAGTGGGGATTTCTTAATGGACCATTGCTGAGGTTGGTTATTCACCTGACAACCCACACAATAAAACAGATAAAATAAAATAAAAAAAAAAAACATAATAGTCTAAATACATAACGCCCGCGGGGTAACCGATTCCAACTGACACATTTGAGTCATACCATAGACCGCAAGAAAGAGGCAAGGATAGTTTTTGTCAATGAAACTACACATTAAAAACCTCTAAAATAACAGTATTTATCCACTATTTAATGGATGTTATTATACATATAAACCTTTCTTTTGAATCACTCTATTAAAAAAACCGCATCAAAATCCGTTATAAGCGACTTTGTTTTATACTATGTAGTGATTTAAATAAGGCAACATGGCAGCCAGAACCATCACCAGCGATTCCACAAAATCTTGCTTGATTGCTTGCTTGATTATTACACTCACGACTACATCCTAATTGGTGTAGTCAGAGGTACACCCATCGCTAGATGCACTAAGTACCCGAGCCTCACCGAGCTTTCTGTTAGACCAAGGTGGTGAGCCGTATCGCCGTCTATAATGGTCAAGCCAACTGTGCTAATGAAAACTGCACTTAAGATAAATTAACTACTCATTGGTGCGGTATTATTAAGTGTTGTTTTTTTTTTTTCAATGAATGTGACATTGTGTTTTATTGAGAGCCGTTGTAGACCAGTTGGTAAATTAGAACGCTTGTTTCACTTTGAGGTCGCAGGTTCGAATCCAGCACAGACTTAAACTTATGATTATCTTTGTTTTCGAATTCATGTTTGGATCAAAAATGATTATCACGCGCTCAGCGGTGAAGGAAAACATCTTGAGGTAACCCACATTCCCGAGAAATGTAATTTTCGGAGGTATGTGACCTAACCTGTATTGGGCTGGTTTTCCCTTCGCGGGTTGGAAGGTCAGTCAGTCGCTTCTGTCAAAAACCGGACCTGTCAAATCTTTAGGTTAGGTAAACGGACCTTGTGAAAAACGGGATAATGGTAGGAGATGATGATGACTATGTGTTTCATTAACGATAGCCCACAGTACACCATTACTTAATCTAATGTGTCGCAATAAATTTGTTTTGATTATGTTTGTCTTGAGGAGCTCGGTGGCGCAGCGGTTAACGCGCTCGGTCTGCGATTGTTGAAGTAAAGCAACTTTCGCAAAGGCCGGTCATTGGATGGGTGACCACAAAAAAAAAAATGTTTTCATCTCGAGCTCCTCCGTGCTTCGGAAGGCACGTTAAGCCGTTGGTCCCGGCTGCATCAGCAGTCGTTAATAACCATCAATCCGCACTGGGCCCGCGATCCATAGAGAAGGCCCGTGCCCCAGCAGTGGGGACGTTAATGGGCTGATGATGATGATGATTATGATGATGTTTGTCTTTTATTAATTTCAGAGAAGTACGACATCGTGGGGAAGCTATTGAGGCCGGGGGAGGTCCCGACCGTGTATTCCGACGACGAGAGTGAAGAGAAGACCGAGGACAAGAAGACGCAGTAGACAAAATTATGCTTTAATACGTCCGCGTAGAGTTAGTCTAGTTTAACAGCGAGTTTCATACACCTCTTACAACGTATCATGATTAGAGTGACAAATCTTACGTCTCTATCGTTCTAAGCTGTTCACCGTACGTGCGAAAGAGACTTATCTCTCGTCTCTTTCACTCTAGCCGATGTACGGTCACGAATACTAATATATATACACTTTGAAACCATGTCATATTAACTTTTTTGAGAAATTAAACCGGAAGTCTCATTAAATGTCAAATACTCGTATGATAAAGTGAGACTGTACTTTATCTCTGTCCTGCTGTCATTCTAATTGTGCTACGTTCAAAGGGCCTAGTCAAGTTGCAAATGTTCATATCACTCGCTACCTCCTGTCCGCGTAGGTCCATATTGCTCTATGCTCGATACCGTATAACTCGCTCGAAAAGAAACGCCTCGCTGGTACGCATCCTTTTTTAATTCGTTGTATAATATATCTACATTGGTGCTGATTTCAATACACGAGTGTTATTTTAAGTTACACCTGTCATTTTCTTATTCGCAACGGAAAACGCGAAACGGAAAGGATACAGGGGGGGGGGGGGGGGGGGGTACAGGCATAAAATTTATGGAACACACTGTAGTGTATTGATATTGCTATCCTTGTCTCGGGCGCATACGTCATCCGAATACAGAGCAAGACAAATAGTCAGTCAATGCAGGACGGTCTGCCTGTACAGAGTGATGGTGTGTTGGCGAGCCAAATCATGGCAGTATACAAAAGGTGTACTCTACACACACGTCAATTTTAAACTTTATATTGGCCAATAATCCGACAGAATTAAGTTGACAGCGCACGTCGAACGGGTTGCATATCAGCGAGATACCTATTATATTCGCCCGGGTTATTCATTTTAAAATGAATAGTTGTCAATCATTCGTCCCTTTCCTTTTCAGTGGAAAAGAAAATGACGGGTATAACTTAAAATAAAGTTAGGTGTCTGCAGGTATCGGGGGCATTAGTAAGATTTGCAATTTGGGTAAGCCCTCACCTACGCCCTCACCCAGCCCGTTGCCCACTGTGCTGTTGCGTATGAGATTGAGAGCACTCGATGCCAGTATCATTAGTATCACCGCAAGGATATCTTACGATCGTTTGTCTGATTGATGATGACAAATTAGAACATACGGTGCAAGAGCGGACTGTAACATACCTTACGTCATTTTTGTAGCGTGAGGCTGAGGACACGGCGCGGACGTAGCGATTTCCTTATTGTTGCGCCCGCGCCGCATCGATGCTTATACATTTTAATGTGATACCTGTCACTTTCTTATTGGCCAAAAAGCAAAAGTAGACTCACGCAATGTATAAGTACTGAATTGTTAATGTAATGTTTATAGAATAACATAAATAATATGATTATTATTATAATTTCCTCGTTAACTGTTTTAAAATATACTTTTTTTACTATATGAGTATGTTAGGTGATATTCTGTTTTGTGATATTAAATTTTGAGTTGCAGTATCAGGTGATTTTATTCTCTCTCTTCGCTCTCATATTTTTATGTGTCTACACTCAGCGGGATCCCCTGTCTGGGAGACATAAGAGTGATGCAGAGAATTAGATCTGAATTTGTTCTACTGAATTATCCTGAAAACAGAATTTGTTCCGTTAAAAAAACGGAAATACAAAGTTTTCTAACCGACCTCCAGCCAGCGGGATATTTCCCAAAGTTAAGTCTGATGAAGTATAAAGTGGTATTAACTTTTAGATCTGTATTTATTCTGTTCAACAAAACAAAGGTCAAGGTTATTATTCAGATCTAATTCTCTGCATCACTCTTATGTCTCCTAGACAGGGGATCCCGCTGAGTGTAGACACATCATATTTTTGACATGACTGTTGTAGATTTGGCTCGCATTACATTCACTACAAGGCTGAACAAATATACACTTTCTAAGTTTTATTTGTGTACTGAAAGCCAAACACTACAGAAGAGAGTCACCTTAAATATTTCATACATAAACTCACGCCCGTAACTCTAACGGGGTGGTCACAGCCAGTAATTGAAGACAACTTGCTGCCAAGTCCTAAAATGTATATGACGAACCCTAATGTGACAAAAATCTAAGTATTTTAATTAAATATATTATTTTTATCATGTTACTCTATTTATTACAGAAAACTAAATAAAATCTTACAAAATAAAATATAAATGCTACATATCGAATTTTTGGAATCCGAGAGTATCAGACTTAGGTGCCGGAGGTAAGCCCTTCTCCATCCCCGGTATGACGGTGAGCCCGCGCTGCCTGCGCCGGCGCCGCTCTGACGTCATCTGCATGTGCTCCGGCTTACGCGGCAGCACTGAGAAGCGACGCCCTGCCGGCACGGTCGATATCCGCTTGAACAACACTTCTGTGTCTACGCGGGAAACGTCGTCCATAATCTTCAGAATTTGTTTCTCACGGTGTACAATAGCCTTCGTTTCATCTACGGCCACAGTCTCAGCCGCTAATTCCGCACATTTCGTCAGAAATGCTTGCAGTCCCTCTGGATCTTGCACTCGCCTGGTCCAATCCAACGCTTCGTCAGCTGCGGCTTTCACTTCATTAGTGTTGCCTTGCTGCATGTCTCCGCTTATTAACACAAAGCACGCGTTCAACCACCACGTTACACTGCCTATACTCTGCGCTTCACGCTGACATCGTTTGGCGTAAAACTTGGCCAGCGCATAATTCTTCTGACTTGTCAGGAGCCGAGCTAGCTCGTACATCAACCAACATTTCATGAACGAATTTTCGCACATTTCAAGATTTTCCATGACTCTTTCAGTAGCGTATTTGGTATCAACAAACTTAAAGGGGTAATTCGCTATCACGGAATCGAAAGAAGTGGGCCGAGGCACCGGGAGGCCCATGAGGAACTGGATGCGGCGCCGATTGCCTCGCTCGCTCAGTTTGTACGACAGCCTGTGTTGCGACAGGTATCCTTCTCCCACACCCTTATACAAGCGGTCTATAAAGAGATCTTTATCTGGCAAAGTGTGCGGAGTCTTGCTGTCAAGGAATATCTGCATACGTTCCGCTTTAGCAATTAAATCCATGACTTTACCAGCTCTCATAGATTTTTCGATCTGTCTTACTAAGCGCTCTGCTGTACGGGTATTTATTTGGCGTTCATTGATCAATAACTGTTTTCTGTACTGAGTTTGATGTTTGGATTCGGATTTTTCAGCTAACTTTATAGTATAGTATGGTCGTTGAGCCCGCAACATTTCTTGTCGCTCAGATAATGATCTTAAAGTTTCGTCTACTAAGGCTTTCAATTCCTGACTACCTTTGGAATTCGCGCTCTTCAACCGCGTGTCTTCAGCGAGAGATTGGAGAAAAAACTTATCATAAGCCATAGGGCCTAGATATTTATTCGCAAGCACCCGTGATAATATCATATGTTGACGAGTCTCTAACTGCGTGAGTTTTTTGTGTTTTTCTGGATAAGGTATGCGAGACACGCGAAGCACTTTTTTAGGTTCGGTGTCGTCCACCTTGTGAGCTTCATTTTGCTTGATGAGTGGTAAGAAATCTAACATGACGTGGCCCGAGTTTTTGCCTACACAATCCTGTATGGTTTCCAAGCCTTGGTTGATACCTTCTAAGAAGTAGGGTGGCTGTCGCCGCAGCCTGTAGCCGCGGTAGTTCATGACGACCGAGCGTTCGAAGTCGGACATGGTGTATAAGGCGTTGGCTTGCATGTTGCGTGCGTTCATGTTGCCCGGCACGAGCTTGAGCGCAAGTTGCGCGTCGTCGTACGCCTGCTGCGGCCGCACTGCGTCCGCGCACACCTGGCTGCGCCCGATGAGCAGTCGCACGTCTTCCGGATTGTTTTTAAACGCCTCATCGTACGCGGCCTTAGATTTTTCGAACTGTTCCAATCGACGGAGATACAGTCCCCTCTCACGGTACACCGTCAGTGCACCGTACAGCTGTTTTTCTTCCATTTTGATGTATATAGTAAATTGTGTCTAAATAAATTCTTATACAAATAAATCCTTAAGTATTCAAACAAATAAATAAATAGCGACTACAAAATATAAGACAACTATCTAAAAACCTTGGCACAACATGTGTTGTTTATATAACGTCAAATTGTAATTTTATTTGACAGAAGTTTATAGTTTATCAAAGAAAGAAAATATTGTTTGCAGAAGGATTGGCAGAAGGAGGTAATATTACAATATAGATGATTTTGTAGGGGGAGTCCGTTCCGCGGAGGTCCGTGTTGCTCTATGGGGAGAATTAACTGAGTCTGTATTGGTCTCAGGTATCTGTAAATAATCGTAGTTTTGTGTATGCTATTATAGGTTGTATTAAGTGTTCTGAAATGGATGCACGGAAGATAATAGCTACAGTAGTTTTAACATGTCTACCAAATAAAATACAATTATCACATTATTCTTTTTTAAGTATACTAAAGCGTTAAAATAATGTCTTACAAAATACAATGCTACTACATGTCAAATATTTGGAATCCGAGAGTATCAGACTTCGGTTCCGGGGGTAAGCCTTTCTCCATCCCCGGGACGACGGTGAGCCCGCGCTGCCTGTGCTTGCGACGCTCCGAGGTCATCGGCCCATGCTCGCGCTTTCGCGGCAGCACATGGAAGCGACGGCCAGGCGGCAACCGGGAGATCTGCTTGAATAACACTTGGGTCTCAACGCGCGTAGTATCGTCCATTACTTTCAGGATGTCCTTCTCACGTTGTTCTATTGCCTTAGTTTCATCCACACTGAACGGTTCTGCAGCCATCTCGTAACACTTTAGAAGGAACGTTCGTACCAGTTCCGGGTCTTGCATTTGCTGCGTCCATTTGAACGCCTCCTCCACTTCAATGCGCACTTCGTTCGAGTTTCCTTGTTGCATGTCTCCGCCGATCAGAACGAAGCACCCATTCAACCACCAAGTCACGCTGTTCAGCTCCTGAGCTTCACGTTGACATCGTTTAGCGTAAAATTTGGCGAGCGCATAGTTTTTCTGCGTGGTTTGTAAACGAGCCATTTCGTACAATAACCAACATCTCATAAAAGAATTCTCGCACATCTCGAGCCTTGTCGCTACCCGTTCAGTAGCTACCTTAATATCGACTTTAGCAGGAGCCTGTGCTATGACAGAATCATAAGACTTGGGTCGACCCACCGGTAATCCCATCAAGAAAGCTATGCGGCGTCGAACACCGCGTTCGCTGAGTCTGTAAGAGACCCTGTGTTGCAACAGATAACCTTCTCCCACAGCCTTATATAAACGATCTATAAATAGTTCTTTATCTGGTAATGTACGTGGAGTTTTAGTATCAAGGAACATCTGCATTCGATCAGCTTTTGCTATCAATTCCATGGTGCGACGCTGCCTCATGCAAGCCTCTATTTGTTGTACTAATCGATTAGCTGTCCGCGTGTTTGTGACGCGCTCATTTTGGAGCAGCTGTTCCTTGAACTTATTTTGGTAATTCGATACTGACTTTTCAGCTAATTTGATGCTATAGTAAGGTCGTTGAGTGCGCAACATTTCTTGCCTTTCGGTAAGCGTTTGTAGAGTTTCGTCGACTAGTCTTTGTAATACTTTACTTCCTTTTGAATTCGCGGACTTAATCCGAGGATCTTCGGTAAGTTCTTTTAAGAAAAATTTATCATAAGCCATAGGGCCGAGGTATTTCATAGCAAGCACCCGCGACAAAAGCAAATGTTTGCGCGCCTGCATTTGCGTCAGTTTTTTAACTTGCTCTGGATGGGGAATACGAGAAACTCGTAACACTTTTTGTGGTTCGTGTTCATCCCCTCGCATTTCTTCGTGTTTTTTTATGATTGGCAAGAAATCGAGCATTACGTGGCCGGAGTTTTTGCCGACACAGTCCTGTATGGTCTCTAAACCTTGGATGATACCTTCCATGAAGTATGGTGGTTGCCGTCGTAACCTCGAGCCGCGGTAGTTGACAACGACGGACCGCTCGAAGTCGGACATGGTGTACAGCGCAACGGCCTGCATGTTGCGCGCGCTCATGTTACTGGGCTCTAGCTTGAGCGCCAGCTCGGCGTCGTCGTACGCCTGCAGCGGCCGAACTGCGTCCGCGCATACTTGGCTGCGCCCGATCAGCAGCCGCACATCATTTTGGGTATTTCTATAAGCTTCATCGTACGAAGCCTTGGATTTTTCAAATTGTTCGAGTCTGCGGAGGTACGCACCTCGCTCGCGGTACACCTGGAGGGCACCGAAAAGCTGCTTCTCTTCCATTACCAAAATATACGTATACTAAATATATACTATTGTATCTAAATAAAATCCTTGCAAATAAGTAAGCAATAAAAGTTAACAATTACAAGATTATCTTCTAAAAACCATAACAATTAAGTACACAATAGTCTAAATTATCATGGATCTGACATTTACAGTCTTTGACAGACGAGTCGATCTCGATAGTGTTTTTAACGGTTTTATATATTTTTATATCCTCTTTGGTTCTAATTATTCTTAAGAAATACACATATGGTCTTTTTTCTATAATAAAATAGAAAACAAAAAGATAGACGGAACACAGAATTTACTTATAGAAGCTTCGAATTCTCCGCACTAACAATGGTGTGATAAAAGATGTTCTATTGTTAGCGGTGTGACAAACAAGAATAAAATTCCTGTTTGTCAATACTGGTGTGACAACCTGGTGTGACCACGAGTCCGGAGGGGATGGTTTAAGTACCAGTAGAGTACGGGCTTCGTAAGTACCTTTTGAAATGCTTTTGATCAAAAATACTGCAGGATTGAAACAAATGCAGACTGAACATAAATGTAACTTAGTAGCTTAGCTTCAGTTTTTTAACTTACGCTGGATGGTGAACACAAGAAACTCTATGATTTATTTATTCTTTGTCTATGAGTGCGTTCTATATTGTTCGTAATCTTTTCTATGAATGGCGAAAAATAATGTACGGCAATCCTGAAGGAGTTGTAACTATTATAGAAGTCAACATCATACATCTTAGTACCTATTTCCAAACACATACATACATACATACATAAACTCACACCCGTAATCCCTAATGGGGTGGGCAGAGCCACAAGTAATCAAAGACAACTTGCAGCCACTGTTGATACGATGTCGTAAGCTGGATGTGATGAACCTTATGGTGATAAGGGATCAGCCTATCGCCCATAACATTAGTCCATCATGTTAGATGACACAATCCCTCTGTCGGTTTTTACGACATGCCCGGGAAGACAAGCAGCTGAACGTTTTCTATGTTTTTTATTTGCTCCCAGAACAGCATAGAAGCAAACCTATTTCCAAAGACAATAATAAACTACGGACCTCCAAAAGAAATGATTCTTTTACAATGTCTTTAAACATTTCTGGCGAGAATATAACCCCCGATACCGACCCCGCCGGCGCCGGCGCTATCGACTTACTAGGGTCGATTGATTCTTTCAAATATTTTTCCTCTCAGACAACGCCCTGAGCCGAGGTTCGCGCCCAACTGGGCACCCTCAGGCCTGTTGTCTTAAACGTTGTACCGGGTGAGAGCCTTAAGCGCTCCCCATTTGTCCGGCCAAGTAGTTAATGCCATCTGCGGCAAACCTACAATAAGTCACGTCATAAAAAAAATAAGGCGAGAATATATCGGTAAGGAGCCCGAATATTGTAACTATTTGTCGCCAAAACTTTTATTTTTATCCTTTAACATACATAACAAACATAAACTGCCTATATACGTCCCACTGCTGGGCACAGGCCTCCCCTCAATCAACCGGAGGGGGTATGGAGCATACTCCACCACGCTGCTCCACTGCGGGTTTTATCCTTTACGCACTATGAAAGCATCCATAATCAATAATCAGCATTCTGGGTCCAACAGGTAAAAATAATGACGTCATCCGTATCCTAGCAACGAGCAGTGATTTGATATCTGCTACCAGGCTCTCATAGCAGCGGGAAAGTGGGAAAACTACAAGAGATTTTACCCCCGGGAAGACGTCATTTAACTTTCGACTTTATAAACACTAAAACTGAATACCTATTTAAGCCGTGCAGCTAGACTTCAGTTAGGTCTCAGTCCGCAGTTGTTGTCTCTATCGAACGTGTGTTTCATTCCAGATCACTGTTTCACTCAGACGTGGAATGGGGTGTGAGTGCAAGTGTGCCGCAGTGTTATGAGAAGAGCACACATTGAAAGGTCTTCAATCAATAATAATAACTACGAGGCGTCCATGCCACGGATACGACACTATCTGGATACTTTCAAACAAGTTTTGTTTTTTAATTTGAATTATTACTCACGCCTGTACTTCCTAATGGAGTGGGTTCACCTATGGAGTATTGCGTTCAGTTGTTTCGTGTTGTGAAGGAGTTTCTTACGCCACTTCTTTTGCCATGTCATAATAACAAGTACCAAATTGGTGGTAGATTAACATTGTAGATTATAGGATAGGATGGAAGTCAATCTTCTTTCTATAATTTAAACTTTTCTCGTGTGGGTTGAGATCAAAACCTCATCAACCCTGACACCAGGGTTACTATTGAGCCGCCAAAGGCCTCTGACATGTGAGTCATGTCACATGTGAAGGTCTTCTTAAATCGTGTGAGTTGTGAGTTGAATTACCAACCTCTTCAACCCTGGTGTCAGGGTTACTATTGAGCCGCCAAAGGCCCCTGACATGACTCGTGTAACGACTACTTACATCGGTAAGTAGTAACCGGGACCAACGGCTTAACGTGCCTTCCGAAGCACGGATCGTCTTAGCCAGTCTGTAATGTCCTGAAAATGTGATTTTTCTAATATGTCCCCACAGGGATTCGAACCCGGGGCCGCCGCATCGTGAGCCTAACGCTCAACCACTGGACTACGGAGGCCGTCATAATTTAAACGATTTTTGATCTTTGTACTGAAAATTGTATCTCATAATGCAAGTTTATGTTGTCCTGGTGCCTCATCTAAAAATAGCCATTCTTGGGTGCAACAGTTCACTGAGAGAGAGATAGGTGGATGAACAAATAGATACGAAAACTCTCTCATCTCTCTCTGTGGGGTAAAACAGTGCCCGTTACCGACTGGCTGACGAATGTCGGTAATCCGGGGTCAGACTTTTGCTACGCCACCCAGCGGCGTTGCATGTCCCCATAAATGCAAGGTTTGACTATATATAAAACAACACAATACGACAACTTAGGTGGTAACAGACGTGCATACACATACATAGCGGTCGAACACATAACCTTCCTTTTTTTTCGCCGCAACCGGGTAATTAATGTAAACTCACCTTAATAAATTTGTGATCCTTAGTTTGGTTAGGATATTACAGGCTGATCACCTGATTGTCCAAAAAGTAAAATGATCTGTGCTTCGGAAGGCACGTTGAGCCGTTGGTCCCGGTTACTACTTATTGATGTAAGTAAGTAGTTGTTACATGAGCCATGTCGTGGGCCTTTGGCGGCTCAATAGTAGCCCTGACACCAGGGTTGATGAGGTTGGTAATTCAATTCACAACCCAAACGATAGCAGATGACCTTAATAAAGAATAGGTAATGCCATTAAATCCTTTTGTTATTCCTTTTTTTTGTTTTATGTTACTATTTACTGAAATATCCAATGTAATTTCAGCCAAATAGTATATTCGGCCAAGTAGTTAATGGCATTTGCAGCAAATCAATAATAAGTCACGTCAAATCTACCCAATGGAAATACCTAGGTCACTCGAAATACATATTTTAAGGCTTTTGACAGCTAATTGAGGAGCTCCGTGGCGCAGTGGTTAATGCGGTCGGTCTGCGATTGTTGAAGTAAAGCAACTTTCGCAAAGGCCGGTCATAGGATGGGTGACCACAAAAAAAAGTTTTCATCTAGAGCTCCTCCGTGCTTTAGAAGGCACGATAAGCCGTTGGGCCCGGCTGCATTATCAGTCGTTAATAACCATCAATCCGCACTGGGCCTGCGTGATGGTTTAAGGCCCGATCTCCCTATCCATCCATAGGAAGGCCCGTGCCCAGCAGTGGGGACGTTAATGGGTTGATGTTGATGATGATGGCAGCTAATTGCGTCCCTAAAAACTTCGGTGCTATCCTCCTCTTCTTCCTAACGGCAAGAATGAACTCCCTCTTAAAAATTCTCAAACACTTAAATAGACACTAAACACAGCCATATATTGTTGTTGCCGAGATCGAGTTATGATGACTGGAATCCTCACGCCCGGCCAATGCGTTGATTTCCCAAATGGGGAATCAAGGTGTAATATACCTGTCTGTCTGTGTCTGTGGTGTCCGGAAGTAATAAATGTTTCTTTAAACCCTTCAAGTGCAGTAGTGTAACAAAGGGTTATTATAACACGCCACGGTCACGCTGCCGTCAATCAAATTCGTCAAGACGTTTGGCAAGCCGATCTCCTGGAAGGAGCAAGTCAAATATATCGCCCTTTTCCTAAGAAAACCATATCTAAATATACAGGGTGTTAGTGACATCATAACGAATACTGATGGGGAGTTAATGTATAGTGAAGTTTTCTGTCGCAAAATTCATGTTTTTTTTAGTTTTTTTTTTAATTATTTTTAATTCTCTACTTTTGCGGTGGAAAATTCCACTTGATATTAACTCAGAATAATGAGCTAAATCATCCCTCTCAATATTCGTTACGATGTCACTAACACCCCGTGCAATGTGACACCGTAACGAATACTGAGGGGGTGATTCAGACCATGATTCTGAGTTGATACGAGTATCTAGCGAAATTTCCTGTCAGAAAATTCATGACAATTTTGTGTTTTTTTAATTATTTTCCGTTCCATATGTTTGCGACGGAAAACTCCACTTGATATTAACCCAGAATCATGGCCTGAATCGTCCCTCAAAGTTTTGGATACGATTTCACTAACACCCTGTACGTCTTTAAAATTTCGATGTGCTTACTAACTTTAAAAACTGTCTTAGTTTTCCTTAGTTTTCCTCTTTTCTTTTTTTTCGTTTATCTTTTTTTTTAACTTACTTACTTACTTTCCGTCGTCGTCAGCATCGTAAAAACGTGCAACAGTTTGCTGTTCCCGTTGCAATTCTACACACTCACAGACACTGGACATCTTTACTTGAGTTATTATCTCCTGGTACTTCATTTCGCAAACCTTAGCGAACTGGCACGTGACCAAACGAGAAGGCAGTGTGAGGCAATATAAATAAAAAGGTAGATAGAGGTAAATTGTTAGGGAAAACTTGGCGCAAAAAAGGGATAAGAAGAACCCTTGCGTGAATACCTACGAATATTGTTAACAGCCTCCAAGGTCTAGTGGTTAGAGCGTTAGGCTCACGATTTGGAGGTCCGGGTTCGATTCCCGATGGGGACATTGTCGAAATCACTATGTGAGACTGTCCTTTGTTTGGTAAGGACATTACAGGCTTGAATCACCCGATTGTCCGAAAAACTAAGTTGATTCCGTGCTTCGGAGGGCACGTTAAGCCGTTGGTCCCGGTTATTACCCGTAAAATACCTCCACCAACCCGCAGTGGAGCAGCGTGGCGGAGTATGCTCCATACCCCCTTCGGTTGATTGAGGGGAGGCCTGTGTCCCACTACTGGGGGACATATATAGGCTATTTAATATTTATGTATTGGTAGTGTTGTGTTGTTATTTCAAATAAACGAGCATTTTATTATTTGTTTTTGATTTTACCGGAAGCGCGAACATTCTACGTTTACAAAAAGACCTGCACGGTCACGAGTACATTATACACTTTGAAACAATGTCACATTAACTTTTTTGGCTAATTAAACCGTAAATCTCATTAAATATCAAATATGATAGTGCGACAGGGTTCTAAAGTGACTGAACATGGAACTCACTTGTGAATTTTATTAAGATGTGTCTGTAAGGTTTAGGTGATGTAGTGTTTGGGCTTTCGTGAGACGTTAGTACGGCCGTACCATCAGCGAAGGTAATGTCATATGTTCAGAATCTGACACACAAGCTGGTTATAGCAAGTATAGAGATGATCCCAAGACCGAGTCCTGTGGAACTCCTACTTTAATGACATAGAAACTCGAGTATGTCGTTTTATTTTACACTAGCTTTTGCCCGCGACTTCGTCCGCGTGGCGTGTTATATAAGAGAGAGATCTTTGTGTGTGTGGGAGTGCATACTTATGCAGTTTAGATTTTTTCATAAGTACATTTTTTTTTCCCAATAACTCCCATTTTTCAAAATACAGCCAAAAATAAACTTTATATTTACTAAGGTATACATGCGTGCTAGATTGAATCAATTGATTGAATTGTTTTTTTTTTAATTGATTGTTCATTGAGTTTTAATTTTAATACACACTTCCTCTCTTCCCTTCAACGTTGCTGTGCCCTATAGGGTCCATGTTTTAGTTCCTATGCCTATGTAACACCCTATTGTACTACATGGAATGCAATAAATAATTTAATTGAATTGAATTGAAAATATCTATCTTACGCGGTTTCGATTTTTTCATACAAATGTTTTTTTCCCACTAACTCCCGTTTCCGTGGGAATTTTGCAATATCCTGTTGCAACTAAGCTTTAAGTTAACTAAGGTACCTGCATGCCAAATTTCAAGCGTCTAACTTAAGCGGTTTAGATTTTTCATACAAAAAGATTTTCCCGCTAATTTCCGTTCCCGTGGGAATTCCGGGAATTCCTTTCTTAGTGCACCTCTACGGTACCTAAGCTATGTCCCTTCCAAATTTCAAATGCCTACGTTTAGCCGTTCAGGCTATGCGTTGATATATGTCAGTCACTGAGTCAGTCAGTTTCTCCTTTTATTTAGATTTGATTTTTTCATACAAATGTTTTTTCCCGCTAACTACCGTTCCCGTGGGAATTTTGTAATATCCTGTTGCAACTAAGCTTTAAGTTTACTAAAGTACCTGCATGCCAAATTTCAAACGTCTAACTTGAGTGGTTTAGATTTTTCATACAAAAGGATTTTCCCGTTAATTCGCGTTCCCGTGGGAATTTGGGAATTCCTTTCTTAGTGCACCTCCACGGTACCTAAGGTACCTGCATGACAAATTTCAAAGGTCTAACTTGAGTGGTTTAGATTTTTCATACAAAAGGATTTTCCCGCTAATTCCCGTTCTCGTGGGAATTTCGGGAATTCCTTTCTTAGTGCACCACTACGGTACTTAAGGTATCTGCATGCCAAATTTCAAACGTCTAACTTGAGTGGTTTAGATTTTTCATACAAAAGGATTTTCCCGCTAATTCCCGTTCCCGTGAGAATTTTGGGAATTCCTTTCTTAGTGCACCTCTACGGTACTTAAGGTACTTGCATGCCAAATTTCAATTGTCTAACTTGAGTGGTTTAGATTTTTCATACAAAAGGATTTTCCCGCTAATTCCCGTTCCCGTGAGAATTTTGGGAATTCCTTTCTTAGTGCACCTCTACGGTACTTAAGGTACTTGCATGCCAAATTTCAATTGTCTAACTTGAGTGGTTTAGATTTTTCATACAAAAGGATTTTCCCGCTAACTACCGTTCCCGTGGGAATTTTGTAATATCCTGTTGCAACTAAGCTTTAAGTTTACTAAAGTACCTGCATGCCAAATTTCAAACGTCTAACTTGAGTGGTTTAGATTTTTCATACAAAAGGATTTTCCCGTTAATTCGCGTTCCCGTGGGAATTTCGGGAATTCCTTTCTTAGTGCACCTCCACGGTACCTAAGGTACCTGCATGACAAATTTCAAAGGTCTAACTTGAGTGGTTTAGATTTTTCATACAAAAGGATTTTCCCGCTAATTCCCGTTCTCGTGGGAATTTCGGGAATTCCTTTCTTAGTGCACCTCTACGGTACTTAAGGTATCTGCATGCCAAATTTCAAACGTCTAGCTTGAGTGGTTTAGATTTTTCATACAAAAGGATTTTCCCGCTAATTCCCGTTCCCGTGAGAATTTTGGGAATTCCTTTCTTAGTGCACCTCTACGGTACTTAAGGTACCTGCATGCGAAATTTCAATTGTCTAACTTGAGTGGTTTAGATTTTTCATACAAAAGGATTTTCCCGCTAATTCCCGTTCCCGTGGGAATTTCGGGAATTCCTTTCTTAGTACACCTCTACGGTATCTAAGGTACCTGCATGCCAAATTTCAATTGTCTAACTTGAGTGGTTTAGATTTTTCATACAAAAGGATTTTCCCGCTAATTCCCGTTCCCGTAGGATTTTCGGGAATTCCTTTCTTAGTATACCTCTACGGTATCTAAGGTACCTGCATGCCAAATTTCAAACGTCTAACTTGAGTGGTTTAGATTTTTCATACAAAAGAATTTCCCTTCACTACTCTGCTCCTATTGATTGTAGCGTGATGAAAAGTATACTATAACCTGTCCAGGAGTGTGAAGAATAATTGTACCAAGTTTCATTAAAATCCGTCCAGTAGTTTTTGTTTCTATAAGGAACATACAGACAGACAGACAGACAGACAGACAAAAATTTTACTGATTGCATTTTTGGCATCAGTATTGACCACTTATCACCCCCTGATAGTTATTTTGAAAAAATATTTAATGTACAGAATTGACCTCTCTACAGATTTATTATAAGTATAGATAAAAGATTATAATCCACTAAATAGTTTTTGAGGAGCAGATAAATGTGATGTGGAAGTAGCTTCTTCAACTTGTAGAACAGCCCCTTGAGCCAGACTTTGTCGAATGCCTGACGGCTGATGCACATCAAGAAACATTCCTGAGCAATATATCTCATTTTCAAGGACTCTTCTAATGTGTTCACATACTCTATGGACTTTCTCTCCCAAGTAGTTAATGCCATCTGCGGCAAATGTACAATAAGTCACATCAAAAAAAAAAAAGATTGATCCATAGTTTCTGCGGAATCCAATGGTGATCTGGTATAGTTTGCAGATCAGATCAGAATCATTTATTCGACGTAATTATCATGGATAAACTTGTTGAAGGTCAATATAACATTTGCTTTATATATTTATCAAGACAGTTAGATATAACTTTACATTATATTAAGTTTTTAAAGATATATTGTGATGCCAAAGTTAAAATACTAATGTCTTTAAATTTATTTCTAAGTGACGTCTTGGGTCCCAATTTGTAAATCGCCCGAATGGCTCGCTTTTGCAGAACAAAAATGCTGTTCACATATGCAGCATGACCCCACAGCAAGATGCATTATTTGAGACACTTTCGCCATGCTGGGGTAATAAAACAGGTGATGTAGACATCTGCATTCTTTGGCAGGTTTCGGTATTTCAGCGGTTGTCAAATCAAAACCAGGGTCTTGTTGTCCTAGGTCATTCAACATTCTCCATTCTTGTCTATCAAAAGCCAATTCTTTGACTTCCTTGTAAGACACGACACTCGTGTTCTCTTTAATTAGTCCTATATAAGCTCTTCTCGATCATCCCCTTCCTCAATTTCCTTCTATTTTCCCTACTATGATGTTTTTAATAAATTCTTCGTATCTTTATAATTATCCAAATCATCTTGCCACTCTGCCCACAATAACTTTTAATATTTATCTCCTTTCCTAGTTTGCTTTTGTTTGTTATCAAGTAGGTGTACTATACGAGAATCTATAATATTGATCCAACTCTTAAACCATCTGCAAGTTATTGAATCCTGGTACCGGGGTAGTTTCATAGTTAGAAATAGCTGTGTTGAGTTTAGTGGCAGTTTATATAGTTGGATCAAAAATATTTCATAGTTTATTTTTTTAAATATTCCATGTTGATCGGTTATTCTACTCCCTAGTGCATTATGCAATAAGGTGCATTATTAAGTAGGAGGATGCATGTGGGTTCCGGAAAGTTTCACATCCCTTTAACATCCCTTATTGTTTCTGATCCTCTAGTACCACGATGTCCGCGTAACCTGTCAGTTCCGGACATGCGCATTACAATTACCCTTTGTCTATAGACTTAGACATATTGATGGACGACAGTATATATAGGTGTACCAGAATCTCATGGCAAATGGGGAAATAAATAAGCAGCATGTACTTTGACTTGACAGGAGACAGTTTAACATTACCATAGGAAAATCAATATATTTTTTACTTTTTTTATGCTATCAGATTCTGGTAGGCCTATAATACAGTATATAATGTAGTATTATAACATAAATAATATATTTTAACTTAAATTATTAAGGTTTATTTTATTTAATTTGGGACAACAAACATTTTATGATTGTTACGTCAAAAAAAAATGTCCCAAATTAAATTTTATTATTCTTATGTTACATTACTAAGTAATAAATTTAGACTATGGAGTGGGCACATAATGATTGAATGATTTTCTTTTTGTCATTTAAAATAGAGCGAAAGGAAAACCAGCCCAATACAGATTAGGTCACAACCTCCGAAAATACATTTCTGGAGAATGTGGGTTTCCTCACGATGTTTTCCTTCACCGTTGAGCACGTGATAATCATTTATTTTCGGGATCTGCATTCAGCTACTAGTTCAGCGAAAATGACGGTCTCAATATCGCCCCCAGGAGGCCCTCCAAAGGCAACATGTTTATAGCAGAGATGAGCCAACAGTCATAGTTGAACTTCGGAATGATACTCCAATATTGCGCCGACAATAGTAATTAATTAAACAATTAATTTCACGAAATTGCAGTTCTGATTTGGAACTCACTAATATTTGAAAACAGATTTAGATTCACCTTAACGTGATTGATTTTTAAGTGTTGTTACAGGTGCATACATAGTTACTACCTTATCTTCTATCGTGTGGGTTGTGAGGTGTGACCAGCGTCATCAAGCCTGATGTCAAGGTTATTATTGAGCGGCCAAAGGCGTGACTCAAGTAACGACTACGTACTTACATCAGTAAGTAGTCCTTGGAGGTTATTACAGTTCTTTGTATTCTTAGTTATAATAAGATTAAAAGCTTATTCAGTGAGGCGTGGGTACTTAGTTTATCTTGAGATGGATGTATCTCTGACTACCCCAGTTGGGATATAGTCGTGAACTTGTTATTTTAGCCTTCTTCTATCGTGTGGGTTGTGAGGTGGATGACCAACCTCATCAAGCTTGGTGTCAGGGTTATTACTGAGCCGCCAAAAGCCCCTGACGTGTCTCAAGTAACGACTACGTACTTACATCAGTAAGTAGTAACCGGGACCAACGGCTTAACGTGCCTTCCGAAGCACGGATCATCTTACTTCTGGACAATCAGGTGATCAGCCTGCAATGTCCTAACCAAACTAGGGATCACAAAGTGATTAGTCCCCACCGGGATTGGAACCCGAGACCTCCGGATCGCGAGCAAAACGCTCAGCCACTGGATCACGGAGGCGAAATAGAGCGCGTGGCATCTCCATCAGGAGACGCCAACAAAATCTACTCAGAATTAAAACTTAAATTACTCTATTTATTATTTTCCTCCCTAACCATGCATAGAGCCTATTTTATTTATTTTACTAATAATAATAACTTTTTTTTTTTGACGTGACTTATTGTAGATTTGCCGCAGATGGCATTAACTACTTGGCCGGACAAATGGGGAGCGCTGAAGGCTCTCACCCGGTACAACGTTTAAGACAACAGGCCTGAGGGTGCCCAGTTGGGCGCGAACCTCGGCTCAGGGCGTCGTCTGAAAGGAAAAATATTTGAAAGAATTAATCGACCCTAGTGGGTCGATAGCGATAAGCGCTGAATGGGGGAAATCGTCGACCACGCCGGCGGGGTCGGTATCGGGGTCCTGAAGTGTTTGGTGTCGCGAGCTGATTGGCTGCCTCTATGGCTAGAGTAATCGGGTCGTCGGGATCGTATATTACGTCCTAATAATAACCAAAGTACCTACTAAGTATTGTAGTCTTCTTCTATCATGTGGGTTCAGGGTTACAATTGAGCCGCCAAAGGCCCCTGACACGGCTGAGTATTGTAAAGATGCATAAGTTTTATCGTCATGGCTAGGAACGCGACATCAAATGTCTCACGTGCGCACTAACATGTCGGAAGTCGTAATCCGAATTGGCAGTTTTAGTTTATAAGTTTTTAAAAATAAAAAAAACAACAACAATCACATTAAAAATGATTTAACGGTAAAGACTATGACAGATAAAAGATCGTTTATCCCTGAGGTTTCTCCGCTAATCGTTTTTGGTCTATAGTTTTTGACAAATTGTTTTCCATTGACGGAAATGTCGGGATCAGGTTCGGATGGACAACACGTGTTTGACTGCCTCGGAACTCGACCCGAGTACCAGGAACACATAACATGGGAAGAGACCTCTTCGGCCCAGTTTTTTTCCATTTCTTAGTGTGAGTGAGCGCTACATAGATGCAACACCCCTAGTGTTAGCCCATTGCGTTCGAAATTCGAATACAATTCCTTCGCTTTTCCAGACGATACCGGAAGAATGCTTTTTCGCATCGGTATCAATTATTATTATTATCCTTTCAAAACTTTATAAAAACAAATAAACGAGACAAAATCTGTAATTATTACTGCTAGATTCGCGTAACTTTGTACCTAAAATGTATTTCTGAACGTTTCGCCGCCTAGACAGCCAACGGAACGTACCAACCGAAGTGCAAACATTGGCCAACATCGTCCAACAAACCCACAGATAAAAATAAATATACTTATTGTGAATATGTTTCTTTCACCGTACCAATTAATTATAGTGGATACTTAGTTAAGGGTATCGCATATAGGTGCGGAACTCGAGTTGTTAGATGTATAAACAAAAAAACAACAATAAATATTTACAACAAAAGAAAAAGGTATTTCGCCCCTTTTCACCGCGCGTGTCGTACACTTGCATTTATGCAACCGAAGTATGGATATATTTTTGGTTTTTAATTACTGATCTGAAGTAAATATTCAAATAAGTTTAAAAGTAGGTAGATAACAACATTGTTTCAAAACTTCCTTTTGAGTGCAACTCTCCCGCCATCGTTGACGTGCTTAGTTTATTGATCTCGGGTGCAGTTCTAGAATAGAAGTCGGCGAAAGTTTGGCAACGCACAGAATTTTAGCAGGCTAGACTACCAAGATGACAGAAGTCGCGAAAGGTAGGTTTCAGTAAACGTTGGCATTCCTGAAGTGTGACGTAGTTCGGTGTAGAAGTGACGTAGTAATACGCTGTATTCGTAGTATGTACGCGAGCTACCTGACGGCACGATGCAATTCGAGCGATATCGAAACAAGTGCCGATTTTAGTAGTACAGGGTATATAGTAGTACATAGTAGTAGTATATAATAGTATATAGTAGAAGTATAGTACGGTCACGAGTACTAATATGTATACACTTTGATACCATGTCACATTAACTTTTTTGACAAATTAAACCGTAAGTCTCATTAAATGTCAAATATAATAGTGCGACAGGGTTCTTAAGTGGGTACATGATATTGCTCATGACTGTACAGTACAGGTATGTAGTAGAATTACAGGGCTGTACAGGGGACAGCCTTGGTATAATTATTGAAAATTAACAAAATGTTTGTATGAAACAACCGCGGAGGTCCGTGTTGCTCTATGGTATGAAATAATGAGTTATGACATCGTCAAAGTAGTAATTTTATTGTTGTGATTTAATACTGGCATCTCTAAAATCGCATTCATGCAATATCCGACCGCGCCGTGAGGTAGGGCCGTCCATAATACTACTAATTGTTGTATTGTGTTGCGAGAGTTTGCGCAGTTGTGTGATAACCTCCCACAGTTCGTGGGTTCCTGGTACCTTAGCCACGGAATACGCCGATGAAGCTGACTAGACATGCGTACTGGGCCGGGCAAACCTCACAATTTCTAGACTTGCGCAGTAAGTCTGAATTAACTCAGGTAGTATATACAAGTTGAGACCAGCATTCTGTGCCTAGACTCAGTAGGATGCACTAAAGTACTTTAGATTTAATAATGATAAGCATGGAATAACTAAATATACTACATATATCCATTGTTATATAGGTAGGTTGGCTGATCACCAGTATGTAACTGTTAATGAAATTAAATCGATCTTAGGACTTCAATATCAAGTATGGCGGTAACCTTTCTGGTGACGCGTGGGTCTGCTCATTCCGCGTAAGTATCAATCTATATTTGCCAAACAGCTGGTGATTTGTTGTTTTATAACTAGCGGCACGTCATATTTTACTCGTAACGATCGTTTTGATATTTGTCAGCTCGTGAATTTAGGTATAGAAAGTATAACCTTAGCACACGAATTTTTTATGCATATTATGCTTCAAAACACAAAACAAATCCCCCATTTTCCGCAACAAAAATGCTAAAAGTATAAGAAGAAAAAAAAAAGTAAAAGTATAAGTAGTAGAAGTTCTCAACGTGTTATGAGTCAGATCAGTCGGCATCTCAAGAGCAAGCTACTGAGGTTGTAAAGAATTGAGAGAAATATGACCTAAATCTCACCTTCCCCCCCTCATCACATAACCTTATAAATAAAAAATAACAAAATCATTTTTCTATTTGAATTATCAAGGAGAAACTTGTTGAACAATAACACTCAGTTTTCAAGTCGTGTAACGCGTAACTGGTTGAATATTTAATCGAAGCGTCATTAAACAATAAAAGGATTAAAAAGAGAAGAATACCTATCCACTCACCTCGATATCCTCCTTATTTTGCAGGAGCGGCGCTTCGAGAATGTTCTTCAGGCAGAAGTCTTCGTTCTCCAGCTCGAAGATGTACTTGGTGACCTCCATGATGCGCTGCCAGTGGCGCGGCTTCATCGCCTTGTTGGCCATCAGCTCAAGCAGTGGACACATGTCGTTGAAGTCGTCGATCGTCTTCTTTAGCGCGAAGAACGCTGGCCACTCCTTGAGACTGCCAAACGACACATACAGGTTGTATAAAAAACTATACTGCTTCATTCAATGCCTTTACAATTCATGCCTTCACTCCACTTTAAGTGGAATAGGCACAACATGAATCCTTCTACAATTCGTCTCAGTACTCACACCTTTCACACATATCCTTCTTTACACAATCAATTGCTGTTCGTTTGTAGTCACGCGTTGTTGGGTCATCCCCTACCACACCTATATGCGCCCACATTCATTCTCATCGAATTCTTGTATTACACCTTTCACACACATGCTTTTTCACACAATCCATTGTTGTCTCGCACTGTTGTGTCCACCCTTCCCCTCCTATATCCGTCCACATTCCTTCTCATCGATTTCCTTGTATTACACCTTTCACGCACATCCTTCTTCACACAATCTATTGTTGATCGATTGTTGTTACGCGTTGTTAGGTCGTCCCCTACGCATCTGTTGTCAAGTCACCTTTTTTAGTGTAAACAGTAACCAAAGTTTTGATAATCAGAAGTAATTAAATATTTAATCGAACCGTCACATAAGAATAGCTCGATCGATTTGGCTAATTATTATTTTTTGTGGTCGCATATTTCAGGGCAAGGTATAATGAAAGTAAACACAGAGACCTGAACAGCGTGTGGGAATATTTCCTGGTGACTGGCACAGTGAAATGAGATGCACCACCTGGATACAATAATAGCGGATGGAAATTATTCTGCTGCATCATTCATCAGCTGCCCTGTTGATGCAGAGGTTAAGGGAGAGCCTTGAAAATCAATCAGTTCTTGCGCTATGGTGCGTATAGAAAAATAGAGTAAAACCTAGTGCGAAAGAGATAGACAAAGAAAATTTACTATTCTGAGAGCTGGCCTACACAATTTATCTTTCAAGTGTAAATTCGAACTTCGAATAAACCAGGGTGGTCAATAAAATCTGGTTTGTCATCGTCATATATCATATTATTATTTAATTTCTTTATATTAGGCAAATATAATATACCATTGTATCAGGCTTGTATCCCTAAAAGGTAGGTTGAGTTGAGGTTGAGTAGAGATGAGAATTATCTACGATCCAAACTATTCCAAACAACTCAACTCAAACTCATAAAATCGAATTTAGTGGTTCCTAGGGTTTGAGTCCCAGTCGAAATTCGAACCCAAAACTTTTTGCTAACTCATTACAAAATTTTATAAAGCAATTTTATTTATTAATTTTATACATATTTTGTTACAGAACATCGCATCAAGTGGACTGAGCGACAAACATGCTTTTTTATGATTAATATAAAGAAACTACTCAAACCTCTTGGACCAGAAAAATTAAAGGATTATGGGCAAAAAATAATTATTTAAGACAAAGTTAAACGGATACGAACGAAAATGCACAACGACTTTCAGAGACATATTTTTTTTCTTTTTTTTTTGCTATTCAGTTGATATAGGTAGTTATGCTTTAGTCACTGTTCCGATTTCAGCTGTACCGTACCCAAAACTAGTGCCATCTATATGATTATGTATGTACTATGAATAAATGTCAGTGAAATAACTTTTTCATTTATCTTTAGTAAAATTAGAGAAAAATTAGGAACTTATAAACCCAGGATCCGCAGAAGTTATAAATTATTGCTACTGTAACGGTGTTACGCACGAATGGATCGTAGGCGCGTAGCAGCTACGATATGAAAGTTAACGATAGGGGTGTGATCTCTAGGGTACAAACTGTACAGATTATTATTATATTTATTAATATCATTATCAATGCCCTGCAAAACTGTTTAAACAGTTAGTCTGCAGGAAAGAGTCTCTAGTAATAACATGTATATCTAATAGTAATATGTACGTATTTCACAATAAGTGTATCACATAAATTAACCAAATAATAAGTACCATGAATTAGCCAGGACACGAGTCTAAAAGGTAATGTTTAAGTTTTTTTTTTAATTTACTTTTATTTGGTTCGAGACGGAAACAGTCTTTAGTGGGTATTGCGCTGGTTAGACAGTACCCAATCTCTCTTTAGGTTTTTCGGAGCTGGGTGACTAGCTGAAGAATCATCATCATCATTTCCCAAGCGTTATTCCATTTTTCACGGGGTCCGCTCACTAAGGCTGCTTTTCCACCAGAGCTGTGTGAGGTAGCTAAGCGGTGTGCGAGGAAAAAATCCACCAGTAGAATCACTTCATTTTCCTAACCTCGCTCAGCTCAGCTCTGGTGGAAAAGGGTTTAGCGAACCTATACATTTCCACAGCACAGCTACATATCCTCGTAGGACACATTTTACTCGCACAGTCCTGGTGGAAAAGCAGCCTTAACCTGAAGATGTAATAGGGTGATAGGTCTGGCTTAAGAAAAAAGTTATCCTCACCCTTTGGGCAGCTTCCGGCATCTGTTCTGGAACTCCATGAGCTCATTATTGATTTCTTCGATGTTGACCTCGCCCCAGGGGATGTCATAGTAACTGCTGACGCGGTCGATGACGTCATTGTACAGTTTGTATAACTTCTGGAGGAGATTCAGCTCCTTGCGGATCTGCGCCAGTTCTGGGTACTCCGTGTGCGGGAGACCGAACAGTTCCTCCCCATTCTGGTACGTCTGCAGCTTGCGCCACATGCCGTCGAACCGATTCTGATCACAAAAGTCAAAAGAATAATCGCTTTTCAAAAAGACCAGTAAGATATGGATGCATGGGAGTCTTAGAACTAATATTAGGCAGCTAAATTACTCAATTGTATAACAATATTTTAAGTATTTCTTTTTAAAAAAAGAACTTCGTTTTTAAGCAAACAACGCCGAGGTTTTTCTTGCAGCCCGGCTATACAGATTGTGAGAAGCTGCAGTAGTTTTAGGCGGATGAGACGTTCGTGAAGTAAAAATTGACGATTCAAAGTGTAACTAAGTTACCTACTGGATAAAGATATTTTTGAATTATTTTTTTAATCGTCACCATTATATTCTTATTGGGGTAGTCAGAGGTACATCAATCTAAAGATGAACTAATAACCTACATCTAAACGAGCTTTTTGTTAGACCAACGTGATAGATGAGTCGTATCGCCATCTATAATAGTCGAGCTAACTGTGATAATGAAAATTGCACTTAAGATAAATTAATAACTCATTGGTGCAAGGTGGACCGACGATCTGGTGAAGGTCGCGGGAAGCCGCTGGATGCGGGCAGCGCAGGACCGATCGTCGTGGAGATCCTTGGGGGAGGCCTATGCCCAGCAGTGGACGTCATACGGCTGATGATGATGGTGCAAGTCCGTTACCGGGGTTCGAACCGGCGCTCTCCGGTTGAGAAGCAAGCCGGTGTACCGCAGGACTACAGTGACACTCCAAATGGCCAAGAAAGAAGATAAAAGAGGAAGAAGAGTGAAGAAAAGCCAGTAACATAAGCAAATTGCCAAATTGCCAGGTCATTTTTTAGACGTGACTTATTGAAGATTTGCCACAGTAACTACTTGGCCGGATAAAGGCCAAGTCAGGAGTGTTCTAAACGGAGATTCAAAGATATATGTTTAAAATATAGTTCGTGTCACGAAAACATGCCCCGCGTCCGGAGCGCCATTGTCGCAAATTCTGCACAGAATTATTATGACTTGTCAATTAGTTTCATCAAAAACCGTTAACTTCTTTCGTGGTGTGGATTATTATTTTAAACCTATTTCACCTTTCGTTTTCGTTTTGTAATAACACTGTTAATATTTATCTATCTAGATAGATAAAACTGGTAACGCAGGGTCGGACGTAAACTTGAAGGCTCACTTTTAAGCTCGGTGGTGAGTCCAAGCTTGAGTTTCTCGGTGGAAACGGCGAGGCAGTTCCCAACGATGAGCACCTCCGGCTCATCGTTGGGAAAAATAATTGGAAGAAATAAATTAATATAAGCATTAGCAAGCAAAAATAAATATAACGGGTGAAAGGGAACGATAGTGGAAGAAGTGAAAAAGGTCACGATTGTAATTCCGCAGTCTCTGCCTACTTTTAAGAAATGTTTTTTTCATACAGTGTTATTTTAATGCCAAACAAATCAAAATTTCCAAATTGGAGATGTCCTTAGAAAAGGTTCAGTACGATCTATTCTGTACCGGCGTGCGGCTATGAAGAGATTGATGAATGTGGAGAAAGCAAGAGAAGTGTGTCAGGATCGAAGCAAGTGGAATTCTATAGTCTATGCTTACCCCGGTGGGAAATAGGCGTGAGTTTATGTATGCGTGTGTATGTATGTTATTTAAATAGTTGAAGTTGTTATCGTGGAGTCCTTTAAAAATAAATAATGAGTTTCTTCTTTCTTCCTCTCTTTCTAACTTTACAGACCTGGAAGAGTATGAGGCGGTCGGAGGCTTCCCGGGGAGACAGTCCTGACTGCATGGGCCCGGCGTGTCGGTACTCGTGAACATACTCCGCGTTGTCCTCGCGGAACCTGGATAACATTCCTTCTTAAAAGTATGCTTTCCTAGTCATCATCATCAACTCTCTAACATAACAGGGAGACCGCTCAGCTAACCTACTAGATGTTATAAATGGAGATGGTGCACACCAGCGCTCTCTTGGGAATCTTGTCCAAGTACTACAAGACCCTTGTGAATCTACTGCATTGTACAACATTGTATGTAGGAAATACAGGTTGTGAGAAGCTGCAGAGTTTTAGGCGGATGAAACGTTCGTTATGTAAAAATTGACGATTCAAAGTGTAACTATGTTACCTACTGAATAAAGATATTTTTGAATTTGAATATGAAAGTGAGAATACTATGGAAGGATAATAAATAGGAATTTGATTGTTTATGGTATGAAAGGAGGGTGGTAAATGAATGGGACGTAAGGCAGTTTTAAAAAGTAAGAAAGGCGAGTCTATGGTGCGATGTCGGTCGGGTGACAGGATTTTGTTAAAATATAAGGAGTAAAGATATTTAAAATATCCCGTGTTATTTCTATATCCCACATGTATACCTATAATATTGTATACCTGTCGAGGTTGTTCTTGAGGTCGTCTTCGAACTGCGGCTGCATCCGCAGCAGCTGCACGTGTGAGGCGAGGGCCGTCGCCTGTAGCTGCTGCCAGGTGTAGCGCAGGTTGTCAACCTGCTCCAGGTCTTCCTTGCTCACCGGCAGCTCGTACCGGGTGATAACGTTGAACGCTTCCTGTACAAAAGTATAGTTTTCTTCTCTCGTGTCGGTTGTGAGATCAATGAATGACCTTATCAACCCGGTCTCGTCAGGTATATATTCCAAAAAAAACTTTGTGATCGATCCCAAATTTAGTTGAAGTAAGATGATTCGTGCTTCGAAGCCCGGAGGGCACGTGAAGCAGTCGGCCCCGGCAGCTATTTACTTAATAGAATAGAATAGAATAGAATAGAATAGAATAGAATAGAAAAAGTTTATTATAAATATAAAATTTAAAAAAATATAAAATTTATTATACAAAAAAAAAATATAAAATTTATTATACTTAAATAAGTATCTATGTAATCGTTGCATGAACCATGTCAGGGGCTTTCGGCAGCTCAATAATTATAACCCAGACATAACGACTTCAGAGTTAGTTTACTAATAGCAAATCGTTACTAGTTTCGATATTGCACTCGCATTTTGGGATTTGGAAGATTGGTCAGAGATCGCTATTGCATTTCCAAGGATTTCCGAACCCATCAAACTTTTTACCGTACCTCGACAGGATCTATCTTGAGCTCCATATCGACCTCCTGCTCGCGGATCTTCTTGAGTGTCTCCATGACGGTACGCACGTCGTCGAGGTCGCGCACTGGTCGCTCTAACTTGCGCTCCAGATCGTTCATGATAGCGTAGACGTAGTCCATCTCCCGTTTGTACTTCTTCCTCATCGCCTGGCTTATCCTGTGCGTACCATCTGAAAAGTATTGATGCCTTCAACGGGTTAAGAAATAAAAATGTAAGGTCCAGAAAATTACCGAGTCGGCTCAAATTCAATGTTATTCGTTAGTAAGCGCATCACTAGAGAACGGCTCGGGTTATTTGAACAACTCTCAAATGAAAAAAAATTATAGTGTTATTACAAAAAGAAGATTCAAAGATATATGTTTAAAATATAGTTCGTGTCACGAAAACATGCCCCGCGTCCGGAGCGCCATTGTCGCAAATTCTGCACAGAATTATTATGACTTGTCAATTAGTTTCATCAAAAACCGTTAACTTCTTTCGTGGTGTGGATTATTATTTTAAACCTATTTCACCTTTCGTTTTCGTTTTGTAATAACACTGTTAATATTTATCTATCTAGATAGATAAAACTGGTAACGCAGGGTCGGACGTAAACTTGAAGCCTCACTTTTAAGCTCGGTGGTGAGTCCAAGCTTGAGTTTCTCGGTGGAAACGGCGAGGCAGTTCCCAACGATGAGCACGTCCGGCTCGGTGGCGAGCTTGGCCTCCAGCTCGCTGTGTCGCTTCAAAGCCAAGTCGAAGTCGTTCAGGTTCCACGTCAGGAGCTGCCGCAGCGTCTTCTCACACTTCCACAGGTAGTGGTACGGCCGCCAACGCTTTACCAGCGTGTTGAGATCCTGGTAATGACACCTCATATCGTGGCGGACTTTGCTAACTGACGCATCTTAAAGTGATTTTTCTCTTACTGATAATTGTAAAAGGTGCAAATCAGTTACGCCAAAAATTGCAGATACGTCAGTTCGCGACATTAGAGACGTTATGCTAAAATCCATCAAGCCGCTTAAACTTCAGAGCGTGCGGAAATAGAACATACTCTGTCGAAAAACGTAACTCTATAATTGTTCTGATTATGACTGTTCATTTTTAATAAACAATAAATAATAAATAATAATATTTTTTTTTTATTTTAAGTGAAATAGAGTTTTTGTATTGTATTATAACTCTCCTTCTGGCGCAGGCTCACGACTCTATTGAGCTAGTTAGAGGTATAGCCATCGCATGTTGAATTAAACTGGCGATTCATGGACTGTAAGTTGATACTAGCGTTAGAAGATACGGGGATAGTAGTAAACGAGTATGTTTTAGTCAAGTATTATTATAGGTTATTTCCGTAGTAAGCAGATTGTCGTGGTTTCTGCCTACTCAACCGGAAAATAAGCATGAGCGTACAGTATTTAATAAAAACTGATATATTTAAATGAATGGAATCTATATTTGTTGAATATTTTATAATTAGTCTTGGAATGTGCAAATGGCGCCTTGGCCTAGTTGTAAATGATGAGCGATATGGGTTTGACATGACACCTTATGCCAATCCCATTTACTTTTATCATGTTCATGGACTATTGTTTGGAGTACTCACTACTTTGACATTCTGTGTGCAGGTGGACAGTAAGGAGAGCGTCTTGACGATCTCCTTGTTCTCCATGATGTGGTTGTAGAAGTTCTTCTGCTGGTAGGGGAAGGAGGGCTTCTCCTCCGACTCGAGCCGATAGTGCTTCTTCCTGCGCATCTTAGCCGCCTCCATGACCTTGAGAGACTTCTGGGCCATGGCCACATTGGGCGCCGAGACCGATTGCACCTGTTCGTCAAGCTTCGTGACTACTTCTAGCAGCTGGTTCGACTGGTGGCCCGCCAGCTTCTTCCAGCCAACCTAGATCAGCAGCAGCACAACACAACGCAACAAGCACACCAAGTGACGCAACCAAACAAACGACAAGCGTGGACAAGACACAGACACATGTGGTACACATCACACAAGACAATTAACGTCACAAAGGAAGAGTGAAAAACACAAATGTTAGTAATCGTGATATTTACACACATGCGTCGAACGATTGTAAACCTAGAACACAATGTGAATAAGTATTAGATTTTCTGTAAATAGCAATGCATGTACAACAGCTACGTCATTATTCATGTCACAACAAAAACTTCCTAATATTCTGCATTCTTTTAACACCTATTGGGGTTATCATCTCATCCACGTCAGACAGAGTATTGCGGGGTAGAAGGCAAGAAGGAACCACTGCCGCATATCCCATAAAAAGTGTCTAAGGGTGGTATTAATCAACTAATCTCTGCTGAGCATGCCCTCAAAATCATGCTCAAGTCAATTTTTTTATATAAGAACTGTCACATTGGCATGATCTTGAGGAAGTCTCGAAGCTGAGATTAGTTTATTTATATCACCCTAAGAAAGGCTATTGATGACAATCTATTTAACAAGGCGATTCAGTAGCTTCACACCAATAAATGTCTCCCAGTGCTCCGAAAACTCATCCATCAGGAGCACAAAACATTCCCAGGGATGCATTTTATACACGAATAATAGAGATTATAGAGAAAGTGTATAGTGTGCTAATCTGTGCAGTATACCCGGGAGGTAGTCTTGCCACCGCTCCACTGCGCCACGCCCTTGGCGAGTCCGGAGATGAGCTTTCCGGCTACCACCAGCACCTCTTGAATTTCTTCCAGGGTTGGGTTCACGCACACGTTGGGGATCATCAGCGTCGCCTGCAGCAGGAAGATGGGCTTCTTCGCGCTCGCTACTGGAAAATCGTTAGGGATGTTAGAGTTGGTCTGTAATGCATTCACGCCTTAACTACTCAACTAATTATGATGAAATTTTGCATACGTACACTTTGTCAGGAGTACCGAAGAAGACATAGTATGTCCAGGGACAAATTTAGTTTAATAAGTTACATACCGCGGCAACCAATTTTTTTAACTGCGCATGTCAATTACAAATAAATATAGACTCCAAAATTTAATAACGAATATAATAACGAATATAAACACGAGTATAATTAAATTTTAATTTTAAATTTTAATTACCAAATTAAAATATTCGGTTAATTTTTAACCATCTAACCTACGGACTTCTATCCCTACGTCGTTCTTCTCCCTATGTCGGTCTCCACCCTATGTCGGTCTCCCCCTATGTTGGTCTTCCCCCTGTCGATCGTCATCGTAGTGATATTTATACACAAAATCACGCCTAATGGACACAGCGATAAGTTATCAGATCACAACTTGCATCCACTTTTAATACAAAATCCTAATATACGGGCATATGAGCTTCACCCATATAAAATTGGTCCATTATGTTGGAGTGGTCACAATTCGTTACACTGAATATTGGCAAGTTGCAGCGTGCGTGGGCTTGAAAATACGGGCTACCCCTAGGAACGCAGAAGACGTTAGAAGTTATGATTTATGACGTAGCAGCCGGTTACTCAAATCTGTAGTGTTAGAGCGAAATAAAACATATCTGTTTCACTCAATACAATTCATATTTTTCTATTCATTATTGCACTCACACTAAGCAATGTATATTTGATATACTACGCAACACTTATTACGATGTGCCGTTATTGCCTAGGGCTGAGCATTTAAGTATTCTAATTTATAACAGAAAACTCAGTAAGCTATTTCTTAGCTGTATTGTTATGTCATTATAATTAACTATTTGCACGTATCGGAAGCATCTTATCTTAATAAATAAGACCCTCAATTAACATAAATAAAAATAAGTTTAAAAATTAAAATTCGACTACGGAAAAATGACGCTCTAATATGTATGAAACGAAAAATAGGTATTTCTCTTTATTACTCTGAAATTCGTAGTCGGGTTTTTGTTTTTGAACTTATATTTTTTACTTATATCTTTCGCACACACAGACACACACAAGCTCAAATTACTCAAAATTACTTAAATTGATCTCATTATATCAAAATAAAACAGAAGTAAGTAATTCTGCCCGCGACTTTGTTTTAAACCAAACGATAACCATCAAATTAGTAACTTTAATGCATACTATAATGTTAAGAGTATATCATATTTGTTTGGACCGAATATTCGCCGTACGATAGTAAATTAGGCAAAAATAAAATTCCACAGCCCTGGGGAATGTGGGAGGAAGTACGATTTGCATGAATGGAGTGAACGTGTCTGGGACGTGGAGCGTGGGCGGTGGAGCAGCGATGGGGATCCGGGGAGCAGCAATGCTAGGAGTGCCTACGATTTTCATTCAACAGTTTGAAAAATTTTCGTAGTACACTTGCTAGAATTTAAAACGGGCACAAACAATTCACACCCGTAATTTCTATCGGATACAAGCCACCAGTCGCAGACACAGAGCGCGCGTCGCGATAAATAATTACTTAATGATTACTACGTAACAATTAAATCACCTTTTTTTGACGTGATTTATTGTAGATTTGCCGCAGATGACATTAACCATTACTATTCGCATAATTTAATGATACTAACATAGAATAAGTCATATTACTAACAACTATGGAATTTATATTTTCTGAAATACATTATTTGAATTAGAATTTGAATTAACTACTTGCCCGGACAAATGGGGAGCGCTGACGGCTCTCACCCGGTACAAAATTTAAGACAACAGGGCTGAGGGTGAACAGTTGGGCGCCAACCTCGGCTCACGGCGTCGTCTGAGAGGAAGAATATTTTAAGCGATAAGCGCTGAATGAAGGAGAATAAATCACCAAGAACATCGATTTTACCTACCAGGATGTGCCTAAAACTCAAACATATAGTAGGCTAGTTTCCAACTAGTCAAATCAGTTACTTTTTACTAAACGTCAAAACATGAAATTACTATGGAATTTGTATGAAAAAGCGCACTGTGACGTCATAGAAAAACGTGACAAAATATCGGACTTATTATTACGTTTTTCTTGACTATTCATAAAAGTTAAATAGAAAAGAAATTATTTTCGTTACTTTTAGACCTGTCTTTATTTTATAATTTATCTTGAACCTAGTACACGACCCAGTTGTTATAGTTTCGCAATGCGCGGCATAGCAGGGCCACAGGCGGCCCGACGCTACTGCCTGAACACTTTTAGGAAGGATAGTAAAGAACGCGCGCAAGTATATGATTCTTTAGCCAAACAAAATCTTACCACTTTCAAATCCCATTTTTTCTTAGTTTTCAATAATGAAGCCTGGTTTTCTAATGAATTTAAAATAAAAGGAGGCTCTGAGATCGAAGCCTCTGTTTTTAATATATTATTTTTTCAACTACCACAGATGCCCCACGCTGGGCGCCAATTTTACTAACCTTTATTTTTTGCTTTATAGTGTGACGAAGTCACAATCGAAAATAAAACGAGCTTTAAATCTTACAATAACTACCTGCTTAATTCTTACTTGACTTTTACTTCATATAAATAGTATTAATGAAATATATCATTGGCGCCCAACATGGGGCATATATGGAATTTGGATTTAGTACAGCTGATGTTTTCCTCCGCCTAGGCCGCTATACATATAAAAAAAATATTATTAATAGGCCTCGATGTCTCACTACAGGGCAAAGGTCTCTCTGCCCTTGTTCCATTTCTCCCATCATCTCATTCATCATCATTCACTTCATTCATTCTCATTTTTTATATAAAAAAAATATGTAAAAATATCACACATATATAACATATACAAACACACACAAACATAACATATATATACAAATATTTCACAAATATAACATATACAGCCTCCATGGTCTAGTGGTTAGAGCGTTAGGCTCACGATCTGGAGGTCCGGGTTCGATTCCCGATGGGGACATTGTCGAAATCACTTTGTGAGACTGTCCTTTGTTTGGTAAGGACTTTTCAGGCTTGAATCACCTGATTGTCCGAAAAAGTAAGATGATTCCGTGCTTCGGAGGGCACGTTAAGCCGTTGGTCCCGGCTATTAGCCGTAGAAACACCTCCGCCAACCCGCAGTGGAGCAGCGTGGTGGAGTATGCTCCATACCCCCTCCGGTTGATTGAGGGGAGGCCTGTGCCCAGCAGTGGGACTTATATAGGCAGTTTATGTTATGTTTTCCTAGAAAACGTGGCTATGTGACGAGGGCTATAGTATAATAATATATACAGGGTGTTAGTGACATCGTAACGAAAACTTTGAGCGATGATTGAGACCATGATTCCGAGATGATATCAAGTGGAATTTTCCGTCGCAAAAGTATGGAACAGAAAATAACTTAATAAAAATCCAAAAAATTTCATGAATTTTCCGACTGAAAATTCCACTTGATTTCAACTCAGAATCATGGTCTGAATCATCCCCCTCAGTATTCGTTACGGTGTAACTAACGCCCATACCTACTTGTATGGCTACAATATGTACTTGTGCGGGGTGTAAGTGACATCGTAACGAATACTGATGGGGATGATTCAGCTAATTATTCTGAGTTAATATCAAGTGGAATTTTTCATCGCAAAAGTATAGAATTTAAAATAATTTTAAAAACTAAAAAAAATCATGAATTTTGCGACGGAAAATTCCACTTGATATGAACTCAGAATCATGGTCTGAATCATCCCCCTCAGTATTCGTTACGATATCACTAACACCCCGTATAATACACCTAGTAAATTAAAGAGACGGAAAATTATTTTTGATTGCCGGTAAATAAATCGGGTTCGACTTTGACATAAAAACACTTCAAGCATGCCGACAAAAAGGAAAACTTGAGCTTTACGTTCAATAGAAAGGAAAATCAGCGCATTAATTATCTGGATAAAATTAATACTACTACCTATTTAAAAGAAGTAAAGAAAATAAATTCATATCTGTTAAAATTATTTGTTAAATGTCTTGTGAAATCAGTTGGGAGTTCATGTCGGGTGCTGTGTGTGTGATGTGGGTGATTCTGTTTTGCGAGCCTGCGTTGTCAGGCTAAGCCCCACCCCCGCCGCCCCGCGGAGAGGGTGCTCCGCGCCGGGTGAACGGGGAGCCGCCGCACTCTTCCTGCTCACGGAAATTACACTTGCAATTACGAATACTGCATTTCAAATTATTACTAAAAAAAGGCCCCGTGAATCCGTCTCATTACATAACCAAGAAGCGTTTAATACAGTTTTCTATATAGAAAGCCCGGTTTTGAGTATTTAAGACGATTAGGAAGCTGCGGTTTAACAAAAGTCCTTAAACGCGATATCGAAGTTTTCCCAGGTTGGAAGTATATATACCGAGGACGATGTTCGTCTGAGGGGCGGACCGTCTCTACTTGGTAAGCTGGCCTGCACTGTGCCGGTTTGATACAGTGACTAATATTGACAGAGATGAAATTCTCTGTCCCATGTTTCGATGTGACGGATTGGTCAACCATTGCGTGGGACTGTAAAGCCCCTCGCAAACACCACCACAGTAGAGTATTTGCCTGCCCTTTTGCATTTTCACAACAATCTATTGTTGTTTCGTGAGTAAATGTGTTTTTGAAAGATCGGTTCCAAATATTACTTTTGGACTAAAAAAAAGATGAAGGTAAATACGACAAAGTTTTGGCTTTAGGTAAGTCCTAAATCTCATCAAATCTAATCTCAGACCGAGCACTTGTTGAAGATATTTCTATATGTAATATTTATATTGTTGTTATATTTTGTGTTAATATAATAAAAAAATAAAGTAACAAAATATGTCAAAAGATACACGAGTTACAGAATATATTGCGATTTCACTGCTGCATTTATCTTTTCGATGTGTTATATTTTTAATACTCAAACTGTGAAATTGTAATTTAAATTTTATATGTTAACTTGCCCGTAAAAAAAAACCTCCACCAACCCGCAGTGGAGCAGCGTGGTGGAGTATGCTCCATACCCCCTCCGGTTGATTGAGAGGAGGCCTGTGCCCAGCAGTGGGACGTATATAGGCTATTTATGTTTATGTTTATGTATGTTAACTTGGATACGAACCCTTTTGAGTATTGCCCTCTGCCGTGAGTTAATGAACAGCATAGCGGCGCGCCATCTCAGGTTATCAGCTTAAACTATGTACGATGCAACCAACGGCAACGCAACAAGTGCAGTCACAGTCACATGAATGTGATTTGTTTGTTTCTCTTCGGAGCCACGAGGCGCATTCTATTTATAAAAATAAATTGAAAATGCAATATAATTGTTATATAATTGTTGTGTTTCCACTTTGAGTATAAGATATAAAAGTAAGCAGAAAGCCCAGTTTTGAGTATTTAAGACGCTCAGGAAACTGCATTTAAACGAAAGTCCTGAAACGCGATATCGAAGTTTTCTCAATTAGAGATATATATACCGATGACGATGTTTGTCAGATGGGCGGACCGTCTCTACTTGGTAAGCTGGCATGCACTGTGCCGGTTTTATGCAGTGGCTATAATATTGTCCCCTCGTGTTTCGATGTGACAGAATGGTCATTCATTGTGTTGGACTGGGAACGTCCCTCGCAAACACCACCACAGTAGAGTATTTGCCTGCCCTTTTGCATTTCAAAACAGTAATCTGTTATTGTTTTGTGAGAAAAGGACTTTTTAACAAGCAGATTATTTAGATTGCAGCATTTATTGTTTAAAATTATTTTTAAAGGCAAACTAAATAGTATCGGCCCAAAACTTGGCAACAAGTATGGCGCTATCTGCAGCGCTCATCAGATCCTCCTGCGTGCAGGTGTTCGGGCACGCAGGACACGATGTAAGATGTTCCATCGTTTGGGGAACAGTGTCGCACTTGCACTTTAAGTCTGAGCCGCGACAGATGAAATGAAATGAAAAATGTTTTTATTATCAGAAAACATTACAATGAGGCCTACGAATAAATAATGAGGCACATATAGTAGGATGGGTACTCATATTAAAAATATAACCAAATGAACGGAGGTACCCAAACTAGGCGGAGCCTGTTTGGGAACCTGCCTTAGGAATCCGTAAAAAAATCATCTGTCTCTTTCTGTGCAGTACTGTGAGAGAGTGACGGGTAACGTATGTTGAGGCCAGAAAGAGTAGCGCGCTTACGGTGCTAAACCCGCAGATTACTTATTTACTCGTTAAGGTTGTGTTTCATTTAAATGACTAGAACTCACGAGTACGTGTACAAAACTGAATGCGATTTCACTCTGTAGCAGTACTAGGATCATAGAAACACCAGGAGAGTTATTCATTATTTATGTACACACACACACATCCCAATCAATACGACATACGACACAACTGACGCATTGATGTATGTACAATTATGTTACGATTGACAAATCAATCCGGATCGTATAGAACGATAACAAGGTGCATTCAAATGCACAAGACGTAAAAACAAGTAATATAACGCGATTCTATAAGGTGAGCATAATTTCATTTTGCAGATAGGCCGCTATACATATAAAAAAATATTATTAATAGGCCTCGATGTCTCACTACAGGGCAAAGGTCTCTCTGCCCTTGTCCCATTTCTCCCATCATCTCATTCATCATCATTCACTTCATTCATTCTCATTTTTTATATAAAAAAATATGTAAAAATATCACACATATATAACATATACAAACACACACAAACATAACATATATATACAAATATTTCACAAATATAACATATACAGCCTCCGTGGACTAGTGGTAAGAGCGTTAGGCTCACGATCTGGAGGTCCGGGTTCGATTCCCGATAGGGACATTGTCGAAATCACTTTGTGAGACTGTCCTTTGTTTGGTAAGGACTTTTCATGCTTGAATCAGTTGATTGTCCGAAAAAGTAAGTTGATTCCGTGCTTCGGAGGGCACGTTAAGCCGTTGGTCCCGGCTATTAGCCGTAAAACACCTCCACCAACCCGCAATGGAGCAGCGTGGTGGAGTATGCTCCATACCCTCTCCGGTTGATTGAGAGGAGGCCTCCCAGGTAGCACACTGGCTGATTAAATGTCGAACCTTCCTCTTATTTAAGTGTAAAAGTGTTATATAAGATGTTTAATGGTTTTTTTTAGCTTCCATAGGCTGTTATGAAACTTTGAAATAAGTTAGTTAATCAATGGTTGGTAAAAGGTACATCTAAAATACGTAATTAAGCTGTGGACTGCATACGAGTTCATAGTTAGTGTTTTATAACGTTTTTTGCTGTTGAATGGCTGAAAAATATTCTTTTATAACGGCAGCTGGTTAATGGTACGGCCCAGTGGTGTTCTAACGCTTAAAGCTGGTGAAGGCATCTTTTATCAAGCTTTTACACTACTTGTGGTCTATTTTGAAACCAATAAACAGACTTCTGGTTAAAGCTGTAAAATAAATACTTTAAACAGCCTGCAGCTGCTTAAAATACGTTAAAGTATAATTTAATTACTCCTGAAGCTGTAAAAGTATATCGAGTCGTATATTTTAACAGCTTGGATTGCAAAGCTGTTTTGTGTAATTTTACAACATACATACATACATACATAAACTCACGCCCGTAATCCCAAATGGGGTGGGCAGAGCCACAAGTAATCAAAGACAACTTGCAGCCACTGTTGATACGAAGTCCTAAGATGGATATGATGAACCTTAATTTTACAAGTGGCTTATAATTCTTGTAGAAACGTAGTGTCATTTATGCGTACTTTTATAAAGATTATCACATTTCGGCAAACCCTTATGGAACTTGTTGCTCTTGATGACTCAGGTTTGGGCTGTGATCCGCCATTCAGAACAAAGGATTTTATATATAGATAGATAATACCGGTTTAACGGTTTTTATTATTTGCCAAAGGAGCCCTAATATGCTGCATAAAGTAGTTGCTGAAATACGATATACCTCATTAGTCATTAGAACTGCGTACCCCAAAACCTTGTAAAAACTAAAAGTGTAATTGAAAGTATCTTATGCAGAACATAAGCAGCCTGTGGCTGATTATTGGTATTCTTTTCAGCAAATAGAATCACAAGATATTTTTTCAACGACTTAAGCTGAAACCTTATGGACGCCATAACTAACCTCAAAAATACAGTTTGTATCAAATTTTAAATCCTAAATTCTTCAAAACTACACATTTATTTCACATAATAACTATGTTTTAACTTAAAGTACGTTCATAAAAGGGTATTATATATGATTACAAGTAAAATTTTACCAAAAGCTTTTTCACTCGAAACTTATCTACACATTTCTTTCAATATAATTAAATAATTCTAAGGGCGCATCAATTATTAGTTATAAATTAGTATATACTACACGATAAAGTTGCACTCGCAATCTGAACTTATTATAATAATCACTGGTTCAAGTTACCGTAACTCGAAGCAGTAATATTTTAATTAAAAATGGATGCCCTGTCGCTGTTGAATAGAAACTTATTCTTCTGTCGTTAAAAATTTAAAAATATTAAATATTTTTATATGGAAAGCTGAAAAAAACGTTTCAACTGGATACCGGGTACGTCAAAAGCTGCGCAAGCGCTGGATATGGTAATCTTAAACATATTGAAACGTTTCGAAAGTGTTTATTGCAGCTTTAATTAAGCCTTTATTAACGTAAACCACAGCCTATTTTCAGCCATTATAATACCAAAGGCTGGTTAATTTGGGGCCCTTTTTGGCTGAAAAAGCGCTTTTTCAGCTTTAATACAGCCAATTTAAATACCGTCATACAGCATTGATATTCTTAACCAGCACTTGTTCAGCGCTTATGCAGCAATTTTGTGCTACCTGGGCTGTGCCCAGCAGTGGGACGTATATAGGCTATTTATGTTTATGTTATGTTATGTAAAAATATAATAAAAAGAAAAAAACAGTCTATTAAAAAGCTCTATGACGCAGGTACTTAGCTCGTCACGCGATGCTTTACTTCTGACTACCCCAATTAGTAATTATAGTCATGACCTCATATTCGTATTTATTTATTTATTTCTATAATTATTGAATTTTAAGTTAACTAAATATAAAGATATTAGTTAGATATTGCGTGCCTTTCATACTTCCATAATATAATTAAAAAACATGGTTACACATTAAGTACCACATTTAAATTAAGAATTAAAAACTATTATGATTTTAACAGGTTTTTTGGAATTTTTAGTTTATTATTTTACAGGCAAAACGGTGTAATCGTGCAATTGCGTGAATTCACGAAGACGGCCTGAAACGCGAAAACATCCGCACTAATACCAGGTTGTCAGGATTCGCAGGAGCTGTTCGAGGCTGTACGAGAAAAGCCGCCCGAGTGAGTGAGAATAATTTTCAGTTTACGCTGCATTGTTCATAACAATCTAAATTCACCGTTATTGCTTTCCGTTAGGGGTATCTTTCGGTCACTCCCGTTACTTTTACTCCCTCATCCCCTAACCCTGGTATTTTCCCCGTTATTGCACAAGATTTAAGGCAGGTTATTGAATAAAGCTTATGGTTAACTCGAGTGAATGAAGCACGTGAAAGGAACTTGTAGCACGCATGCGCACTGAGCTCTGCGTTGGCAACATCGGACACAAATGTACAGGCAACGTGGAGCAAACACGTCGCGGTACCAGGTTCGCAGAAACATGCAGAGGTGTTTGTTTACGATACTAACAACACTCTTGCATGTTGCTGTGCATTTGCTTATGAATGAAGAGGTTGTTTGTTAGCTTTTTGTTGGTGATTCTCGAGTATTATCCCTTCAATTCACGTTCGTAAATCCATGTTCGTATCTGGTTACCAAAAGTCAGTTAACATGGATTAAAGGGAATTATCTTGATGATTTTGTTGAACTTCTAACTAAACAAACAACCAAAAAATACTGACTCTTATAAAAAGTGATCAGTGGTACCACGCAATATAACATAAGGAGTATTAAATCTCTATTTATTAACATAAAAGAGGTGGCGAGGGACTCAGTGGAAGTGAAAGTAGCCGACAAGAGTCGAAATGCGCATGCTCAGAAAATAGCTCAAGCTCCGGATAAAATGAGGCTGAACAGGCTAAAGCAACCAACAGATGATAAACGCAAAGAAGTTCGAGATGAAAACATCGTCCTCGGTGTTGGCAACCCAACAAATTTACTTTTTTATATTATTTTAATATGGCAATAATTGTGTCTCTCTCTCTGCTACGAACCATTACAACAACGACATTGTGCTCCTCATTTAATTATAATAAATATTAATTATCAGTAACAATTAGTGCGTGTTATTAAAGTAGTGCATTAGTGGACCCACAACAGTGCTACAATCCAACAAATATTTAAGTTCGGTGCACCTAGTACCGTACACTCGGTATATTACCTCTAAATGGGAAAACTTCGTTAGCGCGTTTCAGGACTTTCGTTCATTTACATCGCTTTCGTTCATTTTCGAACATCATCGCCCGATTTCGAAAGTGTTCACGGGGGTTGTTGAACTTCAAATAAACAATTACGAAATTAAACTTATCAGCGTAGGTACCCTTCATTCTGAAGTGGAATCGTAATTCTTTATAGTAGGCTATATTCATAAGTTTTAATTCTTTTTTTGTTTTCGAGTTCATATTTGGATCATCATGATTATCAAGTCGAGGAGCTCGGTGGCGCAGCGGTTAACGCGCTCGGTTTGCGATTGTTGAAGTAAAGCAACTTTCGCAAAGGCCGGTCATAGGATGGGTGACCACAAAAAAAAGTTTTCATTTCGAGCTCCTCCGTGCTTCGGAAGGCACGTTAAGCCGTTGGTCCCGGCTGCATTAGCAGTCGTTAATAACCATCAATCCGCACTGGGCCCGCGTGATGGTTTAAGGCCCGATCTCTCTATCCATCCATAGGGAAGGCCCGTGCTCCAGCAGTGGGGACGTTAATGGGCTGATGATGATGATGATGATGATGATTATCAAGTGCTCAGCGGTGAAGGAAAACATCGTGAGTACTCTAGTACTAAGCACTAGGTGTGAAATGAAGGACTTTCCAATCGACGTTCCCCAAACACACGATAGATAGCGTTGTTCACTTTTAACGTGATAATTACCTGTTTTCTCATTGCTGGGGTACATAATTATTCAAAAATGTAATGTAATGGCAGAAGCATGATATAAAACTAATTGTTGTTTGATATTTGGATCACATTATGTATAGAATGATGTTGCTACCTATATTGCTTCTCTTTAATGATCAGAATAATAATGGGTGGTTGTAATTGTACCTCGGTGTAATAAAAAGGGCCGTTATTTACACCCAAAAACAAAGATAAAAGATGCATATATCTGTTATCTGTTGTCGAAATCACTTTGTGAGACTGTCCTTTGTTTGGTAAGGACTTTTCAGGCTTGAATCACCTGATTGTCCGGAAAAGTAAGATGATTCCGTGCTTCGGAGGGCACGTTAAGCCGTTGGTCCCGGCTATTAGCCGTAAAATCACCTCCACCAACCCGCATTGGAGCAGCGTGGTGGAGTATGCTCCATACCCCCTCCGGTTGATTGAGGGGAGGCCTGTGCCCAGCAGTGGGACGTATATAGGCTGTTTATGATATGTTATTTTTATTTTTATTTTTTATTTTTTTATTTTTAGTTATATCTGTTATCCATGAAATTAAAAGTTCAAACGAAGAAAAAACTTAACAACGCCATCTATCTTGTTTTTGGGGAACGCCGATTGGAAAGTCCAAGTACGCATGCTCATTACGCTGCTAGCTCGATGAAGTTGGCTGAACACTGGCTGTCCACTGGATGTTGTTTTACCAGGGGATAATAAACTACAGGGGGTTGTATCGGCCATTCTGCTTCCAGTTCAATGCGGTTAGTTTTCCGGGTCATAGCTCTGCCCCATCTTGGTGGTCTAGTGGTTAGAACGCTGTTGGGCCCCTGATCCGGACTCCGGAGGGCAAGGGTTCGATTCCCTGTGGGTATATGTCATACAAAATATCACTTTGTTCTGATGATTTGTTGACTTGAAACCATTAATGATTGATTTTTGATGAACACCTTTTCAAGACACGTTTATACAATGAGACTTTCCAGCAGGGCTAACATGGGCAATGCAATGTGATATTATCGATCAATTCGATTGTCGAAATCGTAAAGTTTATCATTTTCCATAAGTGTTCACGATACTGCTGTATTTTTGGGAATTACTTTGGACGCTAAGTTGCAATGGAGTCCTCATATTGATAAGTTGTCCAAAAGGCTCAGCTCAGCAGCATTCGCGGTCAAAAAAAATCGTTTAATAACCGATGTAGAAACCGCGCGATTAGTTTATTTTGTCTACTTCCACAGTCTAATGTCGTACGGCATCTTGCTGTGGGGTCATGCTGCAGATGTGAACAGCATTTTTGTTCTGCAAAAGCGGGCCATTCGGGCGATTTACAAATTGGGACCCAAGATGTCACTTAGAAATAAATTTAAAGAAATTAATATTTTAACTTTGGCATCACAATATATCTTTGAATACTTAATATATGTAAAAAACATATAGAATTATTTGCAAAAAATAGCGATCGGCACATTGTTAATACCCGGAATAAAAATAAACTTGCTTTACAAGTCAGTCGATTACATAAGATTACTAAATCTTTTAAGGGGCAATGTATACGTTTTTACAATAAGATTCCCATTGAAATTCAGAAATTTTTTTTAAAGAACGTCTAGGGCCCATGTGCCGAGGTTTTTCTTGCAGCTTCTTTTCCCCGGCTATACAGGTTGTGAGAAGCTGCAGTAGTTTTAGGCGGATGAGACGTTCGTTATGTAAAAATTGACGATTCAAAGTGTAACTATGTTACCTACTGAATAAAGATATTTTTGAATTTGAATTTGATCGATAAAATTACCGTCACATATTGATTTTTGGAAACGTGGCCTGGGAAGTCCATCATTTCATGTTGCACCATTTTTCCGCTGTGAGTCCCGTACCGACGTTCAATCAAATCACATTAAAACATAATCTAGGCCCAGACGAGATTCTAGATATTATTATAAAAAACAAAAATGTAGTGGTGGCAGTCAGGTCGCAGTGCGCATGCTCGCGAGAGGCCGCCCACCAAAGGCGAGGTGAAGACAGTTCGTAGCGGTACCAGGAGTTGATACTTTCAAGGAGGTCTATTTCCGCGTTGCTACGGGTACTACGGCGTAGCAACATAGCAGGCCGAGCTACGCGGTAGCAGACTTCTTTCAGTTAGAAAAATGGACTGAAGTGTACACGACACAAAATTCACATTTCAACGCTTTATTGTGAGTTGAGTCGAAGTGTGAATCGAGCGAAAACTCAAATATAACAATAATAATCATTGTTCCGCCACCTCTGAAAGTTCTAACTTCATTTTTTTTTAATTGGAGCCATAAAATACGACGTTACTGCCATGCAAATATGCGGGAAAAAATAGGTATGAGCATTTTCTTCTCGCATAATCCGTAACCTACCACATTTTTATTTTTTGGACAACGTAAGTAGAATCTGAAATTTAAAAATACACAAGGCCAAAAGTTACTCAAATACTTCTTTTTCTATCCAAGTTCGCTCAATGTTATTAATTACTGGTCATCATCATCATCATTGGCCTTATACGTCTGTTTCAGAGGATTTATGACGTCATTGTCTCGAAGAAATGCATTTTTTTTTTTAATTACTAGTAAATATTGAAAAAAATATAATATTAAAACTCTATATATTGTTATATGAAAAATGATTAGGTACACCTAAAAAAGCAATTGCGCGGGTATCGTTTCCTCAACGCCTACTCGATAATCGATTGGTAATTAAAATCTTAGTGTGCTTTCGAAATGTGATTATGGAATAAAATAATTATTATGCCTCTAATAAAGATAGTAGTAATTTTGTATAGATACGTAAAACGAGCTCGGTGGCGCAGCGGTAAACGCGCTCTGTCTGCGACTGTTAAAGTTAAGCAACTTTCGCAAAGGCCGGTCATAGGATGAGTGACCACAAAAAAAGTTTTCATCTCGAGCTCCTCCGTGCTTCGGAAGGCACGTTAAGCCGTTGGTCCCGGCTGCATTAGCAGTCCTTAATAACCACCAATCCGCACTGGGCCCGCGTGGTGGTTTAAGGCCCGATCTCCCTATCCATCCATAGGGAAGGCCCGTGCCCCAGCAGTGGGGACGTTAATTGGCTGGTGCCTCTTTCATATCTAAAAAAAAACAACATAGGTAATTACGTCATACGCATGTTTTTAAATTGTTTTTCTTTTAAATACACTATTGTAACGTAATATACATCAAATGCCAGATAAAAGCGAACCTAAACGGATTTAAAAAAAATGTCCTTTGACACGCCTAAAAGTTAAAAGGTAATAAAAAGCGCAGGAATAATGGACAAATACACTTTTTTTGTATAACAGCGATGCTATACTGTCCGTTCCCTTTTTTAAAAAAGGTAGAAGTCTCCGAGTGTAGTAAAGGAATATTTTATTGTACGTATTTTATGTAGTAGTGGCAATATAAAAACCCTCGTTCGTAATACGTGCAAAAATCGAATCGAATATTTGCCATGTACGTACGTATTCGAGACGCGCAAGTTATCGCGACGCACCGCGCCAGCCATCCGGGTCGAAGGCAGAACCGCTCGTGGCGTACCAGGAGACAATATAAAGCTAGGAGGCAACAGTTGGGGCTGGTAACGATGAACTTTGCTGCCCAGGGCGCATGCTCTTGGGACTCGCCGACGACCGGGTCGAAGGCAGGATTGCTACAGCGATACCAGGGGACCAAACATGCCAGAAGATCGGGAGATGGAGGAATGAGGAACCTTGCTGCCACGGATGGAGAGAGTTACGACGACGAAGGCTGCATAGAATAAATTGTATGCTACGTGCTACGTCCACGCTACGTCGTAACGAGATTTATGTCACTCTAAAGAGTAATGAATACCTAAGTACTTCATTATTTTTCTTTATGGTAATGCGGACCAAATCAGCCCTGTTTAGATTATGATTTGTGTACTACAGAAAAAATGTGATACTCTCTCTTACTTGTCAAAAAATGTATATTTTGTGTAGATTTAGTCTTATTGAAAATTGTCTAGTTTTAAATTTCTTATTTAGTGTCTTAACTGCTGGGTTAAGTAAAAATCAAAGAGCAAAAGTGCAGTCACTCAGCCAAACGAATTATTTGTAAATATTGGTCAAATTATGAACCATTATGTTTTTGTTGGTGTTTTTGGTCTATTACAGAAACTTCATGTATACATGAGGTCTTAAGTGCAACCAGTTCAATCATCGTACTATTTCTTCTTTCAATGTAAAATGGTTGCCATCAAGCCATTTTTCCGGCAGGATTTCTTCCGTGTGCGGCCACATAAGGCATTAACTACTTGACCGGACAAAAATGGACGGCCACAGCAAAGGCTACACTAGACTAGCTACGTACCTACTGTTTGTTCCTAAATTTTGACAGTTCTCCATACTGCCCAGCTAAGATTTGTGGTAGATTGCTATAAAATATGGAGCAACGTGGAGTGTCTCCCGTTTGAAGGAAGAGTTACGAAAAAGAAAAGCCATCAGTTGGAAAAGGTAGTTTGATAATGGATTGTAAATAAGTTCCTCCAAGTTTTCTTCTTTCCGATCTTTATGGAAATATATATAACACTATGATTTTGCAGTTAAACGCTGCGCAAAGGTATAGTGTAAAAATAAACAATGTTTGTTTAGTCAAATAGTACGGGGAACTGTCAAAATTTAAGAACACTCTAGTGACACAAGAGGGGTTAAAAAGTCCACATCGAAGGAATTCATCTAAAAAAGCAATACTGCTATTTGACACTTGCGCATATTAAATTAACTGCGCAATGCAAACAAATGTCAAATAGTAGTATTGCTTTTTTTAGATGAATTTGACATTTGCACATGTAAAATTAAGTGCGCAATGCAAACAAATGTCAAATAGCAGTATTGCTTTTTTAGATGAATTGCTTCTATGTGGCCTTTTTAACCCCTGATGAGAGAGATAAGGAGATTTTTTCCGTTTTAGAAACTGACCGATTCCTTTTTTAAACTTTTCTCTTGTAAAGGAATGCTTCGCATCGCGCATGCTCTCATGACAGCGGCACCATAAAGGTCCTAAGTGAGTCTAGCCTGGATGTACGTAGAGCTACCAGGACGACATAATTGCGCGGTGTGTGTTCATGACTGCACTGGAAAATTGCACTCACACATGCATCCTGTATGAAACTACGTGCTATTGTGAACACTTGCACAGTACTAAGCGTGCAGTGTTGGCAACACCATTTGAAATGGGTAGTTTCCTAGGTCAAAGAAAAATTATGAAATGATAACTAAATAAAGACAGATCTAAAACTGACGAAAAACGTTTTCTTTTTTCTATTTAACTTATTTATGAATTTTAAAATTTTTAACTGTTGTTGTTTTAAAATTTTGTAAGTTTGAGCTGTCTTCACTGCAAAGTAAACACCTTGGTACTTGAACGAACACTTTTATTTGCGGTAAGACGCGGAACAATACAGAGCGTATACTACAGACACGAATGTTAGACAGGTAGTGAAGTCAACAAAATGTAAGTTTATATTTTTTAAATATATAAGTTCTCACAAAGGAACTAAGTGCGGAACCTAAAATAGACGCCCAAAAGCGGTTTATTGCGAGTATGTAAAAGAAAAACTCACAGTCAGCACTGGAGAGCGATTCAGCGGAGAAGGGTTTGATGACGAGGTCGAGGGTCCTCCTGGTGACCCTGATGAGCACGTCCACCACCTTGCGGCTGTAGTAGCGCCGCATCTCATTCACTGCGTTCTTCACCATTTCCTAAGAAACACACATTTGTTCATAATTGTCTTTTTCTTACTGTACGTAAATGGAGATACCTATCTCTTTCCAGGCTGTTTCCTCATAATATTGTACCACAGCTTCATCATCACCAGCCCTTTAACGTCCCCACTGCTGGGGCACGGGCCTTCCCTGTGGATGGATAGGGAGATCGGGCCTTAAACCATCACGCGGGCCCAGCGCGGATTGATGGATATTAACGACTGCTAATGCAGCCGGGACCAACGGCTTAACGTGCCTTCCGAAGCACGGAGGAGCTCGAGATGAAAACTTTTTTTTTGTGGTCACCCATCCTATGACCGGCCTTTGCGAAAGTTGCTTAACTTCAACAATCGCAGACCGAGCGCGTTTACCCCTGCGCCACCGAGCTCCTCTACCACAGCTTAGCCAGGAGTAATCGTAAGCAAGTTGTTGCCAAAGCTGTTTCTAAGTTCGTCAACTTTTTAACTTCATTAAAAGCGTATTAGAATAGGCTGGTATCCTACTAGTCAAATCAGTTACTTTTTTTTACTAAACGTCAAATCACGAAATTACTATGGAAAAGCAAGTGTGCTTTTTAGGCTCAAGATAAATTTTAAAATTCTGATAACTAAATAAAGACAGATTTAAAACTAATGAATATATTTTTGGTTCTATTAACTCATTTATGAATTTTAACAAAGAAAAACGTACATCCAACATTCCAACAGTCCAACATTTTATCACGTTTTTCTATGCCATCACAGTGTGCTTTTTCACACAAATTCCATAGTAATTTTGTGTTTTGATGTTAAGTAAAAAAGTAACTGATTTGACTAGTTGGAAACTAGATAACTTGTCACAATTTTCTATGACGTCACAGTGTCCTTTTTCATACAAACTCCATAGTAATTTCGTGTTTTGATGTTAAGTAAAAAAGTAACTGATTTGACTAGTTGTAAACTAGGTTGTTATAAATAGATTGGGTGGTATGCGCAATGGGATTATAGTATACGTTCTATCCCACTTTGTATGGAAATAGGTGCCATCTAGTGACGTCATTGATGTATTATTATAAGTTATTACTTGCTATAGTATAACCGCTTGGTACTGTCACCCAGCTTGCGCGCATTTCGTTGGCATGGCAAATTAGTATGGCGAGGGACTCTGTTATACTTAGTAGGTATATAATTTTTCACTATGGTAGTAGTTTCAGGACTGAAAAACTAAGAAAAAAACATAGTATCAGTGGTGGTGGGCAGCAGATGATGCTTCTGAAGGTTCGTCAGATATGCGCTAGATGGCGCTGTCCGTGACAATTCCATTTCTTTTTTTTTCAAGCGTGTATTTGTGTTTGTATTTAAGTATCTAATAATACTGGTACACTGATATTTAATACTCTTAGATATTTGCTGCCTATCTTCTAAGTAACTTTTGTGTTACTTTTCCATTCCCGTCAAATATCAACCAGGCTGATATCGCACTGCGCATGCTCGGTTCAAAACAGTTCCTAAAACAGTCAAACCGGAAGATTAAAACAGTTCGGTAGAATGTGGTAAAACAGTCCAATATTACGTTGCTGTACCAGGGTAACATAAATATGAGGAAATTGTTTGAAGTTTTAAAATAGACTGTGAATGTAGTAGTTGCATGGTGGTTCAAACTAGTTTCTAAACGTTTTTTCGATTCTGCTCCGGACCACCCAAATCCCCTAGTAGTTGCGGCTTCCAAATATCGCTTAGGGACTGTGCTGAAGAGTATTGGCACCCGAAGGACGTAATTAATAGACGCTCCTGACAACCCCATTATTCTAGAGGCGGCCAATTAGGTCACGACAAACAACCAACGATACCAACCCCGCCGGCGTGGTCGATGATTTCTATAATTAATTTCACTAGGATCGATTAATCATTAATCAGAGACGCAGTCGCTTCTGTAAAAAATCTGACCTGTCAAATCATCAGGTTAGGTAAGCGGACCCCGCGAAAAACTGGATAATGCTAGGGAGATGACTAGGCCTCAGGCTGGGCCCTAAATTTTGTTCCGGGTGATACCCTTCAGCGTTCACCATTTGTCCTACCAAGTAGTTAAAGCCACATGCGGCAAAACAACTACTAACGTAAAAAAATCGGCATCTATCATGGCCGCTTTGACATAAAAAAGTATAGCAATTAGCTCAGTCAATTCCTATAGCTTTAAATGAATATGAACAAAATGAACTTTAGGGGATCTCATGTATAAATACCACATTGAAGCAATTTATCTAAAAAGCAATAGTGACGTATGTTATGTCATGTGAGGGTTTCTTTTTTTTGTTTTGGTTTTCCCCGAAGGGTAAGGCAAAGGGAACTATAGGTACCCATACAGCCATGACTACGTATTTTTTTCTTGATGATTAATGAAATGATGAAGGGTGATGATGATGAAACCTAAGCCCCCACCCTCGGAGCAGACGCCTACTCCGAACCCCAAACGAATTAACTCGAAAGTCCGCATAAACTTTTGAGTTATGAAGCGGCTTGTTGATACGAAGCGAAAATAGGTAGATACGCTTTGTCCACCGAATACTCCGATATAATAACACTGTCGCGAATGTTTTCCGACTAACTTAATGCGATCATTAACCACAAAACACCACTACGTATTAATTATTTAGATTACTCAATGATGAAAGCAACTGTCCCGTTCCCGTTTCCCGCCAAAAAGCCTGTGAGGGTTTCTCACATGACATAACATACGTCTCACTGTTAGGCACAGGACTCCCCTCATTCAACCGGAAGGGGTATAGAGCATACTCCACCACTAAAGGTTCTCACCCGGTATAAATTATAAGCTATGAGATGATTATATAAAATCTGACTCCTTTAGTTTGCACCTGAAGGTCCAATTCTCTCCAAGTGCGCTAAAAACCATCACGAATGATACCAGGAGCACATTCTATGTGCGGAGGTGCATTTTATATCCGTCAAACTGTACAATAGAGATAGATAACAAATAATTGCAGCCGTTTCACATGTTAACCTGAAGTACGCATGCGCTCTGATGCCCAAACCACGTGTCCAAGAACACGACCCGACCAGACCACAATAAAACCGCGTGTAGTCATTTTTTTTTGTGAGAATGGAAACAAACTTTATATCGTTATAGATCGGAATTATCGGAAATGTTTACTCAGAAGGAAAATGGTTAGAGAAAAAAAATTAAGGAACCACGATTTAGCTCGTCTTTTATTTTTCTTTTGTTCTATATTTTATATGTTCAATATTTTCGTTTTATGTAGATTTTCTATATCGTTCTATATCGAAAACCAGATAAGCGCCTTTATGAGAAATCAGATTGACGATTTTGTTACAGAAAACTACACCCCGGACACTTCATACAAACAACCTCGTTTTACACAGACACTACACATTGACATTATGGTACAGGTGCAATTGTGTGTGTGACGTCAGACGCCATACGATTCAAGTCTAAACTATGTTCGAGGGGGTGAGGTAAACCTAGCTCAGCCGCTGGTGGGGAGCGGAGAGTTTCCGTTCTATACGTAGTATTATTTCTTATTCTATGGCAATAGTCTCGTCTCCTATTACACGGGGCAACAAAGCTGGCGAGGATGGGATGTATATCCATACTAATATTATAAATGCGAAAGTAACTCTGTCTGTCTGTCTGTCTGTCTGTCTGTCTGTCTGTCTGTCTGTCTGTCTGTCTGTCTGTTACTCTTTCACGCCTAAACGGCTGAACGGATTTTGATGAAATTTGTTATGGTGATAGATGATAACCTAGAAATGGTCATAGGCTATAAATAATCACGCCATCGTTCGTAGGGGGTAGGCAGTAGGCAGATAACTAAATTGAGTTAGTGATTTTTTGTCGTTTTTGTTGGGACTTTTGCTCTTTCACGTCTAAACGGCTGAACGAAATTTGATGAAATTTAGTGAGGTAATAGATGGTTACCTAAAAACGGATATAAGATCAAAATGATCACGTAATCGTACTTAGGGGGTAGGAAGTAAGTAGAAAACTGAATTGAGTTAGTGATTTTTTATGGTTTTTGCTGGGAGTTTTGCTCTATCATGCCTAAACGGCTGAACGGATTTTTAATGAAAGTTAGTTAGGTGATAGATAGTACCCACCTACCTAGAAAAGGATGTGGGCTATTAATATTCATGCTATCGCACTTAAGGCGTAGGCAGTAGGCAGAAAACTAATTAAGTTAGTGATTTTTAATCGTTTGTTTTAAAAGTTTACCTCATTCACGCCTTAATGTCTGAACAGATTTTTATAAGACGTGGTTTATTTAAGGTTCATCATATCCATCTTAGGACTTCGTATCAACAGTGGCTGCAAGTTGTCTTTGATTACTTGTGGCTCTGCCCACCCCATTTGGGATTACGGGCGTGAGTTTATGTATGTATGTATGTATGGTTTATTTAAAGATAGGATCCTAGGCACGGACACAGGCTACTTTTTACGGCGGGAAAATGCTTCATTCCCGCGGAAATCTAGCGTGGTCGTGTCAAGAAGCGCATGACGCCATAGCTACTGAAATGATTTTGATGTTTTTTTTTTTAAACTGAGTGTTACTAAGACTTCAAGTTAGTATTTGATCACTTTTCTAACTTAGAGGGTAAGTAGGCGCCATAATTTAGGGAATCCCTACTAATATTATATATGCGAAAGTAACTCTGTCTGTCTGTCTGTTACGTTTTTCCGCTTAAACCTCTCAACCGATTTTGATGAAATTTGGCACAGACAATCTTCAGACCCTGAGAAAGAACATAGGCCTTTATTGCGAAAAAAAGGGATGCAGAGGTTAAAATAGGGGTTGAAAGTTTGTATGGGATATTTTGCGTACGGCTGTGCAGTATGGTTCAAAAAGGCATCTATTGGGACCTACATTACGGACCTAACCAGCGTCCAAAGAATGGCTTGCATGATAATAACGTGAGATATGTCGTCCACACCAACCTTGGCAATGGAGGCGGCACTAAACCTGCGTCCACTCCATCTGTACATAATCGGGGAAGCTAGACTCGCTATGCTCCGAGCTAAGGAAAGGGGTAAGACGACATGGGGATCAACTGTCATGAGAAAACTCAAAGAGGACCTTATGACTGACCCGGTTATGGCGATGCCCTCAGACGTCATGGTCGGGACTCATAACTTTGTGAGTTACTTCAAGGTGGTAATACCAGAGAGAGAGGAGTGGTCTAGAACTCTACCCTCGCCCTTTCCCAGTGCGGATCGGGTGTGGTTTACCGACGGCTCTAAGCGAGATGGGCTTTCAGGGGCGGGTATATAAGTGCCCCAAGCGAAAGAGGGTAACCAACATGGGGGCACACGCCACAGTTTTTCAGGCTGAGATGTATGCCATCATTGATTGTGTGCACCAAAATTTGGGGAACATAAACAGTAACATTCTCATACTGTCGGACAGCCAGGCTGCTCTTAAGGCAGTGGCGGCGACTGAAGTAGACTCATTACTCATTCTAGAGTGTATAGATAGTCTGAATAAGTTGGGGGCCTCAAATTCGGATCGGATCGGATTCGGAGAAAGAGATCGGGAACAAGTCTAATCGGACCCGAACCCTTCTGCGGGATCTCGAAAAGCACCTCTAGATATCATCTGGGGGTGCGACTAGGAAATGAATCCAAGGAATTTTGGCCCAACTCAGTTGGCCTGAAACATTCGAAGCAGCTGATTAGACCTTTTTCTAAGAAATTCTCATCAGAAATCGTTACTCTCACTAGGGGGCAGGCTAGGATTTTAATAAGGGGGCATTGCAGACTCAATAAGCACATACACAGAATGGAGCTGACCGAGTCTCCTTTATGCAGATTCTGTTTAGGGGAAAATGAGACGCCACTACATTTGCTGTGCAGCTGTGAGGCTCTCATACATAGTAGAAGCCGTACACTTGGGGACTACATAATGGATCCCCAGGAAGTCGTGCAACTTTCTCCCAAAAAGACGTTGGATCTCTTCGAACGGATCGGTCTAGAGGAGAATTTTTAAATGTAGGGATTTAGGTCACAATAGATCTGACAAGGTCGCAGTGATCTCGCGGGCTGCATTCAGTTCGGTCTCCACAATTCTCAAATGATAAATAAATAATACCCAAATCTATACCGTTCCTTTAATATAATCCTTAACATTCAAATTAAAAGTACGCAGACGAAGTCGCGGGTACCAGCTAGTACTAAATATATCTGCCTACCCTTTCGGGGACGACGCTGAAATAGACGATGCTGTGTTGTGTTTTTTTTACTTAATTTAGACAGCATATTGCTGGCTGTAGACCTATACTTCTGCCCATACACCTCTATATATAGCACACCTGCTCCTTTACTTGATTTAGACAGCATATTGCTGGCTGTAGGCCTATACTTCTGCCCATACACCTCTATGTATAGCACACCTGCTCCTTTACTTGATTTAGACAGCATATTGCTGGCTGTAGGCCTATGCTTCTGCCAGTACACCCACTCCTCATCAGGTTTTGTGGTAAAAACAAATGAAACAAGGAAAAAGTACCTGCATGCTCTTGGAAAGTCCTCCAGCGGGGGTGGACAGCAGGCGGTGAGGGCTCTCGAAACACTCCCACACAGCCGACCAGTCCTGCTGCCCGCTGCTGGTAGACTCGTTCATGGATGACGCCGGCGCACTCGCCGCGCCCTCATCTGTATCACAACATCAAGCTTAACACTCATTTAACAACTCAGTCATTTTATGATCCTCCTAAGGGTTTATAAATGTATTAATGGATCCAGGCACTATAGTTAAACAATGGATTTTAAAAGAACATTCGGTCTTACGACTTTAAATGGCCCTTATGACTATAACATACATAATTATCTTTAAATGATAAACTACCATATTCGACATCATCACCAGCCGTATGACGCCCACTGCTGGGCATAGGCCTCCCCCAAGGATCTCCACGACGATCGATCATATTCGACATAATTCATATTATTTTAATGTTACAAGTTACAACTGGTTTTCCCTTATTCAGCGCTTATCGCTATCGACCCACTAGGGTTGATTAATTCTTTCAAATATTTTTCCTCTCAGACGACGCCCTGAGCCGAGGTTCGCGCCCAACTGGGCACCCTCAGGCCTGTTGTCTTAAACGTTGTACCGGGTGAGAGCCTTCAGCGCTCCCCATTTGTCCGGCCAAGTAGTTAATGCCATCTGCGGCAAATCTACAATAAGTCACGTCAAAAAAAAAGTTACAACTGTCAGGTAGCCAGTTGAATTCGTACCAGAGGCTCTACCATGCAAGTAATAAGGTACTAACGTTGTACAGTTTACGGACCAACCTACCAGGGAAACATAAACAAGAAATAAGAACAAGAAGTGGTTCAACCACAATGATATTAGGTACAAATATAGAGTGGCCAAAATGACAGAAATAACCGACAAGTTTTATAGCTTTCGAGATTGTTTTACTTTAGTACTTTATGAAAAGACCTATGCGCGCTCTTTTCTTCACATGCGATTTCTGCAAATGAAAAGTTTTTTGAGTTCTGCTTCTTGATATGTTGTCTTGAATGATAACGCTATCGATTGAATACGTACGTCATTTTGTATTAACTTCTTTTACTATATTATGACACAAGCAGTTTGTAAAAAAATGGCACAAAGAATGTTTCTAATTGTAACTGGGAGTGAAGAGCGATGCCTCCTAACACAGACTTTGTAGTCTAAAAGGAGTTATCATCATGTAAAATAATATTGTAACTCTGTTTTAATTAATAAAGACATAAAAACATAATTTTGAATTTTGTTGAATATTCTTTTTTCATTACTAAACAAGATTTTAAAAACTACCTTTTTAAGTAGTTTAATCGAGATTTCAAAATGGTATAAATGTTGCAATTTTTTAATTACTTTATCGCTGGAATTGCCATTTGAATTAAAAAAGTTTAAAGCAGACACCTGTACTGTCGAGCTAAACCTATCTTCGCAATCGGAGTGCAAAAGAGACATAACTCGTCTCTCTCTCGCTAGGCGATGTACTGTACCTCTACTCTGCTGTCAGTCTAATTATGAAAGAAAGAAACGTTTATTTTTTAAACGTTTACAAGGTGTTAATGACACCGTAACGAATACTGAAGAGGATGATTCAGACCATGATTCTGAGTGAATATCAAGTGGATTTTCCTGTCGGAAAATTCATGAAAACTTTAGTGTTTTTTAAAATTATTTTCAATTCTATACTTTTGCGGTGGAAAATTCTACTCGTACTTGATATTAACTCAAAATAATCAGCTGAATCATCCCTCTCAGTATTCATTACGATGTCACTCATACCCCGTATAAGTACATACGGCAGCCATACCGTATAGTATCACTAACCCCCATACCTACTTGAGGTATGGGTGTTAGTGACACCGTAACGAATATTGAAGGAGATGATTCGGACCACGATTGAGTGGATATCAAGTGGAATTTCCTGTCGGAAAAGTCATGAAAACTTTAGAGTTTTTTTTTAAATTATTTTCCGTTCCATACTTTTGCGACGGAAAATTCCACTTGATATCAACTCAGAATCTTGGTCTGAATCATCCCTCAAAGTTTTCGTTGCGATGTCACTAACAACCTGTATAGGGACAACACATCCTATACATTGTCCTATTAAATCATTTCTGATTTTTTCTGATTACAGAATATAAAATACATATCCATTCCAAAATACAAAAAAAAAATAACACAAAATCAATACGAGTGTATTCGCGTCCGATTATGTAGCTACAACAAATAAAATAAACATAAAATAAAATATTCTTTATTTCACAAATTTTAGTTACATCGTGGCCGAGACCTCCCGTTAAGTAATCCTAGGATACTTGTGGCGGGAATGTCTCGCAATTCCCAAGGGGTAGGTACAGTTTGTGAGTTAAGATAAGTAATAACAAATATGACAACAGTGTCCATTAAATGGTCTGCCTTCCACACGGTCGGCCACCACGTCCAGGAGACTGTTGCCCAACGCCCTACGTGCGCCGCGACATCGCTATGCTATGTTAAATAAATAACAAGAGGTGTACCGTCAGCGATGAGGAACTCGAAGTCCGGGTTGATCTCCGTGGGGCGGATCTGCTGCGCCGCCTTGCGCACCAAGTCCAGCACTTCCTCCACCGCCTCCTCCACCATCAGGCTCTTGCGGTTCAGCTCCACGCACGCGTTACTGACATAACAATAAACATAAACAGCCTATACAGAGTGTTACTGACATCGTAACGAATACTGAGAGCGATAATTCATCTTAGCAGAATTCAAGAAGTTTTTCTTTTTAATATTTTCAGTTCCATACTTTTGCCACGGAAAATTCGACTTGATATCAACTCAGTATTATAGTCTGAATCATCCCTCAAAGTTTTTGTTACGATGTCACTAACTCGTTGTATACGTCCCACTGCTGGACACAGGCCTCTCCTCAATCAACTCCACTGGTTTAGTGGAGGCATTTGGCTTAAATACATGATAAAATCAGGGATATGAGACTACCGAATTGATGAATGAATTTATTCCATTCTCACAAACGCATGCGCTCTTTTGACCAAACCACGTGTCTTGTTGTTTACTTTACCGAATATTAAATGCTCTTGCTTTTAAATACTTATTCTTGTCTCTGATGAAGTTTCATGAGTTCATTACAACTTACGAGCTATTGAAAATCAAAAATTGGTAAGAACCTACAAGAATCACTTGAAGATTTTATCACATAACCTCAACTTTTGCCCTAGGAGTCCCTAAAACGCCTATAATTTGGAAACCAGGACATGGCACGTCTTTTTAATACTTGCACTAGAAAGATACGCTCCTAATTAAGATCTCGTATCGATAGAAAGTAACTTTTAAGTCACGATTTATTCGAAAACTCGAAAAAACCAATCCACGCAAAACGCCGAATATTTTTCAATCTTTCTTTTAACACCAATGTCGTCGAATATTCAAATATTTTAATAGCAAATAAGAAACATGATTCTTTAATGAGTCAGCTTTGATATTTAGTTTTGCAGTTTTCATTAATGATTACTTAGATAATCGAGTTGCAAGAAAGATCGCGAAAAGCTTGTCGAGATTATTGATCGCGTTCGTAAGCCGCGACCGTCGACCGGTGTACCAGGAGTTCATCATGTGCTGGGAGGTTTGTGTTGTTATTATCCCAGTGATGTTCCCAGAAACGTTCCCGAACTGGGACTGTTTTTGTTGTAAAAACTTTTTAACAGTAACAAGAGCCTGGCTGCTTTGTTACTATTAAAATGTTCACAAAGTAAGAATATCCTGAGGTACAGTACATCACTGATCTATAGATGTCATTCGATGTCGTTGCATACAGGCGCAGGTAACGGTTAATTGTCGCAAGAGTGCCAAACATACATACATAAACTCACGCCAATTTCCCACCGGGGTAAGCAGAGACTATGGAATTCCATTTGCTTCGATCCTGACACACTTCTCTTGCTTCCCCCACGTTCATCAATCGTTTAATACACGCACGCCGGTTTAGGTCCTAGAAAAGTTGCAAAAATGTCTTATAATTGGGATACCAAGATAGGGCTCGTCATTTTCATACTTGTACAACGAAGATATGCTCCCAATTAAGGTCTTGTATCAATATAAACTAACCTTTAAGTCAGGAACTACTCAAAACTTGTAAAAAACCAATCCACACATAACGCCGAAATATTTTCAATCGCTGTTTTCACACCATTGTGGTCAAATATTCAAATATTTGAATAGAAAATGAGAATAATCATTCTTTTAAAAATCAGTTTTGATTTTTTGTTTTTCGGTTTTCATTTATTATTATGTAGAAAATAAGGGTTACAAGAAATGTCGCGAAAAGCTTGTCGAGTTTATTGATCGCGTTCGTAACCCACGATCGTCGACCGGTGTACCAGGAGTCCATAGTACCTATGGGGAGGTTTATGTTGTTGTTATTTCACACAGATGTCTATAGAAGGCGCGCGTGGCGAATATCTCAACTTTTGCCGCAAGAGTGGCAAAAAGGACTATAACTTGGAAACCAGGACAGGGCTCGTCATTTCAGTAGTTGTACTGTGAAGATATGCTCCCAATCAAGATCTTGTATCAATATAAACTAACCTTTCAGTCACGAACTATCCAAAACTTGGAAAAAAAACAATCCACGCAAAACGTTGAAAAATATTTAATCGCTGTTTTCACATACAAATCGTCAAATATTAAAATACTGTAATAGCAAATTAGAATAATGAAACTTTAATAAGTCGGTTTTGATATTCAGTTTTGCGGCTTTCATTTATTATTACTTAGATAATCGAGTTATTCGAAAGATCGCGAAAAGTTTGTCGAGATTATTGATCGCGTTCGTAAGCTACGACTGTCGAGCGGTGTACCAGGAATCCATCATGTGCGGGGAGGTTTGTGTTGTTGTTCATTCACACAGCTATCTATAGTGTCATCCCGTGTCGACCTTTGAGTATAAAAACATATGGAGATGAAATAATGTCAATATTTATAGCTGGAGTTCTGTTATACAAATAGCATGCATTTTGATGTTGACCTCTGTTTATCTAAAATTAATTTCGGTCTTCTTCTATGTATAGTGTGGGTTGTGAGATGCAGTACCAACCTCATCAACCTTGGTGTCAGGGGTACTATTGTGCCGCCAAAGGCCTCTGACATGGCTCATGTAACGACTACTTACTTACATCAGTAAGTAGTAACCGGGACCAAGGGCTTAACGTGCCCTCCGAAGCACGGATCATCTTCCTTTGGACAATCAGGTGATCAGCCTGTAATGTCCTAAACAAACTAGAGACCACAAAGTAAAATAAATCTCACCGTTATATGTCCCCACTGGGAATCGAACCCAGGACCTCCGAATCGTGAGCTCAACGCTCAACCACTGGACCATGGAGGTCGTTAATTTCGGTAAAAAACAGAGATGGCAATAATTATGTCAGTAGCAAAGTCAATCACGTTTTCAAATGTCACTGCGCGGTCGAGCGTGCCAGTTCAGCGGCCATTTTAGTACTCGACGTGAGTCCTGTGATTTTACTTTAATTTGATAAATAAACCTTTTTAAACGACGCCTAACATTAATTAAACTACAAAGTGATATAGAAAACAATGACTAAGTATAGTGTTATAAGAATGCAGTTTAATTTCATTATGTTTGAAATCAAATATTTAGTTCAATATTTCCTTTCATACAATTAACAAAGTCACTCACGTTTACAAAGGCATCATTTCATTTTAGTACTTTAGTGAAGCTAAAAATTAGTTTTGTGCCATATTTTGACAAGATTTAACTTCGCAAATATTTTGTTGAATATGTTGTTTTGACAAATAGTTCACATGAGATTATTTGTATGGAATTTAATTTAGAGAGTTACTGTTTATTAATTTAATGTTTCTTTTCTGTTTAATAAAAATAATAAATTAAAACAATATATTTGAAAACATTTGTTTTATTACTTTATGTACGTTATTTATTGACCAGTAGTTGCTCAAATTGACTGTGTTGGGACAAAAAATACAAGTAGGTAATATCTCTCTCAGTATTTCAAATCGCTAACATGTTGCCGTGTTCGGAGTTTTAATTCATAGTGGCTAACATAAAAAAAATGCTCCGAATATTCATTACCACTTGATTTTAACTTTTCATATGACGTTAATGATCATCTTTTAATCATGGACACACTTGACACCAGTATTAAAAAAAATTCAACGTGTATGACCATCAATGAACATCTCATCTATAGGCCTCACTATGACAATCCGCCATTTTAGTATTCAATGAAGAATAAATATGCATCGAAAAAAAATATTAACGAACATCCAAAAATGTTAGTATTCAGTGAAGAATTAATAAGAAATACTGGGGAAACAAGAAAAAGAAGTGAAGAATTTCATTTTCATTTTTTTTTCTTTAAGTATGTCAACTCCATGTGTTTCTATATTCAAAGGTGTCGCACGCACACCGGCGCGCGTGGTGAACATAATTTTACCGCAAGAGTGGCAAAAGGGCCTATAATTCAGAAACCAAGGCAGGGCTCGTCATTTTCATACTTGTACAACGAAGATATGCTCCCAATTAAGGTCTTGTATCAATATAAACTAACCTTTAAGTCAGGAACTATCCAAAACTTGTAAAAAACCAATCCACGCATAACGCCGAAAAATTTTCAATCGCCGTTTTCACACCAAAGTCGTCAAACATTCAAATATTTTAGTAGCAAATTAGAAACACGATTCTTTTACAAGTCAGTTTTGATATTTGGATTTGCAGTTTTCATTTATTATTACATAGAAAATAAGGGTTATAAGAAAGTTCGCGAAAAGATTGTAGAGATTATTGATCGGGTTCATACGCCACGATCGTCGACCGGAGTACCAGGAGACCATCATGTCCGGGGAGGTTTATGTTGTTATTTTCCCTTCACACAGCTAGAGATTTTCATTCAATTTCAACACACAGACGCGCGTGCCCGAGAAATGCCCACCCCACTTTAATTCCACTTGTTGGCAATTGGCAATGGCAGTTTCTCGCTACGTGTGAGTGAGACACAACATATAATGGCTGTTCACGCCAATTGACGTAACTACGAGTAGAAAAGCATAGAAAAGCGACCTTGACATGCTGGAAACACCTTTAAAAATGCATTGCCGCATAAAATCAAACAAGTGCTATTATTTTGACACTATTTTCTTTATTATTGTAATCGTAGCTCCGCGACATACAACATCGTAGCATATGTTACTACAGTCATCGTAGTTTTATCAGTTCGAATCCCGACTCGGCTTATAAGCCACTGTGATTTGTAATGCCACCTTACATCCTTTTCTCTACTCCTGATAACTCAACCTGACTTTGACGAAAATCAATAATTTCGACAAAGTTGCAAACAGCCTGATGAATATTTTTTTATGTAAAAAAAATCTGAAAACGCGGAAGTCCGAACCCCAAAACGACTTTTGACTTTTACGTACTTATTTGACGTGAAAAAACTGCAAACTTTCGAGGTTATCTTAATAGCTGAACAATATCGCTGTTCTAGTATAGAATACTACTTGTTTTGCGTTAAAAAAATAATGGTACTTATATTTACTCGTTATTTGATATGAAATACTGTAAATAGCGGGCTCTGGACCCTCTTGAATGAAAATAATCTGTGCAAATATGACAAGTGAGGTTATGCCTGAACACGTGGTTTGCTGGTCATAGCGCATGCGTATTTCCGGTTGATACGTGAAACGGCTGCTATTATTTGTTATCTATCTCTACCATTCATGTTATAAAATCAATCTCTGCACGTAGTATGTGCTCTTGGTATCCTTCCCGACAGTTTTCGGAGCACTGGGAGGTCTTCGTGCCTTCAAGTGCATATAGGTTGATCGCTTAGCTCGAGTCAGATTTTCTATAATCAACCACCTTAGCCTTTATCGCGTTATTTCAAATCAAATACTTTAACATTATATTGCACAATAACAACTTACGCAATTCATGAATATAGTACAAATAAGCGGCGTTATTGCTCTAAAATAATCTCTTGGCAAATTCAGGGATTCCGCTTACCTAAGTTGAGCTATGAAATGTGTTTAAAAAATATCTCTAAGTTGGGAAACTTAGAGATGTTTTTTTTTCTTTTATTAAAGGTTAGTTTATTTACGATCTAATATTGCCTAGCAACCACCTCCCTAGCGTTACGCCATTGTTACGTGGTCCGCTTAGCTAACCTGAATATTTGATAGGCCCGGTATTTTATGAAAGCGACTGCCTGTCTGATTTCGAAGCTTCTGCCATTACGTTGTATTTTGGAATAATTATGTCATCTATATTATTTATTATAGCGCCATCTCTATTGTTTTTGGTGAAGGTTGCCTGAAAAGTCCATCATTACGGTTTTCAAACGTAGAACGAAACGACGATCTCCTTGCAAATATGTATTCCTGGGCCATAGTTTTACGGGGTAGCTGTTGCCAGTTGATGCGTTGTACCCGCGGAGGTTGCACCTCGTTGCGGGAGGATCCAACGCATGGACGCTGCGAAAACTCATCGTTCTCTCTCTAACACGTAGTTCGGGCCGTCCAGTTGAAAAGGTTGAAGTATTTTCACAGAAACAACGCAACCTCTTTAAATCTTATGCGTTCCTGGATAGCGGTACCTAGTAAAAGAGCGATCTTGCTAGGATATGTACGAAATGAGTTTGGTAGTACCAAAATATTGTACCCATAGAGCAACACGGACCTCCGCGGACCGGAGAGGAGTAGCCATGGCGTCAGTTATCAATACAACATTTTCTGCCACTTTTCGCGGGGCGGGGCGTGTGACAAGCACCGCAGCTGCGCGCGCACCTTGATTCAGTCTAGCGTGCAGGCCGACTGCAACTAGTTGTTATAAAACTACCAGTCCTGGGTACATATAGGTTCGCAGAGTCCCCTATGCTCTACTGAATGTCTACTCCTCCCGAGTTGCTCTTTGATTGTGCCCGATACACTTCCGGCTTGATTCCATAGTCTCTGCTTACCCCAGTAAGCAATAGGCGTGAGTTTATCTATTATGTACGTATTTGTATCATTATAAATTGTAATAAGTAAGTTATAGTTTGAGTACTTTGTTGACGTTCTATACGCCGCGTCTTCGTTTCCATGGAAACCACGTTGCTAGGATACCAGATGCTTCCGAAATAAACATCGTGACGTCATTCGAAGCTGGCTATCCTATCTGTGGTATATGGGTTCCTGGTAGCCTGAATCCAACGTGCGTTCGTTGCTAGGATACGTTATCAAAGCGGAAAAAGCGCACCAGGTGTTGACGAAGGTATGAAGATGATGGAAATGATGAAAGTGAGATAGGAGTATTTGAGGACGTTAACCATCAATCCGCAATGGGCCCGCGTGATGGTTTAAGGCCCGATCTCCCTATCCACCCAAAGGGAAGGCCCGTGCCCCAGCAGTGGGGACGTTAATGGGCTGATGATGATGATTTGAGGACGTGGAATCGATATAACGTTAGTGACTTATTTAGTAATAAACAAAATGAGCAATACAATATACTTAAAACAATTTGCACTACACGACACTGCTATTTACTGCACTGCATCGACATAATTAATATTCAGCGTAAATATTTTTTACTTTTCTTTTTTGTTTGAATTAATTTTGGGATCATAGATATAATTGGTATAACGCGGTTTTCAGAATTTGTGCCCGGTTAATTTGTGGTGTCCCTTTATAATAAACGTTTCTTTCTTTCTTTCTTTCTTTCTAACGGCAATAGGTTCGCTTATTACATGGGACTTAAACATAGCTGATGAGTGGATACTACTACTATATACTATTCACCTCTGCCTACCCCGTCAGGGATATAGGCGTGATGCTATCTTATGTTACATTAACTTCTATCTTCTCCAATTTAAGATCTATCTTTATTACATCAAAGTAGATATTGGCCATCTTCCGCTTTGATAATACCTCTCCTTAAGTTATTTTTTTTAACAATACGACGCGACCTTGCTTTGGGTGCGTACTACATATTTTGAGCTTTGCTTTTCAGTGGGACACTTTAATAGGCTTAAAGAAAAAGTAAGTCTTCTTGATTGGGGTAGTGCAATGTTGTACATCCATCGTAAGATTAGCTAAGTACGTTTCACTGAGCGTTCTGTTAGACCAACGTCACAGAAAAAGGAATAATACTAAGTATAAAAAAAACGGCAACTCTCCGCTCCCCACCAGTGGCTGAGCTGGGTTTACCTCACCCCTTCGGTCGCGTGTAAGATGACGTCAATTTGAGGTGTCTGTGCAAAACGGGGTTGTTCGTATGAAGTGTCCGTGTGTGCCAACGTGTGGTTGACCCAACTGTGTTATGGAAAATCTTGTTTTTGTTAACATGACGTAGCATCACGCCTATATCCTCAAAGGGGTAAGCACAGTTGTATAGTATGTATTATACCCACTCTCCTACAAACATGCAGAAAAACGACTTCTTTCTACGCTATGTATAAAATATTTAATAATCATAATTTCATAACACATACACAAACTCACGCCCGTAATCCGTAATGGAGTGGGCAGCACCATATTGCAGTACCTATCAAAGTAATCGCCTTCTTTCATCGTGGTCCAGTGGTTGAGTATTGGGCTCACGATCCGGAGCTCCTGAATCGAATCCCATTGGAAACTTAATCACAAAATAACACTTTGTGATTCTGTCTCCAGTTAGGATATCGCAGGCTAAACGCCGTGCTTCGGAAGGCACTTTAAACGGTAGGTTCCGACTAATTCCTTCAGTGAGTATGTAATCGTTACATAAGCCAGGGGCCTTTGGCGGCTTAATAGGGTTGATCTTCTTTTTCTTTTCGTGTGGGTTGTCAGGTGGATAACCAACCTCATCAACCCTGGTGTCAGGGTTATTTTATTGAGCCGCCAAAGACCCCTGATATGGCTCATGTAACGATTACTCATTTACATCAGTAAGTAGTAACCGAGACCAACGGCTTAGCGTGCTTTCCGAAACACAGATCGTCTTACTTTCCGACAATCAGGTGCCTGTAATGTCCTAACCAAAATAATGATCACAAAATGATTTTTGTGATATGTCCCCATCGGGATTCGAACCCGGGGCCTCGTGAGCTCAACGCTCAACCACTGGACCACAGAGGCCGTTAGAATCGCCGCCAAGTTGTAGAATCGGTGGGCGGCGGAACTTTCGGCGCATCCAGGAGCACAGAAACTGCAGGAGGTTAACGATTTCAAAATAAAAAGTACCCCCTACTGGGTCAATCAAAATGCTACGACCCCTAGTGTTAGAGTGAAACAGAACATGTCTGTTGACCTCTGCCTTCACAACAGAACATATCTGTTTCACTCAATACAATTTCAGTTCGACACTGCTCACACACACTTACGCAGATACACACACAAATAAATAATATTGTAAGCCGCTATAGGGCTGAGACATGCATCTATTTTTTAACTATTCTATCTTCTAAGTTAACGGAAGAATCGAGCCGCCAAAGACCATGTTACGACAACATACTTACAACAGTAAGCAGTGTAGAATCCAACGCAATGGCACGTAAAGGCCATCCGAAGCACCATACAAAAGTGACTACAAGGCTCTGCCCTATTCATTGAGAATGACTGGGGTGAGTTTATGTATACTTAAGTATATATCTAATTATCTAAGGGTGGTATTAATAAACTAATCTCAGCTACGAGACTGCCCTCAAAATCATGTCAATGTGACAGTTCTCATATAAAAACAGGAACTTGAGCATGATTTTGAGGGCAGTCTCAGCTGAGATTAGTTTATTAATACCACCCTAATTTGTAACTTTGAGATCCCAATTCTTATGACCTCTGACTATCCCAATAAGGTGAGCTCGTGAGCATTTTATTCGTCAAAATTTTAATCTGTAAACCTAACAAAATGACCCGTAAAAATTTAAAAGTGAAACATGCCAGCCCAAAAAATGAAATAAAAAAGTAAATGTTATGACCCTGTAGGAATGATTTTCATGAATGGAGTAAACACGTGTCTGGAACGTGGAGCGAGGGCGGTGGAGCAACGTTGGGGGTCCGGGCAACAGCAATGCTAGGAGACCAGTCACATTAGGCGAGTGAAAAGCATTGCAGCGAAAATAAATGACCTCGAGACACTACAAATTCGCTACGATAGTGTAACGCTGCTACGACGCGGCTACGACAAACACAAGGGCAAACTATTTATAATTTATTTATTTCTCTTGACTAGATTTAAGTATTTTTGAAGAAAAAAAAAGAACACAATCCCCCTGTCTGATTTTACGACATACACTGGAAGGCAACCAGTTAAACGTGTTGTATGTTTTAATTCGCTCCCAAAACAGCGTAGCCTGTAATGTCCTAACTAGGGATCACAAAGTCACTTTTGTAGTGTGTCCCCACCGGGACTCGAACCCGGGACATTTTCTTTATTGTACATCATCCCCCTAGCAGTAACCCGTTTATTTCATAAGGTCCGCTTACCTAACCTGAAGATTTGACAGGTCCAGTTTTTTACAAAAGCGACTGCCCGTCTGACCTTCCAACCCGCGAAGGGAAAACCAGCCCATTACTTGTTAGGTGGTATTTGACTGCTAATCTAGAAATAGAATGTGGGTTTCCACACGATGTTTTCCTTCACCGCTGAGCACGTAATAATCATTTATGATCCAAACCTGAATTCGAAAACAAATTCGGCAATCATTGGTTTAGGTTAGGTTAGGAATCCTGTGCTGGATTCGAACCTGCGACTTCAAAGTCAGAGGTAAGCGTTCTACCAAGCGGGCTACCACGGCTCGATTCTTTATTGTACACATATTAAAAAACGACAGCAAAAAGAGTAGCTGTTGAAAAAGGTAGGCTTATCTCTAAAACAGACCTCTTCCAGCCAACCCCGCATGGTATAAGTGGCGACATTAATTTAATATTATTATCAATCACTTACCGACAACCGCTTTCGACATTTTCTATGAATTCTTCAACAGTCCATGGCGTATCTTCTGCAAATCAAACGACAATCATAATAATTGTGAATTGGAAGAATTTCGTTCACTACGAGTAGTTATAGATTCAAATTGGCTATTTGACAGTTTTGGTATGAGTATTTTAAAAATTACAAACGCTTATTTTATACCTGTTAAATTTATTTTAACAGGAAAGCTTAACAGTATGGCTGAGACTAGGGTTGATGAAGTCGGTTATAGAACCCACCCACAACTCACAAGAGAAGAAAGGTTGCCCATATTGGTGGAGTCGAGACCTTTTACTGGAAAAACTACATAGACTTCATACTACGTATGTAGTCGTTACATGAGCCATGTCAGGTGCCTTATGGGCTCATGATAAAACTGACATCAGGTTCGATGAGGTCGATAATCTCTATCGTGTGGGTTGTGAGGTGGAGTCCCAACCTCATCAACCCTGGTGTCAGGGTTACAATTGAGCCGGCAAAGGCCCCTGACATGGCTCATGTAACGACTACTTACTTACATCAGTAAGTGGTAACCGGGACCAACGGCTTAACGTGCCTTCCGACGCACGGACCATCTTACTTTCGGACAATCTGGTGATCACCCAGTAATGTCCTAACCAAACTAGGGATCACAAAGTAATTTTTGTGATATGTCCCCACCGGGAATCTAACCCGGGACCTCCGGATCGTGAGCCCAAGGCTCAACCACTGGACCACGGAGGTGGATAATGGACCTTGCGGAAAGAAGACTGAATAACTGACCTGGCAGTGTGATCAACGAGACATCCTGCATGCCCGATAGCATATATATGATCCTATTGGTATATATGTCATGGACTCTCGTGACGAGGACGTCGAAGCTCTTGATGGCTGCGTTGGCGCGGTCGATGAACTCCTTCCACTCCTCGCTGGTCCACGTGACGGACTTCAGGCCGGGGAGCAGGAGGGAAGATAGCCGCACCACTTGCGGGAGAAAGAGAGGGCGCACCTCCAGCTTGACGCGCCGCACAGTGCGCAGGTAGTCTTCCAGGAGGAACTAATTACAACATTTAAATGTATTTTAAGAAAGCCCAAAAAAAGTTTTGAGATTCATCGAACTACACAAGTCATCATCATCATCATCAGCCGTATGACGCCCACTGCTGGGCATAGGCCTCCCCCAAGGTCCTACGCTGCCCGCATCCAGCGGCTTCCCGCGACCTTCACCAGATCGTCGGTCCACCTTGTAGCGGGCCTACCCACTGAGCGTCGTCCGACACGTGGTCGCCATTCTAGAACCTTTCCGCCCCATCGGCCATCGGTTCTCCTCGCTATGTGTCCTGCCCACTGCCACTTCAGCTTTAAATAAATAATTGAATATAATGACAGGATGAATACACACACACACACACACACACACACTCATTTAAGAACCACGCTCTTGTTGGTGTAGCATGATTGCTACTTTCTTAGGGAAAAATAGGGCAGTGGTTCCCTCTTGCCTCACACACTCTTTCTTGTCTTGCTCTTGAAAGGATGGATGGAAAACTAAAATAAATAAATGCTTTGTGTTTTAGATAATTGATACCACGTGCTTTACAGGATTTCTTGTGTAAAGAAAACCTGTTACATAGGTATATGCGTATTTTACAAAAAGTATATTATATTTGTCAACTAATGTATCTTTCTGTCTATCTGTGAGTGACATATCCGGAAGGATAAGCAACTTAACGTTTTCTACGTTTAAATTCGCTCCAAGCTCTAGAATTTATACACTTCGTGTTATTCTATCGTGTGGGTAATGAGGTGAATTACCAAACTCATCACACCAGGCCCTGACACCAGGGTTATTATTGAGCCGCCAAGGGCCCCCTGACATGGCTCATACACTACACTTCACACACTAGCATTTATACACTTCTTCTTCTTCTAACTTTTCTATGCCTTGCTGGGATGTAGTGCTCACACAGTGCGGTGCAGTATAGCGCTCGAACAGATGTCCACTCCTCACGATCTTTATACACACACGCACGCACAAACGCACGCACGCACGCACGCACACACGCACGCATGCAAGCACGCACGCACGGACTGTAAAAATTGTTACCTGCAAAGAGTCATTAACAAGGGTAAAGTAGTTCTTCTTGGCGTAGAGGGAGTGGCAGACGATGGGCAGATCGACGCCCATCTTGACCAGGCAGTCAGACTCGCGGATGAGCAACCTGATCGTGTGATCAAGGTTGACCACGATGCGCCCAGACTCGTCAATGCGCAGCAGGGTATTGTTCAAACTGTCATCCACGTCCCACAGCTATAGGTAAAACATAATAAGTTTAATTAATGGTTTAATTAATAAATAATTATTATACAAAATGCACACAACAAGTCTCAAGTGTTAGCTGGCAACTATCGCAGGCGTGATGATTGCTATTGCAGATGTCGATCTCCATTTATCCAGCAGGTAGTTAATGTCATTTACGGCAAATCTACAACAAGTCGCGTCAAAAAAAAAAGGTTAAAATCATCCCGTACGTTCTGATTCATCCAGACGGCGCGCATGGTGTCCTCATACGTATGAACTAGCGCACGCGTGTTGGTGTACTTGCGCAGGATGTCGCCGGCGGCGGGGCGCACGCGCAACACCGGGTGCGTGCACACGCTCTCCACCGTCTCCGTCATGTTGTGCATCAGGCAGCGCGACCACTTGATGCGACCTGCAGACAACTTACTTACATAAAAATAGTTTTTTTTCTTTAGTATGTGATAAACATACAATTAGGCAATATGTGAGAAAAGGTTTAGTACGATCTACTCTGAACCGTCGTGCGCGTATGAAGCGATTGATGAATGTGGAGGAAGCAAGGGTGTCAGGATCGAAGGAAATGGAGTTCTATAGTCTCTGCTTACCCCGGTGGGTAATAGGCGTGAGTTTATGTATGTATGTGTGTGAGTTGAGGTCGAGTCGAGTGGAGGAAGTTTTGTAAATATCGGAGAAACACGGGTAACTGACCAGCGACGGGCGAGTAGTTCCGTGGCAGCGGCGGGTCCTCGCGCTGCTTCTTGAACATGCGCGTGATCTTGTCCACCTCGCGCTCACAGTACCGCAGCACGCTGTCGTACTTCTCGCTCAGCTTCGTTATCTGGATCTTCTGGCTTACCTGCAATACATTAAGATACATAATCCTGCCTGACACGCTATTCGAAAAGTCATGAGCAATATCATGTACCCATTTTAGAACCCTGTCGCACTATCATATTTGACATTTAATGAGACTTACGGTTTAATTTGTCAATAAAGTTAATGTGACATGATTTCAAAGTGTATACATATTAGTGCTCGTGACCGTACTATTTACTTAAGTAAGCGTGTAATTGTTACATTAGCCATGTCAATTACACGCTTTATAGCACTAGGTAATGCTCGACCTCACCAAGTCACACGAGAGAAAAAGAAGAATTGGCAAGTTGCAGCTTGCGTGGGTGTGAAACCACGGGCTACCCCTAGGAACGCAGAAGACGTTAGAAGTTATGATTTATGACGTAGCAGCCGGTTTCCGATCTATAGGATTAGAGCGAAAGAGAACATCATATTTTCCATTTCATTCAATACCATTCATATTTTCTAAAGAATGGAGAGGGATTACACCCGCGCGCGAAGATATTCTCAGTAAGTATACGGATGCTATTAAGACGAGTATAAAAGTTTAAAACTATTACAAACACAGACCTATAGGGCGCGAGACGTGGTTTGTCCGGAAAGACAAGGGCGGTTAAAATGGCCACATCGAAACAATTGATCTAAGAAAGCAATATTGCTATTTGACAGTTGTTTGCATTGCGCACTTACTTTTATTGCTTCGATAAATAATCTTCTGGCCTAAAACTATTACAAACACAGAACTGTAAAGACTGACTGGGCAAAATAATGCGTAGGCTGATATTCGCACACGAAAACGGCGGTGAATTGATGTCCTTAGAAGATGTATAGAACACCCGTCCCGACAAGCTCTGACCTGGTCTGCGCGTGGAAAACGCAAAACAGGGCGACCCAAACAGACTTGTTGATGCTCAGTTGACCGAGGTTTTAAAATTCTCGGCATTTCATGGGAGCAAGCTACAGAGGCCACAAAAGATCGCGAGTAGAAATATGAATGATATTCGAACAGGATATAAAAGGATTAGAAGAAGAATTAATTCTAACCTTCAAAACTAAGATTGGGAAATATAGACTGCGGCAAGCTGTTGCGGCTTCGCTGTTCACATTAAAAAGAAGAGACTAATGTGTTTATATTTAAGTATTACCTTCTCAAACCTCGTCAAGAACTTTATGCCCTGCGGCGTCTCCCAGACGCTGGAGAAATTCATCTCAATGGTGTTGCCGATGGACTCGCGCAGAGAGTTGGTCTTCTCTTCGAAGGCCTGGTAGTCCTTGTCGAACTCGCTGTTGCGGTAGTCCAGATAGTCGTACTGACAGGTCGTCACCGCCTTCTTCGCTTCCTCGAACACGTGCATCGCTTCTTCTAGATCTGACAAATTATGTATACTATATTATATATACAGACAAATGAATCAACAAGGTGTCCGTGACACCGTACCAAATACTGAGGTAGGTCATTCAACTTATTCTGAATTTATATCTTAAGTGTATTTTTCCGTCGCAAAAGTATGGAACTGATACAATTTAAAAAAACACTAACATTTTCATGAGTTTTCCGATGGAAAGTTCCACTTCATATTAACTCTTGCACCATTACACTGCTTCATTGAGGGTTAGTGGAGATGTTAAAACTAGTAACCCGAGACCAATAGCTTAACGTGCCTTCCGAAGCACGGAATCATGTTACTTTTTGGGACAATCGGGTGATTCAACCTGCAATGTCCTAGCAAAACAAAGAACTGTCAGTGATTTTTGATGGACCTCCAGATCGTTAGCCCAACCCGCTAACCACTAAACTATTTAGGCTGTTGAAGGTAACATAATATGGATAATAATAATAACTCATAATCTGCTGTGCGCAGGCCTCCCCACCAACAACTGGAAGGGGAATGGAGCATACTTCCCCGCGCTGCTATGCCAGCAAAATGTAGTGCAAAGTTATAAACAGACGCAACACGACCTTGAAATAATCAATCATTTCGCCAATGAAACGGTGGTGTTCAGAGTTATTTGGGTACCAAGAGTACATCACGCGATGCAATATAAGATGCAATATAGCTCTACCTTTGCAATATAAACACTTGAACAGCGCTTGCGCTCTAACGACCAAACCACGTGTACTCACACAGTCAATTTAGTTAAACTTCACAGTTTATAATGTACTTAAATTAAGGTCTTCGAAAATCACTGTAAACTTACGAAATGTCGAACTTAAATATTTAACAGAGTATCCCCGATAACACAAGAAAATTTAAAAAATATTAAAGATTATTTCGCCACATCATAACCTTAAATATTAGTACAAGTTGGTAAAAACATCTTTAACTCTGGTAAAAACGCTTGGCACACGTGATAAAATACTTTATCTAAATCATGGAAGGATGCCTAACATAACGTGATAGAATTGATGTAGGTTTAAGTCACAAATCACGCATAAAATCGAAACTACAAAGACCACGCGACATTTTGAAATAATAAAAATCGCTCGATTCCTCTAAAATATGGATATAATTATAGCATTTCAAAGGCAATTTAAGAAGTATTATTTTTGTAAATCCCTTTCGATATTTGGATTTGCAATTTTCTTGTAATTTATTCTAGAAATTGAGTATTCGAAAACGTTCAAACAGCGCTTGTCGGTATTATTGATCGAATTCCAATCTTCCGACGACGTGCGAGTACTAGGAACGCATCACTATGAGAAGATTTATGTTGCTCTGTTGTGTTAAGTGCGTAAGGTTATGTAAATGTATACGTACGTAGTAAATATGTACGTACAATCAAAGAGCAAAAGTGCAGTCACTGAGCCCAGTGAACTATTTGTAAAAAGTAGTGAAATTATGAACCATTAGTTATCATAATTATAAATTTTTTATTTTTATTGTTTTTGGTCTTCTCTTCTTCTATCGTGTGGGTTGTGAGGTGGAGTACCAACCTCATCAACCCTGGTGTCAGGGTTACTATTGAGCCGCCAAAGGCCTTGGCTCATGTAACGGCTACTTGCGTCAGTAAGTAGTAACCGGGACCAACGGCTTAACGTGCCTTCCGAAGCACGGATCATCTTGTTGGTGTTTCTGGTCTATTACAGAAACGACATGTAACCAGGAGCTCTAAAGTGCAACCAGTTAATTTATTACTTTGCAAGAAACTGCTTGGACTTTTGCACCTTACCGTACATTATAGACGGCGACGTTTTTTTTTTTTTTTTTTGACGTGACTTATTGTAGATTTGCCGCAGATGGCATTAACTACTTGGCCGGAAGACGGCGACGGCTCACCGCCCATAATCACGTTGCTCTATCAGAAAGTTCGGTGAGGTGTGGGTACTTAGTTCATTTTGCGGTGGATGCACCTCTGACTACCCTACTTGGGATTTTATCGTGAGTTTATGTTATGTACGTAATGAATGTCAATCCTGTCAAGTGTGGGCGTATCCTTTCCAAAATCTTTATAAGCACGCAGATCTTCGCGTTTCTTAAAAAGAACATCAGAAGCTGTGGTTAGTATTCTTAATGTCTCATGGCTGTACCCACCCGTTTTCGGGACTACGGTAGTGAATTTCATGTATGTGAATAAAACACAACATTACCTTCTCCCAAGAGTAGACCTTCCATCCTCTTCTGAAACAAGTGGTTGTAGTCGTCCATGAGATCGAACATGGCGATGATTTTGTGGAGCCTCTTGCAGAAGGTGTCGAATTTCCCGAACACGTAGTTTTCGGAGAAACTGAACTGCTCAGCGTTGGGCAAGAACGGCTGGTTCTTGACGAAGAGATAGGTCTCTCTGTAGGTCTTGTTCAGGTTGATGCAGTGGATGAGCTTCTCGCGCACCAGGTGGCGCTCCTGGGACCAGATCGTCTCCTTGAAGCGACACGTGATGTACTGCTTGCACGTCTCAATCATTTGATTGGTGATCTGCAAGAAAATAATATGATTTTTCAAGGCCTGTTTCATTCACTGATAACTTGAAATCCTATCTGCCGGATAGTATAGCGGTCCCATCACCGAGCCACGCGGGCTGTTGTCTCAAATTTTTGTACCGAGTGAGAGCCCTCAGCGCTCCCTATTTGTCCGGCCAAGTAGACAGTTATCGCCATTAGAGGCAAACCTACAATGTTTCAAGTAAAAAGTAAGCCTTTGCATCGTTGCAGTAGGCAGTCTTCTTCTTCTATCGTGTGGGTTGTGAGGTGGATGACCAACCTCATCAACCTTAGCGGGTGTCTAGTTTGGCTAGGACATTGCAGGCTGATCACCTGATTGTCCAGAAGTAAGATCTTTACACCGGTATGACTACCGGTGTAAAGCGATCGAAAAACCATCTTAAATCTTGAGCAATAACGGATAAATTGAATTAAAACAGTTTATTTGGTGTGTGGGGTAGGCAAAGGGGGTAGGGCAATCGCATGCCAGAAAGCGTAGATGAAAGCTACCCCTAACAGAAGGCAATAACGGTGAATTTTAATAGTGGCGTTGAGAAAAGTGGTGCCTCTCACTCGGGTAGTGGCGATACACGCAGCTCCTGCGAATCCTGCCAACCTAGTACTGGTGCGGATGGATTTCGCGTTTAGTTTCAGTCCATTTACAAGAAAGTCACGCAATTGCATGTCTTTTTTTAAACAACGAATGAAAATTGTAAAATACGACAATAAAAATTTAAATACTTTTTAAATGTTCATTTAAAAATGGTTTGTTTTAAATAAGTGTTATGCTTCCAGTTTTTTAAGTTATTTTTATCTTTAGACGTTCAGGTAGAAATGGAACGCACGCAACCATTTTAATCGCAAGCACGCTAACACAAAGTAGTAGTTGTTTGATTATCATTCGATTTATTTTACTTCCATTCTTTTACGAGTTGATTGAGAATTAAATGATGATTAAAAAAACGTAAATATTTAATTTTATTACGTAATTTTATAATTATTTCTATATGCATTCCAATGAACAAAATAAATTAATATATATTTAAAATCTAAAAAAACACGCATCTTTATTTAGCGGTGATATTGGCCAAGATTTGTACATAATTATGAGTATTATGGTTCTAGCTCTTCGAATTTGTTTTCTAATTCATGTTTCGTTCATAAAATGTATACATCCCTGAGAATTGCGTTTCGGATGTTTGTGACGTAACCTGTATTGGGCTTGTTTTCCCTTAGGGCTGGAAAGTTAGACAGGCAGTCGCTTCTGTAAAAAACTGGACCTGTCAAATCTTCAAGTTAGGTAAGGTACTTGCACTCTAAGATGGTGCGAACGAGATAGACCTTTTTTTTGACGTGACTTATTTTATTTGGCATTAACTACTTGGCCGGATAAATGGGGAGCGCCGAAGGCTCTCATCCGGTACAACGTTTAAAACAACAGGCCTGAGGGTGCCCAGCAGCGTCGTCTGAGAGAAAAAATATTTGAAAGAATTAATCGATATCGGGGTCCTGAAGTGTTTGGTGTCGCGAGCTGATTGGCTGCCTCTATGGCTAGAGTAATCGGGTCGTCGGGATCGTATATTACGTCCTTCGGACGCCGATACTTTTCGGTACCGTCCCTAAGCGGGATGTATTCGGAAGCCGCAACTACCAGGGGAAAGAGACAGACCAGGAAATGTACTCCTCCTCCAAAAATGTACATGTATTCCTGACAAGTGACTTAAACAGATATTGTCTTTGTAGAAAGATATTGTCTATATATCAGTCAACCGGGGGGATAGGTTAAAAATGCCACACTAAAAAAAATATCTAAAAAAGATATGATGCGATTTGTCATTTGCGCATATAAAAGTGCGCAATGGCAACAAATATTGTTAATTTAGATGCATTACTGTAATATAGCGTTTTTAGTCCCCATGTGCTTATTTACCTTCACCATCAGAGAAGAGATCCTCTCAGAAGTGTTATAGAACTGTGAGACACTGTGGATCAGCCTGACAGTCTGCAGCAGGCTGAGGATGGAGTCCTTTATCTTCACAGGGTCGTCCAGGTACAGCGAGTGGCAACACTTCTCCATCGCCTGGATGAACTTGGCGTTGTCCTTTGCCTCGTTGTAGCAGAACGTGATCTTGTGGTCAGTTTCGCGCCAGAACTTGATCACCTTAGAGTTGGCCAGTTGTAGACATGTAAGAGTTAGTTGCACTTCGCTGTCCTGCAACAAGAGTTTATCCGACTTCAGAAACGAGGAATAACTAGGTAAGCGTCTTTTAGAGAAATCACATTCCTATGTTTGTTAAAAAAACCTCATAAATCGCACATTTTTTTATGCAATTTATATAATTTACCTAAGTGCAATATTAATTGTGGTGTCATCAAAAAACTTGTTCAAATAATTGTTAGTAACATATACAGGGTGTTAGTGACATCGCAACGAATACTGAGTGGGATGATTCAGACTACGATTTTGATTTTTTTTGTAATTATTCTCAATTCTATACTTTTGCGACGGAAAATTCCACTTGATGTTCACTCAGAATAATGAGCTGATTTCCCTCAGTATTCGTTACGATGACACTTACACCCCGTCCAAGTACGTACAGGTAGTTCAATTTTTGACCAATTTACTGGCTTCTATCATATCATCATCTACCTCGTTTATGTACGTATCCTCCCCTCCCCAAAGGGGTAGGCAAAGGTGAATATACACCGTCGCCGGCTATGTTTAAATCCCATGTAATAGGGGACGAGCCATTAACTACAAATCCTGGAAACCAATTTAAACTTATTTCTAAAACTATCATATCGATATGAAACTATGTAACTGTAAGTTTCAAGTTTTTTCTGATACAATATGGAGATGGGAGGTAGATAGTGGAACTCTTGAGTTAGCTCCTCGACTATTTAGTTCAGTCTAGAACCTATAGATGGGTCTAGTAGGTCATAAATCTCCTGTGGTTTATAAAATCCTGGTAGTGTCGGTAACGGGGGCTGTTGGATGGATTTTACATTTATACGAGCGCGTTTCGGGCATGCGCATTGCTACCCAGACTAAAAACTTCAATCATATAAGTAATAGTAAGTAGTCTGTGGTAAGTATTATGTTACTATAGCTCTCATGGGCTAGATGAGAACCTAGTCGAGTGAAATCATTTTTACGAAATATCAAAACGAAATTTTATTATAGCATTCTTATGGAATACTTAGTTGTGATTTATGATGGCATCAATAAACGTAACTTAAAAAGTAAAAAGTGATCATTTTAGGCTTCTAAGTAGATTAGCATTTTTTTAATTTTCACCCAGACACCCCTTTCACACTTTCATAAAAATTAAGATAAACTTTTTCCATCTAATACAATACATTTGAATGGCTGTTTAGTGAAAGGAAAGTTAATCCAGGGTATCGCCAAGCCAAGTCATTTTTTATCCTTGTCACTCCTTAGCGTTGTAACTTGCATGAATCGAGACGTCTCGCAGATGCATCGACCTTGACGGATGGTAAGGTGCGATTTAATTCGGGAGGGTTACACCAATTGATACGTTTGTTGCAAGTCGGCTAACCTCTCTGAACAATATAACATCAGCTTTGCTTGTGCACTACAAGTATTGATCGGATGTACTTAATACCGAAATCGACTTCTACGATAAGCTATAGTTAATAAGCGTTTAAAAGCGTTTTAAAGTTACTCGTTCCGATTATGGTCGTGAATGAATTGCAACTTTAAATTATACATCCTTCGAATTTTAAATTGCACATCGTTCAAAGATTTTTGCGTCGAATAATGGCGCCTACCGCATACATTTTGTTTTGCACCGGAAGTAGTAAATATGCAAGCGGACCACCTAGTCAAATGAGATACTTTTTACGAAACGTCAAATCGATACGGATTTGTACCCTGTAACTTCATCAATAAAGGTCAAACGTCGTACTCTTTGTTATGTAATTCGGAATTAAAATTCGTAAAAGTGTTAAAAAGAAAAATGAGATTGATTTTTGAACATCTTAGGCTAGCTTCTATTATTAGATTAGCATTTTATAATTTATCTTTGGCCCAATCACTCAACAAAATGGAACAGGAGTAGGAATGAGACAGACATATACAACAACTTTGATGAAAAATGAGACGGAATCTAAAGATGGAATGCTAATCAAATTAGATACTTTTAATTACTTACATCCTGTTAAGTTTATAGAAAAGACGATCGTGTTTCGTAGTTGTTTAATGTGACAATAAAATTAATTAAATCTGTTGTAGAAGTTTTAATTTCATTTCATTTCTCATTCAAGAGAGTGATTTGATTATATCTACTCCGGAAAATGTGCATGTGTTGGTATGTTGCACATAGTAACATATTACACATCAACAAGTTGCACCACAGTGATAACGATCTAACGATCTTCTCGGGATTGATGCGCTCCTGGTATTCCAAAGTCCTCCAATACTACATGTATACTTACACTGTTTTATGGCAGGAAAATGTTACAAAAATGACCTCTTTCAAGCAACAGATTTTCAATTCTTTTTATAAAATCCACGATACTTTTTTTCTATGATATGCACAATAATTGCTAATAAGCTATTTTATCATTGAAGTGAATTCATAAAGCTTGTTCCTAATACATTCAAACCACAATGTATGAAGCGTTTCCATACAAATTCCATGGTAATTCTAGTCTTCTCTTATCGTGGGGGTTGTGTGGGTTGTGGGGCCAAACACGGACCTAATCAACCCTGGTTAATAATGCATTAATAACTAAATACCTGTTTTATATTAAGCTAGAAGTGAGCCTATTTCCCATTGGGGCAGGCAGATATCCCGGGATTTCGCATCCTAATAGCAGTTTTCACTAACATTGTTGTCTCGACGATTTTAGACGGCTATACGGCTCACCACCTACCATGTGCGTCTAATAGAAAGCTCGGTGAGGTGTGGGTACTTAGTCCATCTTTCGGTGGATGTACCTCTACCTCTGACTACACCAATTGGGGTATAGTCGTGAGGGAGTTCCAGACCAGCACGTATAATCTTTAGAGTTACCTTATTTGTTGTTACTGTAATTGGAATACCATTGTATTTAAGTCTATAAATTATGTAATACAAACTGGATTAAAAGAAAAGAAAGGAAAACATGAAACAGTATAGGACTAGGGCCCTGTGCTGGGAGGTTTTCTGGCCACGTCTTTCCCTCAGCGTTACAGATTCCGATGTGGTAGTAGTTTTACAGCTAGTTACATAATATGTAATTTAATTATGTTTGAAAAATAAATATTACTGAATTTTTTTTTTTGTTCGATATGGAGCTATATTCTGTTGACGATTTTATGAAAAATTGACTTTATCTTAATTTTATTTTTACATATTTATTTTTTTATTTATACATAATCATTTTTGTCTTAGGCAGACATAATGTGAGTTTTAATTTAGAATAAAACCCAATTTTTTTAACTTGAACTTATATTAATTATAAAATTGTACAAATTGTGTAAATGATGCGTTCGGTCAAGAGGTCAGAACGAAAGTGAGATTGCAAATTTATTGGCAAGAAACTCCTATGCAAAATGCTGGTTTTGTTATACGCGGGTGATAATTGCGGACTTGATTTAAGAAGGCGCTGGCCGGAACATCTTCCCCCCTGTTGAAGACATCGACTTCAACCGCATAGATCCTCAGGCGTCGGTAGCGGGCAGAGGCGAGTGAGAGGGCGCCGTATGGTGCCTCTCGTTGTGTTGACGTCAGCTACTCTGGAGACTCCATCCGGACCAGGAAACAGACGCAGGACTCGTCCAAGGCGCCAGCATAAGGGTGGCGTGTTTTCTTCATGAATCAGGACCATATCTTCAACCTTTAGATCGGCTTTGTTCACTCTCCATTTACATCTTTGTTGCAGCTCGCCGATGTATTCGCCTTGCCAACGTTTCCAAAAACTCTGGCGCAACTTTTCGACGCGAGCGTAGCGTTGGAGATAAATTTCGTTGCAATCGTCCAGGGTTGGTGTAGGTAGAGCTCTTAGCGGTCTGCCAATGAGAAAGTGCCCTGGGGATAGGAAAAGGAGATCGTCAGGAGATGAAGAGAGAGGACACAAGGGGCGGCTATTTAAAATGGCTTCCACTTGTGCAAATAAAGTAGTAATCTCCTCGAATGTGAGATGAGTGTTTCCCATTATGCGTTTAACATGGTATTTGGCCGATTTAACACCGGCTTCCCAAATACCGCCAAAATGAGGAGCGTATGCTGGTGTGAAATTAAATTTTATTCCTTCTTGAGTTGCAAAAGCCGAAAGAGATTCTACATTTTCCTTTAAAAAACTATTTAGCTCTTTAGCACCGGCTATAAAATTACGACCATTGTCACAGAATATTTCAGCTGGCCTTCCTCTGCGAGCAACAAACCGACGTAAGGTCATTATGAAAGAATTCTTGGTGAGATCGCTAACAGCTTCCAAATGCAAACATTTATATCTCAGACATACGAACAAACATAAATACATTTTCACAAGCTTAGCTCCTCGACCCTTTCGATTTAAAATCAGGAAAGGACCTGCAAAGTCAAGGCCTACGGAGACAAACGGAAAGTCCGCCGTGATTCGCTGAGCCGGCAGATCGCCCATTTTAGGGCACAAAGTCTTCCCTTGTACACGCCTGCACCGTACACAGTTATATACCGTGCGCTGCGCCGCGCGCCTCCCGTCTATCGGCCAGACTCTTTCCCTAATTATGGCTAACAGTAATTGCGGTCCAGCATGCATGTTGTTACAGTGTTCGTGTGCAAATATAAGCCTACATAAGTGATGTCTAGGATCGAGAAGAATGGGATGACGTTTGTCGTAAGTATAATGAGATGCGTTTATCCGACCACCTACTCTTATTAAGTTATTTTCAAAGAATGGTGATAATGACAATATTCTGGACTTTGGACTCAATGATTTACCTTTCGATAGTAAATTATATTCTGTGGGAAAACTTTGTTGCTGAGCTATGCTGCAAAGATGATTAAATGAATCATTTAATTCCTCAATAGTTAAATTGCCTAATATTTTACTATTAGGATTTTTTACATTATGTATGAACCTTTTAGCATATGCGAAGGATCGTTGAATTCTGTTTAGCTTAGAATATCTAATGAAATCAATTAAGGGTTGTGAGACAGTTACTTTCATGGATTTTACTTCCGGCAAAGATTCTAATGGAGTCGGTTTTAATGTAGGCCAGAAAGTTTCGTCTTTTGACAGAAAATTCGGACCTGACCACCAGAGTTCAGAGTGCAGCAGTTGGACCGCATTGACCCCTCTGGAAATAAGATCTGCTGGATTATAGGCGGTAGGTACATAGCGCCATGAAGAAGGTAGTGTAGTCTCTAAAATTTCACCTATGCGATTGGCTGCAAAGGTTTTCAGCTTACTAGGCTCGCTGTTTATCCAACTGAGTACAACGCTAGAGTCGCACCAGTGCACAACAGCTGATGGGGTGAATCGTAAGGACTCTAGTACGCTTTTACACAATCTGGCAGCAAGCAGAGCAGCACAAAGCTCTAAGCGTGGGATCGTGGTGGGCTTTAGTGGCGCCACCTTTGATTTCGCGCACAAAAGTTTAACAGAGACATTATTTTCAGCATCCATTGTTTTTATGTAGACGCAAGCCCCATAAGCGCGTTGCGAGGCGTCGCTAAATGAATGCATCTCTACATCCTTTGGTAAATCACACAGGACGATTCGCTGCTCTCCTTGATGACAGCGTGATGGCATAAAAAATATGCAGGTTCAGGCCTTCGAATATCCGATACGGATAAATGACCTAAGTCTTGATATTCCTTGATAAAATTACAGTATCTTGATTTTAAATCAGGACTTTTTCTGAAGCGCTTTTCTAGATTCAATAACCTTTTTTTAGATAGGTGATATGAATCTCCTAGGCAGGCAGGTGGTTGCTTAAGAGGCAGCCTGACGCTGAACCTGCCATCGATGAGACGAGAAGTGTGACTGTTGAAATGCCTTTCACATGCTATCTCTTGTTTACTAAGAATTAATTTTTTAGGAAGTTCTTCCAGCTCCCAGAATTTAGGGAGCATTACGTCAATGTTTGCATCTGAAACCATAACATGGTTGCAGTGAACATCTTTCGACGACGAAGAAATTATCGGACCAGCCAATAGCCAGCCAAACTGAGAGCTTCTTAGCTGGGGATTTTTGGGTCCTAAGGAATGCTGTTCGCATCCTAGGATATCCCAGAAAATGTCTGCACCAATAAGAATATCTACTGGCGCAGGTTGGTCGAACTTAGGGTCGGCCAGTAATAAGCCTTTAGGAAGCTGCAATTTTTGTAACTCGATTGGAGCTTTAGGTACGTCTCCTGTCAATTCATCGAGTACTAGACATGAAAGTGAAACATTGAATGGATTGTTAATTGACTTTAGCTGTACAATACAACTTTCCACTACTTTATTAGTGGCACTATTGCCTATGCCAATGACATTTATTGAATCTATTTTCCTTGTTTTCAAGGACAAAGATTGCTGTAAGCTTTTGCTTATGAATGTAGACTGGCTGCCGCAATCTAGAAGCGCGCGAACCTGTTGGCATTCGTTTGTTTTAGGATTATGAACTTCGATTATAGCTGTAGATAATAGAATGTTATAATTATTTTCTTTACAGAAAGTAGCTATAGGATCACTCTGGTTGACTGCTGTATGACTGTTTACAGAATTAGATGGAGAAGGGAAATGCAGAAGGCTATTGTGAGGCTTCTTACACTCCCGGCACGGGCCTACACGACACTCGGCTACAGGGTGTCCTTGCTTTAGGCAGTTTGGGCATAATTTGTACCTTGTCACTTCTGCTAATCTGTCCTGAATACTCCTCGACTGAAATACAGGGCAGTCATATATTTTGTGATCCTCACCACATATTATGCACACATAAGTAACTTTAGACGTAGTGTTAGGGGTTATTTTGGCACTAAATGTTTTTGTAAATGGTTGTTTGTAATTATTGTTTTGTGTAGTTCTGTAAATATTGTTGTTTTGTTGTGACTTGTAGTTATTATGACTATTGTTAGACGGAGGAAGTTGCGTAGGACGTGAATTTGAAAATTGTATTTTTGTGGGTTATTGTTACTAGTACCACTAGATTTACTGCGTTCCAGGGCAGAGAGCACATCAGCGCGATCGATCAAAAATTTATTGAACTGTATCAAGGTAGGGACATCGTCGTCTAATGTGTTGCGAAACTCCTCCCACTTCGCAAGCGTGCGGTTATCTAGCTTAGATGTTAACATAAATATTATTAATGTATCCCAATGCTTAGTAGGCTGTCCAAGGCTAGACAAAGCACGTAAATTCTTTGTGGCGTGGTCCACAAAATGACGTAACGAACTCTCGGATTCTCGCGACATCGTCTGAATGTTAAACAAGGAATTTAAGTGATCGTTAATGAGTAACCGTTTGTTGTCATATCTATTACATAACAACTCCCATGCTTGACCGTAATTATCAGCCGACACTTCTAAATTTTCAATCACGCTAGCCGCCTCACCTTCCAAATATGAACTCAGATAATAAAACTTATGTATGGGTGCAATGCGATCGTTTTTATGCACTAGATTAGAAAAGGTGTCGCGGAATTCAAGCCAGCGAAAATACTTTCCGTTAAATTTAGTTATTTGTATTTGGGGTAATTTAAATCCCATATCGTGATCAAGACCACACTGAGCATCCGGAAGGATAGACTCACGTCTTGATGATTCCCCTTGACCGTTAAGAATTGAGTTAGCTCTTGCCATTTCAGCAATTATAGAATGCTCAATATTTTCCCGCTCCAGCAATTCAATTTCTATGGCATCAGAATTTAAAACCTCAATCTGATCCTGCAACTCGTCAAACTTTGTTAACAGTGTCTCAATTTTACCAAGTTTAAGTTTCAATTCAGCTACTTGAATATTAGTTAACTTACTTCCGACTTGAAAACCATTTAAATAATTTTTAAACTTGGTAACTTGTCCCTTAACGGAAGCGCGCCTTGCATTTAACTCCTTTAAGGTACGGACACCAGAAGTGAGTTCACTACTGACTGACGTCATCGTGTATACGTATAATTCTAAAAAGAGATGCGCGTACAATAATATAAAAATAACTTGATTAAAATGTATAAAATCTAGATGTGCCGCAATATTGATAAAGCTTCAAAACTATTAAATAATAAAACACACTAACGCGACAGTGTTCAAGTATTAAACTCACCTCTTGTCAACAACGATAGGAATAATAGAAAAATATCATTTAGCTCACGCTCCTCATTAGGCGATGCTTGCCGCTCGGGAAACCGGTACCGCGCACAGCTGATCGTCGAGCGGTACCACGCAATCAGCTGACGGCCGCACTGGGCTGCAGCCGGTGACGACACTGGAATTAGTCGGCGAAACAAATTACTAGGTACCTCGAGATGGCCTCGATATTATTTATAGGCCTACGCCTAATGGGAAAACTTTAAATAACGTGAATTGCTAAATACCTAAAGCAATCTGTCTAAAAGATAACTTTAGACCAGCATAATAAAATATAACTTATTTAAAGTAAATTAAATACAATACTTTGGACTTATATTGTAGAATTCACAAGAATTTACATGGATTAGATAGCAAAACCATAAATAGAATCGCAATTGCCATCCGAATTTGTAGGTATATGCACCAACCACGAAGTCGGTTCAAGTTAACGAGCGAGTAAAAAACCTTTTGATTACAAGTAGAATATTTATAATGCAATAATAGTATTTTATGCAACAGTTGTATAAGAAGGGTCAAAAAATGCGAGTGGCGTGAGTTGCGATGTGAGCCTTGGCGAACATCGCAATAAGAGACGCCACGAGCATTTTTTGACCTAGTTATACAACGTTGCATACAATACTTTTTCTACGACGACGTCATTTCTCCTTTTTATTTTATACTTTTTAGTGTTTTGAAACGAAACACAAAAATTTTCCAATTTATTTTCCAACGCGCGGGAAAATGGCGGCAAATGTATACTTTTTTTTATAGTATATCTATGGCACCAAACAAAGTAAAGGTGCCAGTTTCCAGGTCAAAAAAAAAAAAACAACAACAATGCTTTTTTGGCGACATTATAGTACAGTTACACTTTGTAAACAATGCTGTTATAGGCCATAGAGCGTACACTTTTTCAAAGAGTTTAATTATGTATGTACTTATATTAGACTTTTTGGTTATTTAAATGCCAGATTAAAGTAGAGGAGTAGAAAAAATCAATTTAGAATACTAATTGCACAAGTGTATTATTTAAATGAGCCGACTGGAACGGAATTTATGGACTTAGAATATTATTTTTAGGATATAGGTAGGTATTTGGTTATGGATTTGGTATGACGAAGAACAAAGGAAGGGCACTTATCTCGATTGTTTCTGCTGATCTGCACTGCGGTGTGATGCTTTAGCTGCGCCACTGGTCGAACCTTGCAGGTCTGGAAGCTTTGGAACCCTCAGGAATCTCCGATGACTGCGTTGATAGCTTCGGTTTTGGCGGTCCGAACAAAAACGGATTTTCTTCCTGTTTTGCCCTTTAATCTCGCCGGGGCCTCCAATTTATGTCTTAGGCAGACATAATGTGAGTTTTAATTTAGAATAAAACCCAATTTTTTTAACTTGAACTTATATTAATTATAAAATTGTACAAATTGTGTAAATGATGCGTTCGGTCAAGAGGTCAGAACGAAAGTGAGATTGCAAATTTATTGGCAAGAAACTCCTATGCAAAATGCTGGTTTTGTTATACGCGGGTGATAATTGCGGACTTGATTTAAGAAGGCGCTGGCCGGAACAATTTTAATTTAATTTGTCTTTGTTGACATTCTTTTGTTATCATTTTCGACGATCATATTTATGTTGTTACCGTTTTATATTGTGTCTAAAATGTGAAATAAAGGAATCTAATCTAATCTTAGAGTGAGTGCGGGTTCCAACCCGGGTTGTGTCGTCGACGGTTGTATGTCATACCTGCAGGTAAGACACGAGTTGTGAGAACTGCGCGCCGCGCTTCTTCCAGTACTCCAGCTCATCTTGAGGCCCACTGGAGTCCACCTCGCGCCGGAGTTGTTCACTCTCACTTAGTATCTGGAATCATGGAATGTTTAACTTAAGCGCCTATAATTTAAGAATTAATGTAGGAAAGTGGGAATTCTATGGAAGGATAATGAATGGGAATTTAATTGTTTATGGTCAGAATGGAGGATGGTTAATGAATGGGACGTAAGGCAGTTTTAAAAAGTAAGAAATGGAGTCTATGGTGCAATGTCGGTCGGGTTAGAGGATTTTGTTAAAATATAAGGAGTAAGGATATTTTAAATATCCCGTGTTATTTCTATATCCTAGATTAATGTACCCAATAAATCTGGACAACATTCTCCAAGAACCGAAAGAATTTATTTTTGAGTCATAGGTCATTGCAGGCTGAATCAACTGCTTATCCGAAAACAGAAAGTTCTAGGGTTCACAGGGCACATTAAGACCTCGTTTAGGGCTACTCCACCAACGTGCAGTGGAGAAGCGTGGTAGGGCGAGTGTGATTCATATCGCCTCCAGTTAACTGAGGGGAGGCCGATGCTCAGCTAGCTTTTTCTTCGACGTGACTTCTACGTACGTGTAATCTGCCGGACAAATGTTGAGCGCTGAAGGTTCTCACTCGGTACAAAATTTAAAACATCACGCCTGAGTATGCCTATTTCCTCAGCTCAGGGCGACATCTGAGAGGATTATATTTAAAATAATGAATCGACCCTATTGAGACGAAAGCGATAATCGCTGAATAAAGGAAAACGCCAGTCACGCCGGCGGGGTTCTGTACTACACAAATAAAATCGCACGACGTCAAGCCACTCGCTGTGAAGAGACTTGCCGTAGCGGGAATCACCGTTCGGAGAGTCGCTGTCAACGCAACAATTCGTTGGTATTTGGATCCTGAAGAATGCTGACCCAGCATAAGGAGGTATATATAGTGTATATCTTTATGTATGTATGTTTACGTACTTCAATAGAAAGACAAAAACTCATGCATCTAAATATATAAAAGGAGAAACTGACTGACTGACATATCAACGCACAGCCTAAACGGCTAAACGGGAACGGGAGTTAGCGGGAAGAAACATTTGTATGAAAAATCGAAACCGCGTAAGACAGATGTTTTAAATCTAGAATGCATGCATACCTTAGTAAATATAAAGTTTAGTTATGGCTGTATTTTGAAAAATGGGAGTTAGCGGGGAAAAAAAATGTATGAAAAAATCTAAACTGCATAAGTTAGATGCTTGAAATTTGATATGCACTCCCACACACACAAAAATGTCTCTTTTATAACACGCCACGCGGACGAAGTCGCGGGCAAAAGCTAGAATTTCACATACGCAACTATGCATATCAGTAATTGGAAACTGGTCTTCTTTTCACCTTATGTGATGTAAATGTAAGAGGACTCTATGATGAACGGGATACGGTGCAAAGCGTAGTTGTTAGGAAGGGTACAGACCTCCATAACCTTTTTGATCCACTCGTTGACGCGGTCCTCGAGCAGTGTGATGGTGGTGGGATTCTTGGTCATCTCTTTGAGCTGCGCGTGCTCAGTCACATTGGCCATCAGCGCCTGTCCATCCTCGAACAGATTCACCTGGTTGCACACGTCTTCGCAAACTGAAATAAGGAAAAAGGTTTATTATTAGAGGGAACATTAAAATACCTTTCAAAAAGATATAAATACCATTTATTATTTGTATAGTACAATTTGTATTTCGATTGTCTTCTTTATTTTCGGACGTTTACGTTATAGTAAGACTTCGCTTTTTTTTAAACATAGACCTCGTAATTGATAGACTGATAACATTCAAATAACATTCACGTTCACGTTACCTAGATCTACATACGAGTAGGACTATTGAGAATTTTGTTTTACTGGCAAGTCTACTGGGTACAAAATTCCCAGTGGTAGGACTACCAGTAAGTCTATTGGGAAGGAAATTCCCAATAGTTCAACTGGTAAGACTACTTGGTAAAACTACTGGGAATAGGGGGTTTTGTATGGGAAGTGGACAAAAATTCAAATCTGGGGGCACGGTAGTGTCGTTACTATAAGAAGCACGTTACAACAGAATGGCAATGAACAGTCAATTTTGTTACCTATGGTGGCGATGGCGAAATAGTTTTTTCACCTTAAGTTCATGTGATGGTAGCGAAACGGCCAAGCCGCATATTTTGCCTAACGTATAGAATTTGTGAACTTATAGTTTGTATAATTAGGACGTGTAGAGTTAGAAACTTGGCGCTACATGAGATCTGACGACTTTTCGACATTGTGATCGATATGATCTCGTCTTTAAAATGTTTTGTTGGGATTATAATTATCGGAGAACCATATTGAAGACTATAGAGAACCGGAGAGGAAATATGATTGGCCACCTGACACGACACGATTCATTTATAACAAACATTATAGAAGAAAAAATTGAAGGGAAGAGAGGAAGGGGTAGACCTAGGATAACATTTATGAAACAAATAAAAGAGAAGGTGCAGGTCGTGTCGTATCGGGAGGTGAAGGTTTTGGCGGGAAGAAGAGAGGAATGGCGATTACTCCACCGACAAGAGCGCAGCTTTTAAATAGAGAGAGATATTATCGGCAAGGCAAAATAAAGTGAACACCGAAATATCCTTAAATAGCACTTCAAAAAATATGTATTGTTAATTATGGAAATTTAAAATCTGTAATGTATGTTAATGTCGTCTAAATTGGAGAAATGGGTCAAAAGTTATGCTTTCTCGATCTTTTGCCTTCCTAACAGTGAACGAAAAACCAAAAAACGGCAGATTTCGGAGCAGTAAAAAAAATATACCGTCAATTCCTTTTTTAAAGTCGGTAAAAAGGCGCAAAATTTATGGAAAAACAACTTTATTACCTATCCTTTAAGCGGATAAAACCAGAGAACACAGAAAGAACAATTTGAAAAAGAAAAACAGCCAGTGTCCTTACTATTAAAGAGTTCTTACTTTCCAATGACAATATATTTTTGGTGTGAATGTCTTTACCTAAACCAGCAGTGGGATTAAATGGACTAAAGACAAAATTGCATTTAAATCCACAAAAGCCTGGTCATAAGTACCGACTGTAAACCGACAAGTATGAAGATTTTGGCAAGGCAGTGGAGGAAGCGAAAGAGATGTGTCAGTGCCCAAGTTGAATTACTGTGAAATTAGCAAACTTATGCTTTACGTAGCTATAATTATTTCTCTATTAATTTACGCGGGAGCTGGCTGACTGAAGTAAGGGCGAGGCCCCATTAGTGCGTTGCGCTGCGTTGCGTCGTCGCAGCTTCGTCGCTGCGTCGTTTTCCATACATTTTTTATGACATGCCCCATTAGACCGTTGCGTCGTCGCGCGCGACGTTTCAACGGATCGACGGACAAGAGACGAAGCGGGAGGGAGGGTGATGCGCTGCGTTGTCGGAGCTCCGCTGCGGCGACGGACAGTGATGCACTGCTAGAGGAGGAAGCTAGACGAGCGTAACGACATATTTTATTTTACCATGAGTGAGCAGGATATTGATATAGATTTTCTCATATCCTTGGTCCAAGAAAGACCCATTATATGGGATAAATCACACGAACATTACAGTGATAAATTTCGAACTGAGACGCAGCTGCGTCGGCGTGCATACCCTCTTGCGTTGCGTTGGCGCAGCGTCAACGCAACACAGGTGTGGCATACAATGCGTTGTTCCGTTGCGATGACGCGACGCAACGCAGCGCAACGCACTAATGGGGCCTCGCTCTAAACAATTTCATTTGACGCATGCGCGGTAGTAAGTGCGAGGCCCCATTAGTGCGTTGCGCTGCGTTGCGTCGTCGCAGCGTCGTCGCTGCGTCGTTTTCCATACATTTTTTATGACATGCCCCATTAGACCGTTGCGTCGTCGCGCGCGACGTTTCAACGGATCGACGGACAAGAGACGAAGCGGGAGGGAGGGTGATGCGCTGCGTTGTCGGAGCTCCGCTGCGACGACGGACAGTGATGCACTGCTAGAGGAGGAAGCTAGACGAGCGTAACGACATTTTTTATTTTACCATGAGTGAGCAGGATATTGATATAGATTTTCTCATATCCTTGGTCCAAGAAAGACCCATTATATGGGATAAATCACACGAACATTACAGTGATAAATTTCGTAAAGCGAATGAATGGGTAGCTGTTTGTAAAAAAATATTTCAAGATTACGAGGAGTTTGAGGACCAAAAAAAGAACAAAATTGGTGAGTTGTTATTTATTATATTATTTGTAAATTCAATACATAAGTTAATTTATATCTTTTTCAACTGCCATGGTAAAGCCCCTTCTGGACTCATAAAGTAATTAGCAAATTGATCTCTGATAAAATTTTCGGCTAATGATTCTTCATTGCTATGGGGTCTCAATTGTGAGAACCTACTTATTGCCATATTGTCTTGTTGTTTTAACCCATCGTGTTGTATAACAAAATTGTGTAAAACACAACATGCTTTCGCAATATTAATAGTTAAATCATATGACGTATCAATTGGCCTATGTAAAATGCGCCATTTATTTGCCATGATCCCAAATGCACATTCCACGTATCTACGTGCTCTGCTAAGGCGATAATTATAAACTCTTTGTTTCACATTGAGATTGGATCCGCCGTATGGGCGCATAACATGCTTACTTAAACCAAAAGCTTCATCACCGACGAGTACATAAGGGATTGGTGGCTCGTTATTATGATCATTTCCAAGTGGTTGAGGATCAGGCAATGGTAATTCATTTCTCATTAAAATCTTGTACAGTGTCGAATTTCTAAAAATAGTAGAATCACTTTCCTTACCATATGCACCCACGTCGACAAAAACAAACTTATAATTTGAGTCAACAACCGCCAGCAAAACAATTGAAAAATAATTTTTATAATTATAAAACAGAGAGCCACTTTTGTCTGGTTTTATTAAACGTATATGTTTCCCATCAATTGCCCCGAAGCAATGAGGAAAGTTAGCTTTGAGATCAAAATCTAATGCAATATTTTGTAGTTTTTCTACTGTGATCTCTTCTATGTACTGTGGTCGAACATATTTCCATATAGCTTGACAAACTGACGAAATAGTTCTAGAAATTGTTGCTCTTCCACGTTTAAATTTGAAATGCAAGTCGTTTATCGAATTTCCGCTGCCTAAGTACCTGAAATAGAAACACAAAAAAATAAACAGGGTGGCCCATTTAGATTGGTCAGTGTAGACAAGTTAGGTACTTACACATTTTTTTCTTTCTTTGCAGGTAACGAGGTTGTGAAAAAATGGAGAAGCGTGAAGGACAACTTTTTTCGATACGTAAAAAAAATAAAAGAAAACAGTTCGTCGGGATCAGGGGCAAAACAATTGAAGAAATATCATTATTACAATCAGTTGCTGTTTTTGATGAAAGTTGCCCAAAATAAAACTGATAGTAGCCTTGAAATGGTGTCTGAAGAAACGGAACGAAATGAAAACACAGCATCATCTTCTCCATTTCCTACAAAAGAAATGTCCTCGTTACCCCCAGGTCCTTCTCGCTACGTGCCTGCAAGCCGTAAGAGATCAAACCAAGCAATAGATGATTTCGAGGCGCAAGCATTAAAAGCGTTGCAAGAGAAAGAAAACCGCCACTTATCATTTTTCAAAGGAATTTTACCTTCTTTGGACAGCTTTACGGAATTACAAACTTTGACATTCCAAAGCAAAGTTATAAATATCATTACCGAAATTGGGTTCGGGGAACAGACTCAATCAACAACATGGCAGTCACGCGGATATCAAACTGGACAACAGTATCAAGCAACACCATTGCAGTCACGCGGATATCAAACTGGACAACAGTATCAAGCAACACCATTGCAGTCACGCGGATATCAAACTGGACAACATGCCCAGTCATCATCGCCATCATCGTATCGAACAGATGAATTCGAAGCTACCTACTCAACCAACACTACGATTAATAATTTTACTGATGATAGTCAAGAGGAAGATTATAACTTTGCTTTGTTGCCTAATAGTAATACTTGAATTAAACTGTTTTTAAAGATAATAAATTAATAACTGATTAACATTACGAGTATTATGATATTTGAATTACTTACCTCAATGTAATACCAATCATTTCAATTGGTTCTAAAGGGTTCCTGAATTTGGTATATTGCTTTTTTATATGTGGTTTTAAGGTTTCAACCAAATTATTAAAGCTGGCCACACTCATTCTAAAAAAATTAAAAAATGTATTTTCATCTAATAACAACTCCCTATATTCCTGCATAAAAAACTGACCATCACTATTTCTTAATGCTATCAAAGGAGATATCCAGAATCTTCTATGATTTCTACGTTTATTTCGGCGGTGCCGTAATAAAAGCAACAAAAGAACACGTTTGTATCTATCCATTGCAAAGGCTGAACTGAGACGCAGCTGCGTCGGCGTGCATACCCTCTTGCGTTGCGTTGGCGCAGCGTCAACGCAACACAGGTGTGGCATACAATGCGTTGTTCCGTTGCGATGACGCGACGCAACGCAGCGCAACGCACTAATGGGGCCTCGCTCTAATAAAACCACGTGTACTGGAAAAAGCGCGCCGCGGTCGAGCGAGCGTTGCAAGTTATTTATTTAATCTATGATTATTGCAACCGAGTTATTTAGCTAAGTAATTTAATTAAAGTTAAAAACCGTTAACAAAAGAAGTAACCATGCATTTCGACCCTTTTTCATACAGAAACCTTAAGGAAATAATAATTGTTACAATATAACCTCAAACTTCCTGTTATCGATCAATGTATTTTCTAAAATAAAACCTGTCACGCAGTAAAGAATAACTAGTTTGATAGAGCAAACTACAAACCATGCGTTAATGGAATAAAATATGTTGTTTTCAGTCAGTAATTCATCAAAATCTACATAAACCTATTTGACACAAATTATTGACTATTTTATAAACGCAAAATTCTTATTTAAATACGTGAAAATTCATAACGACTTCAATAGCATAAGAAAGGCCGGTTCTTTATTTTATTTTTTTGCTATTTGTTCTATAATTTTGGCTTTAATTACAGATAGTTATCGTATTTATTCCTCACAGGTCCTAAATCTGTAAAATGAGTTCCACGTGTTTTGCCAGTTTCGTAAGCTTGGCCGAGTGCTAGGAGAGCATAAATAAAAGAAGTTTCGTTTGGTTGCTTCTGGCTGTGTGTGCGTGTACTGGTGATAGTGTGATAACAGCTATACACAGCAATTACTCATCCCACGTTCTCTTAAGATCAATACTACAGGCACTAGGTATCTCACGCAATGCCGTTCATTTTCCAATTTCCATCTCTGTCCATCGTGACGTATGCAACGTGACTAAAACATTATCCCAACAAAAACATTTTCATGTAAAAATGTTGCCAAGCGAGATCATATCGAGCACAATGTCGAAAAGTCGTCAGATCTCATGTAGCGCCAAGTTTCTAACTCTACACGTCCTAATTATACAAACTATAAGTTCACAAACTCGATACGTTAAGCAAAATATGGGGCTTGGCCGTTTCGCTACCATCACATAAACTTAAGGTGAAAAAACTATTTCGCTATCGCCACCATAGGTAGCAAAATTGACTGTTCATTGCCATTCTGTTGTAACGTGCTTCTTATAGTAACGAAACGGCCAAGCCACATATTTTGCCTAGCAATCTGGTTACATTATATGTAATACATATTATTATATTGCACATCATCATCATTGTATTGGTCTCTGTGGTGTGATTAAGTGTTGGGCTCCCGATCCGCAAGTCCCGGATCCGGATCCCGGTGGGGACACACCTCAAAAATAACTTTATGGTCCCTAGTTTGTTTAGGACATAACAGGCTGATCACCTGATTGTCCGAAAGTAAGACGATCCGTGCTTCGGAAGACCCGTTACGCCGTGGTCCCAGTTACTAATTTATCAGGATCAGAATCATTTATTCAACGTAATTTTATTATCATAGATAAACTTTTTGACGGTTAATGCAACATTTTTGCTTTTACGTCACTTCGCAAGGTGTTATGGCTGAAGAGAAGAAATGACAAGAAACTGCAACAGCAACACATCTTTTAAAAACCAATGAGGGTATACATTACAAGTTATTTAATAACTAGAGGAACACATTCAATACCAGACATTTTTAATCATTTAGGTAGTCATTACTCTTATAATAAGCTTTTTTACATAAAGTAAGCTTCACATGAGCTTTAAATTTATTATCTGACAAATTTAGAATATTATCTGGTATTTTATTGTAAAAACGTATACAATATAACCTCAAAAAAGATGAATTTAATTTAGTTAATCTAGAATTTTGAATAGCAATTTTATTTTTATTTCTTGTATTGTAAGTATGCCTTTCACAGTTTCTCGGAAGGAGAGATACATTTTTACGTACATACATAATGTTTTCATAAATATATTGACTTGCGACCGTCATGTCAGTATATTTATTTATTTAAGTCCCGACGACGCGGATTATAAATAGCGCGAACTGCTCTTTTTTGAATAATGAAAATAGTTTCTACATCAGCGGCTCGACCCCACAGCAAAATACCGTAAGACATTATGCTGTGGAAGTAGCTGAAGTAGACAAGTCTAGCAGTGAGTACATCTGTAAGTTGTCGGATCCTTCTGACGGCATATGCTGCTGAACTTAGCTTGCCCGCTAGTTATATAATTACTGATGTAAATACGTAGTCGTTACATTTGCCATGTCAGGGGCCTGCGGCGGCTCAATAATGACGCTGACACGAGGTTTGATGAGGTTGGTAATCCATGTCATAGCCCACAAGATAGAAGAAGAAGATGTTACCTTTAAGCGCGCTGCAGAAAGACCTCAACCCGGGCAGCAGCTGGTTCTTGACGATGGGGAAGCGCGACTCCTCCTCGTCGGCGTCGCTGCCAGGGTGCGCCAGCGCACTCATGTACACGTGCTCCATCACTCGCTCGATTGCTGTCACCAGGCCCACCTTCTCAGCGTTCAGGATGCCGCAGAATCTAACCATAACATAATATAAACATCCTGTATACATCCCACTGCTGGGCATAGGTCTCCCCTCAAGCACCCAGAAGGGCTCTGGAGCATACTCCACTGCACAACCACAGTGGAGTCACTGTGGGTTGGGATAAGTGTTTTACGGCTAATAGCCCAGACCAACGGCTTAACGTGCCCTCCGTAGCTCGGAATCATCTTACTTTTTCGGACAATCAAGTGATTCAAGCCTGCAATGTCGTTACCTAACAAAGGACAATTCACAAAGTCATTTCGCAAATGTCCTCCTATTTGTTACAGACCGAATGAATAGTTCAGTATTATAGAGAACAAACACTTCATCAAAAATCAAATACCTACTATTCACAATTAAAATGTAGTGAGAACAGATTATTATTATTGCGTATGGCAGACAAAATTCAAATATCCTGGGTGGATCTTATATCCAGCTTAAGCTCCCTTAACCAAATCTCTGCCGCATCCGTCACACAATGCAGCTCGGCTATGCCTCCTGGGAACCGGTGCAGAGGGCACTCGTTCACTATCAATCAATCAATCAATAATACTTTATTGCACAACAACATATACAAAGGACATAAACATACGAATAAAACATAAGCACAATAGGCGGCCTTATTGCTAAACAGCAATTTCTGCCAGGCAACCTTAGGGTGAAAGAAGATTATTCATTGGAGCACAGGCTGGTGCAATAAACATATAATGATACATAACAAAAAAAATATATATGAATAATAAATAATATATACTTATCTAAAGAAATAATATAAAAAATACAATATATATATATAATATAAACATACACACATATACACGCATACATAAACATACATACAAATAACCTATGTGAGATAGGGTTTGATCCAGATAACTACATTCACAGTATGGCGACTCCTTTAAGCCCCATTCATGTAAGTGATGGTTCGACTTTCCATGGTTGGTCCTACACCGGTTCAATAGGGAGAACAGAGATGGAGATATACACTGCAATTATCTGTTTCAGGTGTTTCAGTGACCGGTGCACTGACGGCGTTCTATTTTAAGCTACGGCTACCAGGACAATATGAAGTGCAGGAGTGCAAGGATAATGTCTGTAACATAGATATCTCATAAACAAGATTATTATATTTAAAAAAGTTAACAAATGAATAGAGTAAATAAATAACTTTATTCTCACAAAGAATACACAATATTGAAACTAAATTAAATGAATATGTAAAAATGATTAATAACTTTAGTTATGGATGGAGTTTAAGGGCCAGGCGACAAGAAAGTGCGTGGTAGACTTTGCCGCACTCGTATTGGCTTATATAGTTAGTCATGAAGAAAAGGTCCTCGTTTTAAGTTTACGCGGTTATTATCATAATTAAAGCACATAATAACGGGTTCTTACCGCGTTTAAATGGGGATATGAGACTCCCGATATTTCGACACTGTTGCAAGTGCCATGATCACAGGAAGACTAGTGAGATTGGAGTGGAGTAGGTAGATCCATAATTTTCTACGGGGAGACATATCTGTCTACCCTCTTTCTTTGCCGCTTGTTTATGTTATTGATATCATCAGTCATCCCGTGATCATGGCACTTACAACAGTGTCGAAATATCGGGAGTCTCATATCCCCATTTAAACGCGGTAAGAACCCGTTATTATGTGCTTTAATTAAAGGTCCTCGTATTCGAATTCAAAAACATATTTTTTCAGTAGGTAACATAGTTACACTTTGAATCATCATTTTTGAACGTGTCATCCTAAAATTACTGCAGCTTCTCACAATCTGTATAGCCGAGGAAAAGGAGTTGCAACTTACAGGTCTTTATGGAAGCCTTCCTCTGGCAGCTGCTTGCTGACGTTGATGCGAAACATGTAGATACAGACGCCGGTGAACCGGACGTCCCACCCGTCGGACAGGAACAGCTTCTTCTTCAGGGTCACTAAAAATAAAAACCAAAAAGAAGAAGGGTTGACAATGTTCAAATACAGCGAGCCTAAGCAAGTTGCTCACGTTTCAATGTGCAAAATATTCGGTAAAGTAAAAAATCCACGTCCGCGGTGGCGGATCAGCGTATAAACATTGTAAGCACGTGCTTGGGGCCTCTGATTTTCAGGAGCATCCTCTTCTGTCGTGCGTTGTTTTTAAGACCCAAGAGAGACTTAACTCTTTGGTGTTACTGTGCAACAACCAAACACACTATCGCATTTCTAACATTAGTAAGGATCTATCTTCCAAATTCAAGCAACAAAGGGTCCATAAAATATTATCCTCTCTGACAACGCCCTGAGTCGAGGTTCGCGCCCCATTGGGCCCCCTCAGGCCTGTTGTCTTAAATTTTGTATCGGGTAAAACCCCTTAGCGGTTCCCATTTGTCCGGCCAAGTATTTAATCAAATCTACAATAAGTCACGTCAAAAAAAAAATAGGAGCTCAGCTGCTGGGAGCCGCAGAAAGTACCGAAAATTCTGACAGCGCGTAAGATGCGGAAGAATTTCAGCCATCTTACGTCACGGACGATGCGTACACGACGCATCTCGATTTTTTACTATACGTTATCTAGTAGCGAAATCGTAACAGTTAGAATCCGGTTAAGCCCCTGGTATATTCAGCAACACTATGGTCTAATCCACCAACACCGATGAGCTCTAAAAACCTGAATACTTTCTAATGTAGGTACTTACTCCTCTTTCAGGAGGGACTTTAATCAACATGTACCAAACTTTCTAACGATATTCTCGACCAAGTCCCGCGCATTGTTGGTCATCCTACAAAAATCATACTTTGATCTAACAATTTAAAGGTTTCCCCATTGACATACGAGGTTAGTGGGTTTCAGGTCCAGGCTATTTTGAAACGAAAGTATAGTGTAATCGCCAGAAACGAATTCTGAGTACTTTCTATGGACAGGCTAGCGTACCTACTGCCATACGTAATACGCAAAATAAGGTAGATTAGATTAGAGAGAACATTAGCTTGACTAATGCCTTTTTGAATACGATAGAAAAATCTCCTTTGACTGAATGTTCGTGTGTGTCTCCGTACGTACGTTTGCGAATTACTGAGTACGTTGTATGTATGTGTGTGTTACCGGTAGGCGGCGGCTGCTTGCCCTGGCCCTGCTGGCGGGGTTTGGTGCCCTCCACCGGCGCGCGCTGCTCCACCTCCTCCACGTCCTGGTAGTACCACAGCAGCTTGTTGCGCATGTGCGGTAGAAACAGCTGGTTTATGTCGTCCAGCTGGAAAGTCATAAATCATCATTTTTCATAACTCATGATAAATTTCATAGAAATGTAGCGTTTTAACGTTTTGTAGGTTTTAGCAGATCTACAATAAGTCACGTCAAATAACAAGCACATAAAAGAAGAAGACTTTGTATACATCACGTCAATTTCCCACCGGATTAAGCAAACAGAAATTCCATCCTTCAATCCTGACACTTCTCTTTCTTCCCGTACATTTTTGAATCAACGAATGAAGATGTACCATGTTCCCTTCGAAGACGTGATCCATGATGGCGTGGCGCGGCAGGCCGGTGCCGTCGATGAGCAGCTGGAAGGTGAACTCCAGCCGCGGGTCCATCTCCCCGCGCCGTGCCTTGCGCTCGCATTCTTCGCGCCGTTTCTGAAACACAAACCCGTTAAGGTAGCCATCTTCTTCTATCGTGTGCGTTGTGAGGTGGATTACCAACCTCATCAATTCCCCAGGGTCCCCTTACCTTCCGTCAAAAGTATACCTGTATTATAGACTTAGGATTCAAGTGTGTAGCACAGACAACCCATGTCCTTGTTTTTCTTAAAATATCTTCACAGATCATCTTCTTTTTATCGTGTGGTTATGAGGTGGATTACCAATCTCATCAATTCTCCAGGGCTTTATTGAGTAGCCGTACACCCCTGACATGGCTCATGTAACGACTACTTGCTTAAGTAGTAACCGGACCAACGGCTTAACGTGCCTTCCGAAGCAGAGATCATTTTATTTTCGGACAACCAGTTGAGCAGCCTGTAATGTTCTCACCAAATTGGGGATCACAATGTGATTTTAGTGATATGTCCCCTCCTGGATTCGAACAAGGGACCTCCAGATCGTGAACCCAACTCTCAACCACTGGACCACAGAGGCCGTTGTATTTATTCATAGAAGAGCTGATTAGCTCAGCTCGCGACAGCAAACGCTTCAGGACCCCGATACCAATAGCCCTGGTGTGGTTATTACCACACGGGGCCGATTATCGTTTCTCAGTTGTCTAAAATTTCGCGCCAGGTGAATGCCATCCAAGAAAAATCTACGATACGAAACTTACTTTGGAAGAAAGAAAGATAAAAAAAGACAAATCGCGTGCCTAAATTATGCGCTAGATGGATGGTTGTGGAAAAGCGGCTCGCAAATGACATGCGAGTTTTAAACACCACATTAATAAAAAAAGGCTTTTATACTTAATAAAACTTGGTACCCACCCAAAGTACACAAAAAAATCACAGTACAAAACTCGTTAGGTTGTTTCCACTGCTACCTACTTCTCCTCAGCTTCGACGCGCACGCCGAAGCGTTAGTAATAGAATGAAATTACTTATAAACATTAGCGTTCTGTTAGTTAGCTAAAAATGTTTTTTTTTTTTTTTCACGTCAGAAGTACACTTCACTGCGGGTTGCTACAACCAGCTTCTTCATGCAATCGTTGCGCAGGATAGCCGTAATTAAATCTCTATGAAAAAGTTGACCTAATAGGACGAATGTTGTCCAAAAAGTTGAACTTTTACAAAACAGTATCAAAGTTGAAATAACTGGAATTTCCCTTTTTGGTGCAGGATAAATACATTTGAGTCAACCTGGATTAATGGACACAAAGCAAGATGGAAATGATCCGTTCGACAAATTAATACAAATGTGTACCCAGTCAAATGACAAACCCCATCTTGCAACCTGAGTTAGGTGAAAAAGTGAATTAAAATGATTTTATAAAAAGTAGCTGATTAATTATGGTTTGCAGATAGGTCTCTATCGTAATTGGGTAGTTTCCTAGGTCAAAAATAAATTATGAAATTCTGATTACTAAATACAGACAGATCTAAAGGTGACAAAAAATGTTTTCTTTTTTTATTTAACTTATTTATAAATTTCAACAGAGAAAAATATAATAATAAGCACTACATTTTGTCACGTTTTTCTATGACGTCACAGTGTGCTTTTTCATACAAATTCCATAGTAATTTCGTGTTTTGACGTTTATTAAAAAGTAACTGATTTGACTAGTTGGAAACTAGCCTGTTAAACTTCCATACTTTTAGTAATCGAACATGCAATAAGTACACTTCAGTGAAAATGGCGAGGAAAAACATTTTTTACGCGCCTCCCTATCATTATCCCGTTTCCCGACCCCCTTCTTACCCGAAGATTTGACAGGTCCAGTTTTTTACAGACAAGTGTAAAAGATTCTTAGCGATTATAACCAGATATTTGTGGACAAATCCAATCGCACGCACCTGGAGGATGTCCATCACATCTTCCTCTTCCTCCTCGCTGGAGCCAGCTCGCATACCGCACACGAACATTGTTACTACAACACTGACAACAATTCCAACAACAATTGCCTCAGCCAATTAACAACTCCAATCAAAGTGTCTAAGAAATTGCGTTTCAAACATAGACGATATTGACACGATTCCCCATCAGTACAGATATACTAACAGATTGCCTGTACTCCCTTGCGTGTTTTTCTAATTATTTTTATAAAAAAAATATTTTTCCAAACTTCAACAAAACATTCCAACCGCTAATTTAACTTCGTATTTCCCTGGTTTTGTTCCGAGACGTTGGTAGCATTTATTCACTCAAATTAAATTTATTTTTAAATTTTAGAATTTCCGTTCTTTATTCAAAACTTAATGTTAAAGTTTAGTATCTTATGCTGTTCACAGTGCTCAGTGTTCTCAACTGCCAGGCGACGGAGTTAGTACAAGAATGGGCGAAACTTATTGTTATGCAAATTAATCGGACAAGTGGGGGGGTTGTCATTAAGGGGGTGGTACGGCTCGGGGCGTCGCACTTGGCCGTACTGGCGGCACTGGCAGCGGCGTGCCACGTCAGTGATTGCCGTCTGTTACGCGTTGTACAGCCGCGAACTTAGAATTTACAGACCTTGAAATTAACAAACTATTTCAGCTACTTCGCGAATGTTTGCGTAACCATACCTTCTTGCGTAGACGTAAGTATAAATTACTTATTATAAACCGCGGTAAAACAGGCACTAAATATGTTTTAAACATTTTTACAACATCATACAAACGAGTATGCTTTGTTTCACAATTTTCGGGCCAAGTAATTAATGTCATTTGCGGCAAAATCTACAATAAATGAAAAGAAAATTACACAATGTGTCTTTCATATATCCGGCTGAAATCTGTGGTTATAAACTTTGGAAAAGCTTGCCTGTTCATCGGAACCGGAAGCACACAGGATCTCCATATCACTGGCAAGATTAGACTCACGAGGCAGAACCATACAACAAAACGCCATTGACTTCCGTAAAAAATTAGCGAAATGTCCGTATTAAAGGAAGAGCACAGTCACGGTTCCAAGATAGTAATTGAAACCAATTTACTGAAGAAAGCAAATCCCATTTATCTTTTAGTCATTTGAAATTAAGGTACGGCTATACTGCCTATTTTGCCGATTGATAGTCGAAATAGACACCATGTATCGCACGCGACGCGATATGTATCTATACGAACACACGCTATTGGCTGCGCGATAAGTAAACCAATTCTATTGGTTAAAATATCGCGTCTCGCGTGTAGTGCAGGCTCCATGATATCTATGGTTAGTGATCATTGGACTTTAGAATCCTGTCGCACTATCATATTTGACATTTAATGAGACATACGGTTTAATTTTTCAAAAAAAATAATGAGACATGGTATCAAAGTGTATACATATTAGTACTCGTGACCGTACCTACATTTATATTACATAGATATCAAGTTGTTCACGCTACATAAAATTATTAGGTGCTATTTATTTTAACACACATAAACTTATAACATAACACTTCTATATCCCAATCGGGGTAGTCAGAGGTACATCTATCGCAAGATGAATTAAGTACCTCACCGAATTTTTGCTCGAGAAACATTTTTTGTGATTTCCAAAGATATATTACGAAACAAAAAAAAGGCATCAAGGTGCAGGTCATGTCGTATCGGGAGGTGAAGGTTTTGGCGGGAAGAAGAGAGGAATGGCGATTACTCTACCGACAAGAGCGCAGCTCTTAAATAGAGAGAGAGAGAGAGAGAGAGATTACGAAACAACGTATGTGTTGCGAGGATTTTTTGGCAAAAATTACAGAATTATTTATATTAAGTATGTTTCTTGTATTATACATTTACGCCGTTTTCCAGTGAAGCGGAAATCGTATGACGATTGTACGTTTGATAGTAGCCATGTAAATGTTAAGATGCTAATAATGCTGGAAAATGAGATGCACATCTAGGTCTAACCTAGATTCTGTTCGATAGCACAATGAGAGACAGAGAGGGCAATATAAAGTACGATACTCCGTCTCAGGTGTTTCAGTGACCGGTGCAACGTTCGGACCTATTTTTAGCCACGGGTACCAGGACGATATGAAATCCAGGAGTGCAACGGTGCATGGACTGTGACGTCACATAAACAAATAGTATTAGATAGGTACTCTACGAAACACTAGTATTTTCCTAGGTCACAGAAAAACTATAAAATGTTAATATAATAGAACATAACATAACATAAACAGCCTATATACGTCCCACTGCTGGGCACAGGCCTCCCCTCAATCAACCGGAGGGGGTATGGAGCATACTCCACCACGCTGCTCCAATGCGGGTTGATGGAGGTGTTTTTACGGCTAATAGCCGGGACCAACGGCTTAACGTGCCCTCCGAAGCACGGAATCATCTTACTTTTTCGGACAATCAGGTGATTCAAGCCTGAAAAGTCCTTACCAAACAAAGGACAGTCTCACAAAGTGATTTCGACAATGTCCCCATCGGGAATCGAACCCGGACCTCCAGATCGTGAGCCTAACGCTCTAACCACTAGACCACGGAGGCTGTTGTTCATAGATAATAGAAACCGTTCTAAAATCAATTTAATTTTCTTTTTTCTTACATTCGAATTTTAAATACGAATTAAGTAACAATGGGTACGATGGATGACAGTTTTTATTGATGACGTCACCGCAGTATTTCTATACAAATTCTATAGAAATCCTTTTGGTGTTTCGTAAAAAGTATTTCAATTGATAAAGATGTAATAAATTAATGTTTTTATTCTTCTTATCGTGTGGATTTGTGAGGTGGAATACCAACCATGATTGAGCCGCCAAAGGCCCCTGACATGGCTCATGTAACGATTACTCACTTACATCAGTAAGTAGTAACCGATACCAACGGCTTAACGTACCTTCCGAAGCACAAATCATCTTACTTTCGGACAATCAGGTGATCAGCCTGTAGTGTCCTAAACAAACTAGGGATCACAAAGTGATTTTTGTGATATGTCCCCACCGGGATTCGAACGCCGATAGATTAGTGTGAATACTCGACTTGAATAGGTACAGTCGGTTTAAAATTATTGTTTACCTGCAGCGGCTGCAACGTTTGTAGGGAGTTCGTCACGACTTTATTCTATTTTTTAATTTATTTTTATAATTAAAACACATAATAACGGGTACACTTCATGGCACTTGCAACAGTGTCGAAATATCGGGAGTCTCATATCCCCATTTAAATGCGGTAAGAACTATAAATAATAACCGCGTAAACTTAAAACAATGTATTTATTTTTATGTTAACTTATTTATTTTTATGTTTTTATTAGGTACATAAACAAACTACATAATACAGATCTAATCGGCAACATAATACGAAGGAAGAGAGGACATGATTCATGTACAAGCGAATTTTGGCAAACTTGTAGGCAATGGTGTTTAAACATACATACATAAACTCACCCCTATTTCCCACCGGGGTAAGCCGCCGGGGTGTGGTGTTTAAACAACATAGGTACTAAGAAGCGTGTGAAAAGGTATTTTTTTTGTTTTTATTTTTTTCATCAATAAAAGTAAAAGTTCAACATTATATTTTTTATAATTTTGGTCTACGACAACATTTAATAAATTTATCCGTTCTTGAGATATAGCGCGTAGCATGGGGCGCGCAAAGCCGTTTGCATGACAATATTTAAATGCTGCGATATTTAAGTCATAATAGGTGTCCAGTTTTCACAAAATGTGTGTTAATTCAGCAGCTAAAGCGATTTCGTCCAGGCAACCATAAGATAAGCATTATTATTAACATCCTTCCTGTGTAAGTATTTGTAATAATCCGAAAAAATCCTCTATACTTACGAAGTTGCTGATAACTCTGCCAAATACAGTCAAATCCATTTTGAGTGATTGCTTCACAAACTGCTATTATTATGATTTGTTTCAAATAGCGATCACTAATATTTAAACCGATTTAGACTTTATTTAACCTAATTTCAGCTATTACGGAAAAAATATTAGCCGTGACTGTAACTACCTATGCACCACTAACGTAACAGAAAAAAACATTTTTTTTAAAACACGTCAGCGCAAACGCAACGCGTGTAATTGGGTCGTCTACTGGGTTCAAGATAAATTATGTAATTCTGATAACTAAATAAAAACAGATCTAAAACTAACGAAAAAATAATTATTTTTTCTATTTAATATATGAATTTTAATCAAGAAAAAGTGATAATAAATTTAATGTGACATTTTATCACGTTTTTCTATGACGTCACAGTGTGCATTTTCATACAAATTCCATAGTAATATCGTGTTTTGGCGTTTAATAAAAAGTAACTGGTTTGACTAGTTGGAAACTAGCCTATTGTAGCACTGTTCACGGCTGTCACACCACACGTCGGCACCATATGACTAGGCTTCGTACCCTAACTTGGATACGAAAAAAGCTCCGTTGAATGCGTGCGAAAGAAATCGCAAGACTAAACCACAAAGCTACGTGACAGCTAGAGAATGTTCGAATTTCCTCGCCCATATGTCGAACGATACGATCTGTGTCTGTCACTAGGATATAGTGGCACTTATCACGAAAGCGATATAAAAATGGTATAAAAAGTTTACGAGGTCGCATGGGAAAAGACGACACATGAAACGTGATATATCTAATCGATTTTTAACTACGACGCTATTCAAACCTAGGAGTACCTACTACTTTTTTAACTTTTTTTCTTCACATGATTGTTTATCCTGTGCCGAGTTGTAATTGAGCTAGCTGGTATTTATTGTGTAAACTACAGGACCACAGTGCACATTATTAAGTAAAGTAATTCATAATAATAAAGTATTGAGAATTTCTTCATACATTTTCTATTCGTCATCCAGGGGCGGTTAAAAAGGCCACATCGAACAATTCATCTAAAAAAGCAATATTGCAATTTGACATTTGCGCATATAAAAGTAAACTACGCAATGCATGCAAATGTTAAATAGATTGCTTTTTTTGATGAATTGCTTTGATGTGGCCTTTTTAACCACTCAGTTCTTTTTTTACGCGACTTAATGCATGTTTGGCTCTGATAGCATTATTATTTCGCCGGACAAATGGGGAGCGCTGAAGGCTCTCACCCGGGACAATTAAATATTAAATATAAAGCAATTAAATGGTATTTTACAACGTACCTCATACGACGGATCAGATCGAGACAGAGGTTTATATTCATACATGTCGTACGCCTCAAGCAAAAGTACAGAGTTCACTGATAAATATTTCTAGCTTACGGAAACTTTGTGAACTTCAAGCAATGTAGTGTGACAGACAGTTTATTACTGCGCCAGCCAAGAATTTAATAAATCGTAACAGAGGCACGGAAAGTATAGCAAGAATTTAGACAATAATCTCAAATTATTTGCATGGAGTTTTTGTTACTTAGTTCAATATACATAGAAACGGATTCAGTTGGACGGGAAGCGGGAAATTGTATAAAAAACATAAAAAGAAATTGAACTTGGGAAATTGTATAGGACACAACAATATAAAAAAGGCGACATGAGTTGCCATATTATTGCTCCTCATGTGGTCGATACGTCATTAGCCGAGCTAGTGTCCTTTTTAGTTTTAAGTCTTACATTTAAAATATGTTCAAGTTAATGTAACGTCTTGAACCTAAATAAAGATTTTATCTATCTATCTATCTACATAGAAAATCCAAACATTTATGTGCAAAAATCATGTATCATGATTTCAACTTATCGTAAAGATGACCATACTTATTTTTTAATTATTTCAGCGATTAAACTCACAAAGGGGAAAGTAAATCTAAAAATAATCTAACTCGAACGGAACTTGAACTCGCAGCTCTTGTCAAACCGGGTCGAGAGACGTGTTAACCATTACACCACCGGGTCCTCCTCCTGTTCATTCTCATTGTTTATGAGTATGGCTTTTTGGCGGGAAGCGGGAACGGGACAGTTGCTTTCTTCATTGAATGATCTAAATAATTAATATGAAGTGGTGTTTTGTGGTTAATGATCGCATTAAGTTAGTCGGAAGACATTCGCGAGTGTTATTATATTGGAGTATTCAATAAACAAAGTGTATCTGCAAGAAGCCGCTTCATAACTCAAAAGTTTATGCGGACTTTTGAATTAATTCGTTTGGGGTTCGGAGTAGGAGTCTACTCCGAGGGTGGGGGCTTAGGTTTCATCATCATCACCTTTCATCATTTCATTAATCATCAAGAAAAAACATACGTCAGACATGGCTGTATGGGCATAGTTCCCTTTGCCTTACCCTTCGGGGAAAACCAAAACAAAAAAAAAATGATTATGAGTATTTCTAACGACAATACGATTATGAAGCAAGTAGATGGAACTCCAAAGAGAATATGTACACTACTTTTTAGTGCAACATTTCAATGTCTATTATACCTTTGAAGTCTGGGTATACAGTATGCAGGATTGCAGGTACACTGTCTGTTTCGACGAGTCTGTGTTTTTGTTTGTTTCACGTGGCAAAAGCTGGCTGTACGCCATGCGAATGTGTGGTGCGTATAAATCTGTGAATCACTTACTCGAGTGAACAAATGACATATGAGGCTTTTACTCGATAACTGTCCTTAAATCTTGTACGATAACGGGGAAAATAAATACCAATTGAAATTGTTAGGGGGTGGGGTAGTAAGAGTAATGGAGTGCCTGAAAGCTACCCCTAACAGAAAGCAATAACGGTGAATTTAGATTGTTTGTTGTGAACAATGCAGCGTAAACTGAAAATGCTTCTCTCTCACTCGGACCGCGGCCCGTCTCGTACAGCCTCGAACAGCTCCTGCGAATCCTGACATCCTAGTATTGATGCGGATGAAATTTAGCGTCATGTTCACGTGAAAGTCACGCACGCAATATTTTACTTGCAAAACAATCAATTATTAATTCAAATAATGTACGTAGAAATTATAATAATTTGTTTTTTACAATTTGAATGTGGTCTAAAATAAATTAATCTTGTATTTACTGTGTTTTAATGATATTTTTATCCTCTAACAACGGAAATGAAAAGCACACAATATACCTGCAACATAGTTGTCGCGGGTAGTTTAACAAATTATATTAAAAAAATAATTAAATCAATAAGTCTATATTAAATCAATAATGATAGCATGATGCTTGTAAAATTTTATTAATATTAAACTTCATCAATTGTTTTTCTTTTTTTGTTGCACACAGAAAAAAAAGTATTATTCGTTAACAAAATAAAGAACAACAAATATTGATGACAAAGTCGCAGCCGTGTCATCGGAATTTGACAGGGACTATCGACTAACCTAATTTTGATCTTTCTTATTTGATTTTTAATGTCTGAGAATGTTTCATCGACTTTGCCTCTTGCAGACTATAGAAAGTTGAATAAACGCTACGAGAGATAATATAATTCTAATACGTAACTAGCCTAGTCTAATTCGGTTACGTATATTAACTCCGGAATCGATAATAAAATTGCAAGTATTGCATAGTATCTCAATTCCATTCTTTTTTTGACGTTACATATTGTAGATTTGTCGCAAATTGCATTAACTACTTGGCCGGACAAATGAGGGCTCTCACCCGGTACAACGTTTAAGATAACTGGGCCTGAGGGTGTCCAGTTAGGCGCGAACCTTGGCTCAGGGCGCCCTAGTGGGCCATTTCACCCAAAGCCCGTGTTGTTCTATGCATAGTCTGGTCCATATTCTACATCATACGTCACGGTCGTATCCGTTCCAGTACTCAAACAGCTCCTACGAATCCTGTCAACCTAGTACTGGTGCGGATGATATTTTCAGTCCGTATAACATTAAACTCACGCAGCTGCATGAGAATTAACATTTACTCGCAAAATAATTATTTTAAAATTTTAAATATGTTTATAAAAATAAATATTTATTTTTATTTTTAATATGAATGTGGTATACAATGAATTAGTGTTGTATATTCTGAAATTTAACTGATATTTTTGTCTTTTGACGTTGCTTGAAAATGATATTCACGCAACATATTTAATATTGTAAAAAAAACAATACCAGTCAATACGTCCCACTGCTAGGCACAGGCTTCCCTCAATCATTCTGAATGGGTATGTGGAATACTGCAAGGTGGATCAAAAAAACAAAACATCTTCTAAGTCTATGTTTTGTAAGGATTATCAAAAAAATATTAAAAACTAGTATTAGAAAATAAAAAATAAATAATTAAAACACATAATAACGGGTTCTTACGGCGTTTAAAATGGGGATATGAACCGCGTACTTAAAACAATGTAAAAAATAAATGTTACAGTGTGTAAAAAAATATATATCAAACTCGTGCATTTTAAAAGCTTTATTCAGTGTACGCTCCATACCCCCTTCGGCTGATTTTCAGGTTTGTAAGATAAAAAACAGCTTAAGATACGCCCACTGCTGGGATGTATATTTATATGCTGTTTATATTATGTTTTTTACATCGTCATCCATATATCGACATCGTTAAGTAACTTGTGGCCCTGCCCATCCCTTTAGAGATAACGTGCAAGTTTGTATCATGAATACGTTAAACTACGTTTACGATACATCGCGTGCTAGCCTCCCGTATAATAGATCATTCCTACCATTATTTTAACGAGTTCTTCGCATCTATTACAAACAGATCAACTTTTCCGAAAAAACTATTTTGTAAACTATGCCACAGTTAATACACACATAAACTCACGCCTACTTTCCATCGGGGTAAGCAGAGGCTATGAAATTTAATTTGCTTTCTCCACATTCATAAATCGTTCTTCTTCTTTGATTGTGAGGTGGATTACCAACTTCAGCAACCCTGGTGTCAGGGTTATTATTGAGCCGCCAAAAGCCCCTAACATGGCTCAATCGCGCAATTAATCGTTCATAACGCGTTTCAGATCTACTCTGAAATGTACTCTACTCTGATCTACCTGTTTTATATTTGTATGACTTACCATTTTGAAACAATTAGTCAAATCAAGTAGAATAATCAAGTGTACGTAGATAAGGTATATGAGCGTATACGTGACTTCGAACAGTTTACCTAAAACTATTGATCACTGGGGATTTATTTTGTAAATCGAATGCGTATTCTTCAGTTTTGAAAAGGGAAGTGTCACATGTATATAAAACACTAACAAGTGGTTCATACTCATACACAGTCATTTGACGTCACACTAGGTATTACCTGGAGCACGACCCCGTCAACGACCTGCCCCACTTCAGGGGCCATTTCAAAGTCCCCGGTAATCGCCAGTTTGGTCGTCTCGAAATTTTCCGTGAGAGCCATATCCTGAGCATGTCAGGCCCGAGACTGAGCACCCTGATCCACTATGATACCCCTAACATGTTCGGTAGCATGTCTTCTATAAAAATGGGTAATTTGCATATATTACGCTTGCGTGGGATCGTAATGAGCTTCCAAGTTGGGCCAACATACAAGCAGAAGAATCGATCGCTTGGCGGAGTCTCTATGGTATTTTATTTGTTTTAGGGGAAAACCTTGCGTCCCCGTTTGTTTTTAGCATAATTACTAGATTTTACTTTCGTCATAGGTCAGGTTAAGCGGCCGTGTAACTTGACGGTTACATTAAAACAAAATATTAAGACCCGACTTACTCACTGTCACATTAACTTTTTTGACAAGTAAGTCTCATTAAATGTCAAATATGATAGTGCGACAGGATGCTAAAGTGGGTACATGATATTGCTCATGCATGATTGAACGTCACAGTCACACTGGCTTCTGTTCTCATACAGATCTAACTCGTACCGTGCATTGAAGCTATTATTGTTGTGTTTAATACTACTTATAATAAGGTTGCCTGGAAGAAATTGCTTTGTGAGCTGTAAAGCCGCCTGTTGTGTCTTTCTGTATCTGTTATCCTTATTTCTGTAGCACGTGTCCATTGTGCTCATTAAAGTATTTTATCTATTTATCTAATAATGAAAACATTAGTACCTATCCGGGCGCACATAAACTTAACCTAATTTTTTTGACTGACCTTTTAAAATTGTGCCGTCCTTCACTTACAATAAGTGCAAGAAAGGGATAGAGCTACTTTTGATGCTGTCAAATTAAGTTAAAATTAGGTTGGTGGCAGTCCGAATTGGCACTGTTAAGTAACTAGTACTCACCTCGAGAGTGTCTTCGTCCTCGTCAACAGGCGGGGGGTCAAACTTGGCGAAAGCATATCGCAGCTGGTTCTCAAAATGCTCTCGCGCCTCCGCTTTTTCCGCGGCCGTCATATCCTGCATCCTGCTGCGATCCTTGTACTATACAGTCGGAAACTCAAGTGTCGTTGAACTGTACGGGCAAATCCGTACTTTCACGACTTCAACGGAATCTTGAGAATCTAGTCACGAAATGTTGTCACCTCATTAATTCAACGACTTCACAACTATGTTCAACAACACTTTTGTTTACTTTCTAGACTTTAAATGTGAATAATTGCTGTGAGTTTAACCAATGAAGCTTTAGTTTCTATAAACGTATGCAGAAGAATATGAAGAAGTATTAGTGTAAGTAAATATATAATATTCTCATGTCTTAAATCAACGAGGGATTTTCCAGGCTACGTTCACCAAAAATAATTACCCATTTTCTCATTACTCGGGTAAATAATTATTCCAAAATACAATGTAATGGCAGAAACGTATATAAAAATAACTGTTGCTTGGTATTTGGATCACATTATGTATAGAATTACGTTGCTACCTATATTGCTTCTCTATATTTTGATCAGTAATTGTGCTTGCATGTATTAAAAAGGGTCACCATTTATACCCAAAAACAAAGATAAAAGATACATGTCTGTTATCCATGAAATTAGAAGGTATACGAAGAAAAATATGCACAGCCACATTGATATTGTTTGAGGAACATAGCCTCGAAAGTTCCTAATTATGTAACACATTGCTTGACTTTACACTACAGCCAACCATAAAACTGAATTCGTAAAATATGCAAATCAGTAGTATCTACGCAATAACTACACTTAAACTTTCACAAAGCTGACAACAAGGGCACTTCGCAACAACTTGAGCACTTGAGAACTTTAAGTATTTTGATTTAAATAATTTAGAAACTAGAAAGGTGAAGTTGGTAAGTTGTTTGGACTAGTATGTGGATGTAAGTGGAGTGTGAATGTATCGATAAAACAAGAGGTGTTGGGGTGGCGCGGTGATTACGCGAGCGGCTGATGGAGGCGCGCCGCCGGGCCTGCGATGGGCGGCCGACATGCACTGCGTTCGACAGCCCTTGCATGTACGCGGGTGAATTTCCATATTGCCTCTATGAATTTCCTTTTCCCCGGCTATACATGTTGTCACAAGCTGCGTTTTAGGCGAGTGAGACGTTCACCAAAAAATATATTAATGTAAAAATTGACGATCAAAGTGTAACCATGTTACCAAATGAATAAAGATATTTTTGACATTTGAATTATATTTTACATGTTGACCCAGTATAATAAGTGATGCTGGCAGAATTGCGATCACACAAAAGTCATCAATTAAGAATTGAATTGAGATTAATGAAACCTCGAAATGATAATTTCTATTGATTTTAGTTGATTTTGTATGGAAATACTGAGGAATGACGTCATCAAAATACGGTACCTATTTATTGTTACGCACTCAGAACACCGAAAGTCAATATTATCCATTTTGTAAATTATGCAAAAATATCGTAGAATACTTTTTCATTTATCAAATACTAGTTAAAACTTATATAATATGACGCCTACTTATTTAAAATTAATTTATTCATGCGCGTACTTTACAATGTTCGAAATACATCCGTTTTCCTTTTTTTTTTGGAATAGTTTTGTGAAAATTATAAAATGATGTCATTGTCTTGTTTTTGTGTGTGGCGTCCTTTTATAATAAACTATTTCTATTCTAAATAACGGTACGGTCACGAGTACTAATATATATACACTTTGATACCATGTAACATTAACTTTTTTGACAAATTAAACCGTAAGGCTCATTAATTTTCAAATATCGTAGTGCGACTGGGTTCTAAAGTGGGTACATGTTATTTCTCATGACTATACTCCGGCAAAAACAGTCATACAGAATCAGAATCATTTATTCAACGTAATTATCATGGATAAACTTGTTGAAGCTCAATGTAACATTTTTGAATTTACGTCATTTCGCAAGGTGTTATGGCTGAGGAGAAGAAATGACAAGAAACTGCAACAGCAACACATCTTTTAAATCAATGAGGGTACATTACAAGTTATTTAATAACTAGAGGAACACATACCTTTTACTACTACTGGTATTAAATTAAACTAATAATTAAACGTATCTAAGTTGAATTTATATTTTGTCTGGATTATACCTATAATGCATAGTCATGTAGTAGTAGTATCTTAACTAAGACTATCTATATAATATTATACGTTGAATGTCTCTCTTGTCGCGTAGGTCTGCTGGAAGTAATCTCTTTGTTTAGTGATAAGCTTACCTGTTCTATCTATTTTCTTTGTATGTTTCATGTGTCTGTTTTATTGTGTACAAATAAATAAATTAAATATGACCAAACCGAACAAACTAAGTCATGTCTTTACTCCTAGGAGTAAACCCCACCGCCCCACCGCACTGGGCCCGCGTGATGGTTTAAGGCCCGATCTCCCTATCCATCCATAGGGAAGGCCCGTGCCCCAGCAGTGGGGACGTTAATGGGCTGATGATGATCTTTGACCTAGGAAACTTACATCTATAGTTGGAGCGCCGCGCCGCGCCGGAGTCTGCCGACGTCGTTCGATATCAAGGACACGATTGCTATACGATTGCCGCATTTAAGAAAGTGTCGCCAGTGTAAAAGATGCCTATTCAATCTTGTCATAAAGGAGCTCAAGTTATAAGTTGCAGGGAACACCGATAGCTAAAATGCTTTAGGTTACCCTTCTTTGCCCCTTACGCATTATAAACGATGAGCCGATTTTTGGGTATCTTAACCAAGAATTCAGAGATATTAGAAAAAGAAAATGGCCGCCAACCTGACGTCAGACCAGCGAGTGTAATCGTTATATAAGCGGACCCTGTGAGAAACGTGACAGAGAAAGATGATAACAATGCATTAAAAGATACGATACATTGACGGAAAGCGCCGGTTCGAACCTCGACACTGGACATGCGCCACAGTTGGCTCGACCTTTATAAAAGGCCATACGGCTTCACTGCCTATTACGTTGGTCTAACAAAAAGCACGGTGAGGTGTTACAGTCATGAGCAATATAATGTACCCACTTTAGGACTCTGTCGCACTAACATATTTGACATTTAGTGAAACTTACAGTTCAATTTGTCAAAAAACTTAATGTGGCATGGTACCAAAGTGTATACATATTAATGCTCATGACCGTAATTAGATTATCTTGAGATGGATGATGAATTCGAAGCGCTCTCAATAAAATGCCGCTCATACCCTCTTGAAATCTATACCTGACCTACAGGTACATACTCGAATGAAACTTATGTGAATCATAGCGTGCCCGGGGTATTCAATCGCCGTAAAGTTATAGAGTTGATAGTTCCATGCGTCTAAACGCCTTATTGTTAGTCATGTGTGATATATTCAATGTCTAAATCCTTTCTCCACATTCCACAAGACTTACGCCAACTCCTCTATTACTTATTTACGAATCTTGGTACGGTCACGAGCATTAATATGTATACACTTTGGTACCATGTCACATTAACTTTTTTGACAACTTGGACTGTAAGTCTCACTAAATGTCAAATATGTTAGTGCGACAGAGTCCTAAAGTGGGTACATTATATTGCTCATGACTGTACGCCAAGTTTATAAACTCGCAGGAAAAAATAATACATACGTAAACACACGCCTATTTCCCATCAGTTTAAAAAGAAACTACGGAATCCTATTTGCTTCGATCCTGTCATTTTTGTCTCCGTTTCATACACAAGCACCGCTACAAACATTTGTGATGGAAAATGTTTCTAAAAACATTATAATGATTTTCGAACCGCTTTTTTAGTTCATAGATATATTACTTATTGAAGAATACTTATCTATGTTTGATTAGTTCCATAGTGGTTTACATACGAACCATTTAGCTAGTGTGTGCGTTCACACATGCCTCCCCACAGAGTGCCGGCACTCACCACACACCGCAGTCATGGTGCCGGCACTCATTCGCACTCCGCAAACAGAGTGCCGGCACTCACCCTATTTATCTCCTCCTCAGTCAGCTGCTTGTGTTTAGGCGGCTCATGCTCCTCCATGGTTACCGCTTATCCTCGATCTACTAATAATTACTAGAACCCAATCCACGCTACACAAAACCGTCCCGCTTAATTACCGCCGCAGACATTTAAATTCATTAAATTGAAAGGGCGACCAGAAAAAAAGTCACCCGACCGAGGCGGAGGTAAAAAACAACTGGTACACATTACGGTGACATTTCCAGAGGTTTATTAAAAGAAGGAGAAAGTAAGGCAAATTAGAGCAATATGGTTTATTAATGTTAAAAGTAATTTTGTTCGGATGCGGCGGGGCGGTCACGCTACGGGCGCCGGCACCGCCCGGCACGGATCGATCCTATACTTTAAAATGTAATATAATCAGCTGTGTGCTAGTCGCCCGCGTACCGACATTGCATGCCAACCGCTTCACTTACATCCATCGCTATAATACTTATAATACATTACAAATACTTACCCCGACTACCCACGTTCTAAGCACCTCGTAAGCATCGAAAATAAATTAATTTTCGTTTAAATAATTAATCAGTTAACGTTGAAACAATTCGCAGAGCACAATTATTGTCTGCAATATCGCTGCGTTCTAATGTTATAGCAAAACACATTTAAAATAAAATAAAGACAAAAAAAAACAAATACAAATTTTAAATAAATGTATTTATTGAATGGTACTACAGCTACAGAGTATATTCGAAATAGAAAATTGTTTATTACATGTCAATATATGCGAAATACGCTAACAGCAGTACATAATTAATTAGGAATGTAAATTACATGAAATGTACGTAAATCTGGTTAACTACATATCCTGAGACTATTTACTATGATTGTCCTATTTATGTTTTCCATGATTATATTTATTATTTAGTCAAAACATTTATAAAGTAAACATATCTTTTTTGATTGATTTGAGTTGATCTACATTTAATTTTGTTGTATTAAAATGAATAAAAAATTTCACTATGAATATAAAAGATTAAATTGTAAAAATCTTTAATGTTAAAATCATTATCCGTATTTCTCCGGTGAAAAGATCTTTTAATTCAATTATGGAAATTACATTTTCCAATTTCCCGACAGGGTAAAGGGTATAGCGAGGTAAGGAAGACGAAATGGCCCCCACGGCCCATGACGGAATTATCATTTGTACTGGTATTGGCACTCTAAAAGAATACGAAATGTAAGGTCGTTGACCCCTGACCTTGACCTGTCTTTGAGATATTCGAGAAAGTTCGTACGCGCGCCGAGTTTTTTCAATTTTTTTTTTCCGAAAAACTATAAAAGCTAGAAGGATGGAACCAATTGCGTATAATTAGGGATACTTTGAAAAATATTCTGTATTTTTTTCAGAGTTCTGGTGAAATGACAACTGTGCAAAATAATTAAACAAAATATAGATATATTTTTTTAGTACTGTTCTGTTATGTTTACCGCGCCAAAAAAAATATATAATACTCTTTGATTTATATACTTACACCACACAAAAACTGATCAAAATCAAAGAGGCGCTTCTTGAGTAATTATGAATTTACTTAGTGTGCGTACGGCTGGTAGGAACTAATTAAAGAGGTCGTTTTTAGATTAATTATTATAATTACATGTTAAACATAATTTCAATCATCATCATCACTATTTTCATTTATTACAACATTGATTGCATCATTTGAAAATATTTTCGACAGAATTTCAGCAGGACGTAAAATGCGAGATAGATATCTCTCATGAGCTAAATAATATAATTATTACACTTGCGACATGTGAAAATCGACTTGCGAAAATCGTATTCTGGGCAAAAGATGGCCTAAATGGGGCCAATTTATGGTACGGAAAATGATGCCACTATTATGAAGAAAGTGTTACAGGATGCTAAACTTAAAACTCTATTACGTCGAAATCGTGGCCCACCAAAATCAACTATAAACCCGTTCGTAGTACAGATTGTAAACGGTTTGCATAAATGGGTTTTCTTTTGCCCAGAATATGATTTTCGAAAGTCGATTTTCATATGTCGCAAGTGTAATAATTATATTATTTAGCTCATGAGAGATATCTATCTCGCATTTTACGTCCTGCTGAAATTCTGTCGAAAATATTTTCAAATGATGCAATCAATGTTGTAATAAATGAAAATAGTGATGATGATGATTGAAATTATGTTTAACATGTAATTATAATAATTAATCTAAAAACGACCTCTTTAATTAGTTCCTACCAGCCGTACGCACACTAAGTAAATTCATAATTACTCAAGAAGCGCCTCTTTGATTTTGATCAGTTTTTGTGTGGTGTAAGTATATAAATCAAAGAGTATTATATATTTTTTTTGGCGCGGTAAACATAACAGAACAGTACTAAAAAAATATATCTATATTTTGTTTAATTATTTTGCACAGTTGTCATTTCACCAGAACTCTGAAAAAAATACAGAATATTTTTCAAAGTATCCCTAATTATACGCAATTGGTTCCATCCTTCTAGCTTTTATAGTTTTTCGGAAAAAAAAAATTGAAAAAACTCGGCGCGCGTACGAACTTTCTCGAATATCTCAAAGACAGGTCAAGGTCAGGGGTCAACGACCTTACATTTCGTATTCTTTTAGAGTGCCAATACCAGTACAAATGATAATTCCGTCATGGGCCATGGGGGCCATTTCGTCTTCCTTACCTCGCTATACCCTTTATATACAGTACGTACTAGAACCACTTTGTACACTTAAAACTACATATCATTACATTGGCATGCATCCTTTCCAAGCTGCCGCTAATGACACCCGGATATAGAAATCATATTATTTGTTTACTATATTAATATAGGTACTATACACAAACATATTATTCCCACATAAAATCTTTTTTTACATTGACTTACCCAGTGAGGAATACAAGAGAACTTTCTAGAACATATTTCGCTTTCTTACATCCCCAATTAAGCAGTTTCCATTTAGTCAAATCAGTTACTTTTTACCAAACGTCAAAACAAGTAATTGCTATGGAATTTGTATACACCGTGACGTCAAAGCAAAACGTGATAAAATACCGTACGTATTGTTGCGTTTTTCTTATTTAAAATTAGTAAATAAATTGAATACAAAAAAGAAAATGCTTTCTATTAGTTTTAGACTTGTAGTAATGTAGTAAATTAGCATTTCATAATTTGTTTTTGACCTAGAGAACTACCCAATTGTACAATACACTTCAATATGTACTAGCCACGGCGCCTTGTCCATAGAAAGTTCTCCCTTTTAAGCTAGACACACACAGAGCTGGGGAGTACAGGCCCCGCTGTACGCGGGATTTTATGTTTGCACTTTCATAGCTTGCCCTGCTTTCCCGTCTGTGAGCACCAAGCGTTATTTCCATCACTTTCTGCGCGCAATAAATTATTTCACTTCACCTTTTCTTTTGGCGACAAAAAACGCTTAATTATTATCCTAAATTATGTGTAAATTCGCGACGACCATGTCGCGAGATACACCCTGTGTTACACGACCATAAACTTCTTGTTTACTATGTTGTGCTATTTTTGTGCAAAGGAACTCATTGTACAGTCTCTTCTAAAAATATATAAACGTCAGCAAATATCCATTAAAATGCACCCATGTATGTTGATGTGATTTTTGTAATCATAACCGGATAAATATTTATAAATCTTTGCTGACATATAAATCCTTTTAAATGTGACCGTATTTACGTGCCAATCGCGTGATTGAAACATTAGCACCGATTCAGACTTATCTCATTTTAATTAATATTTTTTTACACTATATTATACAGTCAGCGTCAAAAACTCACCTCCGTAACGAAGATACAAAAAGAATTCCAATAGTATAATTTCAATAGATAAAATACGAGAGCGTCATTTTATAGACGAAAATTAATTACTTTTATGGACAAAGCAAACATTTCCTAAATGTAATAAAATCTTAAGGTCAGGTATAGGTCACCCATAAAAATTTTCAGGTCCCATTTATGAATTATGTCACATGAGAAATATTTTTGTCGATGAATGTACCTTGAAAGATCATAAAATATGAGCGTCTGCTTTTGCGCATTAGAAATACTTACATAAAACTCTATTTATACTATATCAAAGCATATAGTTGTTGTATACTATTGGTTAAAAGCAATAATTCAATTTATCTCTCCAATCCTGACCTGGATACAAAAAGAAATAATTACATCTACGTAAACGTATCCTTAACACTATCTGACGAAACACTTGTGACTATAATAATTATAATTACACCTTATTTGGTATGTTGGTACTCCGTTGGTAATGGTAAATTCATTATATTCCGTCGTCTTTATTGTGTAAACCATGAAAGCGCCTTTTTAAAAAACACATTCTGATGATTTAACAAGACCACGATTTTTTTATTTAATTTCTATCTGGACAAAAATGTTTTCTTTTTAATTGAAATTAAAATCTTTTTTAATTTAAATCACATTCGGAAAGGCACTTGCAGGTAGTTTGCACTATAACACGACGACTGTAATATACTCTGTCATATGATAATATTTACACATTTTTAAAAATAATATTTGTAATTTTGTATCTTGTAGAAGGCTCGCACAGCGCAAATCACGTATTTTGTTTATATTTGCAATTTGATTTATATTAATTCATTCAAAACGCACAAGAAACAATGGAAGATCGAGCTATGTAAATGCATGCATACTATCTACATGGCTGTTGTTGTATATAGTAAGACAACTTGAACTCAAGTAATGGACAGTGATGTCGATTCTGACATTTTTAATTTTATTTTCACCACTACCTGTCACTTTTGAATCCATCAAAAAGGAAAGGGTCGAATGATTGAGATATGTCTGCTTATTTTTTCAAACAAGGCCCCGATTCCAGCCACCTCCTAATTTTAGTTTAAGATATACCCGTAATTTTATTATCCGCCGAAAACGAAAGGGACGGATGATTGACAACTGTTCATTTTAAAATGTAAAAATAACCCGGCCGAATAAAATAGGCATCTCGATCATATGCAATCCGTTTGACGTGTGCTGTAAACTTAATTCTGTCGGGTTATTGGGCAATATAAAATTTTGGAAGGGTTTTTTAAATTTTTGTCTAAATTGACGTGTGTTCCATAAATTGTATGCCTGTCGATTTTTCGTCCCTCCCCTTTTGGGCAGATAAATATATTATGACAAGGATAACTTAAAATAAACTTAAGTGGTTGCCTTTGAATTTAAGAAATTAAAATTTGATACATTTTCCTGTTGACAATTTTCTACATATTTCCTTTCCGGCTGGTTTAAATTGAATTGAATGATGATAGCCCGCGAATAGACAATCATTGTTGTCCTATTCGATTTTTGTCTTTTGGCTTGGCCTAGTTGCAATATAGCAATGGCCTAAAGGCCTAAGCAACGAAACAAGGCCGAAAAAAAAAACAAAAAATGTAATGGCAACAATCAATTGTCAATTTTGTGACTACGATAATGAAGGACTTTCCAGGTTACGTTCCCCAAAAACAATATAGATGGAGTTGTTCAGATTTAACGTGATAACCACCTATTTTCTCATTACTCGAGGTACATAATTATACAAAAATATAATCTAATGGCAGAGACATACAGGGTGTTAGTGACATCGTAACGAATACTCAGGGGGATAATTCAGACCATGATTCTGAGTTAATATCAGGTGGAATTTTTCGTCGCAAAATTCATGTTGTTTTTTTAGTTTTTTTAAATTATTTTCAATTCTATACTTTTGCGATGGAAAATTTCACTTGATATTAACTCAGAATAATAAGCTGAATCATCCCCCTCAGTATTCGTTACGATGTCACTTACACCCCGCACAAGTACATACAGTAGCCATACAAGTAGGTATGGGTGTTAGTGACAACGTAACGAATACTAAGGGGGATGGTTCAGACCATGATTCTGAGTTGATATCAAGTGGAATTTTCAGTCTGAATATTCATGAAATTTTTTGTGTTTTTTTTAATTATTTTCAGTTCCATACTTTTGCGACGGAAAATCCCACTTGATACCATATCAGAATCATGGCCTCAATCACCCCTCAAAGTTTTCGTTACGATGTCACTAACACCCTGTATAAAAATAATTGTTGCTTGATATTTGGATCACATTATGTATAGAATTAGGTTGCTACCTATGTAGCTTCTCTTTATTATGATCAGAATACAATTTATATTCAAAAATAAAGATAAAAGATGAATATGTCTGTTACCCATGAAATTAGAAGGTTAAACCAAGACAAAACTGTACAGCGCCATCTAAAGTTTTTCTGGGAACGTCTCTCATTAATTCCAGCTTAGATAATGACGGGTAGTAGTGGTAGATAAAATGAAAACGAATGCTTGTCGGAATCAACGCCAAATAGGGTAATTGTTCAGTTCATAATTGCTCGAGCAGCAATCAATGATAAACAACGACAGAAAACCGTCAAACTAAAAATCCTTTTGGTCATATAAATGTTCAAATGGCAGAAAAGATCTGAAACTAAGCAATGTCTTGAGGAGTTCGCGTGACTTATTTCATACTTGATTTGTCGCCAGCATAGCAAGTACTGCTACCACTTACAGTGTAAACATTGCGATAGCAGTACATCTACAAGCATAGTGAAAAGAAAACATTCGGGCTATCTCCATATATACAGCTTGTTTCGCTAACACACGTGTCTTATTCATTAGTAGCATAGACTAAAGTTGATCGTCATATTGACGCGTAATTAAAAAACCACACCAAGAATAGAATAGAAATGTTTTATTGTGACCATGTGTTCGTACAAATTGTGGTGTTGTGAAAATACAGAAGTAAGTATTATAGTATCAACATGGACCCGGTAAGGGCACTGCAACTGGTAGAGAGGACAACATACTTAATCATTAGTCAGTGATACAATTTATATTTATCATACTATATTTTAACAATGTTATTGCACTTATATTTTAAGTATTATTTTATATGTTTACTATGATTTAGTTTAAATTCCAGTTGGACTCGCGCACGATGGGTTCTGTACCGTTATGTATGTGAGAAAAATCTGCTTTTTTTACGGGAGATAGGCAATCATTTGACCTAAATCCCACCTGATGGTAAGTGACTTATTTCCAACCTGACACACTTCTCTTGGTTCCTCCATATTGATCAGATATTTGGTAACTGCTTCATCGCCTATTATGCAAAACTTACAAGCACCAAGCGGATATTTACTAAAAGAATATACGGTCGAATTGAGAACCTCCTACTTTTTTTAAGTCGGTAAAAAACAAAAGACTCCAGGACATTTTTGCGGTGACACATTGGAGAATGGCGGTCTATTTTGTTCTATAACACTAGAAACAAATAACAGGTGTTCGAATGAAGATAGCCCGGTTTTCTATACACTACGCGCCGTACCTTAGATGTGCCAGGTATTAAAGCTAAGTGATGACGAGCCGCGGCGTGGGCAGGATGGTCGCGTGCTCGGCGAAGGTCATGGCGGCGGTCCACTTGAGCTGGTCCTCCGTCACCGCGCCCGCGATCGTGGCCCCGAACCACGGGCGATCCTTGCTCCTGCAATCGCGATGTATACTACTATAATCATTGATATACAAAAGTGAATTGATGTTCGTTAAACACGCTAAAACTAAAGAACGGCTGAAGTTCAGCTGAATCGATGAAAATACTAAAAACGACAATTTTATTACATTTTAAATATTTAAAGGCTTTTAAAGGTTAAAAACGTGATTTTTTTATTTAGTCATAACTTTTTACTGACAGCGGTTTGGTATTTATTACTCAGTATTTAATGGTCCATTTCGGTAAATAGGTCTTGTTAGTAGTGGATAATTGGACCAAGTCCCATACAATGGTCAATGTCCTTTTATGAGCTTAGAACTTTTTTGTCTAGGACGCATCGTTTTTAATAAATTAACGAAAAATACAATACTAGACCTAACCAAAAATCCCCCGCCGGCTCGCCCCCTAGGCGTGGGGACTTTTATAGTATGTTACCTCCCTAACACTTAACACCCTGAACACATTCCTGACGAAATATCTCGCGCACTCTACAACAAATATTTTGAGCCATTTGTTCACCGAACATGCGTCTATATTGCAGGGTATTGTTAACTAAATTCACATCCGAATGTAACTTTGAAAATGCGCTTAAGAAGTTTACCCTAGGGCGACGATAATGGTGTGTTGTACAAACCTCTTCGGCTTATTGTTTCGCGGTATAAAGGTGATCGCCCACCGCGACTGCGGGTTCCGTCGCGGCTCGTGGCCCACGTACCAGAGAATGTCCTTTATGTGCCACTCCTCAATCTTTTGGGAACCCTGAAAGCATAAAGTATAATTTTATTACAATTTTAAATCAATAAAGGATACTAAACCTATGTTCACATGGCTATACGAAGCGTGCGCGAAGATTTACGAATGTACCGCTGCTGCATCGCATTGAGTCGTCTAGGTCAAAGATATTGTTTTTCCTGTTGTAAGAAAAATTATGAAATTTTGATTACTAAATAAAGACTGATTTAAAACTAACGAAAACCATTTACTTATTTATGAATTTTAATAAAAAAATAATAAGCATGATATTTTATCATGTTTTCTATGACGTCACAGTGTGCTTTACATAAAAAGTAACTGATTTAGGAACTAGTATTTTGCGTCGCAGGGCGTTTACACTGCAAAAATCATGTATTAACTATTTCAACTGACCTGTTTGTCCTTGAAGCAGGAGAGCTTCGCGTTCTGGAACTCAAACATATGCAATTTGAACGCCCGGGCCCCCTCGGTGGCCAGCCTCAGCTCGCCGCACACCATTGACGTCGCTCCGCGGACGCCCTCCATCTCGTGCAGCAATCTGGTTACATTATATGTAATACATTATTGCACATCATCATCATTGTAATGACCTCTGTGGTCCAGTTAAGTGTTGGGCTCCCGATAAGGAGGTCCCGGATCCGGATCCCGGTGGGGACATACCTCAAAAAATAACTTTATGATCCTTAGTTTGTTTAGGACATTACAGGCTGATCGTCCAACAGTAAGATGATGCGTGCTTCGGGAGGCACGTTAAGCCGTTGGTCCCGGCTATTACTTACAAATGTAAGTACGTAGTCGTTACATGACTCATGTCAGGGGCCTATGGCGACTCAGTAATAACCCTGACACCAGGGACAACCCACACGATAGAAGAAGAAGAAGACTGACCTGTTCTCCCGGATAAGCAAGTAATTGTCCTTGCGGTCGTCGTCGTCCCAGTATCCCCACCGCAGCACTACATCCAACACCACCTCATCCAGGTGCACCACTCGCCGCATCGCCCCCCCGCACACCACCTCTTCCAGCATCAGCTGGTGCGACTCCATGCTGGCTTTCTCGCACAGTTCTATGCACACGTCCGCGCTTGTCTTGCTTGGTGTTAACTGCCGGAGAACAGAAACTCTCAACTCCCAACACAATGTATCTAAGAAAACCTAGTGGACTAAAAAGGCCAAATCGAAGCAATTTATCTGAAAAGCCATATTGCAATTGGATATTTGCGCATACAAAAATAAGTGCGCAATGTCGACAATTGCGAAAAGTGCGAAGACCGCTCTTCTGGTTTACTGAGTTGCGATCTCAAACGGGGAGTGGGCTTTGGAGGTAGTTTGAGACCCAAGACAAAACTTAGGATAGCTTTATCATCATTATTTAAGAGTAATAAACAATCATAAACCATTGAAAATCATTACTTAGGTTTTGAGCATCGACTACAGGGTGCAGGGTACAGGGTGTTAGTGACATCTAATTAAAAAAAATACACAAAAAATACATGAATTTTGCGACAGAAAATTCCACTTGATATTAACCCAGAATCATGGTCTGAATCATCCCCCTCAGTATTCGTTACGATGTCACTAACACCCTGTATAGCCTGCCCTTGTGTGTGACGGCTCGAAAATAATGTGTAAATAAAATAGTCACCGCGATCTGATGGCAGGTGTTCCGGTCGTGGATGTAGACCCAGGCGCGCAGGTCGCCGGCGGGCATGGGCGCTGTGGGCGCAGAATTACTGAGCACCCTCACAAGGATCTTCCTGACGGCTGCCTCGCGCCTGCGCTCCGCCTCGGTCGGCTCCCATACCGACTCGAAGCTGGCTATCAGCTCGCGCACCACGTACACCTCCTTCGATGACCACGCCGTCTGAAGAGTGTTGCTCGTCTGAAGACAAAACAAGGATTGTTTAGGAGTTTCATTCCGTCGTCTTCGCCATCGTCTTATGACCAAGTCTCCATAATATATTCAGTCACTCACACATCACAAAATCTTAGAAACTACAAATGCTAGTAGTCTCAAATTTTGCACGGGGGATTCTTAGGATGTAGGAGTTCAAAATGCGACAATTTACTAAGGACACCATCCTTGTATCAGCTTTTACTACATGCCAGGGAAGATAAGCAGCCGAACGTATTCTGAATTTTTTTCGCTTCCATTCTAGCAAAGAAGCAAACATAAACTTATTTCTTTTTTAGCTCAATAGTTTTGAGGTGTCGAAGCGGAAGTGAACTGGAGCTATTGAACTAAAATAGAAATAAGATTCGGCCACCAGTGTCGCATAATAGCGTAATAATAGATAGGTAGGTATTAGACGCCATCAACATTCACTAACAATGATATTTCACTACACCTCTTAAAACGTAGCATGATTGGAATGACAACATCAACGTCTGCACGACAACCTTAAAAACAAAAGATATGTCTCTATCGCACTATCAGTATACAGCTTAGTAGGAAAGAGACAAAAGATATGTAATAGGGTAGTTTCCAACTAGTCAAATCAGTTACGTCAAAACACGAAACTACTATGGAATTTGTATAAAAAGCAACCTGTGACGTCGTAGAAAACGTGATAAAATTTCGCTCTTATTTTAACATTTTTCTGTATTAAAATTCAAAAATAAGTTAAATAGATTAAAGAAAACGTTTTTTTTTGCCATCTTTACATCTGTCTTTATTTAGTAATCAGAATTTCATAATTTGCCTTTGACCTAGGAAGCTACCCAATTCTAATCATGCTAGGTTTTAAGAGGTATACTGGACCAAATACCTAAACTATCACTTATAAACATGGCTTAAGGAGTAACGATAAACACAACAGCGGGAAATTAACGCAACGTATTAATAGAAGATTAATAATGTCATACAACTAGGGTTAATGGACATGTATTAGAACATAGGGCATCATTTATAAATAAATAAATAAAAAGTGTTTATTTCTTGTTTTAAGCAACAAGTTATGAGGCAACCCTAGGAAGCAAGGTTAATGCTTAGGTTGGGGAATATCATTTCCCTAGCGTTATCCCGTTTTTCACAGGGTCCGCTTACTTAACCAGAAGCTCACGCCGGACACTTCATACAAACAACCTCGTTTTACACAGACACTACACATTGACGTTATCGTACACGCGCATCTGTGTGTGTGACCTCTGACGCCATACGATTGAAGTCTAAACTATGTTCGAGGGGGGTGAGGTAAACCTAGCTCAGACGCTGGTGGGGAGAGTAGAGTTGCCGTTCTATACGTAGTGTTATTCCTTATTCCATGCCTAAAGACTTGAAAGGTCCGGTTTTTTATAGAAGCGACTGCTTGTCTGACCTTCCAACCCGCGAAAGGAAACCCAGCGAAATAGAGATCAGGTCACATACCTCCGAAACGCATTTCTCAGGAATGTGGGTTTCATAGGGATGTGTTCTTTCACCACTGAGCACGTGATAATCGTATAAGATCCAAACATGGATTCGAAAACAAATCCGAAAATCATTGATTTGGGCCTCTGCTGGAGTACAACGGCTTCGGGTTATGAGAAAATAGGGCGTTAACAAAATCCTTTTTTTAAAAAAGAACTTCTTCGACCTTGCGCCGAGGTTTTTCTTGCGGCTTCTTTTCCCCGGCTGTACAGGTTGTGAGAAGCTGCAGTAGTTTTAGACGGATGAGACGTTCGTTATGTAAAAATTGACGATTCAAAGTGTAACTACGTTACCTACAGAATAAAAATATTTTCGAATTTGAAGTCGTTTTCGTAAGCTTTAGAATAGAACAAGAAAATTGAGACCAAAAGTTTTACCTAAATTGAAACTAGCTTGTCTTTTGCGAGGTTTTAGTAATAAAAATCAAATCCGAATGCCGTGCAAACCGTATCCGGCGACGGCGACTCCTAAATATCTATCCTGGACTGGTGAAACCGAACTTGGGCTTGAGGATACGGTCACACGGCACATAATAAAGCTGGCCTGACGAATTGAGTGTGTAGTTATAGGAGGGTTTCGGTCGAGTCTTGCGTATTTGGCGCTTTGCGCTTACGGGATTTTATGTGACGACGACGTAATAGTTTTTTCCACAACACAACACAACACAACACAGGGCACATTTAACAGAAAGCTGCAAAAATCCAAAGAGATGTACTGACTTGTTCTTCGTCTGTGGTTCTTACCAGGGCCGCGGGCATGATGGTGGGAGCCCACACCGAGGCGAGGTTCTCTGCGCCCATCTTGTTGGCGTGCGCCATGCTGGCAATGAAGTGCAGGTGCGCGAACAACTTGCGCGATGTGTTTCGCGCGACCAGGGGCAGTGACGTCATTATACGCCGGAACTCCGCGTGGCGCGCCGTCTCGTCCTGGATCACTGGAAGATTGACAAATAAAGCTTAGAACATCAACATCACGCCTTTTTCCCACCTATGACTAAGGAATTTCATTTTTTCGATATAGATTAGAAAGGAGATAGTTACTGAAAACAGTCACATACCTAAGTCGTAATAATAATATGTGTCGTTGACCGTCGAAGTATTACCTAACGACTATATCCCAATTGGGGTAGTTAGGGGTACATCCATCGCAAGATGAACTAAATACCCAAGCTTTTCTGCTACGCTTTTTGTTTCTGTTGTGTTTTGTAGTATGTAAATATTATGTATAACACAAGCACAATACGTACTTAATATGCCACGTAGTTGATATAGCGGGCGTATTTAAATCCGAATATCTCCCACCTTATTTTGTAAACTAACTTAGTTTGTAAGTTTTTGCTACTAACCCTATGGATCTCACGTTGTCCGAATGAACAATTTTTGAATTGGGCCGTAACCCTGTGTTTTGTAATATCATACTAACAAATTGTGTTGTTATTTTCTAGGTTCAATCCTCACCATTGGACTATCCACCGATTATTTTAACCTAACCGATCAAAATTATATTTTAATGTTAAGTATTTTCTCGTGAACCTTGTCGTTGGCAGAATCATCGTTTCTGAACGATGCAGCCACAAACAAAGAAAATAGAATAGAATAGAATTGGGCCGTGTACTAGGTTCAAGATACAATATGAAATTCTGATAACTAAATAAAGACAAATCTAAAACTAACGAAAAACGTTTTCTTTTTTCTATTTAACTTATTTACGAGTTTCAATCAAGAAAAACGTAACAATAAGTCGGACATTTTATCACGTTTTTCTATGACGTTTCAGTGAGCTTTTTCATACAAATTCCATAGTAATTTCGTGTTTTGACGTTTAGTACAAAGTAACGGATTTGACTAGTTGGAAACTAGCCTATTTGAATTTAACTGTGTTAGGGAAAATTAGTAATAAAAGATTTGTAGTTAGTGTGTAATAATTAGTTAGGATTTGGCGGGAAGAAGAGAGGAATGGCGATTACTCCACCGACAAGAGCGCAGCTCTTATATAAAGAGAGAGAGAGATTGAAAATTGTAATGTATGTAACTTCTCTCTTCTTATCGTGTCGATGGCAAACTAAATAGTGTCGGCCCAAAACTTGGCTACAAGTATGGCGCTATCTGCAGCGCTAATCAGATCCTCCTACGTGCAGGTGTTTGGGCACGCAGGACACGATGTAAGATGTTCCATCGTTTGGGGAACAGTGCCGCATTTGCACTTGTATGTAACTTACTGAGAGCATTGACGAGCGCGTGGTGCTCGTGCTGCGGCAGCAGCGGCTCGGGCAGGTCGCGGAAGAAGCGCTTGAGCACGCCGGCGACATCGTGCTCGGAGTGTTGCCCCGGCGCTAGCTGCACCGACCACGCGTCGCGCCGGAACCGCCCGAGCAGCTCAGATAGAACCGAGCTACTGCCCGCGCGCCGGTAGATGCCCTCCGTCAGGCTGCCTGCGACAACCAAGAAAAACATGTAAAAACAATGTCTCTCAGTTCATCATACACTCGTATAACTATAATAATAATAAATTTATTTCCAAAAAATAACTGTTACAATGAAGTTTACAATGGTTGTACTTAAAATACAAGGATGTGATTCGCTGTCCCCTAAACTAGGTAAAAACCTGTATCTTAGGGGTCAGTGAGTCTGGCAAAGCGTTGGAGTAATGTACAGACCAGAGTTATGTTAATCCATATGCGTAGTGGAAAACAGTAAATACAAAATGAAATTCAAGTTGAATTTGAATTGAGAAGTAGGTAGACATAACGTAAGCTTTCGACTTTGCAGGGTTTACAGGGCGTTATTGACATCGTAACGAAAACTTCGAGGGTGATATGAATTGATATCAAGAGGAATTTTTCGTCTCAAGTATGGAACTGAAAACAATAAAAAACACTAAACATACATAGGTATACATAAACTCACGCCTATTTTCCACCGGGATATGCAGAGACTATGGAATTCCATTTGCTTCGATCCTGACACACTTCTCTTGCAAAAAAACACAAAAAATTGCATGACTTCCACTTGATATCAAGTCAGAATAAAGGTCTGAATCATCCCTCTCAGTATTTGTAACCCGTAAGGCTACCTGTACGTACTTGTATGGGGTGTGAGCAACATTATATCGAATAATGAGGGGAATGTTTGAGCTCATTATTCTGAGTTTAGTAGAATGTTCCATTGCAAAATTATACAATTGAAAATATTAAAAAAAAAAAAACAAAAATATCATGATTTTTGCGACGGAAAATTCCATTTGATATTAACTCAGAATCATCCGCTGCTGTAATGGTTGACACACCCGTCCCAGCGTGGCAAGAGTTGCGGGTTCAAATCCCGTCCGAGTCAGCCTTTTTCAATCTAACACGTGTCAATGTAATTATACTGACTAATTTCTTCCAATTTTGAAAATAGGCGTGAGTTAGTGAATCTAATTTCTTCATGTTGGGTCATGTTACCGTGTGCGTATATGAAGCTGAGACACTTGTCGACGATAGCGGGCACGTCCTCCTTGGTCAGCTGCTGGTGGTGGATGTGAGCGCCGTTGTTCTGCGCCGCCAGCTTCACCATGTACCGCCACCCCTGGAACCCACGCATCCAGTCAAGACTGACTTTCTTTGACGTAATATCATAGAAACTATACAGGGTGTCAGTGACATCGTAACGAAAACTTTGAGGGATGATTCAGACCATGATTCTGAGTTAATATCAAGTGGAATTTTCCGTCGCAAAAGTATAGACAACTGAAAATTTTAAAATATACTAAAATTTTTTATGGCTTTTCCGACACGAAATTTCATTTGATATCGACCCAGAATCATGGTCTGCATCATCTCACTCTTGTCTTTCTCTTGTCTTAGGGTGGTATGAATAAATTAATCTCAACTGAGTCCTGGGGGGTTCATCATCATCATCATCAGCCCATTAACGTCCCCACTGCAGTGGCACGGGCCTTCCTTATGGATGGATAGGGAGATCGGGCCTTAAACCATCACGCGGGCCCAGTGCGGATTGATGGATATTAACTACTGCTAATGCAGCCGGGACCAACGGCTTAACGTGCCTTCCGAAGCACGGAGGAGCTCGAGATGAGAACGTTTTTTTTGTGGTCACCCATCCTATGACCGGCCTTTGCGAAAGTTGCTTTACTTCAACAATCGCAAACCGAGCGCGTTAACCGCTGCGCCACCGAGCTTGTCGAGCCTGGGGGGTTAAGAAGGCCAAATCGAAGCAATTTATCTAAATATTACCATTTGACATTTATTTGCATTGCGCATTTACTTTTATATGCGCAAACGTAAAATTGCAATATTGCTTTTTAGATGAATTGCTCCGATGTGGAGTTTTTAACCCCTCTGAATACTTTGTTGTTACGAGAGACAGTTTTAGTAGGTCGGCTAGGCTTTTATGGTGGCTTAGTAATTATTATACCTTGAGCTCTCTCTCGTGAGGGAAGCGGAGGTAGAGGGTGGCGCGTGGGCAGTCAAGCAGCAGGTTGTTGCCCTCCACCCCGCAAGCCTGCTTGTTTTCTTCATCCGGCTCCTGCGTCACTGCAACAGAAATAAGGCATATTCAAAATGCATACGATTTTTTTCTACCAATTTTGACAACCGAATTTCACACCTAACACCTCAGGACCGTGATACCGACCGCGCCGGCGTGGTCGACGATTTCTCTCATTCATCGCGTATCGCTATCGTCATACTAGTGAGCCAAGGTTCGCCTATTTGGCAACATCAAGCCTGTTGTCTTCAATTTTGTACCGGGTGAGACCCCTCAGCGCACCTCATTTGCAAGTAGTAAATACCTTATGCGGCATTATTTTTACTTACTACTTATTTTTTGGAGTTCTTCTATCGTGTGGGTTCTGAGGAGACTTTCTAACCTCATCAACACTGGTGTCAGCGTTATTATTGAGCCGCCAATGGCCCCTGACATGGCTCGTGTAACGATTACTCACTTACATGAGTAAGTAGTAACCGGGACCTCAGGTGATCAGCCTCGAATGTCCTAATCAAACTGGGGATCACAAAGATGATTTTTGTGATATGTCCCCAACGTGATTCGAACCCGGGATCGTAAGCTCATCGCTCAACCACTGGACCACATAGGCTGTTTCGATCGATGTTTTTGATGAGAAGTATTGTTGAGAAAACCTACGCTTCACCATTCAGAAATCTTAAGAAAGTCAACATTACCAGCTAACGCATAGAATGGCCCCGATTCCTGCAGACACCTCCTAATTTTATTTTAAGTTACATCTGTCATTTTCTTATCCGACGAAAAGGAAAGGGACGGATGATTGACAGCTCTTAATTTTAGGAAGAATGGACTAACCCGGGCGAAACAAAAAGGCATCTCGCTGGTATGCAAACCGTTTGACGTGTCCACTTAATTCTGTCGGGTTATTAGCTAATATAATTTTTTTATAGGGTTGATTCTTGTGCTTAAAACTGACGTGTGTTCCGTAAATTTTATGCTTGTCGATTACCCGTCCTTTCCTTTTCAGCGGATAAGAAAATGAGAGATACAACTTAAAATAAATTTAGATGGTGTGTACAGGAATTAGCACCATTATCTATCCTAAATAAGTAGCAGAAAGATTGTTGCGTGAAGTTAGGTAGTGTCGTGAACCCTGGATGGCGGGGGTAAATCAATAAAGCTCGCATACAGGCTGTAAGTACACGGCTGCAGCGGGTGCAGGGGCGCGCGGGTGGGTCCGTGTGGCGTAACTAGGTAACCGAAGGGGGGGGTCAAGTAAGCACCTTGGCAACTCAGACAAAGAGATAGGTATACTTCTTACGGGAAAATGATTCTTTTTCTGTAGAATTTGTATGGAATCGGTATCGATATGGAATCGAGGAGCTCGGTGGCGCAGCGGTAAACGCGCTCGGTCTGCGATTGTTGAAGTTAAGCAACTTTCGCAAAGGCCGGTCATAGGATGGGTGACCACAAAAAAAACGTTCTCATCTCGAGCTCCTCCGTGCTTCGGAAGGCATGTTAAGCCGTTGGTCCCGGCTGCATTAGCAGTCGTTAATAACCACCAATCCGCACTGGGCCCGCGTGGTGGTTAAAGGCCCGATCTCCCTATCCATCCATAGGGAAGGCCCGTGCCCCAGCAGTGGGGACGTTAATAGGCTGGTGATGATGATGACAAGTACAAAGCCTCCATCAATAAAATTGGCCAAACCGTCGAATCTCATTGTTATTGAAGTCATAATTGTGTGCCTTGCTCGTTGAGTGAGTAGTGCCTATAACGCTTCGCACAATACCACGTCATGCAACTCATTCGTCAACTACATACCTCGTTCATTTTTATAGTAGAAAATAAGAAATATTGTAATTCGTACGCTTTTGTCAAACATAATATAATAAAATATTGTTAAGTTTCTCATGTGAGTGAATTGTAAAATTCTTATGAGAATGCATTTTCTTAAACCTGATAATGAAAATTCATTTTCTTTTATGTTATGTAATAATCACAATTCTTAAACAGTTTCTCTTGCTGATAACGTTTTATTTTGTAACATAACATAAACAGCTTATACACGTCCCACTGCTGGGCACAGGCCTCCCCTCAGCCACTGGAGGTAGTATGGAGCATATTCTTTATTTTTTATTTAAAAAAAATATATGTTCATTAGGGATATAAGCCACGAATTAAGCTTACGACTATGAATACACGCTATCCCGATTGGACTAGTCAGTACAAGCATCGCAAGATGATTTAAGTACCCGCGCCTCACCGAGCTGTATGTTACACCAACGTTATAGATGCTGATCCGTATCGCCGTCTATAATGGCCGAGGCAACTGTGTTAGTGAAAATTGCACTTAAATTAATAACTCATTAGTGCAAGTCCGGAACCGGAGATCGAACCGGCGGCGCTCCCCCGTTGAGAAGCAAGGCCGTGTATTCTTCTTCTTTGCGAGTCGATGGCGATCGAAGCCAAATTTTTGCTGACCAATAATTGGCCACGCTTACGGCATTGTCAGTGGCTTCGTACAGGTCTTCAATAGTGCAGGTGTATTTATGTAATGTTATGTTTGAAAAAAAGAGTTGAAATTCGGAATACGTACGGTCACGAGTACATAAACTGCCTATATAGGTCCCACTGCTGGGCACAGGCCTCCCCTCAATCAACCGGAGGGGGTATGGAGCATACTCCACCACGCTGCTCCACTGCGGGTTGGTGGAGCGAGTACTAATATGTATATGTCGTGGCCATATCGTAAAATTGATCATTTCATGATGTGTTCGACCATCAACTTAAGTTGACCATATCTTTGAAGCGTCAACGTTCAATGATATTTCAATCAACGTTTGGCCATATCGTTAATGTAGGCGGTGTCCATGCTATGTGGTGTAATAAAAATGCCAATAGTCGATTAATTTCTTAGGTTCAAAATTATGTACCTATTCGATATGGAAAATTGTACAATTACATTGATTCATCGATTATAATATCAATCAAGTTTTAAATATAATCGACACCAGCGCCACTATCGGTGGATAATGTTACTAATTTTACGATATAATGAAGTAATCATGCATTTAGTTGCTCATATCGTTAAACGTTTTGTGTTCCTTGATCTGGCCAAACTACATCATGATGTGGCCAACGAATGATATTCTATTTCATGAAATATGACCGTTTCATGAAATGATCAATTTTACGATCTGGCCACGACATATACACTTTGGAACCATGTCACATTATCTTTTTTGGCAAAATAAACCGTAAGTCTCATTAAATGTCAAATATGATAGTGCGACAGGGTTCTAAAGCGAGTACATGATATTGCTCATGACTGTACACTAGAAACTGGGAACTGTCTAAATTTAAGATCACTTAATAGTTGCGACACGTGATGGGAGAAATAGGCAGTTTTATCCTCCGTGGTCCAGTGGCTTGAGCGTTGGACTCACGCTCCGGAGGTCCCAAGTTCAAATCCCGGTGAGGACATATCACAAAAGTGGCTTTGTGATCCTAGTTTGTTTAGTACATTACAGGCTGATCACCTGACTGTCCGAAAGTAAGATGATCCGTGCTTCGGAAGGCACGCTAAGCCGTTGGTCCCGGCTACTATTTACCGATGTAAGTAAGTAGTCGTTTCATGAGTCATGTCAGGAGCCTTTGGCGACTCAAGCATAACCCTAACACCAGGGTTGATGGGGTTGGTAATCCACCTCACAACCCACATGATAGAAATAGAATCCTCATTATTTTCCACTAGGCTCTGAATACAAAGGAAATATAATTCCATTGTACAGTATGATCAAATAATTGCATTTCCCGGGAAACGCTCCCGGCTATATAACAGCCCGTCGGGGCCCAGTGGGCCGGGACTATGTACCACCCTTATAATCCACTATCTACTACACGGACGCACCGACTAGTGATGCGAAAGAGTGACTCACCGAATGACTGATGTGAGTCAGTACTATAACACCAATATTAACCTGCAATTTACTTTACTAGCTGCTACTATTATGACTATAGTAAGTATCTTTTCTACCAACTTCCGATGCAATGGAGAATTGGCTACTTGTCATTTTCGGATAAGTGTTTTAAAAATTACAGACACTTATTTTATACCACTAAAAATATTTTATTTTCCCAAAAAAGCTTTACATAATAAAAAAAAATTTTCTTCAATTATTTTAAATTTCGCGCGAAAACGTCACGCTACTACGTCACATTTCAACGAACCAAGAAACTGTCAAACAGTACAACATGAAACCTGACGGAAAGTTTTTGTTTATTTAGTGAAATGTGACGTCACACAAAGCTCAATCATGGCCGTCCGTGTTTGGGTTCTTGCAATACACAGACAAAAAAGGTTTTCTTATTTTGTAAAAAAATATGAAAAATGTTTTTAATAAAAAACTATTGGATAATTATCGTCAAATGATAAACTACCATATCCGACATAATTCATATTTTATTGTTAAAACTGTCAAGTAGCCAATTGGAGGCATTAAGTTGGGGTCATTGTCACGACCTCCGTGGTCCAGTGGTTGAGCGTTGGGCTCACGAACCGGAGGTCCCCGGTTCGATTCCGGGTGGGAACATATCACAAAAAATACTTTGTGGTCCCTAGTTTGATTATGACATTACTGGCTGATCACCTGATTGTCCGAAAGTAAGATGATCCGTGCTTCGGAAGGCACATTAAGCCGTTGGTCCCGGTTACTACTTACTGATATAAGTATGTAGTCGTTACATGAGCCATGTCAGGGGCCTTTGACGGCTCAATAATAACCCTTACACCAGGATTGATGACGTTGGTACTCCACCTCACAACCCACACGATAGAAGAAGATTGTCACGGTACGCAATGATATAATATGACTTTAAAAACCACATTACATTGCATCGGAAGTTGAAAGAAAAGATACTGTCTTGATATCCTTGACTCACTGACCCAATATCACTCGTCCCAACACTAGAGAAAATCTCCTAGTAAATACTCGAGGTGAATCAATTAAATAAACTGTGCGCAACAAGTGAAGTCCAGTGTGAATTCAATGTACAGCGTAATACGATGCTGGGTTAGTTAGACGTACGTGTACGGCGATCACAAACGATGTAACATCAATTAGACTGCATGGATGCAACAGGAAACGGGCCCGGGCTGCAGCGAGCTGTTACTATGGTAACAGTCGCCATGCCAACAACCGGAACATTCGCTATTGATCATCGGTTCTATGTACACTGTGGGTGTTGACAGCTAGGTAAAATGTACCTGGATTAAACCCGGGCTTTGTGTACTAGAGGTAAACTGTGAGGTCACGATTCGGAGGTTTCGGGTTCGAATCCCGGTGGGGATATATCACAAAAAATATATTGTGATCCCTAGTTTGGTTAGGACATTATAGGCTGATCACCAGAGATGATCCGTGCTTCGGAAGGCACATTAAGCCGTTGGTCCTGGTTACTACTTACTGATGCAAGTTAGTAGACGTTACATGAGCCATGTCAGGGGCCTTTGGCGGCTCAATAGTGACCCTGACACCAAGGTTAATGGGGTTGGTAATCCACCTCACAGCCCACACGATAGAAGAAGAATGGCTTTCGAGGTGTTTGTCAGTAAAAATAAATGAAGTTCATCCATGCGATATCCGAACATGCCGTGGCGTGAGGATAATCTGTAATGCTACTCGTGTTTAGAGCTAATAATACGACGACGAGGACGAGGGTCTCACGACCGCGTGCAATTTGCATAGCATACACACCTCATAAACAGGCCCTTGGGGACCCACTTTTGGGGGCCCCACCTGGGGGCCCTACTTTTAAGCCGCGTTTCCACTTGGCAACATTTGGCGCGCGACACATTGCACAACATGTAGAAAATGAGCGCGGAAAATGTTTAACAACGTTGTCTGTCTACGCATCTCATACACGTTCGTCGTCGACAACAATACAATACAATAGAAATACACTTTATTGAACCAAAATAAAAAAGAATAATTACAAAAAGACCTTACTAAGCACATGGCAAATGGCGGCCTTATCGCTTAAAGCGATTTCTTCCAGACAACCATAAGGCGAGGAAAACTGTAAAAATTGAAAGATTGCGGGTATAACTATAAGTACAACTTACCAATAAAAACATGCAAATAAATATACAACATACATACAAATATATAATTATATACCTAACCTATATACCTATGTAAGTAACGATGCTCTTTAAACAAACAACGAGCCGCGTGACATGTTGCGCTTCAGCTGGCAACGTCGCGCGCTGTTGTGCAACGTTGCCGTGCATGTTGAGCGTTACGTGTTGCGCGTTAATTGTTGCCTAGTGGATACGAGGCTTTAGGCACACCCCGGACACTTCATACAGGCGAATACATGTGTGTACATTTATACAGGTGAATACTGAGGGGGATGATTCACACCTCATTTTTCACAGACACTACACATTGACGTTAGCTGTATCTACTGTGTGGTAAATCAATGGTACTAGGTTAAAGATAAATTATGAAATTCTGATTACTAAATGAAGACAGATCTAAAACTAACGAAAATCTTTTTAATTTTTCTATTTAACTTATTTATGAATTTTAAACGTAATAATCAGTACGACATTTTATCACGTTTTTCTATGACGTCACAGTGTGCTTTTTCATACCACAGTAATTTCGTGTTTTGACGTTTAGTAAAAAGTAACTGATTTGATTAGTTGGAAACTAGCCTATTCCAATATCATTGTGAAAATACCCCACTGTGACAAGGAGCAGCTGTTATATCAAACAAATGGAGAGCCAAGAAACAAAAGCTATTTTTGTTGTGTTCACTATAAATATTCAAAACACAAATTGTTTTGCCAACATTTCATACCAACATATGAATTGTAGAGTTCTGGGGTATAATCTAACATAATATTATTCTCTACATAATATTATTATGTACTCTTCTTCTATCGTGTGGGTTGTGAGGTGGAGTACCAACCTCATCAACCCTGGTACCATGGTAATAATTTATGTACCATCTCTGTTAAAGAAAAAAATATTTTTATTTATTTCATTTTTATAATCTAATCTGACCTGTAATGTGTGGTACGGTCTATTTTTTAAGTGGAACCTTGTTTGGCTCCTGTACTATAAAGGGTGTTTGTGACGTTGTATCGAATACTGAGGGGGACGATTCAGACCATGTTTCTGAGCTGGGGGGTTAAAAAGTCAATCGAAGCAATTCATCTAAGAAAGCAATATTGCTATTTGACATTTTGCGCATATAAAAGTAAGTAAAGCAATGCACACAAATGTCAAATAGCAATATTGCTTTCTTCGATGTGGCCATTTCAACCCCCCTGATATCAAGTGGAATTTTCTGTGGAAAAATTCATGCAAATTTTAGTGTTTTTTTACGGAAAATTCCACTTGATATCAACTCAGAATCATGGTCTGAATTATCCCTCAAAATTGTCGTTACGTTGTCACTAACACTGTATAAGTGTTAATTATGTTTTCAATAAACGTAAGAAATATTAAGTAAAATTTAAAAAAAAAATTATAATTACAATTAACAATTAGCGTGGCGGAGTAAGCTCCATAACCCCTCCGGTTGATTGAAGGGAGGCCTGTGCCCTACAGCAGTGTGACTTATATAGGATGTTTTTGTTATATCTTAAGCTTAAGTACAGCCTCATTAGCAATGAAGTTGAAGAAATATTTACCCTCCTAATGGGACGAGGACCCGAATCGTGTATTCCGAGTGCGGCCCTCAAAGACTGCATAGTTAAGGCTCAGATACTCCGAACTAGGAAGTGAATGAATCAAGCACACGTGCATTAAACTATCGCATTAAGATGTATAAAACATAACATATATACATACATACATAGCGGTAAAACAAGTAACCCTTCTTTTTGCTTCATTGTAAAATATATTTTTTGGTGGATTGCACCGTAGGGATGTAGACAACCTTACGGACACGAGTCCGCGTCCACGTGTGACCACGAGGTCACACCAGGTTGTCACACCAGTATGACAAACAGGATTTTTTTTCTTGTTTGTCACACCGCTAACAATACAACACCTTTTATCCTGACTTGTCATTATAAGTAGTGCTGTGTTTATCGGCGTATAAATTAAAATTGATTTTATTTACCCACTCCACTTATTATTATCGACCCACTACGGTCGATTAATTCTTTCAAACATTTTTCCTCTCAGACGACGCCTTGAGCCGAGGTTCGCGCCCAATTGGGCACCCTCAGGTCTGTTGTCTTAAATGTTGTACCGGATTAGAGCCTTCAGCGCTCCCCATTTGTCCGGCTAAGTAGTTAATGCGATAATATAACTTATTGTCAAAACAAAAAAAAACTGGTAATTATGTAAAAATCCATTAGATCGCCAGTAATAGAAGATAGGAATAAACAAAAAGAATGCGCTATTAAACATAATTAATCTCTTTGCACAAATATAATGCCTTATGGCAAATATCGATATATATTTTATCATAGGGATATTCTCCGCACTAACAATGGTGTGATAAAAGGTGTTGTATTGTTAGCGGTGTGACAAACAAGAATAAAATTCAAAGAAATTTAAAGAATAAAACTGGTGTGACAACCTGGTGTGACCACGAGTCCGGAGGGGTAGACAAATCACTGCCGACTTCTTGGTAACATTTAATTCTAATTAGTAACTTATAAAAATCAGAAAGAGGAAAGATAAATAAAAATCCGTCTCAGAAGATGCTCGAGCCCGCACTTCTTGTCAAACCAGGACGGATGCCTTTTCTCTTTTTGAGTTGACCACAAGTAGTGCTTCTTCTTCATCAACCTCATCAACCCTAGTGTCAGGGCTATTGAGCCGCCAAAGGCCCCTGACATGACTCGTGTATCGACTACGTACATCAGTAAGTAGTAACCGGGACCAACGGCTTGACGTGCCTTCCGAAGCACGGATCATCTTACACTCGGACAATCAGGTGATCAGGCTGTAATGTCCTAACCAAACTAAAGACCACAAAGTGATTTTTGTGATATGTCCCCACCTGGATTCGAACCTGGGACCTCCGGATCGTGAGCCCAACGCTTAACCACTGGACTACGGAGGCTTTTAGTAGTGCTTCAAAGTGGTAAGACGAACCTTCTAAAATACAAACCCCATTCTTCAACTATTGTGTCTGGAAATCTCGCCGTGAGGAGTATTCAAACTAAAAATCACTTATAAAAGTACTCAATAAAACTACCTGTAGCTGTGTTGGTTATCAATAGTTGTATATTATTGAGAGCGCACGGCGGCCCGGACAAGATCGATAGAGCACTAGGGAGCCTGCGCTGCATAACATACGTGTGTGCAAATGCAACCTATGACGCATGACCTACGTAATACATAAATGTGAAAGGTCACTGACTGACTCACTCGTCACGAAATCTCAGATACTACAAATGCTAATAAGAGTTCCATTTAGGACGTAGGGGCTTGCTAAGACGGGATTTAGCGAGATTCAACCTCTAAGGGGGTTAAAATGGGGTTGAAAGATTGCATGCGCTCAACTTGGCTTCTTGTATTACATATTACAAAATAAACTTAAAATACCTATGCTTAATTGTCGATGCTTAAAACGTCGACACTCAAAATATCGAATAGATTAAAATACCGACAATCAATACGTCACAAAAACCACTTTGTGATCCCTAGTTTGGTTAGGACATTACAGGCTGTTCACCTGATTGTCCAAAAAGTAAGATGATCCGTGCTTCGGAAGGCACGTTAAGCCGTTGGTCCCGGTTACTACTTACTGATGTAAGTAAGTAGTCGTTACATGAGCCATGTCAGGGGCCTTTGGCGGCTCAATAGTAACCCTGACACCAGGGTTGATGAGGTTGGTACTCCACCTCACAACCCACACGATAGATGAAGAATACATCGAAGTCTAAAACATCTAATACCTAAAGGTCGATTGCTTAAAACCTCGAAAGATCAAAATACCGAGTTTTAAAAGATCTAATTTTAAACTCCCGCATGAGGTAAAAAGTAACGAGGAAAGAAAACAGAATCTTATCAGCATGTACCGACAGAATGTGAATAACAAGAGAAGTTTTGTCTCGTTTACTTATTTTCTAAATTAAATAAAAGTTTAGTTAGGTACTAGTAGGTAGGACGAATAATAATCCATTCAAAAATTACGTTCTTTCAGGTACAGGGGATTGTATGTTGCTTTACACCTTACTTTCGAAAGAGAAAATTTAAATCGAAAAAAATTGCATAATCATTATATTGATTGAAAGAATTTCACATGGACCCGGTGGTGTAATGGTTAAACCACTTGACAAGAGCTACGCTTTCAAGTCCCGTCCGAGTAAGATTTCTTTACATTAAAAAAAATCTCTTTGTGTTTAAGTGGCCCGGAATAAAGGAATCAAGCTTATATCGTGGCGGGGTGTCCCTTCTATACGTAGTAATATTTTGAGATGTACTCCTGTAGTTCGTTGGCTTGCCTCCCAAAGACTTGCCCCAATGAGTTATCAATTTATGTTAAGTGCAGTTTTCACTAACACAGTTGTCTCGACCATTACAGACGACGCTTCGGCTCAACATTTATCGCGTTGGTCTGGCGGGTATTCAGTTCATCTTGCGATGGTTGTATCTGACTACCCCAGTAGTCGTGAGCTTGTTATTTTTTATCTGTGCCATCGCACCGGGGAGGATTCCGCTGCATCGATCCGGCGCATCCCGGCCGGCGCGCTGCACACATGCATCGCCAATAAACTAATTAAGCCCATCAAAGCGCAGACTCCAAACATCGATCCGAATGGTTACCTGGTCTAGACATACAGTACACAAGTTATAAATAATAGAAACATAGTATTTAAGCCGGTCATTCAATTTGTTTTGGTTTGTACCTAATAAAGTCTGTATCAACCAAACGCTTATTTGTAACTTTCCACTGCGAAAACAACAAAATGAGATGTATTATTGAAGTAAGCAGCCTCCGTGGTCTAGTGATTAGAGTTGGCCTCGCGATCTGGAAGTCCACGTTCTATTCCCGATGGGGACAATTGTCCAAATCACTTTGTGAAACTGTCCTTATTTGTTTTTTTTTTATTGTCCGTAAAATAAAATGATTCCGTGCTTCGGAAGGCACGTTAAGCCGTTGCTCCCGGGTTACTAGTCCAAACACCCAACCCATAATGGAACAGCATGGTGGATTATGCTCCATACCCCCTCCGATTGATTGATGGGAGGCCTGTGCCCGGCAGTGGGACGTATATAGGCAGTTTATGTTATGTTATACATCTATCGTGTCGGTTAAGAGGTGAAACCAACCTCAGCAACCCTGTTGTCAGGGTTATTGAGTCGCCAAAGGCCCCTCACATGGCTCATGTAACTTACATCAGAAATAATTAATGATGATGAATGACGTTTATGTTATTGAAGTAGGTAGGAAAGTAAGAAAAGTGAATCTGTACCGCACGTACGGTTTTCCGGTTGAGTTCGAAAGTGTTCTGGCCGATGTATCTATCTACGTATACGTTCTGCAGCAAGGTATCCCCACACCTGTTGCCCGTCTCGTCTATTCCTCAGTCTAGGCCTCCCCGAGGGTGCTCCACTTTATCAAAATAGCTACATCAGTCTTTTCCACGACGATTTGCAGCTTTAAAGACCGTCTTACACTAAGTCGCTTTACCCATCTTGATTCGAATTACGTTGGTGAGTTTTCCATATTTAACGTGTACATACACATACATACATAAACTCACGCCTATTTCCCACCGGGGTAAGCAGAGACTATAGAATTCCATTTGCTTCGATCCTGACACACTTCTCTTGCTTCTTGCTCTTGCTTGCTTGATTTAACGTGTAAAGTATAACTAATTATGATAACAGATATTCAAAGGCAACTCAACCTCCTAAGGCCGAGATGTATAATGTACCTACCTTAACACGAAAAATCCCATAGAAAACTTCACACCTCTCGGATTTGCAAAAAAAAATGATGTGAGAATTGAGTTCAATACAAAGCACCTTCCATTTTAGGGAAGTAGCCCCCAGCTTAGAAAGAGACATAAAATAGCCTATGACGTCACTCTGTTTTGCTGTGAAAGACAGACAAACAAACACACAGACACACACATACACTTTCCCATTTATAATATTAGTATAGATTGTTACAAACCCTAATGTATCTTTCGCTTAAACGGATACTAAACGTTTTATTTTTATCACAAAATAGTTGACAAAATTAGTCACCGTTGCTAAGTGACGAGTTCCAAACAGTGGCTCACTTTAGTTTTAGCCTTAGCAAGCAGTAGGTACTAGGAAATAGGCATGATAAATTTGTGATTCAACTTCCGAGAACGATAGCGTGAGGGTACTAATATACTACTAGGTACTAATGTACTAATATGTATACATTTTGAAACCATGTCACATTAACTTTTTTGACATATTAAACCGTAAGTCTCATTAAATGTCAAATATGATAGTGCGACAGGGTTCTAAAGTGGGTACATGATATTGCTCATGACTGTACACGCTAACCTTTGTGGTCATAATAGTTACATGACTAGTCCAGAGAGAGAGATAACTGAGCAAGATGAACTAAGTATCCGCGATTCATCGAGATTTCTGTTAGATCAACGTGAAAGGTCGTATCGCCCCGTCTATAATGTACAGAGCAATGTAATTATACAGAATGTTAGTGAATACTGACGGGGATTCAGACCATAATTTTGAGTTGATATCAAGTGGAATTTTCCGTCGCAAAAGTATGGAACTGAAAATAATAAAAAAAACACATTTTTTCTAACGGGGAACTCAACTTGTTATCAACTCAGTATCATGGTTTGAATCGTCCCCGTCAGTATTCGTTACGATGTCACTAACACCCTGTATCTATTTATTTATATACAGGGTGTTAGTGACATCGTAACGAAAACTTTGAGGGATGATTCAGCTCATTATTCTGAGTTAAAATCATGGAATTTTCTATCGCAAAAGTATAGAATTAAAAATAATAAAACAAAAACACAAAAATGTTAGAATCCTCTCTCCAAACTTCAGTTAAACACAGCTGGTGGTAATTAATGCTTTACTTTTCTCTAATTACATGAATCTTTTTCAATTATCTCCAACACACACTGCTCGATGAGAATCGGCGGGAATACCATAGCTGTCAAAAAATTGTTGCCAAGCCTCGTTAAAAAATAACTTTTAATCGATTCAGAAAATACGATATATCGATATAATCGATATTAATATTATTTTATGTTATAATTTTAACGTAATGTACAATAATTTAGTAATTGTCTATCATTCGGCCAACAACTAAAGCGTCCCCGCGTAGTATTTCAAACTTAGAACAAATTTTACCTGTAATACTTATAATACAATACATATAGTAAATAATGCATATTTAAATGACCACGATGATAAAAATATACTGTAACGTGGCATCAGTACACTCGATATCTACTATAATATTTATAAAGACACAGGGCAGACAAAATCGCGAGCGAGCGCTAGTTAATTATATACATATGGTATATGAATTGACAATAATAATAATAAAGATATGCCCACGGTAACACATCGGCTGATTTTATATCTTTATAAGTATATGTATATGTCGTTACGCAGAACGGTCCCAACTGATGCCTGTTGCAAGAGCTCGCTATTATTATTATTATTTTTTTTAATGTTACATGAATAAATATGCCCACGATAAATATCGGCTCACTTTATCACTATTTAGGATAAATATGCCCATGATAGAACATCGGCTCACTTTATTACTATTTCGAAAAATATGCCCACGATAGAACATCGGCTCACTTTCACAATATTTTTGATAAATATGCCCACGATAGAACATCGGCTCACTTTTACAATATTTTCGATAAATATGCCCACGATAGAACATCGGCTCACTTTCACAATATTTTCGATAAATGTGCCCACGATAGAACATCGGCTCACTTTATAAATATGTCACTATAAGCCATTTCGCAAAACGGCTCTCTTTATTACTAATTTACTTACTAAAATACTCTATTACCCATGAAATCTCTTATTTGTTTAAGCAGTCATTTATATTATTCATAAAAATATCAATAAAAGTTTTACTATTATTATAATTTATAATTTTCCTTTTTATTAATATTTATTCATCGCTTTTTATTATTCATCTATCTAAGTAAATTACTTTGTTAGTTTGTAGTTGGAATTTATAATGTAAATATTTTTATTTTAAATAATATGTCCTTAATATCATGTACATGTTATTAAGTAATAAATGATTGTAATTGTAAAATTCTAATGTTATTTTTGTTTTAACGTAAATCAATAACTTTCCTCTGTTTTCCTCACGATATCAATTTTACTCAGTATCGCTACTCATAGGATCGTTTGAAAAAACCAACCAGGGGTGCATCTTATCAACAGAAAATACACTTGTACATATACCTTTACCGTCCCTTCGTGTTATAGGTGTATCTTGAACCTCATACCGATCATTACTTAATACTTTAGTGATTCGATACGGCCCAAAACACTTCGGGGCCAGCTTTCGACTCTGTCCAGGTGCGGTACTAACCTCTCGTTCTACACGTACGAGATCACCTACACTGTAAACCTTAGCCTCTTTTCTCTTCAAATCGAACCTAGATTTTTGCTTTAACTGTTCTGACGCAATATGTTTCTCCACCCCCGCGCGTATATCGTCTAAATTCTGAGGTTGGTGAGCTTCCGATACCAACGTATTCATGAAACTGTCACAGCCACCAGTAGGATTTATACCGAACAATGTTTGTGATGGTGTTCTTCCAGTCCCTTTATTCGTCGTATTATTGAGGGACCATTGGACCTTTGGAAGAACAACATCCCACTCATTCTCAGGCCTTCCGTGATTGGCAGCAGAGAGCGCATCAACGAACGTCCTGTTGTAACGCTCTATCTGACCGTTGGCGCGGGGTGTCGCTACGGCATTTAATATATGTTTCATCCCTTTATCCGTTACAAATCTACTAAATTCGTTACTCGTAAAACTTGTCCCACGATCCGTTATAAGTCTTCTGGGCACCCCAAATAAAGAAAAGTACTCTTCAAATACATGTATGCTCGTTTTACTTCTGCAATCTTTAACGGCCTTCAGGAAAATATATTTCGTAAACGAATCAATAATAGCCAAGACATATTGATTGCGTTTCTTGCTAGTAGGAAAAGGCCCGCAATGGTCAGCATGTAAAGTATCAAATGGCTTGCTCACCTTTTCAATTGGATGAAGCATACCTTCCTTTGGACCAGATGGCACTTTATTATGGGCACACTGGAGGCATGATCTGCAGTACTTTTTTACGAACTTTCTCATTTTTTTAAACCAGTATACCTTTTTTATGCGTTCGTATGTTTTCTCAAACCCAACATGGCCATTATTATCATGATTCATTCGAAGAATTTGCCATCGAACTGATTTAGGTACTACCCAAAGCAACACCGTATCATCTCCCTGTTTTTGCACCTTGTACACTTTACCATTCTTCATGGTAAAGTTGTCTTTTATCTCTTTTATATTATCACTTTCAGGGTCTTGTAAGATTTTAATCATCCGTTGTAATTCCGAATCTGCCGATTGTACAGTCTCTAACCACGCAGTATCATCTTCGATCACTAGGACTTCAATTATATCCCTAATCCCGCTTTCGTCTTTTCCCGTGGGGTTCCGACTTAATGCGTCGACGTGGGCCATATGAGTACCAGGTCTGTACTCTACCGTAAAATCATACTCCTGCATGGAGATCCACCACCTTGCAACACGGGGAATTAAGTCTCGTTTAGTCATAGTATTTCGTATTGCGCTACAATCTGTCACAGCTTTAAAGGTGGTTCCTAATAAATACACCCGAAATTTCTGTAACGCCGTCACAAGAGCTAGAGTTTCCAGCTCATATGAGTGAAATCTCTGCTCCTCCGGCGACGTTTGCCTGCTGTAGTAAGCGACTGGATGTAAGCTGTCCCCTTGCCTCTGCATTAAGATCGCCCCGATTCCTAATTTGCTGGCATCAGTATGAACCTCTATGCTAGCAGATGGTTCATACAATGCAAGTAAGGGACGGTTAACTAGATTCCCTTTCAGATCCTCAAATGCCTGTTTCTGTTCAGGTCCAAACTTCCATGGAACATCTTTTTTTGTAAGACTCGTCAATGGCCTCGCAATAACAGAGAAGTTTCTTACGAATCTTCTAAAATAACTGGCGAGCCCAACAAATTGACGAATTTCGTGTACATTTTTGGGCTCTGGAAATTTCTGTACAGCTTCTATTTTTGCGCTGCCAGGTCGTATCCCTTCCGCTGAAATTTCGTAACCCAGATAATCTACCTGGGTTTGGAAGAAATGGCATTTGTCAAATTTCAGTGTAAGTTTTGCGCTACGCAAAAGTTGAAAAATCTTTTCGAGCTTATCTAAACCCTCTTCCACGGTTTTAGAAGCGACCAGCAAATCGTCCATGTAGGCTAAGGCTAAACGTCTACCAGATCCCTTGAGCATTGTATTAATAGTTCGTTGAAAGACACTGGGTGCATTTGCCAGCCCAAAAGGCATGCGGTTATACTCATATAATCCATCAGGGGTAACGAATGCAGTCAAGTGTTTACTATTTTCAGCCATTGGGACCTGATAGTAGCCTGAGGCTAAATCTAAACTTGTAAAGTAAGCGTTGCCGCCTAAATTATCCAATTGGTCCTCAATTCTGGGGAGAGGATACTTATCCTTCAAAGTCTTACGGTTAAGTGCACGGTAATCGATGCACAATCTTTTCTCGCCATTTTTCTTGTTAACGAGAATAACCGGGCTTGCATATGAGGAACTACTTTCCCTGATTATACCATGCCTTAATAAATCGTCTATAATTGTGGACAGTTGTTCACGTTCTTTGATCGACATCCTATAAGGATTGTACACGACCGGAGTGTCGTCTACCAGTTTTATTTGCATCTGTGTTAACGTGGTCTTACCTAACTCTGCTAAACTAAGAGCAAAACAATCCCTGTACCTGTCTAACAGCTCATTAAATTTATCTAACTGTGTCTTGTTCAGTGCGGCTCCTATTTTTACCTGATCTAAAGGCAAAGGCTGGTAACTCTCAGTAAAACTTGTAAGGCCAACGTAAAGGTCATCAACCTCTTCATAAACAAATCCCCTAGCAATCATAAAGTTACTTTTAATATTTATTTCGGTTCTATTCAAGTTTGTTATCATCAAGTAGCCTTGTCCCTTATCAAACTTGTATATACCTGGCAATACAAAGAAAGATGTTTCTTGAATTTTTCTATAACCACCCGATACAAATAAACTTACATTACTTTCTGATTTCATATGGACAGAAATTGGTGAAGTGCAATTGATGTCAAGCGCAGTATCTTCATTAACAAAAAGCTCGAATTTCTTGTCATTGTTGAAGTCAGCCTGTGGTGTTTGTATAAATATGAGTTCATCTACGGTTTTATAAATGGTTATATTAGGTTGCTCTGTAAATGTGTGACCTATTATAATAGGCACATGCATGTGTTGATCCGAAACAACTACAAAGTCTACGTCCGTACATATCCCATCTACATCAACTGCAGCCCTTCGTATACCTAATGCACTTACACATGAATTTCCAAATCCTCGTAGATTGGGCAATGTGACTGAGTAATCCCAACTATAAAGTATATCTTTAGCATCGGATTCTCGAATCAAAGTGCAACTACTACCTAAATCTATATAAGCTAATCGCTCAACCCCGTTGACTTTGACGTTTTTGTAGTATTTATTATTTGCATCATCATTTCGGCGTGTGATACACATAATCTTGTTAGCCGACTCTTCTATGGTATCGATTCTATCTTCGACAGCTGTTGTAGCGGTACCTCTTTTGCGACAGTCCTTAGTTAAATGCCCTAATCGATGACAAAACCCACATTTTTTAATAGGTTTTGAACACTTGACACTGATGTGACCGACTTCACCACAATTGAAGCAACGAACTGAATCAGATCGGTTTACTGGTTCGGGAGGTGTTATTGCGAACTTATTATTCCGTAATTGTGGACCGCTCGGTTGTCTGTTTCTTTGTAATTGATTATCATTTTGCGTTACAGTTCTTAAATAAGACAGTAGTTTTTCAGGTTCCTCAAACATACACGCGCTGGCACCCATTCGCACAAACTTGTCATCGATACCATGGATCAGACAACCAACTGCCTTTGGTCCTGTTATCTCGCATTTATTCAACAATGCAATCTTGTCGTAGTAATAGGTGTCAAGCGCCTGACCAAATTTGCACCGTACCTTTAGCATTTTAGTAAGCAAGTCACCATAGTTTTCGTTTGACGGAAAAGCTGCCTTCAGTTTATGGGTCCATTCTTCCCAAGTAAATGATAAAGAAGGAAGTCCGTGATACCATCTTTTCGCTAAACCTATTAGCCGAGGCAGAGCATAGTAACATACCTGCCTGTCATTCCAAGAAAACATTTTTATACACTCATTAACCTTGTGAATCCACCAGTCTACACTTTGGCTGTCATCAGACGGATCAAATTCGGGTATCATGTGATTAAAGTTAGCTGCAAAGTTATTAACCGGCTGTGCCGTTGTAGACGCTCCTGTACCCATATTCGAATGACTAGGCACACTCGCGACAATGGCTGGGTCAACAATACGCTCTGTTGTCGATATTTGCGATATGGAACACGAAGGATTTACCGCCGTGTCTACAGAATTGCGCATTGGTTGAGAATTACTGACATGCGACGCTACTGGTGCGGCACCAACTAGCGGTGGCCCTACAGGCATATCCGCTAGTGGTGATGTTCTGACATTGTTTCGCCGATCTCGTTTTCTACCACGAGAGCGAGTTTCATGATTTCGTGTGCCATGACTATGACGACTACGCTGACGGTCGCGATGATCACGACGATATGTCGATCGAGAACATTCGCGTCTCTTTTTAGTACTGTGTCGTCGTCGACTACGCGATTCTGATCTACCTGAACTTGTAGTATATGAACTCGTCGACGACAGTGGCGAATATCGAGTGCGACGCCGTTTACGCGAGTGACTATGCGCACGTCTAGTATGCGAACGTGACCTACGATTCGACCCCATTGTACTTGTACACGTAACTTTTACCCTAAAGTATTATTGTTATACACATACCTAGTAATGTGAATATGTTTTTTTTTTAAGGTTAATATGCATGGAAGGATGAATGTCTATGTACTTACTTATCTATTACTTTTTTTTTTTTTTTTTTTCTCCTAAATGGCTTCTGTCAACAGGGACAATTTTATCTATTACTTTAAATGTCTGCTCAAACTATACATAAATAAGAATATTTCTACGTAATTACATAAAAATCATTAAACCAAACAAAACAAAAGGAGGATTACATGTCTAGCTAATAGTCATTTATCGGTATTTAAATTAATCACTTCGTAAACACTAATATGATAATTTCGGTAAATAAATAATTTCGACACTTTTCACTTTTAAATCGCACAAAATTTTTCACTGTTGATATGTAAGTATACAAAGATAGTCTTAATCACTGACCTGTTGATTACCGTTCATCATAATGCATGACAAACTCGTTGATTGAGCGTGGATTTCACTTACAATTCGTCAATCCCACTTCTGAATCTGTTAGAATCCTCTCTCCAAACTTCAGTTAAACACAGCTGGTGGTAATTAATGCTTTACTTTTCTCTAATTACATGAATCTTTTTCAATTATCTCCAACACACACTGCTCGATGAGAATCGGCGGGAATACCATAGCTGTCAAAAAATTGTTGCCAAGCCTCGTTAAAAAATAACTTTTAATCGATTCAGAAAATACGATATATCGATATAATCGATATTAATATTATTTTATGTTATAATTTTAACGTAATGTACAATAATTTAGTAATTGTCTATCAAAAAGTACATGCGTTTTGCGACACAAAATTCCACTTGATATTACCTCAGAATCATGGTCTGAATCATCCCCCTCAATATTCGTTACGATGTCCCTAACACCCTGTATTTGTATACAGTAGAATAGACAAATGACCTACACATTATAGATTCATTGTTTATTGACTGACTAGCTATAGCCACAGACAATGGCACTGATTCAAATACACACCACCTAATTTTATTCTAGTTGGGACTAGTCTATCTATCTATATCAGACCCGTCCGAAACCGTAATGCGAAAGACACTTAGTCGACGAACGCAATATCGAATGAATTCGTAAACGACAGTCTGTAGTTCGAATGGTTGCTTAATCGACGAATGGAATATCGAATGAACATTTCAACGACACATTGCAGTGCGAATGGTTGCTAAGTCGACTAACTGAATATCGAATGAACTACAAATCGAACTACAATCGGCCGGTATCACGCTTTTTCGATTTCATGCGATTTTTAACATTAAATAAAGATTTTTCAATACATATAAAATTCCATGTTGTTATAAAATATTTAAACCATAAATTGAATGAGTTTACAATAAAACCAACCTATTAGTTTCTATTCCACAGATGAGTATTTTTATTTATGAACGTAAAAAGTAAACCAACGAAAAAAGAAGAGAGTACTTAGGGAGTACTTATAAGAAAAATTACATTCATTTTCTACATCATAATATAGTATGTAAACGAATTTGCCAACAAAAAAAAACAATTTCAAATTCTACATAATAGATAGGTATATCAGTTCCAAAACAAAATTTTACATTTCTTCCAACTTCACCGAGAACCGATGTAGAATTTGAAATTGTTTTTTTTTTTGTTGGCAAATTCGTTTACATACTATATTATGATGTAGAAAATGAATATAAGTACTCAGTATTCTTCTTTTTTCGTTGGTTTACTTTTTACGTTCATAAATAAAAATACTCATCTGTGGAATAGAAAGGGGTTTTCCTTATTGTAAACTCATTCAATTTATGGTTTAAATATTTTATAACAACATGGAATTTTATATTTATTGAAAAATCTTTATTTAATGTTAAAAATCGCATGAAATCGAAAAAGCGTGATACCGGCCGATTGTAGTTCGATTTGTAGTTCATTCGATATTCAGTTAGTCGACTTAGCAACCATTCGCACTGCAATGTGTCGTTGAAATGTTCATTCGATATTCCGTTCGTCGATTAAGCAACCATTCGAACTACAGACTGTCGTTTACGAATTCATTCGATATTGCGTTCGTCGACTAAGTGTCTTTCGTATTACGGTTTCGGACCCAAATTTATATCCAATTTTGGACGTAGGCCTCTTCCATGTTTTTCCATTTCCGACGATCCTGGGCTATCGACATCCAGCCATATCCTGCGTGCCGCACAATGTCGTCCTTCCATCTCATTGGTGGTCTTCTTCTCGGTCTTGTGAATGCTCGTGGGCGCCACTCTAACAATCTCCGGGTCCATCTTTCCTTGCTCATTCGAGCAATGTGTCCCGCCCATCTCCACTTGCGTTCGGCAATTACGTTTAGTTGAGACTAGTAAAACACGTAATACCGGTTTCTTACCGCATTAAATCAGGGATATGTCTTCTTCTTCTTATCGGGTGGGTTCTGAGGTGGAACACATCAGTAATTATGTAACCGGGACCCCAACGGATTAAAATGCCTTCCGAAGCATGAACCAACTTACTTTCGGACATTGGGGTGATCAGCCTGCAATGTCCTAACCAAACTAGGGATCACAAAGTGATTTTTGTGATATGTCGCCACCGGGATTCGAACCTGGGACCTCAGCATCGTGAGTCCAACGCTCAACCACTGCACCACAGAGGCCGTTAGAGATATGTGATCCAGTATTATGTGTTTTCACTTCTCACTGTTGGTAGGTAGGTATGTGGTACTCACCCTGAAGGTATGCGAGTGTATGTTAACAGACAGACGTACTTATTATCCCACTGCATATTTACAAGCCAAACACGTGTTGTTATATAAACTTACTCGTGTTTTGGTTGTGCTAATAATTCAATAAGCAAACTACTGTAAATCGTATTAAATACAGTGGCCGCTTACAGTGGCAATGGAGAAAGCTATGCTGGGTACTTCCCTGCTCGATCGAATCAGAAATGAGGACATCCGCAGGAGAACTAAAGTCAGCGACATAGCTCGGAGAATTGCCAAGCTGAAGTGGCAGTAGGCAGGACACATATCGAGGAGAACCGATAGCCGCTGGGGCGGAAAGGTTCTCGAATGGCGACCACATTTCGGACGACGCTCAGTGGGTAGGTGGACCGACGATCTGGTGAAGGTCGCGGGAAGCCGCTGGATGCGGGCAGCGCAGGACCGATCGTCGTGGAGATGCTTGGGGGAGGCCTATGCCCAGCAGTGGGCGTCGTACGGCTCATAATGAATGATGACAGTGGTCCAGTGGTTGAGCGTTGGGCTCACGAGCCGGAGGTCAAGGTTTCGAATCCCGAGTCACATATCATAAAAAATCACTATTACAGGTTGATCGCCCGATTGTCCGAAAGTAAGATGATCCGTGCTTCGGCACGTTAAGCCGTTGGTCCCGGTTACTACTTACTGATGTAAGAATGTAGTTGTTACATAAGTCATGAGGGGTATAATTGGCGGCTCAATACTACGGGTTGATGAGGTTGGATATCAACCTCACATCCCACACGATGGAGATAGTCGTATGGCCCGAAGTATTTTTTTTAAATCCAAACCCCATTGTCAAACTTTTGCCTGCAAATACTGGCCACAAGAGGATATTCACACCGGTCGACATAACCTTGCAAAACGAATATTTTTATCTCGCGGAAACAGAAACACACTTGCATTTTATAATCGTGTGACAGTGTGTAGGTGTATATGCATGAATGTATGGTGTTGTTATAATGGCAAATTTTGTTGTATGAATGACATCCGCTCATTAAAACACTGCAATAGCTAGAATTCATAGATGACTCGTTATTTTATAAGGAAAAATTTAGTGTGATGTAAATTGAAACTATAACTGCAACATTTAATTATCCCTATCTTTATTTAAGAGCTGCGCTCTTGTCGGTGGAGTAATCGCTATTCCTCTCTTCTTCCCGCCCAAACCTTCACCTCCTGATACGACACGACCTGCACCTTCTCTTTTATTTGTTTCATAAATTTTCTTCTAGGTCTACCCCTTCCTCTCTTTCCTTATTTTTTTCCTTCTATGACGTATTTTTTTATTTAGAACTGCAATTATTTATTTTTTCGTTTGATGGGTTTGCTCTTGGCCCCAGACATAGCCGAAGGCATTGACGAGGCCTAAGATGGAGCTCGCCCAGAAGGTGCCTGTTCACTATGATCTTGAAAGCACCCGGGTTATGTGCATTCGGAAATACAGAAGACGGCAGAGAATTCCATTCCCTATTTATTATACACAATAAAGATCTTGGTTTTTTTTTATAGGAACGGCATATAGCTTGCATACTCAAACTACTATAATCGAAAGTCGAAACCCCTTGCAAGTTTATGTTTCGTAATGATCATCAGAAAAATACTAAATAAGAGAGACCCCTGACCCCTGAGATCCTTTGAGAGGATCTTTGATGGGAGTGGAAGAAGGGGAAGGGGTGTATCAGATTTGTAGTGGATTATTAGGAATGAAATAAGAGAGACCCTTGACCCTTGAGACCCCTTGTGTTAGAAGGTCTTTGATGAGAGTGGAAGAAGCGGAAGTGGTGTGTCAGATTTCTAGTGGATTATCAGGAATTAAATAAGAGAGACCCTTGACCCTTGGGACCCCTTGTGTCAGAAGATCTTTGATGAGAGTGGAAGAAGCGAAAATGGTGTGTCAAGGTCGTAGTGGATTATATTATCAGAAAAACATTAAATTAGAGAGGCCTTTGACCCATGTGAGGGAGTATTTGATAAAAGTGGACGAAACAGAAGTGGTGTATTCCGACAAGGACCGTAATAAGTGGAATTTCGTTAAACAAAAACTCCAAAGTGTTTCGATTTTTTTATGAGAACTATTCATCTTTTAATCTTACTTAATCGATTATGGAGCCCCAATAGCATCGAAATATCGGTATTACTATCGATCGATAGTACAATTATATCGATTATAAACGAGTCCTTTAACCTATTACATTAGGGCTAAAAAATATGTAAGATATACGCCGTAACTTAATGTTATGTTTATGAACGACTAGGGCCCTGTGCCGAGGTTTTTCTTGCAGCTTGTTTTCCCCGGCTATACAGGTTGTGAGAAGCTGTAGTAGTTTTAGGCGGATGAGACGTTCATTATTTAAAAATTGACGATTCAAAGTGTAACTATGTTACCTACTGAATAAAGATATTTTTGAATTTGGATTTGTTCCGGCTGCCTACCGATCAACGCCCGTAAGCTTGGATGCACATGACAAATATTAGTCGGAATATGCCGACACCAGCTGGACGTAACCACATTTGGTATTATCCTTAGTATTGTTATAAACTTGTTCCTATGTGAGCATTGTAACAGACTTTGCCCTCTACTGACGTCAAATTGAAAAAATACTACGACAAACAGAAGTTATAGTATCAAATAAAAAAATACACATAATCATGGTGTGAATCATCCTCCTCAGTATTCGTTACGATGTCACTAACAAACCGTATAATTAATTTATTTTAAATTTAACAGTGGGGGAGGCCTTTGCTCAGCAGTGGGATCATATAGGCTAATAATAATAATAATAATATAAATTTAACAGTTGTCTATCTCCCGTCCCTTTCCTTTTCGGTGGATAAGAAAATGATGGGTATAACTTAAAGTAAAATTAGGAGGTGTCTACAGGAATCGGAGCTATTGCATTCAATTTGCTTTTTATGCAATTATAGTTAAGTTTTTGTATATACCCTCTCCGCTTGTTCAACAGGACAAATTAACTTATCTTTGTTAAAATGTTTACTGCTCATGGTAAGTGACTATGTATATTTTTTTTTATGAGAATAAAGCTCTTTAAAGTGATAGTATTATTTTATTTATTTATTATTCTGAGAGTGTTTTGTTTGAGCAAATCAGCAATTATGTTTACTGTGGGCGCTAGACCTCGTTACAGCGTCGTGTCGCTGTGTGAGACATAATTGCAGGAGATGCCTTTCACTTACTTGGCAACCACTCGACAAGCGGCAACGGCGACTGGAGGTGATGAATCAATAACTCCAAGTTTCATACCTTCTTAACAATAAGGTATTTGACTGGGTCTAAGATAAATTGAGGAGGAGCTCGGTGGCGCAACGGTTAACGCGCTCGGTCTGCGATTGTTGAAGTTAAGCGACTTTCGCAAAGGCCGGTCATAGGATGGGTGACCACAGAAAAAAAAAGTTTTCATCTCGAGCTCCTCCGTGCTTCGGAAGGCACGTTAAGTCGTTGGTCCCGGCTGCATTAGCAGTCGTTAATAACCACCAATCCGCACTGGGCCCGCGTGGTGGTTTAAGGCCCGATCTCCCTATCCATCCATAAGGAAGGCCCGTGCCCCAGCAGTGGGGACGTTAATGGGCTAATGATGATGAAGATAAATTATAAACTGTTTATCTAGAAATAGAAGCCTGTTTAACATAATCAAAAATCAATCTCATTTTTCTTTTCGACTTATTTTCTGTGACTTTTGACTGACATGACAACACGGGCCAGTATTTCCGTACAAAATTCCATAGACACTTTTCTTTGTGACGTTTCGTACAAAATATCTTATTTGACTGAATTGTCAAATAGCCTATTCTACTAGGACAGTCTAGTTGGGAAACTTTTAGCCTTTATCGTATAGTTAACCCACAGTGAAACTTAGCGTGTATGTGTGTGTGTGAAATGTTTAACCCGAATTGTTTTGTATTAGCGGCTAGTCATTTTCAATTGTCATTCGCTCCTTGCATATACCTTATTCAGGAAAGGCCTCTTCTTCAGTCTTATTCTTTATAGTAAATATTGAAAGAAAAATGATCTCACCGACGCATCTGGTCTTCCTGAGGTCGACGACGCTGAGGGCTGCGTCCGCGCCGCCGCCGCCGTACACCAGCACCCTTCTGATGAGCATCACCCACGCCCCGCCCCACTGGCCCGTCACCCCCTCCTGTGAACACACCTCTACGTCACGACAGTGCACACAACACATACAGTAACCTCTTATCCTCCGGTACACTAAACACTATAGATTTTACTTTGTGTCTGCTCAAGACTTGCGGTCCGGTGTTCGAAAGAAAGTTCATCACTCAGGATATCTAATGGTTAACACGCTCGTCCTTTAACAGGAGCTGCGGGTTCAAACCCCGTCCGAGTCAGACTTTTTCGATTGAATTTCCATTTAAAGTCCCATGTAATAGATGCGAGCATATTGTCATTAACCGGACACGAACCCTGAAAACCACGTGATATCAATTATATCTATGATCCAAACATGAACTCAAAGAAAATAAAGCCGAAAACAATGGTTTAGAGCCCGAGCTACAGGGCTATCACGGATTTTGTAACATTTTCCTTAATTGACAACCACTTTAATGTAACCTTAATGTACCACTACTTTATGGCTGAGGAGATGAAGCGCAAGAGAATAGATAATAAAATACATAATCACAAAATCTATAAAGTAAAATCATATATCTCGCAACGCTATTCTGATATATTCATTGTATTTCGCAAATTTCTTTTTTCGCCGAATGCAAGCAAAACCAACAAAACAAAAGTCGCAAGTGCATTTTATAAACAGGGCGGTTAAAAGGGACACATTGATCTAAAAAAGCAATATTTCTTTCATCTAAAAAAGCAATATTGCTTTCTGATATTTGTTTGCATTGCGCACTTACGCAAATATACGCAAATGTCAAATAGCAATGTTGCTATTCAGATGAATTACTCCGATGTGACCTTTTTTCCGTGCTTTGGAAGGCACGTTAAGCCGTTGGTCCCGGCTGCATTAGCAGTCGTTAATAGTCACCAATCCGCACTGGGCCCGCGTGGTGGTTTAAGGCCCGATCTCCCTATCCATCTATAGGGAAGGCCCGTGCCCCAGCAGTGGGGACGTTAATGGGCTGGTGATGATGATGATGACCTTTTTAACCCCTCAGTATTCAGTCGTTAGCGAGCTCCCCACGACGCGATACAGTTCGTGCGATATTTGAAGAAATGACAATTTGGACTAAGACTGTTACTGAACGGTGGCCAAGGGATGGTATGCGATATCGAAGCAGACCACCAGCCCGGTGGTCGGATGACATTATGAGGTATGCCGGAAAGCAATGCGACTTGCACAGGACCGGAAAGGATGGCGTGAAAGAGAGGAGGCCTATACCCAGCAGTGGGTGGATACAGGCTGAGTATATCTACTATAGACAATTTGAGTGCAGGACAGATAATACTGCAGTTTTAACGTAATAAAATACAGCAATTCGCTCCGTCAATATAGTTACGAATTATACGAAACTTGTTGAGCTGGACAAACCGCCATCATTGAGTGCCGCTAGTTTTGACGTCATTGTAACAAATGTACAAAACATGTCTATGAAACTTTTAAGATTTTTTTTATGTAGCGTCCTGTGTTGTATGTTTCGTCTGGTGTCAGGGTTCCTATAGAAGCGCCAAAAACCCCGGACATGGGTCATGTAACGACTCCATTAAGTAAATAGTAGCCAGGAACGACTGCTTAACGGGCCCTCCAACGCACGGACCAGCTCAGTATAAAGTTACAAAAACATCTATTCTATTCTATTTTATTCTAAATTAACTTGAAATAGCAGACTAAACAAAGGCCAGGCATTTGAAAAAATATCTCGCATAGCGCATAATGATTAATTACAGGAAGTACTTTTAATGACGACTTGAGAATGAATAACCTTAATATTACCTTCCTGTTCTTCATTAACGTAATTTCCTTCCAATTAATAAAATAACACGCCTGTACCGACGGGGTAGGCAGAGGTTTATAGTAACCCGGTTTTAGTGATATCGTAACGAAAACTTTGAGGGATGATTCAGACTACGATTCTCAGTTGATATCAAGTGGAATATTCCGTCGCAAAAATATGGAACTGAAAATTATTTAAAAAAAAACGCTATAATGTTTATGAATTTTCCTACTAGAAATTCATAAGACCAGAAGCTCTTAAGGCTAAACCGTCTAGGAGATATACACAATTTAAGAACCACGCTCTTGTCGGTGCAGCATTTTCCATGCTACTTAATATAAAATAAATTAAATAAATTATAAAATAAAAATAAAATAAATAAATAAAATAAAAATAAATATATATTTGCTTTTATATTATATTGTTTATTGTATTGTTTTTATATTATACATATACATATAATGTTTGGGATATAAAACAATCAAAATAATCTAATATTATTTTATTATTATTTATAATTATTAAGATAATAATAATACAAGAAGAAGAAGATAATAATAGTGTATTCTTGATTGTATTCTCGGTCTGAGATCAATAAACTGAGTGCGGTGTTGTTACAATGCACGTGTGAATCCGACGCTCAGGCTTGCGCGCGCGGCTGTCATAACATCTGAGTTCAAATCAAATGATTCAATGCATACTTGACGCCCCATACATACCCGAGATGAACACGATACTCGAGATTTCCCAAGCGACTGTGGACATACCCGCTGCAATTGATTATTGACGCCAAAACTCATATAAAACACACTCACAGTAGCACAATTGTGAGTCATGTCAGGGGCCTTACGCGGCTCAATAGTAACCCTGACACCAGGGTTGATGAGGTTGGTAATCCACCTCACAACCCACACGATAGAAGAAGTAGCACAATAATCGTACATTAAATTTAAAAAATAACGCCTTAATGATATTGATTTATTTATGTTGGTAGGATTATGTTTATTTTTCAAACAATCAATCAATAATTCTTTATTCCACAAAAACATAAACACAGGACATGTATAGACGAATAAAATAATCACAACAGGCGACCTTACTGCCATACACTTTTTTTCTTATTTTTCCTATTTTTTACTATTTTTTTTTATTTTTGTATTGCAACCTCCCGCGCTCCTTAAACTTCTTTCACCCTAAGGTTGCCTGGCAAAATTGCTGTTTAGCAATAAGGCCGCCTATTGTGCTTATTTTATTCGTCTGCACGTATCCAGTGTTTAAGATGCAATGCAATGACGTCATAAATCGTCTGAAACAGACGTATAAGGCCAATGATGATGATCCAGAGTTTATATTATTCTTAAATAATTATCGATTGATTGATTAATTTAACCTCTTGCTTGACGGGACACAGATCACGAAACACAATGTAAAATATTTTGTGTCTGGTGTCTCGACGGATGTAAGGTTTACCCAGGGACTCCAAGGCGGTTTTTTTTTACGTGATCTATGGTAGATTTGCCGCAGATGGCATTAACTACTTGGCCAGACACTCCAAGGCAGTCGCGGTTGTGTGCAACTGCGTTTCTGTATCCAGGAGAACACCGTTGGGTTTTAGTGGGTATACAGGGTTTCTTCACCCGGGGAGGCCCATATAACCACGTGGTCGTGGTAACAGGTTAGGTCACCTACGCATTTTTCGCGAATGTGGGTTTCCTCACGACGTTTTCCTTCACCGCTGAGCACGTGATAGAGATCCAAACATGAATTCGAAAACAAAATCGAAAATCATTGGTTTTGAACCTACGACCCCACAAAGAGAGTCAAACCTTCTTCCAACTGGGTTACGCATAATTTTATGTACGTAATTTATGGTTATCAACATCAACTTTTACCCCTCGTTTAAAGTTACCTATTTCTAAAGACGTACAGTGTTACTACAAAACAAAGACTAAAAGATAAACTATGTTTAAAATATAATCCGTATACGAAAGAAGTCCCGAACGCCGCGGCGCTACTGTCGCAGATCCTGCATAGAATTATTATGACTTGTCAAGTTAGTTTCATTAAAATCCGCCGACTTCTTTCGTGGCGCGAAATACTATTTCAAACCTAGTTTCTTTTTAGTTTGTGTTTTGTAGTAACGCTGTTTATCTTTTGGAAACAAAAAGAGTATGAGCGATCGCAAACCGTTTCGCCACACCGAGTACAATGGATAGAGACAAAAAACTGAATCTAGTCCAACGACACTGTCAACTTAGCTGTAAAACTATCTTTAAAATATGTATCTGTGTCACGTTTCTGCGTAACAAAGAAATCAGAAAGGCTTTAAAAGAAAAACACATTTTTGATCGCCTCGCTCAGCCAGCCTCAATATCGAAACAGAAAATCAATCCTAACTCCTAAACTCGTTAAATACGAAGAAATGCTAGATCATTAACGAAAAGGACAAAGTATAATGCGTGTACATAAGTGTAGTACTCAGACTGGCAAGTGTCACATCACAACGCACCATAAGAGCGTAAGAGATAGATGATGTTCTTGAGGCTACAAAAGTAACCGTTAAAACTTCGAACAAGCTCATTTAAACAATTTAATACAAAAAAATATCCGTCGCTACGGCTATCTTCTAAACAATACTGTTCGGGAGATACCTATTTCTTTGTTGTATGCTTTTTAGAACGTGATTTTTTTTTTTGTGCGTAGTCGGGTTTTAGTTTATAAACTTATATTTTTATTTATATAACTTTGGATACGTGCTTCCGATACGTGTTTTATGATAATATTTGGAGATAAAACCTAACTGTCTGAGCAGTCATGTTATCAATTCAACGTATTTATCGAGTAAATACAAAGAAACTCGGAAGTGAAAACTAGTAATATGTACATATTTGAAATATGCTAATTAAGCCCTTTCATTTGATACCCATCACCCTACCATTCCAAAAAACAATTTATTCTTTAGTTTATGTCCTCTGAATCCGAGGCCTGCAGAGGCTCTGAAGGGCGCCACATGGAATTTAGAAGTCACGCCTATAATCACCAGGCAATCAAGACGCTTCTTGTGACACCTCACTTGTTAAATTCTGACAAGTGGTTTAGAAGTTAGGTTGGATCAGATGTGCAAACGAATTCAATTCAAATTTAAAAATATCTTTATTCAGTAGCTAACATAGGTACACTTTGAATTGTCGTTTTTTACTTAACGAACGACTCATCCGCCTATAACTACACATACATAGCGAGCAAAAACATAACCCTCCTCTTTGCTTCGCCGCAGTAGGGTAATGAACAATGAAAATATACAGGGTGTTAGTGACATAGTAACGAAAACGTTGAGGGTGATTCAGACTACAGACCATCATTCTGAGTGGATATCAAGTCTGAGTGTAATTTTCTGTCGCAAAAGTATACAATTCTTCTTTGCGAGTTGATGGCGATCGATACTTATTTTTTTTATGCAATTGAAAATAAGTAAAAAAACCACAAAAGATTTTCATTATGTTTCTGACGGGACATTCTACTTTATATCAACTCAGAATCATCTCTCTGACTAACACCCCGCATACTAACAAAGTTTCCTCTAAACTGTACCCGTAAGTTACAATAGCTATTCAATTGGCCAAACAGAAACAAATGACGTCGAATGCTTTTTGTAACAGTTTTATTTATCACAGTTATTCCACTCATTGACTGAGTTACAACGGAGCGAAGTACAAAGAAGTAAATTGACTACTGCGTTCCATATTAGGAATAGGCTGAATAGATCGAGCGCAGCAAGATACGACCAAGGTCACTAGAAGGTTGGCCGTGCAAATTATCTCAGTGCAAGAGGCATCACGATACCTATCCTAGATTCGTGTCCTGGCTTGTTTCCTAGGAGAAAGATAAATTATGAAATTCTGATTATTAAAAAAAGTACAAGTAAGTTTAAAATGGCCGCATCCAAGCAATTCGTGTAAGAAAGCAATATTGCAATTTGACATTTGCGCATATTAAAGTAAGTGCGCAAACAAATGTCAAATAGCAATATTGCTTTCTTAGATGAATTGCTTCGATGTGGCCATTTTAACCCCCCAGATCTAAAGTAAGTTCGCCTAAACCAATGATTGTCGAATTTGTCTTCGATTTCATGTTTGGATCATAAATGGTTATCACGTGCTCAGCGGTAAATGAAGACATCGTGAAGAAACCCACATTCCCGAGAAATGTATTTTCGGGGGTTTGTGACTTAACCTGTATTAGGCTGGTTTTCCCTTCGCGGGTTGGAAGGTCAGACAGGCAGTTTTGTAAAAAGCCAGACCTGTCAAATTTTCAGGTTAGGTAAGCGGACCCTGTGAACAACGGGATAATGATAGGGAAATGATGATGATGATGATGAAATAAAGACAGATCTCTCAGAAAGTTCCTCATTAGATTAAACCGTACGACACTTTCGGACTTTTTAGAATTACTTGAAGTAATATCCATGAGAATTGACGCGGGAAGGTTATTCTTATTAATTTTCGCATAGAACGGTGCATCTGTAATGTAAATGTCCAATGTATATTCTTCTTCTATCGTGTGGATTGTGAGGTGGATTATCAACCCCATCAACCCTGGTGTCAGAGTTACTACTGGAGCCGCCAAAGGCCCCTGACATGGCTCATGTAACGACTACTTACGTAAGTAGTAACCGGGATCAACGGCTTAACGTGCCCCCCGAAGCACGGATCATCTTTCTTTCGGACAATCAGGTGATCAGCCTGTAATGTCCTATAACCAAACTAGGGATCACAAAGTGATTCGTGATGTGTCCCCACTGGGATTTAAACCAGGGACCTCCGGGTCGTGAGCCCAACGCTCAAACCACTGGACCTCGCAGGCCGTTAATGTATATTGAAGGTCTAAATATCATATTTCGCCATTCACCAAGATTACAATATTGCGTCAAACGTAGCTTGAAAACATTATTTGTAAACGTTAAGGTGATTCAAGCGACAGTCATAGTGTATTTTCTTATATATATTTAATGTCTGTATTATTTGTCTTTTTGTCTTTGTTTTTTTTTTCTATTTTTTTTTATTTCTGTAATGTAAGTTTGTAAATGTGGCATCCAATATGGAAATAAATATTTTCTTTCTTTCTTTCTTTCTTTCTATATGTTCGTAGAGAACAAAACATACACCATACCTAGAACATGTTCAGCTGCTTGTCTCTCCGGGCATGTCGTAAAATCCGACAGAGGGATTGTGTCACTTCTAACATGATGGACTAATTTTATGGGCGATACGCTGATCCCTTGTCTCCATGATCATCATCACCATCATAGGCATTTTACGTCTGTTGCAGACGGTTTATGACTACTTTGTCGCGCAGTGATGCACATTTTTCACGATTGCGCAAACGAATTGGGTAATTTCCTAGATCACAAAATTACTAAATAAATAAAGACAGATCTATTTAAAAGTGACAAAAGCAAATGTTTTTTCTATTTAACATAATTAACGATTTTCTATGACGTCACAGGTTGTTTCGTAGAAATTCCATAGTAATTCGTGTTTTGACGTTTAGTAAAAAGTAACTGATTTGTCTAGTTGGAAACTACCCTATTCTGTAGCTACCATAACGTTAAATTCAAAATTCAATTCAAATTAATAAAAATCTTTATTCAGTAGGTAACATAGTTACACTTTGAATCGTCAATTTTTACATAACGAACGTCTCATCCGCCTAAAACTACTGCAGCTTCTCACAGCGTTCATCATAACCATCTTGAGACTGTATCAACAGTGGCAAGTTGTGTTTGATTACTTGTGGGTCTATCCACCCCGTTGGGGCTTACGGGCGTGAGCTTGTGTATGTAACAAAACAAACATTCAAGAGGGAGAGAATATACGAGTAAAACGCACGCTCCCAGCCGCCTACGACGCAAGCGATCAGCGAGACTCGGCCAATCAACGGCGTGCTATCTAGCGCATGCGATATCTACACCAGATAACACAGCTCATGATTACCTTATATTAGTAGATAGAGCATTCACCAGCCACAAATGAAACATTGACTCGTACTTGGCGTTTTAGATTCTCGACTTAGGGTGGTATTAATAAACTTATCTCAGCTTTAAGACTGCCCTCAAGATCATGTCAATGTGACAGTTCTCATATAAAAACAGGGACTTGAGCATCTTGAGCATATCTTGAGGGCAGTCTCAGCTGAGATTAGTTTATTAATACCACCCTAAGAATTAATAATTTTTTTTGACGTGAATTATTGTAGGTTTGCCGCAGATGGCATTAACTACTTGGCTGGACAAATTGGGAGCACTGAAGGCTCTCACCCGGTACATACAACGTTTAAGACAACAGGCCTGAGGGTGCCCAGTTGGGCGCGAACCTCGGCTCAGGGCGTCGTCTGAGAGGAAAAATATTTGAAAGAATTAATCGACCCTATTGAGTCGATAGCGATACGCGCTGATTTAGGGAAATCGCGACCAGGCCGACGGGGTCGGTATCGGGGTCAAACTAAAACCTGCCATATTTTTTACATTTAGCCAGATTACAAAAGGAGATAAATGACGCGACTGGTTTAATATGTTATGATGTACCTTGTGATTTACCTCTGACTACCCCAAATTCTTTTTTTAAGAAGAACTTACATGGAACTGATTAAAGAAAAGATTAACGTCGTGTCTTATAAGGAAGTCAAGGAATTGGCCTTTGATGGACTGGAATGGAAAATGCTACACCGACAAGAGCGTGGCTATTAAATTGGTGATGATGATGACCCCAAATTAAGATATAGTCTCACGACTGTATATATGATATTTGAGGTAGTCAAAAAAAATGTAATGAGACTCAAAATACTAGATCACTGCGGTACTGTGGTGTGTACCGGCTTGCTTCTCAATTGAACCCCAGTACAGGACTTGCACCAATTACACATTTTTACGGAACACGATATTCGTGCGTCACCCAACAGGGTCCACATAATATCAGCGTCGTGGTTCACGCCGCGACTTGTGCTGAGTGAGGCCCTTTCATCTCAGGACGTCCACCACCACCTTATGATCATTTCGACAAACATCCGTCTTGCTTTTTTTGTAAATGTTTAGTGGAAATTTGATATGATGTTGTTGTCTTTTTTTTTGTTGTGGCGCCCTTTTATCATAAACTATTTCTATTCTATTCGATGAGTTATTACTTTATCTTAAATGCAGTTTCCACGAACACAGTTGGCTCGAACATTATAGACGGCGATACGGCTCACTACCAATCACGTTGCTGATAACAGAAAGCTTGATGACGTGTGGATACTTAGTTCATCTTGCAATGGATATACCTCTGACTACCCCAGACTATTTATTTATTATGGTGCATCAACATCAGTACATACACAAACACACAAAATAAAATACACATAAGGAAAATTCCGGTCCACACAACACTGATAATAAAAAGTAGAAACTAAAGTTAACAAATTAAAGAGAACATTAATTGAAAATAAAATTTATAAAAGAGAAAAAACATGGATCGTGTAAACTTTCTTTATTTTTTTTAATTTTTTGACGTGACTTATTGTAGATTTGCCGCAGATGGCATTAACTACTTGGCCGGATGAACTTTCTTTAAACAACGTTTAAATGGTATGAAAAAAAGAAAACGAAAACTAAAGTTATTGCAAAATAAAACTTTGATATAGTCGTGAGCTTACGTTATGTAAGTTTAATTTGGTTTCTACGTAGCTATAGATCTGTGCCGTGTTTATCAAAAATTACAAGTCTAAACGTTCACACGCTACAAGTTACTCATAAATACGTGTAAATTACGTTTATTAAAAAAGTTGAGGGATTGTAAAATATACTTGTGAAACAAATATTGACACTTGTAACACGTAATTTACAATGTGTATTTTTGATAAACACATTCTCGTAATAATGTTTTTTTTTTTATTCTTTTATTTTAATTATTTAATACAGGGCTTGTAAGTTTTAATAAACAGATGGTAGTGTTACACACAAGTGTTCGAAATTCAAAATCAAAATTCGTTTTATCGTACGCGTACGTTACAATATTCTATTACAATGTGTTTCGCATACAACTCAACAAATAATCGAATCAAAGACGACCTCCGTGATCCAGTGGTTGAGCGTTGGGCTCACGATCCGGAGATCCCGGATTCGATTCCCGGTGGGGTCATATCACAAAAAATATTTTGTGGTCCCTAGTTTACTTAGTACATTACTGGCTGATTACCAGATTACCCGAAAGTAAGACGATCCGTGCTTCGGAAGGCACGTTAAGCCTTTGGTCGCGGTTACTACTTACTGATATCAGTAGTAACCGGGACGGATGTAAGTAGTACCGACTATGTATGTAGTCGTTACATGAGCCATGTCATGTCAGGGGCCTTTGGGGGCTCAATAATAACCCTGACACCAGGGTTGATGAGGCTGGTATTCCACCCCACAACCCACACGTTAAGAAAAAGTAGTAGGTACGAAGTGAAACTGCCATGTGTCACCACGTCGTGTTTATCGTCAACTGTCAACGTTTATCTATTATCAACACTCAAGCGCTTACGCGTTTATTCATTGTTTGACCTCACTTAGGTAACGATATAAATAAATAATGCCTTGAATTCGTCTGATGAAAAGTAACTGACAAAATGTGTTAACATATAATTGGACATGTCCTTGGAACGAACGTATAAACCCGTTAAAAATAATGGTGCTAATTCCTGTAAATACCATCTAATTTTATTTTAAGTTATATCTGTCATTTTCTTATCCGCCGAAAAGGAAAGGGACGGGTAATCGACAAGCATAAAATTTATGGAACACACGTCAATTTTAAGCACAAATTTAAACCAACCGTCTAAAAATTTTACATCCGTCAATAACCCGACACAGTTAAGTAGACAGCACGTCAAACGGATTGCATACCAGCGACGTACCTTTTGATTCGCCCGGGTTATTCATTCATTTACTCATTCTTCCTAAAATTAAGAGCTGTGAATCATCCGTCCCTTTCCTTTTCGACGGATATGAAAATGACGGATATAACTTAAAATAAAATTAGGCGGTGTCTGCAGGAATCGGGGCCAGTGTATACCTATCATCATTCTCATATCCATGGTATAAGAAGATTGGGGGGATTAAAATGGCCACATCGAAGCAATTCATCTAAGAAAGCAATATTGCTATTTTACATTTGTTTGCATTATGCACTTACTTTTATATGCGCAAATGTTCCTTTCTTAGATGAATTGCTTCGATGTGGCCATTTTAACCCCGCCAGGTATGCTCAATCCTATGACAAGCCGCCATTGCTAGACCTTGATGACGTAAGTGTTACCATTAAATTGGTATCTCCAACATTCCAATGACGTAAATTTTATTATTGAAAAAGTGAATTACTGACTAATGTTTTTAATTACTATTATTTGACACACATATAAAAATCATTAAAACTATACGTAAATCATTTACTAACAGTTCATCCTTGCAAAGTAAATCAAAAACATTGGACGTGGGTAATATTTTTGTCCAAAAGTAAAATGATCCATCCGTTGGCTCCGGTTACTACTTACTGCTGTAAATACGTAGTGGTTACATGAGTCACGTCAGGGGCCTATGGCGGCTCAACCCTGACACCAGGGTTGATGGGGTTGGTAATCCACCTCACAACCCACACGATAGAAGAAAAAGATATAGACAACCTTCGACAAAGTTGACATTGAAAGCAAATCGCCATAGTGACCTAAAACTTGTAAATGCGCTAATCAATTATACATGCACCAATCTGGTATGCACCATGCAAGTAGGTACGGTACACCACACGTTGTTATCGCATCGGCATACACGCCCGTTATCGACATTCATTCAGAAATTAAAAACAATTAATCGGAATTTCATTGGCAACTTCTACTTTTCTGACGGACTCCTTTTTGGCTTTCTTTTTTAACGTGACTTAGGCATTACCATTTGGCCGTGCATTGAGGAGCGCAGAGGGCTCTCACCCGGTACCAAATTTAAGACAACATGCCTAAAGCTGCCCAGTTAGGGGCGACCGTCGGCTCTGGGCGTCGTCTGAGAGTTATTATATTTGAAAGAATTAATTGGTCGTAGGGGGCCGGTCTTCGCCTCCGTGGTCTAGTGGTTAGAGCGTTAGGCTCACGATCTGGAGGTCCGGGTTCGATTCCCGATGGGGATATTGTCGAAATCACTTTGTGAGACTGTCCTTTGTTTGGTAAGGACTTTTCAGGCTTGAATCACCTGATTGTCCGAAAAAGTAAGATGATTCCGTGCTTCGGAGGACACGTTAAGCCGTTGGTCCCGGCTATTAGCCGTAAAAACACCTCCTGTAAGGCCTGTGCCCAGCAGTGGGACGTATATAGGCAGTTTATGTTTATGTAGGGGGCCGGTAGCGATAAGCTCTGGATAAGGGACTCGTCGACTCGCGAATCGTCGGCCACGCCGGCGGAGTCGGTGTCAGGGAACGGACAGAGAGCGCAGCCTCAATAAACCGAATTCAGATGTTTAAAGCTCGAGCCGGGATTCGAAGCTACGATGAAATAATGTTAACGTTGTCAAATACTAGGCTCACCAAACTGCACCATTGTGACTCGAGTCAGAATCCCAAACCAGTTCCATTCAAAGCTTAGGTCAGTTCGCACAGTCATTTATCCGTACAAAAGCAAACATTCAGAGGTGAATAACCGAATCGGTGACGGCGGGCCCCAACCGGATTGGAAATTGATAAATTGACGGGATACGCGCATGCGCCTCGCAGCGACATAGAAGTGTTGTGACGACTTAAGGACATAAGTGGTAACAATTAAGTGAAGAGGTATCTTCGCAGACCTCTACTACCATACAAAGTCTTCTTCTATCGTGTGGGTTGTGAGGTGGATTACCAACCCCACCAACCCTGGCGTCAGGGTTATTATTGAGCCACCAAAGGTCTCTTACATGGTGCATATAACGACTACATACTTACATAACTGGGACCAACGGCTTAACGTTCTTTCCGGAGCACGGATTATCTTACTTTCGGAGAGTCAGGTGATCAGCCTGTAAGGTCCTAACCAAACTAGGGATCACAAAATGATATTTGTGATATGTCCACCGGGATTCGAACCCGGGACCTCCGGATGATGAGCTCAATGTCATAATACCATACTACGTATATAACAACCCGCATAACTCGCTCTCGTAATCCCTATTGCGCAGGAGCACAGCGAGTTGGAAAACACCCAGACCAATCAATTCGGAAACTTTCTTTTGCTAAATTAAAAACTAAAAATCTAAGCCTGGTTTTCTGATTAGAAGTACAGATGTGCGACTAAAAGTTAAATTCTCACTCTACTTATATAAAAATTAATGCCAATATTTATTAGCACATTTTGTTTGTCTCATAGTGATTTTCTGAGTTATTGTACCACTAATAGCATTTACGCGTCCATCCGTTGCTCACTAAGATAATTTTAATTTAAGGTATTTTGTATTTCTCTAGTTAAGTGAATATTCTTTTGGAGAAATAAATTTCTTATACCGTATTTTTTGTATTAAGGAGTTTGAATTCTTGTTTAGGTCATAGATAATTGGTCATCATCATCATCATCATCAGCCCATTAACGTCCCCACTGCTGGGGCACGGGCCTTCCCTATGGATGGATAGGGAGATCGGGCCTTAAACCATCACGCGGGCCCGGTGCGGATTGGTGGTTATTAACGACTGCTAATGCAGCCGGGACCAACGTCTTAACGTGCCTTCCGAAGCACGGAGGAGCTCGAGATGAAAACTTTTTTTTGTGGTCACCCATCCTATGACCGGCCTTTGCGAAAGTTGCTTAACTTCAACAATCGCAGACCGAGCGCGTTTTACCGCTGCGCCACCGAGCTCCTACGTGGTTTCTAGGTATGTGTTTAGTCGGAAATCCATGACAGCCCTGTTCGGAGAACGCGTGACTCACATCCTAGTGTCATAGGTTCAAATCCCGGCTGAGGTCAAAACCAGGTTTCTGCCCGGTTAATAGTAATTGGCTCGCCCCCTATTACCCCCTATTACACGAGCAGTGGGTGTATGTACGTATACAATACATCTATCTCTGCCTACACCTTTGTGGGGTACAGGCGTGATGTTTATGTAAGGTCGCCGATTGGGCTCTTGTCACTTTGTAAGATTTTAATGTTGAGGGTTGCAGTAAATCTTTTTGTATTGTTTTCATCTTCTATCGTGTGGGTTGTGGGTCGATTACCAACCCCATCAACCCTGGCGTCAAGGTGTAATGTATAGCGGATTTGACAACCTAGTCAAATGAGATACTTTTTACGAAACGTCAAAAAGAAAGTTTTTTTTAGAGTTTGTATGGCAATACTGTCCTGTGACTTGAGGAGCTCGGTGGCGCAGCGGTTAATGCGCTCGGTCTGCGATTGTTGAAGTTAAGCAACTTTCGCAAAGGCCGGTCATAAGATGGGTGACCACAAAAAAAGTTTTCATCTTAACCTCCTCCGTGCATCGGAAGGCACGTTAAGCCGTTGGTCCCGGCTGCATTAGCGGTCGTTAATAACCATCAATCCGCACTGGGCCCGCGTGATGGTTTAAGGCCTGATCTCCCTATCCATCTATAGGGAAGGCCCGTGCCCCAGCAGTGGGGACGTTAATGGGCTGATGATGATGATGACTGTCCTGTGACGTCATCAATGAAACCGGTCGAACGTCGTACTCATTGTTACTTAATTCATACATAAAATTCGCAAATAAGTCGAAAATAAAATCAGATTTTCTGGCTTCTAATTCTAGATAAATATTCTATATTTATCTTAGACCCAGCCAAATACCCTCAATCATAAAACGAAATAGTTCTTATAGGAAACGGTTTAACGTGTAAATTCACGTGGAGCACATTCCAACGAACGTTTCGACCTTGACATACGAAATACTTCCTGTGTTTACAAAACATTGGCCCCGATTCCTGCAAACACCGCCTAATTTTATTTTAAGTTATATCCGTCATTTTCATATCCGTCGAAAAGGAAAGGGACGGATGATTCACAGCTCTTAATTTTAGGAAGAATGAGTAAATGAATGTGTCGGATTATTGACTGATGTAAAATTTTTAGACGGTTGGTTTAGATTTGTGCTTAAAATTGACGTGTGTTCCATAAATTTTATGCTTGTCAATTACCCGTCCCTTTCCTTTTCGGCGGATAAGAAAATGACAGATATAACTTAAAATAAAATTAGATGGTATTTACAGGAATTAGCACCATTGCCGTTGAATAAAACGCTAGTTTATTTATCAAGACTTGCTGAATACGTGCTTAAATACATGAAGATGATTGTGCCTGTTTAGTAGTAACATAAATAGCCTATATACGTCCCACTGCTGGGCACAGGCCGCCCTTCAATCAACCGGAGGGGGTATGTAGTTATCCCTGGATTGACTTTGGTTACATTTTTCAGACATTCTCTATGGACGAGTGTCTTTTCTATACATGACTCTGGCAGTAATGGTTGTCTACTATTCGACGACCGGTTGCCATTGACCATAAAGTTGAAGTTGCGGGTTGGTGGGTAATAGTAGATAAAAAAGAACAAAACTATCTTTTTAAAAAAACGAGTCTTCTTTTATACTCTAAAATGTCTAAAATGTCAGCATTTAAAAATTAAGTTTTGTGTAATAAAGTGTAATTGTTTTGATTTGAATAAAGCATGAATAAAGGCAAAACAATCTAACATTGAAAAAATGTAGAAACGAGTCTATTAAAAAACTAAGACCTCACATTTAGCGTAGCCGGGACAGTCCGTACAAAAATTTTCGTATTACCGATTGTTGTTTTAACGCGTAAGTGAGAGCAAGACAGACAGTCCTCGCGCGCTCACTTTCTCCTCAACAGCTTACGACAATTTAGACTAAAGTGGGACCCAGCGGGGGGTGAGGTAAATCTAGCTCGATACCGTTTAAAATTCACGGAGTATCCGTTCTATAAGTATTTATTCTTCTTTATTCTATGCCTCTACTTTGTTGGCCGAAGTATCTAGCCATTAACTCTAGAAAGGAAATGCTTTGCACATAGTAGGTACGCGTGCGAATAGGCTAGACACCTCGCTGGAATGCAATCCCTCTCTCGCTTCCCCACGCGGCGCCCTGCTTTCGCCTTGTGAGTAGACTAGAGTGAGCTCTGGGCGGTTAAAAAGCCCACATCAAAGCAATTCATTTAAAAAGGGAATATTGCTATTTGACATTTGCGTGCATTGCGCACTTACTCTTATGTGCGCAAATGTGAAACTGCGACATAGCTTTTTAACGGGGGGGCCCGTTCCGATCCTCGCACATACGGTGGCAATCAGTTACGTCATCAGCTTGAGGTGTCCAGTTGTCTCCCACGACTTGTAGTTCAGATAGACGCTTGCATACCATTCTAGCTCATTGCCTATACGTGCCTTATGTAACGCAGCAATTGCATCAACATTTCGACCCCCCCCCCCCCCCCCGCGATCCCCCTCAATAACTGCCTGTGCTTAGGAATTGTTCCGCTTATGTTAACAGCTTGTATAACAAGTTTCATCTACTTTACAGGAAGGAAGTTATTCGCTAAAATCGTCAATTCGTATAAAAGGAAAGGTATTGACTCACTCAATCCCTGAAAGACTCAACAATCAACCTAGAAGGCTTTTTTGTTTCCGTTATGATGTGGACACAGAATAAGGACTTATTTTTCTTAATTCAGAAATTTAATTTCCGAGCGGCTTCTGAGCCGAGATTTTTACTAGTACTGTAAAAGAAACCAAAGAGACTCACGATATAAAACAAAAGATTATCTTTTGAATACCTATGATAAATAAAAATATACCTACTGTCAATTATACTGACCAAATTGGAGATGTCCTTAGAAAAGGTTCAGTACGATCTACTCTGAACCGGCGTGCGTGTATGAAACAATTGATGAATGTGGAGAAGTGTGTCAGGATTGAAGCAAATGGAATTCCTTACTCTGCTTACCCCGGTGGGAAATAGGCGTGAGTTTATGTAAGTAAATTATACTGGCTAGTTTAGTATTGAGTTTAATAAAATGTATCTAGTTTCAGTGTGCCACGTACCTTGAGATAGCACCAGCCACATCTGGTGAACTCAGCAGTGTATTTGGTCGGGAAGCCGCAGGCGAGATGCTCGGCGAATTTCTGCGCCCAGTTCCGCCGCTCGGGTGCGCTGGCGCAGCTGAACAGGACCTTGCGGGGCGCGCCGCGACCGCTCGACGCCACCGACAACTCGAAGCAGTATGAATTGCTTGTTGTGCTAACAACAATTTTAATGATATCAATTATCTCTTTAAAGCTCAGGTTAACTCATAATTTTAATTATACTCAATTTCAATTCAATAGCTTTAGCTACATTTTCTCTTTATCTCTACCTAACTCTGTCTGTAACTTGCAACAATATATGTGATCAAACAAACACCACTCCATTTCATTTTTAAATACTTCTATTGTGAAGAATTAAATACGAAATATCACATACCTAGAGGAAAGAGGGAGAACAATCTGCAAAGAGTAGATACTGTCCAAAGTATATGCCTCCTTCAGTACTGAGTTGGTAGGGTCCGAGTAACACATGAGCTTCTGATCAGATAGGACACAGTACCGGGTCTGTGAATTCTTGAACAAGTCTTCCACAACTCCTGACACTATGCGGGTCAACGTGCCACTGAAGTACGGCACCGGCAGACGGTTCACTGGTGGACGCTCCACCTGCTCCACCTTCTGTGGTTGTGTGTTCTGCTTGAAAGATTTGTTCAAAACATTATCTAATTTGAGCATATGAGAAAATCTCTGCATCACAGAATTACCTGACTTTGTTTCATCTTCTGTCACAGGCTTAACATCAGTCTCAGTTATAAACCAATTTGAATTTCTATCTTTATCAACAGGCAATGTCTGTGGCTTGCTCTCTGCATCTTCTGTTAGAAGACTGTCAGTTCTTTCAGGTGGTGTTGGTGGGTTGAAGTAATCACTCTCACCAAAATCCTCGAAGCAGTCTTCACCGCTGTCTGTTGTAACAATGGTGCCATAAGTGTCTCCTATTAAAAATGACTCCAGCAGCAGCAGTTCATTGCTCATGCCCTCGTATCTGTTAGTTGCTGTACTCGCATTGAGTGGGTCAAATTCGAAAATTGTACTTTTACTAGGCCGTCTACCACTTTCCATTTTAGGTTGTTGTGGAAGTGTCCAATTTTCATAAAGAGAATTTTGCCTCATAAATTCTAAATTGCTCTCCCTTTTCTTCCTCCTCTCTGGCACGTCCGGAGTGGACCTCACACTCACTATGCTGTTTGCTCGAGATGACTTTGGAGTATCATAGGTCAACTGTTCATTTTCTAAAGTCAAACTTGAAATATTCTGTTCAGACTCTCTACTATCATGAGAAAAATTACTCACTGTGTCTGCATTAGAATCAGAGTTGCTTGAGAATAATGATAGGTCATCCAAGTGTGATGCATTCAGGTTGAGAGAAGGCACATCCTGATTACTTTGTAAACACTCTCCTTCATTACGATACCTTTTCTGTTCTAAAAGTGGTGAGTGAAACTGAATGTTATCAAACAAACTGACATCAACCACTGGCATAGACACACACCTCTGGTCCCCGTCCTCCGGGCAGTCAGGTTTTTTTACCCTCCTCAACTTCAGTCCAGCAGTTCTAGTTCCTTCTATAACTGACTTGGTCACGGAGTCTCTCACAGCTCTAGACGTAGTGATAGTCTTTTCTAGAGTGCCCTTTGCGAATCTTGATCCATCTATGATAGACCTTTCAATCTTTTCGTTAGCACTCTTAGCTGAGTTGCTCACTTTTGCTGCCACATCTTCAGTCAGCTGCTTAGACGCAGTGCTGATGGAGCGCAAGATATCGGACGCTGTTACCCTGTCATTGTTGGCTGGCACTTTAGTCCGAGGGAGAGGAACTGGCCGTTTCAGTGGATCACTTTGGGGTAAAACACCGGTCCTGGGTTTCGGCACCGGAGGCGTATCCATCAGGCAAGAATGCTTCCTCCACTATTATAAAATAACTATTTACAGAACAACGATAACATTGTGGAACCATTAAATACACATCACAAACAAAAATGAGTCACACAGCACAGTGAATTGAATACACTCCTTTATCCACTTGACAGTCCAGGCGCACTAGCAAATCTAGCCTCAACAGTCCAGGCATTTCGAACTTGCGCGGCGTTCGGTGGGCGATATCGTGGCGTGTTATAAATAGGCTTGTAACTCAAAAACTACTGTGGCTATAATAAAGAAAATTCAGAAACAGCAAGCCAGATGTGCAATGATTCTAATTAGATAAAAATAAAAAAGATCACATTATAAAATCTATCTCAAATCCAATTAGAATTGACAGAATCCGCTCATTTTTTCAGTTATCCCAGCCATGCCTGTTAATAGCATGTAAAGTATCATGTTCTAGGGACTGTAATAATTTTTATTTGAAAGCGCATTTCTTACACTTTTTACTAGTATTCAAATTATATTTTAATGTTATTTAGTTTAAACACAAGAAATATAAATATAACACCTGGTCACGACTTATTTGTAACACCGTATTCTTACCAAGATGGCCGCCCTCGCTAAGTTTCTGTTCGCACTGAGCGTTTCTGCCTTTTTAAGTCGATGGTAACTATGGTTACCAATAACGGGTAAGATTGACATAGACATTTTGTGTGTGTGATTTCAGGAATTAAAGAAAACCAGTAGAAAAATTAAGGTTTATTAATATGAACTAAAACCAATTTATAATTGAATGCTTGTTTTATTTACATTTTTTACCAAGCACTTAACATTCGGACCTTAAAAATATATATTTTTTATTAGAATTTAAAATTACAGTCTTGCAATACAATATACTTGATTGCACAAAATGACGTACCAAACAAATAAATCGAGACACTAGAGACAAAAGGCGGCCTTATTGCTAAATCTAATTGCGCCTGCCGCTTTCTGTCCGTAAGCTCCTGTCGGACATCTACTGGCAGTTTAGTAATTCGTTTTTTTTTTGTAATTACTCTCTGTGTCCTCTCTATAGCTGAACTATAGCATCTCTGAAAAAAAAGTCATTGTTTAGAACTGAAATTAAAATAACGCTAGCGCTCCGTTTGTACGAACCCTTAAACCCAGATAAGTCGATGGTAGGTTTAGTTACCATGATGAAAGTTGACCAAATTTGGTGTACCCTGCAATCAATATCCTGGGCATCTGCTGAAATAATTGTTTATTTCGGTAAATAATGTGTTTCCACGAGTAACTAATAAGTAACGTGGTATATTTAAAACATTATAAAATATAATGCGTCGTGTAATATTCCGTAATTTGCCTCCATTTTAGTGTCAAGAGACGTTTTTTTTGATACGATATTTTTCTCTTAATGTTTTTGGAACAAAATCATGGCTTAAATGTTCAGGTTTTTGTAGAAAACGGTAGAGGATATATTCAAGATGTATGCTAATCAATAAAAATAATATATTTTATATACTTACGGCATATTTCTTGTCTAAAACACTCAATCGCAAACACAGTAGTTGACAGTAGACTCGACCAACACTCGTCTGACTTCGACAGTTGTTTTTTTAATGTTACCAACTCATAGGGAAGAGATGCAAATACCACCTAGTAAGGATTTTTATAGTACACAATACTAGTATAATTTTATAATCTATACTAGCTTGTAAAACTAGTTAATCCATAAAATTGGTCACCCTAACGGAACCCCGACTATTGGTAAGTATAGCTACCATCGACTCCTGAGGTGAATTTGGAATCGGTAGCTATAATTACCAACGACTGTAGAGTGGTTATTAAGTTGACCTAATTAGTGTCGATACGGCTTATCCGGCCAGGGTTTCTACAACTTTATCAATTATTTACATTACAAAGGGTGGGTTGTGAAGAAAGTAACGAATAGTAAACTAAAAATACATAAAGAAAATAAAATAAAGAAAGAACCCTCCTCAGCGACGGCCGAATGACTGACATATGACATACTTAGAGTTGCCAGCATTAATATACTTTCAATATTTTCTACCACAATAGAATAGATTACGCTGCTGTGGTAGAAAAGCTAGTTCGGATATTATATTCTCGAGGGCTTTTTGGCGGGAGACGGGAACGGGACAGTTGCTTTCTTCATTGAATAATCTAAATAATTAATACGAAGTGGTGTTTTGTGGTTAATGATCGCATTAAGTTAGTCGGAAGACATTCGCGAGTGTTATTATATTGGAGTATTCAATAAACAAAGTGTATCTGCCTATTTTCGCTTCGTGTCAGGAAGCCGCTTCATAACTCAAAAGTTTATGCGGACTTTTGAGTTAATTCGTTTGGGGTTCGGAGTAGGAGTCTACTCCGAGGGTGGGGGCTTAGGTTTCATCATCATCACCTTTCATCATTTCATTAATCATCAAGAAAAAAAAATACGTCAGACATGGCTGTATGGGCATAGTTCCCTTTGCCTTACCCTTCGGGGAAAACAAAAACAAAAAAAAAAAAAATTATATTCTCGAACGACAACCGGACACGACTTCTTCTTATTTGGATAATTATTTAGAATTAAGTTAGACAACCTTTCTAGTCATTAGTAGCAGCACAGTAGATAGATGTAGTAGTACAAAGACGTCCGTCTTTTCTTACATTATTTCTGACTGCTATGCATTATACAGGGTGTTAGTGACATCGTAACGAAAACTTTGAGGAATGATTCAGACCATGATTCTGAGTTGATATCAAGTGGAATTTTCCGTCGCAAAAGTATGGATAAGAAAATAATTAAAAAAAAACACAAAAAAAATCATGAATTTTTTGACAGGAAATTCCACTTGATATCAACTCAGAATCATGGTCTGAATCATCTCCCTCAATATTCGTTACGGTGTCACTAACACCCATACCTACTTGTATGGCTACCGTATGTACTTGTACGGGGTGTAAGTGACATCGTAACGAATACTGAGAGGGATGATTCACCTGATTATTCTGAGTTAATATCAAGTGGAATTTTCCGTCGCAAAAGTATAGAATTGAAAATAATTTTAAAAAACTAAAAAAATACATGATTTTTGCGACGGAAAAATCTACTTAATATCGACTCAGAATCATGGTCTGACTCATCCCTCAAAGTTTTCGTTACGATGTCACTAACACCCTGTATAGGTTTTCTCATCCTGGCAAAATAGTTCTGTCCTGGCAAACTATTCCCTCCTGAAGGTAGTCTCTTATAAATTTCAAACAAGACACAACAGGAAAGTTAAGGGACTCAAGTATGGCCCTATTCTGCTTCTGCGCTGTCCACTTCTTAGTTCTCATTAACATCACTTAGGAAACATCTACCTATGCAAAATTTCATGCTTCAGCTGTCGTTGATCTATCAGTTTACCAATCAGTTTCTTTTCTTCTTACTTATATCGAGTGCCCAATCCAGTTACTACCCTGTCGATAAGGGGCTGCGAACCAGTGTGGTCCCATCTTGGCTGATTTTTGCGCCCGGTGCGATTGGTTCATTTACTTATAAGTATGTTCAAGTAGACGTTACAATGCTATGTCATGGATCTTTGGCGGTACAAAATAACCCTGATACCAACAAGTTGTTTTCTGATAACTGGTGGCTCTGCCCAGCCCAATAGGAATTACAGGCGCGGAGTTATACATACATAAAAATTCACTGCATATTCAATGTAAGAGATGCCTACTTAATATTTTTTGCAATACTAATTGGAGAGACAATTGCAGATAGTATTTTATAAGGCACTTTAAAATAATCTAAATTTTTCGTCCCCATATTTCGCCTTTAGCTTTCAAAATTTACGCAGCGTACATACATATAACATCATGTCTGCCATCATTTTTTTTAAATTAAAGATTTGAGTGGTGTTTGACCACGATCCAGCCTGCTTTTAAGCAGCGATGTGGTATAAGGTGGAACACGTAAACTCTTTATAGTGCCTATTAACTCTTGCCATTTGTTTTTGTAAATTCTTTATTTAAATTAATGTTACATACTGTGGGTATTTTATATATGCCACTTTATTAGGCTAAAGTAGCTCGCCTCTCAAAGTTTATAAAATCAAAAATAATACTCATTACAACATGGGATTTTTGTAGTCAAGACCTAAGTTGCTGAAAACTTATGTTGAGAGTATGCGATCTTTGTACGAGAACGCACTTAACCCCTTATTGCATGAATTATGAAGATTGTAAATAAAAAAATATTTTTTTGCGAAAATGTGTTTATTTATTTATTATTTGAGAAAAAATACAAGACAATATTTTTTATAGTTATTATTTATAAAAATAAATTGAAGAGCCATATTTGGCTTCGTATGTGTTTAAGCAAAAATCGTATGGGCCATATATGGCTTCGTATGCGTAGCGTTTACATTTTGTGGAAATCTCTAAAACAATTGCGCTTGTCATTGTAGCATAAAAACACTTCGCACTTATCACATTTTGTATATCTACGTAGCTTTGAGCAGAATTGATATAATTGACGTTGATTTTTTACCCAAATAGGAAAATGATCGACACCGTCAGTGCGTACAGAAGTCAATGGCAGATCTTGATGCCTGGTTGGTGCTTTTCGAGGTTTATTGGCATGCTATTTGGAGTTTCAGCTCGACTAGATGGAGTTCCGGCTCTTGACGTTATCGGTGTACTAAGAAGGCTGGCTGGGTGTCGCTGTCTTGCGCATATGTTCTGAAACTGCAAGCTTGAAATCAAACAGTGCCATGTAACTGTCGCTGTTTACATAACATGCTTTTTTATTGGGGAACGTGACGTAGTAAGTTCGTACTCCGGTCAGAATCGGAAACAAGCTCATCTTCACTCAAAACACCATCACCAGGGACAGGATTTACATGCTTTGAAGAACCATAAAACCGTGCACAGTCCATATCTGAAGAAATGATAAAAAGCTTTTTTGCATTTGTATACCTTTGAGTGCATATAAAGCCAGATATGACAAGACAGCAATTTAGCGGGAACGCATACCAAGCCATATATGGATTTTACAAAAAAAGGGTCATAAATCAAATAAATATAAATGCACATACAAAAAAACTTACTGTTGGTATGGTCGAAGATACAATGAGCACATAACTATTTTTACTGAAGATCTGAAACGTCGATAAACTATTATTTTTCATTGATCAAAACTTCACTTCACTTGTTGCATTTCACTTGGCGGGCGCCTTGCATTGTAACTTCAAATACTTTTGAAATTTATGACTTACCGTAGACAAAAAAATACGTTTTGCTTCACAATAGAACACTAATTATAATAAAGTTTATTTTATTTTATTTCGATGTTCACTTTATATAGAAAAAAAATCATAAAGTTTAGAGGCCATAAATGGCTTCGCATGCGGTAAGGGGTTAAATCACAGGAAGAACTCTTGCCTTAAACATCCCGAAAGGAGATACTTTGGCCGGCCCAAATTTGAAAGTGCCGGCCAGAGAAAAAAAATGTGTTGAACCTTTCGAGTAGATTGCTATGAACATTTTTTACTATGACACCAAACGTGTATGACCATTAGTTTGGCTTTAATTGGATACTAAAATCTCGGTTTTTCATACATTTTGTAAAAAATAATATTATTATGTCTGTTGGCAAAAACAGTGATACAGGCGTATTACAAAGGACTGTTAAAATATTGACCCTACAGCTTTGGTGCCATGGTAATAAATGCTCAGACTGATAAGATCTAATTATTTATGGAATATAGCAAAATTATTTTTTGGCCGGCACTTTGACTTCTGGGCCGAACTCCGATGATCTCCTTTATGTAACGGCGATGCAAGGAGAGGATTCCAATTCTTTAGCAGTGAGCATAACGAAGGATGGCGAATCTAGCGGTCAGAAGAGGAGGAATGTCGACCACATATGGACGGAATCCCTCCCTACGCCATGTGGCCCGATAGTGAAAAGGTGTATTTCGTTTATTTTTGGCTCTGCCCACCCCATTAGGAATGATGAATGTCAGTTTGTCTACAAGGATTTTAGATACTGAAGGATTTAAAATAAAACACGCGGTTACCACATGAGTATATATTTAAGAATTGATTAAATATCACTTATTCTAACACAATCACGTATTTCTAGTGACTAGAAAGACGTGAAAATAGGTACCTAAGAGGAACCGAAGGGACATGGGAAATCTTTAGAAGCTTCGTCATGTCACTTTATAAATACAATAGGTATATATATATACACTTCTCATCAAAAAAATCGAAACACTTCCGTTTTCATTGTTTCTGTCCGAATTTAACACAAAAAAGAATTCATACGATGAAAAAAAATACATAAAATGTATAGCTGGCAGTTTGGCCATTACAGTAATAAGCGAAAATTCTAAATTCAAAATTAGAATTTCATTTGTTTATCTTATAAACGAAATGAATCACTGTTTTGAGACAAATGTGTGTTTAGGGTTGGAGTACATTTAGCGTTTAAAAACTAAAAATTGGCGCCTATCCTTAAACTTTTTGTTTTTTATTTCAATACTGTGACTTTGGGACGTCTGAAAAAAGGTTTTTTTTCTAAAACGTATGGATACTTCGCCCACAGAAGCCGCCCAAGTTGTGGCATTGCTGGATTCTGGCCTTAGTCAGCGTGTTGTGGCTGCAAGACTGCATCTAAGCCTGTCATCTGTTCATAGAGTCTATAAACGTTATCGGGAGACTGGTTTGTTCACGCGCCGTTCAGGATCTGGCAGGAATCGGGTCACTTCTGAGCGAGATGATCGATTTATTGTAACAACTTCTTTAAGAAATCAACGCCTTAACGCTTTTCAACTGCAGCAGCGGCTTCGTGTTGTACGAAGGGTGGCTGTAAGTGACTCTACAATTAGAAGAAGGTTGAAGGATCGTGGACTGGTACCGCATAAGCCAGCAAATGGGCCGAAATTAACTGCAGACCATCGAAGAGCGCGCCTTAACTTTGCACGTGAGCACCTAAATTGGTCATACCTACAGTGGAGCAAAGTTCTCTTTTCTGATGAGTGTAAAATTATGCTGTATGGTAACGACGGAAGGAACAAGGTCTACAGAAGAGACGGAGAATGCTATGCACAATGCTGCATTGAAGAAAAGGTCAGCTATGGTGGCGGTTCGTGGACGGTTTGGGGAGGAATCAGCGCCGACGTAAGACAGAGCTTGCTTTCGTGTCTGGGCCACGTCTGCCTGCACTAAACTGTCATCGGTACGTCGAAGAGTGTCTCGAGCCTCATGTGATGCCCTATGCACATTTTATTGGCAACGGCTTCATATTCATGCACGACAATGCTAGGGCTCACACCGCGGGCGTCGTACGAGATTATCTTAACGAAGTCGATATCTCTATTATGGAATGGCCAGCAAGAAGCCCGGACATGAATCCCATTGAACATCTGTGGGATGAATTAAAGAGACGAATTCGAGCAAGAGATCCTGCCCCAGAAACACTTAGCCAGCTGCAAGATGCAATCCAAGAGGAATGGGACAATATACCACAGCATGTGATCGTGACTCTCATCCGATCGATGAAGAACCGTATGGAAGCAGTAATTAGAGCTCGGGGAGGGAATACAAGTTATTAAATAAACGTTTTTTAGCTTTTTTTTTCATTTACGTGTGTTGTTTTATCCATTTCCTTTATACTCCATACGGAATAAAAATGACTCATTTAACAAAATACGAAACCTATGAAAAATTCATTTAAATTTAGAACATTAACATTAAGATTTGATAAGCTCATATTACTCACTATTAAACGACATTTAACATTTAGTCCTAAATGTACACATTTTTCTGATAATCCTGACAAAACGTAAACTTGCAAGGTGTTTCGATTTTTTTGATGAGAAGTGTATATCAGATTTGTTTATGTTTAATAAGTCTATGCTTCTCATTTAAAAATTTTAAATTTTCCGAAAATTATAAAAGTACTTATAGCACCTTTTTTCATTTTTGATTAGCGCCTCATTTATAAAGTAATAAAACTTTTTTTTAACAATTAATATTCTAACGGCTTTTCTCAATATACTATCAATAATTAATACGCAAGAGAACGTCACACAAAAATGTATAATAATTATATAAAAATCATGGATTCGAAGTGGGTCCACTACCGGCCGTTTCCAGTAATCTGTGTACCCAAGTGAAAATCTTTCAATCGTTAATATTTATATAGCTATCTTTGTATTATTTTCATGTAACGTCTCTTGCGGCAGCTTCATGACCTGTATCGCTAAGGAAAAGTAGCTGCAATAAAAACCTCAGCACAGAACTCTAGACGTAAATCCTTCAGGATTTTACAGACAAAAATGTATACAATAAAAATATATACAAAAGTTTGTTTAAGCTCATAAACTTGTTTAATCGTTGCGCTTAACGTCTTGGCCGGTTGAGAATGGCATGTGCTCTGTCATCACAGACAACCAGTACTCCGTGCTGTCTTCGTCGTCAGATGCGTTTTGGATGACCACACGCGTGCACGACAGTGAAATGGCCCCAGATCCGCTGGACTGTGGGGAGCTCCCCTGAGAGCCGTTAAGGCTGGGAGAGGCCGATGACTCGACGGACTCGGTGCCGGCGGCGCGTGCGCGAGATTCGTCCTTCGCGGAGCCGCTGGCTTGCGACAAGTCGCTTGTTGATGTGCTGACGTTGGGCATCGGTGGCGGCGGCGGCGGCGGCGGGGTGGGGGGCTGCGGCGGGGGCACCGGCGGCGGCGGCAGCGGCGACGTGCAGTGCGCCACGAAGATCAAGTCGGCCGCCCACTGTACAGACATACCACGATCAGGTAACACACGAGCCGACGCGGGAGAACACTGGGTGGATAGGTATTGCGCTCACGTCAGGCAGCTCTGCATCGAAGTCCAAGCTGGGTTCGGAGGGGGAGCGCGCGGGGGGCGATAAGCGGCCTTGCCGGCCGAATCCGAAGCCCGGCAGCTGCCAGCCCAGCATGGACAGGCTCAGCCCGAACGTCACCAGGTCGTCCACCACCCGACGTGTCTCAGCCTCCATTTCAACTGATATCCTCGTTAGATCAGCCAGCAGATACAGTTCCTCATCGGACAACGGCTCCGACAGCACCTGGGACAATAAAACAACGTTTTTTGTTTCTATATTTACTAAGTACACACTCTTCTAATTTCATCCGGGAGCATTTCTAAGTCCTTTATAACAATCAACGGAAATTCTTGGAATGCATGCCGAATTCAGATTCTTAGTCAACACTGCAAGTCATCTCCGTAGAGTTAAATACGTTGTCGGAAAATTGGAAGAAATTCTGCCAATTAATGAATGCTCGTCGCCAATATACCTATCTATCGGATCAAGGAAGCTAGCTACCATCCACGAATTTGTCCGCGTATATATCTTTATTTTTAAATATGGCATTATTTTATTCAGATATACTTAAACAAATATTATACTGAAGTCAAAGTCTGATTTACGTGAAAGAGTAACAAACATCCACACATCCCCACAAACTAACAAATATTGGCTGGACTTACATGATCGGTGGTGAACTCGGGGACTACGATGGAGATCGCGTGGTGCACGAGTATGGCCGCGAGCAGTATTGCGGGCGCCGGCCCTGAGGCGGCCGTCTCTGCTAGTTCGCGGAGCACGTGCGCGGCAGCCACGTCGTCTTCAACGGCCTCGCCGGCCTGGCGCGCCGCCACGGACGCCAGCGACGCTAGCATCCGCGCCTGCGCAGGACGCGCGCGCGCCATCACGCGGTGCAGCGCGTGCTCCGCCTCCGGCCCGGGGGTCACCAGGCTGCCCGTCAACATCACGCCCGCCGAAGCCACCACCTGTTCGTGTGTCCACCACTCTGCAGCCTCCGACTCGCAATACCCGTTGGTTAACTGGTGAACGATATATTTCATTTATAGTCTGTATTTTAACGTAAAAGTGATCTGGCTTCGGTTGATCACGAACTCAATTAGAGAGGCTGCAAAAGATCGAGAAAAGTGGAACCCTGTTGTTTCCATTAATTAAAAAGAAAAAATGAAGTTCATTGTAACAACGTCAAATAACTGGAATGGCTTCATTACTAACATGGAAATTTCAAAGCGAATTGGTATTAGTAGGTGACCCTCTACTACGCCCCACTTACATTGACCATCTGGTGCTATTATGGTCAGACACAACGCGTGAAACTTACGTGGCTGGTGAGCGTTTGTGGTGTAGGTTCGCCAACCCCGTCTACGAGGTGCGTTGCGTAGAGGCCGAGCACCATGGGGTCTACCGGCAGCAACTCGAGCAGGCGCCGCGCGGTTAGGAAGTGCGCGTGGCGCTCCTCCGGCACCATGTTGGCTGCCAGGAACACCTCGCCGTTGACCCCGGCTTCGTGCACGTGTTGGAACAAGTGCAGGCGGCGGCGGATGAGCTGCCGCTGACGCTCCAAGTTTTGCTCGCGCTCCTCCTCGCGCAGCAGCCGCTCGCGTTCCTGCGAGTCTGGACTGAGCGGCCGCGCACCTTCAGCCAAACCCCCCGGCTCATACGACGGCCCCGCCTCTTCGTCCTATTACACCAATGCAATACAATACATAACATAACATACATAGACAGCCTATATACGCCCCACTGCTGGGCACAGGCCTCCTCTCAATTAACCGGAGGGGGGTATGGAGCATATTCCACCACGCTGCTCCAATACGGGTTGGTGGAGGTATTTTTACGGCTAATAGCCGGAACGACTTAACGTGCCCTTCGAAGCATGGAATCATCTTACTTTTTCGGACAATCAGGTGATTCAAGCCTGAAAAGTCCTTACCAAACAAAGGACAGTCTCACAAAGTGATTTCGACAATGTCTCCAGATCGTGAGCCTAACGCTCTAACCAGTAGACCACGGAGGCTGTTAAGCAATATAATAGGCAAAGTTAAACCTAAGTGTAACTGTCGTGTGACGGATTTTACTTACGCTATCGTGTTGTTCAGAGCTCTGTTGCTGGTCCACATACTCGTCGTCTACCCCACTGTCGCTCATCACGTATATTATTTATAGTCTTACGCAAAGTTCTTTGCTTAGTGCATAATTCTTAATCTTCGTTTATCAATATGCCGTCGCCAGCCTGTTAAAAAGTAAAAAATAAATCTATGTATAATTAATTCGCAAATAAAACAACGAAACGAATTACCAATCATATTATAAGTAGTTTATACTGCTACAACTATTATAATTGCTTTAGTTATAAATGCAAGTAAGGATCATTAATTGTGGAGTTAGGCTAAGATAACGTGACAAAATTTAGAAAGAATGGAAGCAAAATACTGTCTATATTAACTAGGTACTTAGTACTAGTACTTCATCCATGAACAATATTAATCTTCTTTTTAAATAATCGTCTACGTCTCGTGAAGGTAGTAATATCGATAACCGACCCACCAAAGCAGTTACTCTTGAGCCGCCGAAAGCCTCTGAAAAGGCTAACGTCACGATTAAAGTAGGTATACTAAATAAATGTGAGAGAAACTGGAAAGGTACAACTTTCGAAATATAGATAAAACTTCTTTCCTAAAACTAGATTTAAAATTAACTATTTAAAGAAAAAAAGAATCAGATCTAAAGGCGCAACCATTATTTATTAGATTTTTTTTAATATAATAGGCTCGCGTTTGGCCACAATCTCACCACTAACCAGTGGCGATGTGGTCTGTGGATCACCTTACCTAGCAAATGCCTATTCACTCTAGCTTTGAAAACTCCCAGATTATAACGAGTCGGAAAAACAGACGACGGCAGACAGTTCCAGCCCTTTGTAGTTTGATACTTTTTGAATCTGAATCTGTCAAATGCTGCTTGTGACCAAGGACGCGCGAGTGTATTAGCTTTAAGTTGTATAAGTTATTACAGACTTTAGAATATAAGATGTTTGTTACTAACATATTTATATCCATATAAATGACTGACTCTCAAATATTTCTAATAACTTCATCCATGAAGTCCGAAATAAATAATTTGAATTTGGAAATGTATGCTGTGAATTTACGGAGTGATTGATACCAAGCTAAACTGGAAACATCCAAATTTAATAATAAATGTCACATGTGTTTGCTGCATTGACGGTTTCAAAAGATTTTGAGGGAAAAAGAAGAGAAAGGAAGCGAAAAGCGTATTCAGGATGTTTTTAAGAAAGGCCAGGTGAAGAGCAGTAAACCGGCAAGCATGGAAGACATTGATGAGAGGAAGAAGAAGAGGAAGAAGCGAAAGTGGTTTGTCATGATCGTAATAAGTGGAGTTCCGTGGTTGCTGCCTACCCCAACTACAAATAGGCGTGACCCTAGGTACCTAAATACCATACATAGTATAGTCAAAATTGCTAGAGCGCACCTAGGTAAGAGGTATCGATACTATAAATAGTATAGATCCATGGTATAAGAAAACCAGGTACGCTCAAAAGTGACAGCTAGCGTGAAGTCATCCTGCCCTGCGTTGCTATTTCGTAAAAAATAAATTAACCACGACCGATGTTTGCAAGGTTGAACTTTTAGTAAAAGATTTACAACTTAGTTTTTTTTATATATATATATATATATAAGTGACAAATAATAATAGTTAAATCCATTACTCAGTAAATCACTTAATTTTCTATTAATAAAAACGTCCTTCGAATGTTGGAGATACCAATTTAATGGTAACACATTGGTAACACGTCATCAAAGGGCTAGCAATGGCGGCTTGTCATAGGATTGAGCATACCTGGTTTTCTTACATGGATGATCTTCAAGGTCAACTGTCAATAGTCAAACTCGATAGTTCGGCAACGCTATTCTACAGTACACAAGTTAGATTCAGAGCGACACCCGGCCTATCTATAGCAGCTAACTAGTCCAACTGCCAACCACGCCAAGTTTAGATCAGAAGTTAAATTAACACCTACTTCATTACAGCAATATCTTAATAGGTATCTAAGAATCCGTGATAGCCCACTCGGAGAAAGCGTGACTTTCATCGTGCTCTCATAAGTTTGAATTCATGTTGCGATCTTAGATAACTGGGGGTTAAAAAGGCCATATGTATCGAAGCAATTCATCTAAAACCTTGGTGCATGTAAAAGTAAGTGCGCAATGCAAACAAATGTCAAATACCAATATGGCTTTCTTAGATGAATTGCTTCGATGTGGCGATTTTAACCCCCCTGATATCACGTGGTTTCCAGGTTGTGTGCCCGGATAATGGCAACAGGCTCGTCTCCTATTACATGGGACTTAAACATGGCTGACGAGGATTGTGTGTACCTATATACCATACACCTCTGTCTACCCCTTCAGGCATACAGGCGTTATGCTATGTTATGTTGCTATGTTCAATATCCTCGTAAAGCTGAGGTTTCCAGACACAATAGTAAAACAATGGAGTTTGAATTTTAAAAGTACTGTCGGCGTTACGAACATGAAGCGGTGAAGGAAAACATCGTGACGAACCCACATTCCCGAGAAATGTATTTTCGAAGGTACGTGACCTAACCTGTATTAGGCTTTATCTTTCGCGGGTTGGAAGTTCGTCCCTTCTTGTAGAGACGGCTCACATTCGCTCGTGACTCTTGGCCGCGAATGATTGGGTTTGGATAATACATGGTGTACCATATATGGGCGCTTTAGTTACCTATGTACTTATGACTATTTTAATTCCGTTTTTATTTTTTTCTTTAATAAGTTACACAGGTTCGTTTTCGTCAGCAGCGTAGGTACCTTGCTATTGAAGAAGACAAACTTTTCTTTAACGAACGACCTCCGTGGCCAAGTGGTTGAGCTTTGGCTCACAATCCGGAGGTCCTGGGTTCGAATCCCGGCGCGGACATATTACAAAAATTACTTTGTGGTCCCTAGTTTGGTTAGTACATTACCTACAGGCTGATCACCTGATTGTCCGCAAGTAAGATGATCCGTGCTTTAGAAGGCACGGTAAGCCGTTGGTCCCGGTTACTACTTACTGACGTAAATAAGTAGTCGTTACGCGAGCCATGTTAAGGGCCTTTGGCGGCTCAATAGTAACCTTGGCTCCAGGGTTGATGAGGTTGGCACTCCACCTCACAACCCACAAGATAGAAGAGAACGAAAAGTTATGAAAGTGTTGTACAATGGGCCGTGAGCCATAGGAAGCCCAGCATTGTACAAGTTGGGAGGTGCGGGGCGGTCGACCATTGTAAATCTTTTAAAACTTTATACCTTTTTCAGTGTCGGTGCTTCAAAAGCAACAACAATTGTTTTCTTTACAATTTGGTTGAAATAAATTCATCTTTCGCAACGTTATTTGTTTCGGCTTCTCTGATCCAGTAGTTGAGCGTTGGGCTCACGATCCGGAAGTTATGCTTTCGATTACCGGTGGGGACACGTCTAACAAAAAATCCTTTCGGGAGAGGTTTTCTCCTGTGGAGTAAACCAAGCTAAGCCCAGTTGTGCGCAGTACATGCGCACTTTGTCTTATTACTACGATGTACCCACAAAATCACAGAGCTAGTTACAGGTATTTGAAGATGAGGCGCGACAGACGCAAGTTCAGAAACGTGAATCCGCCCATAACAAATGATTTAAGTAAACTTTTTGAAGCTTTTTCAAGACTTAGCTCCGGTTCCTTCATCACTAGAATGCACCAGCGCCGCCGCTACTCCCTAGACAGTCTTACGGGGTTAAAAAGGTCACCTCGTAGCAATTTGTCTAAAAAAAATTATTGCAATTTGACATTTTGCGCATGTAAAAATAAGTTTTTTAACCCCCCTGATCTCACAACTTGTGATTTTGGTTTATATCCATATGTGAAGTAGCGTTTGAAAGGCCGCAAGATTTCAACGCAAGAGTGGAAGTTGGCGACATACCACTGGATATTTGGAAAAGACAAAAGATTCTAGGATATTTTTGGTACTTAATGCTATTGTAAGGAAAGAAAAGGTAAAAATTTTTAAAGGGAAATCGAATTGATTCCTAAAGAAATACGAGAGGGGATGGTTTTATTAAGTGGTTTGAACATAATTATGCTGAAATGTAGTAAATGTTGCAAACGGCAAATATTAATAAAATATATTTTTTCTACACGACAAGATTTATTATTATGTATTTCGTACCTATAAAAGTTTTGTTCGTATTTAAGTTAATCCGTTAAAAATTCTGGGAACCCACGACCTAGGAGAAAAAACTGATTCCATTAAAAAGTTTTATCTATTTTAAGCCATTCAAAATAAAACGAAAAAGCTTTATATCTGGCTATACGTACGATTCAGAGCGACTAATTTGTAGGCGCAAAAGAATTATGTAAGGATTTACTTATTTTTTCGTTTTAAACTTAACCATGTTTTCATTTTACTTAAATGATATGCGTATATGGTATACATAATAGTTAGGAATCTCAAAAATCTGTATCGTATGCATAGATACGGCTAATCTCAGTGCCCACGCCAGTTTTGCGACCAATGCAATTTTATCGACCCACCTGTTGAGTACAAAGCACCACTGCAACCTCTCGACGGCGCCATATTGTAACGCGTCTAACCGTGCGTTACGCATGCGCCTGTTTTACAAAATGGCGGCGACCACCCAACATTGCAATCGATCGGTATAAAACGGTATCGGTAATCGATATTGGTATCTCTCAGTTGACACTCAGTTAAACTAAGTACAACTAAATCCAAAGTGAAAAAGCAATGCCAAGAAGGCTTTGCTTTTTCATACAGCTAATGAGAAAAAACTAATTGTAAATTGTTCTAATTCTACTAGCTTTTATTTAATGTAAGTAGGTACTATTGGCTACTCTAGGTGGCTATATAAAAACTTGTTTGGGGCCCAAAAGTTATGAAATACTGAATTTAAAAATATTCTAAGCTCTAGAATTAGGCAAAATCTTCTGAAAGTATGTTAAACAATTTATATATTTTAGAAAAGCATGAAGGCTATGAGCTTAAGTATTTCATTAACGATAATTACTATACAGAGCACCTACTAGGGTTGAAACCTAAATTCGCTATTGCTTTAGCATTATGGTAATGAATACAAAATTTTATTTTTATATTGGGTTTCGCTTCTGCTATTATATTATAAAAGTTTTAGCTAATTGTTTAATGTACATGGCATTACAAGCATAGCATAGTATAAAACATTTTGTCGCTCACTGACACAAGTTCGTCTGGCCACGCACAAGTAGGCATGCTTCTAAGTAACTTCCCAGCCGCCTCATGATGAAAGTCCACTCGCTAGCTTCTTTTAAGATAATAGTATATCTTTTAATATTTCTGTTTTAAGTCTAGCTCGCAATTTTCTTAATATGTTATTATAAAAAACATCTTTTAATTTACACTCATATTATACAGTATATAATGATCACAAATAAGGAATAATTTAAATAAGTAAAAAAAGAATTATAAATATTTGACACAAGAAAAGAAAATAAACACAATCTTCATCTCGCAATCCAATCAGCCCACATAGCTCCACTGTTGGGTATAAACCTTCTAATAACTATAAGCAACATTTATGATAATAATAATAATTCAAAATAATAATTAATTCCTTGTATAAAAAAAATTTAGAACTAGTTACCATAAGTTATAAAATATATGAACGTATCCCAGAAATTATATAAAGCGCGAAATAGGATGAACCAACAAACTCAATTTTCAATATCACAACATACTTACCACGATAATAAATCCCAGAGCACCTGAGTTTTGAGAAGGTACTTCACTTAATCAGAATTTTTAAAGTGCTAGGGAGGCGCGTCTAGCTCGACGACCGGCAACAAACTGAACTACGCTGTGCGTTCGGCGCATAAATCATCCCCGGGCATGACCTACCTAGGCTACTTATATAGACTTCCTAGGAAGAAAATCAATATGGATGTTTTGTTTGTCTGGCGAAGGGGCGAAGCAGCGACCCCGGTCCCGCAGACCCCGCAGTCATGCGCCGCACCGTTGTGGTTACATTCTCGCGCCACCCATGCCGGTTTGTTATGACTTTCTTTTTTTTATATTATTTTCTAGATTTGGCTCTCGTATTCTTAGGCTGCAAACGTTTGGTTTCGATCTGGAATTCAGATTTGAAATTAAGTGACACCACCTCAGTGTGTGGTGTAAATATCCGTTTGTATTATAGTACCGCTAAAATTTTAAAACGCGCTGTCCGTGATACGATTGCCGCATCCAATCCAAGGTGGAAGCGTCACGTCTCCCGATCGGCAGAAACGCTGCTTTGGCGTTTTGCTTTTTACTTTGGAAAAAAAAAATAATTAAAAAGAGCGGGAAAAGAAAGTGTGTGGAGATTTGTTAGTAGGTTGGTATTTTACCAAAATGGTAATAAATTGGAACAAAATGTAAAATAATAATGGGTTAGGTATTCACCAATTATTTTATAAAGAACAAATAAAATAACCGACATTCATAATGCATGTTTATTTAATTACTTTCAGAAAAAAATCACAACTTGTAAAAGCGGTTACGGAGTCTCAAAAGACGTCTCTTTGGCGACTTGAATACAAAGAAAATCAGATGTAGAATTATTAATCTTCGAAATATATTTTATATAAAAAAGATGTTTCGAATTTGTGCGTTTAAACAATACGATATGAAAGGAAATTGTTGGAAAAAAACTGGGTGAGTGCGATTATTATGTGATGTGAATAATCTTTACAGTTTAATTTATCGACGTGCGTATTTCGTGCCATAGTGACCGCTTGTCAACCGAGCCCCGCTGCATCCACCCCGCTGCGGCGGCACGCGACATCTACCCTCCTCCTTATTTACAACCTGTTACAGGACCTCGTACTCCTACCAGTACATTATGCATTACAAATACAATAATATGAAGGATTACAAATAACACATTGTTTGTTCATTAAACTGAGTTCTTTAACTACTTGTATACTTATATCATACGATGACTACATTTTCAAATATCCATAAAAATCATATTTTTATATTAAAGTAGGTATAATAATAAACGAACTACAGAAATTTCTAATTTTCACCATTCAGCTTTAATATTATATTGCCGAGTTGATATATTATTAAAAACAACATTAAAACTAGAATACCGAAATTAACATAAAATTAAATAACAAAAATATATTTACAATTTAGCAATAAATAATTACAAAAGAATAATATAGTAAATAAGAAATCTATAGTGAAAATAAATTTAATGCAGTTAATAATAAAAATTTAGACACTTTCGTTCTGAACGTAGAATGGAATGGAAACAAAATAATAATTATTTACTTGTTCTACTCTACCGAATGAGCTAGGTGTGGTATAGAACTGTTGATCGGATGCGCAAAACGCATCAAGTACTTATCAATAAAAATTACTATTTAACGATACCAATTCTATTTAACAATTATCAGTATAAGCTGGAAGTTACAAACAGCTGCTTAATGACCACCGACTAAGTAAAGTTACATTTAGAATTACTTGCTGGAATACACAGCTAGATTACATACAACTATTTTACTCGTCACTTAACATGTGATAATAAGTCAAACACTAAAACAGTATTCAGTAGCCCCGGCGAATACAGAACTCCAACCTTGTCCCAGTCTCTATATTGCATATCCCAGCTTTCAACATATTCCACTTCCTTCACATTTTTGAGCTCTTTCGATACACCCCATGACCGCGTGCAAAAACAGGGTGTTAGTGACACTGTAACTAATACTCAGGGGAATGATTCAGACCATGATTCTGAGTTATTATCAAGTGAAATTTTTAATGAGCTCAATCATCCTCCTCAGTATTTGTTACGATGTCACTTACACCCCGTACAAGTACGTACAGGTAGCCATACAAGTACATATGGATGTTAGTGACACTGTAACAAATACTAAGGGGCATGATTCAGACCATGATTCTGAGTTGATATGAAGTGGAATTTCCTGTCGGAAAATTTATGAATAGTGTTTTTTTAAGTTATTTTTAGTTTCATACTTTTCGACGGAAAATTCCACTTGATATCAACTCAGAATCATGGTCTGAATCATCCCTCAAAGTTTTTGTTACGATGTCATTAATTCCCGGTATAATATTGATACCAGACTTTTATACGAAGAATTTGTCTGTAAGTATCCACGTACATTTTATATGCACACGGCATCCAACGGACAACTCAGACTCATCAGAGAATTCCATCTGTCAAGTACCCGAGGCCCGCTCCACTTTGAGTTTTGATATGAGCAATTAGTTTTGCCAATTTTTATTGTCAACTTTAAAAACAGAATCACCAAACTAACAGTTAAGTAACACATAAATGCAATACATTTGAATACATTATTATTTATTATCAATATTCACTAACACTAATGACGTGTTCTCTTGCAGACAAACAGACGGTTATTATTACCTTATGCCAAAGAAAAAGTATTTTTCAATAATTTGTAGCAAATGACGCAGCCAGCTTATTTGTTTGCAAATAAAAACACGTTTCAGGTTTAATTACCCATTGTAGTACAACGTACACGTTAGATATTACTTGATTCATAATTCATAATAATCACAACAATATATTTGTGTATAATAAACGTTACAAGCCGAACATTCCTCGAGTAATAATAACTTGGTATAACCCCGGATCTGTCCGTGCGCCGCGCCACGCGCGGACAAAACTCACAACACTCATAATCTCTACTAGTCTCCACTAAACTTGGGGATAGGAAAAACATTTCTAAAGTAACGTTTAATCAATTGTAGATTTCAGACTTAGTTCAGTCACAACTCGTTTGAATACGAGCCAAATGTTGTTATCAGTGTAGAAAAGCACTACGCTTACAAATAAGAACAGTCTTAAAAACAATTCGATACTTTTGAAGTCAATTTGGCGTTTAACGTTTTCGGAAAAGTCGGGAAGTACAAATGGTGCGATTACAAAATATTCTAAAAGTTGAGAGTTAAACTATACACTGACCCTACAGAATGTCATCAAATACTTATGATTAGCAATAGGACTACGAACGTACGAACGATCAAATAAGTTTTTTGAAAGTCTGGATCGTTGCGAGTCGAACGTGAGCCACTCTTCAATAAGCCAGGGATTCCTTGTCTGCCTTAAAGAGCCTCACACACACAGCGGTGCACAGAAACAGTACTATTCCAAATTCCCGCCAATGTAGATCCGGACTAGACATTCTACAGCTGAAGGCCGATACAACGCTGTAGTTTCAAGCTGATCTAACCACTCTATATGGCGTATGGTTTACCTTTACATATTATAAGCTATATAGATGGCGTCGATTTGATCGGAGAGGAATCCATCGCGGAGGTGCATGCGTTGCTTTTCGCCGCGCGAGTTGATGGGCACGACGCCGGGGTCGACGACGACCACGACGCCGACGATGAGGTGGTGCTCCTCCAGCACCGTGTTGGTCACCAGCGGCACCAGGTTGAGTGCTTCGCTGTCATTACCGTCCAGCTCCACCACCACCACCAGCAGGTTCGTCCACGTGAACACCGCGCTGCAAATAAATGTACAACGCTTCAGAAAACGGCGGAAAAACGGATTACTTACGTAGAGAATAAACCGATTAAATTAAAACGGACACGATTCGTTACTGGTGCTCCTAGACCGAGGAAGTAGCTAATCAAACTAAGAGTAGACTGACGAGATTAAGAGAATAATATATTATGTTATTAACTCACCACTCGGCTATCTTTTTATGGCAGCGCATGACGGAGTTCTCGATGTCGATGGGATGGTAGCGCATGCCGCGCAGCATGATGGTCTCGTCGAGCGCGCCCACCACGAACACGGCGTCGTGCGTGTCGTGCGTGTCGGGCGCGTGCGAGCCGCCGCTCGCGCTGCCGCACGCCGACACCAGCGACTCCGTGTCGCTGTCGCGTGCCAGCAGCGACGTCGAGTCGTCTGCGCTGCTCGTTGCCGTGATCTCTGTCCGCCGCAGGAAGCCCAGGTAGCCTGTGCGCGCGTACACCTCCCCCGTGTTGCCCGTCACCAGCTGCGCGCTAAAGTGGTCCGCGTAGTCGCTTTCGTCGCCGTATATCGTAAAGTAGCCACTGGCGTTGTGCGGCGACTGCACCCAGATCTCTCCCAAATGAGAATCTCCGCATTGTCCTTTCGTTTCCGGATTAGCCGTTATCACTTTGACGCCGGGCAGCAGTTTGCCGGACTCCATCAAGCAGAGCGAGTGAGGGCTGCCTCGCTCGACGAGGGACACTCTGTCGTTGCGCAGCGCTCGCAGGTCGACGTACACCGTCGACGGCTCGGGACTAGATGCACCTTGCAAACAGATCGCAATATTCACGCGACATCCGAAAGATGTCGACACCGCTCGTGGACTCAGGCCCAGAGCGGAGAACAGCTTTGAGAAGGAGTTCGACAGGTTGATTCTCGGCCTTTCCTCGGCCACGACTACGCACGTTCGAACGCAGGCCAGATTGATGCCCTTCGATTTGAGCTGGTTTACCGAGCTACCCAAACCCTTCGTGCATAATTCCATGACGCCGTACGAGCAGAAAGTGTCGCGCACTTTGTATTGCGAAACGGCGCTGAGCCAGAGCGCCGGGTTGATCTCGACCTCGGAGGGTGGGATGAGGATGGAGTGGTGGCCGGAGTATATGCTACTGAGGCACCAGAGCGCGAAGCCAAGCCCACAGTAGGGGTCCAGGCAGAGCGCTATGTGTCGCGACGGATAGAGCTCGCACGCGATCTTCATGGAGCGGCAGAGCGAGGTGACGGCGGCGTGCGACATCTTGATGCCGGCCAGCATGCCGGTAGTGGACACGCTGAAGTCAAGGTAGGCGAGCATCTCGGCGGTGGGCGCGCGGTACAAGATGGGCAGCTTCTTCTTGGGCATGTCGTCGGTATCAAGCGTCAGTGGCCACGCCTTGCTATCGAGCACATTGCTGGCCTCCTTGGATCGGAGGAGCTTTATCACAGATTGGTTGGAGAGGACTAGAGTAGCCTTGCTGACGTCGACGATCATGCGCACGGTGGGGAGGGTAGTGTGCAGATTCTGCGGGTGTGGGGGTCGGATGGTGACGGGTACGGCGCCCACGTACAGGCAGCCGTAGAAGGCGCAGATGAGGTCAAGGCCAGGGGGGAAAATGAGCGCCACGTGGTCGCCAGTGTTCACGCGCCCTTTCTCTAGTAGCAGGTTGCCGATGCGCTCCGCCTTCTTGTGCAGCTCGGCGCAAGTGAGCACCTTGGCAACTGCGCCCTTAGAGTTGAGCAATGTAAATATGACATGGTCCGATGTGCTTTGAGCTCGCCACCTCAGAATCTGGGATATGAACTGGTACTGTAAAATGAGAAACGGTTGTTTCAGAAACTGAACGAAGGATGTTTAACAAATTGATTACAATTAGTTTGAATATACCTTTCTGGCAGCATCCGAATCGTCAGTGTACCCCATGTCTCGACCCTGTGCCGACGCCAGCCGGTTGCCTTGCACCAGGTTGCCGACTATCACTGAAGCCGGACCAACATCTGTAATCATTATTACTTATTACATTTTTGCACTTATTCTTCCGTGACCACTAACACATAGGTTATAATTTATAATGTGCCGCTAGTGAATAATAATAAAGTGCAATTTACTTTGGCAGGCAGGCTTGAAATTTGGCAGGCAGCAAATCCTGTCGCTTTACTTGACTTTTTAAAATGCAATATCCGAACCGACTTTCCGACCTATATTAAATATCTTCATAGCCGTATTCCTCAATATGAATAAAGGAATGTTACCTGAATGTATCTCCCTTGGCTTGGGCAGGTTGGTGACGCAAGTGTGCGGGCACATGAGCACGTTGGCGGGATGCAGCGTGCCTTCGAGGAAGCGCCGCTTGCATTCGCTTAGGTGGATGCCCCCAAGTGGCGTCTTGGGGAGGTAGTTAGGCTGCACCAGCGCCAGGCAATAGATGCCCACCTGATGGATGGAGTCCACTGCTTGTAGCACCCGCGACATCCATTGGAATGACTGGAAGAAGAATTTAAATTAGACCTTACCTATAACGCTTTGACCAACATCCATAAGCTCAGGCTCAGAGTTTGCCAGCGCAATATGGAACGCAGCAATCTTGGTGCCAAATTAAGTTTAACCAAATTTGGAACCCTGCGTTTCATAAGTCAAATCACTGATGTTGCTCAAAATTCTGCTAGTTTGAAGTGGAATTGGGCTGGTCATGTTGCCTGGATGCCGGACGCACTATTGGCAAAGAAGACCACAGATTGGGCGCTAAATGTCAAGAGGCGTGGTGGCTCATCGCGAAAAAGATGGCGTCAAGAGTTAGATGCACACTTGACATCTTAGAAGATAGGGCATCATCATTGGCCACAATATCTGTAGAAGATTGTTTTTAAAGATTGGTTTCCACAACGCCGCCGATGACTATAGCCTTATACCAGCGCGGCATTTATTGCCACATCGATCACAAACAAAACATGAGTCTTGAGCAGTAAAGCACGACAAAGATTTTTCTGCTTGAGATTCTCCAGGCAGGCATCGTCATGCGAAGATAGGAGTGGCGGAGTGGAGAAACCTTTCCCTTGCAGTGGGATGGTGCAGGCTGGTAATAAAGTCAGACCACACTGAAAGTTGCTTGAAAGAAATGTGGAAGTAATGATGTACCTCTTCCTCGCTGCAGTCTGGTCTTTGCTCAGCGACGATGCAGATCCTCTCGTCGCGCAACACTCGCACGGAGAATACTGCGATGCGGCCACGGTAGATGAACTTCATAGGCTCCACGGCGAGCACGGTCGCTATTATGTCGTCCATATTGTGCTTGCGACCCGTCACGGTCATCAGGCCGTCGCGCGACCCGCACACGAACACCAGGCCTAACAACACATTATGATTATTTTTGTACCTTCGCCTTATAGTGAAATCTCGAAAGCTCCCTTTTTGAAACATCATATTCTGACGTCATTATCTTCAACGAAATCTCGATTTCATTTAATTAATTATTTTTACCATATTACATTACTTTTACCAGGATTGAAATAAGTGTATCGATTGCGAGGTTTTGACTAGAAGACAACATAACGAATACTATTTGGTGTACACATGACCTAAGCTCACGACTCTATTCTCAATTGGGCTGCTCAGAGGTAGTAAGTCCCCGCACTTCATCGATTTTTTTTTTGTTAGATTGAGAGGCTAATAGTCAAGTGTGTTGGTGAAGATTGCACGTAAGATTAATTAAAACCTCATTGGTGCAAGTCCGGTACCTGGGGACGAACCAGCACTTCCCGCTTGAAAGGCCAGCGGTGGTATCTACCACGAAAAAACACAATTCAAAATTATGTCACTTTCGCTACTTCATCATAAACTATCCTCATAATCTTCATCAACTCAGGATGTGAGGGTCCTCTTTAGACTACCATTTACACCCGGTTCACAAAGTTTGCAACTTAGCTAATCCCCCTTCTGTTTGAAAAAGATAGGGTAGTTTCCAACTAGTCAAGTCAGTTTTCAAACGTCAAAACACGAAGTTACCTACTATGGAATTTGTATGAAAAGCTACCTGAGACGTAATAGAAATGCTTCTTTATTAAAATCCTAAGTTAAATAGAAAAAAGAAAACGTCTTTTGTCACCTTTGGATCTGTCTTTATTTAGTAATCTTTCATAATTTATCTTTGAACTACCCAATCACAAAAAGCTTATAAGCTTACCTCCAGGCCCCAAGAAGCCGAGCAGTCCGCTGCGAACGTAGTGCTCCTCCCCTATGGGCTCGCCGTCTGCGTCGAGCGGGCGCACCCTGAACACGGTGTTGGTCAGCCCCGGCAGGCCCCAATAGCCCGACCCTGTGGCCCCGGACAACACGCATATCTCCCCCACTTCGTCTGTCTTGCATAAGAACGCCGGCCCTTCCATCTTCACTACCACTATCACGCCTGTAAATTATGGATTATTGTGACAATATTTAAGACCAGAGAAAACAGGCATCTTGTAGGCGAGCTTCGATAGCCTTGTCATTCCTTTCCGGTGAGTCAACCATAAAGAAAGCACTTTTAACCTGTGGTAAGTGGGGCCTCGATTAGGTACTCGAAAAATGAGAAAATAGGTAATTAATTAGGAATGTAGCCTGTAAAGTTTCTCATTGTATTCATAACACAACCAACACAATGAACCGCAGTCTGCCCGCACGCTCTTTATGCTAGCTAAGAGCGACATTACATCTTTTATGAATGTGGAGGAAGCAAGAAAATCATTTATTTATTTATTAACACAAATTACATAGACATTACAGGCAGTCCCAATTCGACTATGTAATGCAATTATAACATTCATGTTCGAATTTTAAAAATGATGTGCTAGTGACAGAGTTTTGGGACCAACTACATAAGATTTCGAGATATTTGGACTATTTTGGACCGAAAATATAAAAATACTCTATTTCATGACAGATTTTACGTTCCTATAGTAGTGTATACTCACAGGAAGGCATGACCTGCCCGCAGTCTTGCAGCGTGAGCGAGGTGAGCGAGTTCTCAGCGTCGACGCGCACGACGCCGTACGAGAGGCCGGACATGGACAGGACGCCGCGGCCCGCGGACGACCCGCCGCGTCCTGCGCGCCGCACGCACATCGTCAGCGACTCGCTGCTACATGCGCACGGGCAGATCGCGTCGCCGCGCACGCCTGCAATCAGTACACATTATATACTATTGCTTTATACGAGCGCTTAATGTCCTACCTCAAAGATAAATTATGAAATGCTGACAGATAATTATGTCGACTACGTGTCCAGCAACAATTGTGTGGGAAAAACTATTTCTACAGTTGGTAATATAGTTATTAATTAATACGAAACTTAATAAGTGGGATAAAAGTACAAACACACATAAAATACTGCTGCTTTTTGGAGTATGGATGTATGCAAGTATTTGGAAATTATACCTTTGCTCTGAAAGACGGAGAGGAACTGATCGCAGGAGGACAGCGACCAGGGGTTGGCGCCGTCAGCCACCAGCAGCATGCGCAGCGAACCCAGCGCGATCTCCTTGTGGTCCCTCGTCGCCAACAACCCCCAGTGCAGATCGCGAGACTTCACGATCGCTACTGAAGCCCTGCGGGTCCATCCACATCGTAAATAATACACACATTCAAATGTAATATAGAAAAATGGTTTTCATCAGTTTGAGACCCGTCTTTATTCGGGTCTTTGACCTAAATAGAGAATAGTACTATCCCAACAAAACATTTTCATGTAAAATGTGTCAAGACGAGATCATATCGATCACAATGTCAAAAAGTTATCAGATCTCATGTAGAGCCAAGCTTCTATGCAAACCCAAATGTTTATAAAATGTTTATATGGGGCTTGTATGTTTCGTTCCTACAAGAACTGTAGTAACAGAATGGCAATAAACAGTCAATAAAGTTGCGTATAGTGATGGCATAAAATAGTTTTTTTCACCTTACGCTCATGTGATGATGGTAGCGAAACGGCCAAGCCACGTATCTTACTTTAACAATTTATTAGAATCAGAATCATTTATTCAACGTAATTATCATGGATAAACTTGTTGAAGGTCAACATTTTTGAATTTACGTCTTTTCGCAAGGTGTTATGGCTGAGGAGAAGAAATGACAAGAAACTGCAACAGCAACACATCTTTTAAATCAATGAGAGTACATTACAAGTTATTTAATAACTAGAGGAACACATTCAATACCAGACATTTTTATCATTTAGGTAATCATTAATCTTATAATAAGCTTTTTTATATAAAGTAAGCTTCACGTGAGCTTTAAATTTATTCTCTGACAAATTAAAAATATTATCTGATATTTTATTGTAAAACCGTGTACATAACCCCAAAAAAGAATATCTTTAGAACACTGCGCAATTACCTGTACTTGGTGATCATGTGCATCCAGGAGGCGGGGCTGACCTTCATGAGCGCGTACGGTATGAAGATGACGTGCATCCCGTTGAGGACACTCGCCAGCACGGCGTGCCACAGCCCCGTCTCCCGCTTGAAGTCCAGCACGCACACCATGTGCTCGCCCTCCGTGTAGCTGCACGCCACTGACACCATCCGGCAGTGCGCTAGCATTGACGCCCTAAGGACATCAACAACGGTTTATAACGACACATAACCCATTGGTCCCAGTTACTACTTACTGATGAATGTAAGTAGTCGTTACATGAGCCATGTCAGGGGCCTTTGGCGGCTCAATAGTAACCCTGACACCAGGGGTGATGAGGTTGGTACTCCACCTCACAACCCACACGATAGAAGAAGAGAAGAGACGACACATACAGAACACAAACAGCTTACTCAGGGTGTTAGTGACATCGTATCGAATACTGAGGGGAATGATTCAGACTACGATTCTGAGTTGATATTAAAAAAAAAAAATCTTTTATTTCAGACTAATAGTGCCCATTTTTTTGTTAGTAACAATGTAACTTACAAACTATGTTAGTAACAACAATGATGTAGCGTGGGAATTTTATAATAATAATTAGCCCATCCCTCGGTCTACCCCTTTAACGTGCAGATCCAGGAACCGGCCAAAAACATCAGAGTCCATTCTCGCCTCTATCATATTTAGGATTCCATTGGTGCTGCCCCGCATTCGCTGCAACACCGATGTGGTGGTCTTTTTGCGCATAATTGTATAAAAACAATCGACATTTGCGTTCGCAAACATACCTGATGAGCTGCAAAAACGTGGAAGCCTCAACAGAACCCTAAACATGTTATTATACTGTATTCGCAAAGCGTTGTACGATTTTTGTGTAAAACTGGCCCATAAACCACTCGTGTAGAAACTCTGACAAAATGCTTTGAAAAGCGTTATTTTAACATCAGCCGTACAACGAGTGAATCTATGGAATAAAAAAAAATAAAAAAAATGAAAATAAATAAATAAATATATAAATGGAATTTCTCATCGGAAAATTCATGAAAATTGTGTTTTTTTTTTAAATTATATTCGAAAAATTCTATTTGATAATAACTAGAAATCATGGTTTGAGTCATCCCCTTCAGTATTCGTCACGTGTCGCTCCGCTCGGTGAGGTATGGGTCTTAGTTCATCTTGCAACGCTTGCTTGCTGATGTAAGTAAGTAGTCGTTACATGAGCCATGTCAGGGGCCTTTGGCGGTTAATAACAACCAGGGTCGATGAGGTTGGTAATTCACCTCACAAACCACACGATAGAAGATCTTGCAATGGTTGTACCCCAATTGGGATACAGTCGTGAGCTTGTGTTATGTATGCTATATACCACTGCTGAGCAGAACCCCTTATGCTCCCAATTGAGGTAGTTAGAGGTACATTCATCGCATGATGAACTAACTACCTTTCCACGCCTCGCGTTTCTGTTAGGCCAACGTCATAGGTGAGCCGTATCGCCGTCTATAATAACTAATTTCCTTAAGTCTATGTGACACAACTAAATAATTATTATATACGCACTTAGAGCGCTCAGTTTCAAGAAAAGTCTGTTTGTGTTGTTCATATTATTTGTGTCTGCGGTTAACAATTGACGCGTATGACTAACTCCTTATTCCGCAAATAGTACCATTTGAATTGTAAATTCTATGCAAATAGCACAACGTATATATTTGTCTAAAGAGTTCGAGTGGTAAACTACTTTTTATTTAGGTCGGCAACATTTTTCAATATGACAATTCTTCGGTCGAACATAGTACCGGAGAGGGTACTCCGGTTGATTTAGGAGATGCCTGTGCCTAGGAGTGGAACGTGGGATTATTTATGTTACATTATATTATGTTATATCGTTAGGCTTAAGTGGAGATGGGGTGGAGACTTGGCAAGACGGGAAGACAACAGATGGATTAAGGCTGTTACGGAATGGTGGCCAAGGGATGGTATGCGATATCGAGGCAGACCACCAGCCCGATGGTCGGATGACATTGTAAAGTATGCCGGAAAGCAATGGATGATACTTGTACAGGACCGGAAAGGATGACGTGAAAGCGACATCCTTGCCTGTACCCAGCTGTGGGTAGATACAGGCTGAATAGATAGATGTTTTACGAACACTAGTACCGGCGTTTCATACCTAGTAACGATAACGCCCATGGCGGAGCCGTCGACGGCGCTCGTGTGTTCGATGTGCGCGGGGCTGTCCTCGGCGGGGCGCGGGGGTGGGATCCAATCGCGCGGGGGGCGCGGCAGCTTCTCCGTCGATACCCACTGCAGCGACGGCCAGCCCCGGAATGAGACTACGTCGCCGGATGACGTTTTTGGCAGACCTGGAAACAGTGGAATAAACAATATTGAAAGGCACTCTCCCCACGCTAATCCGAGCTTCCCTCACCTCATCTCCGATAATCGGAACTTCGCGAGAGTCGCTCACAAACGGCTATGTCAAACTCTGGTACTTAGTTCACTTTGTGATGGCTGTACCTCTGACAAGTAAAATTGTGACTAGAGTCATGGGCTCATACACGTATAATGTTGTATGAATTACTTTATCTGGCTTATATTACGAACCGGGCAATCTTAAAAACTTCAATGAACATATAATTACAAAGCAATGATTTGAATATTGATTTCATATAGAGCGGTAACGCAAATAGATTCTCAAATCACCTGTCATATCATGTCACAGTGAGGCTTGCCGGTTGAATCGATCATTTTCACAGACGACTGCATTCAAAATTGTACCCGTAGAAATATTTATTTTTAAACTCGAGGTACAGTTTTAAATATTTTTGCGCGAATAGCTCGCCCAATCGCATGAAATATCGATTTTACGATTAAATGTAATAAAATAACTATTTATGAACACCAACGCGAGACTCGCTGAACAGTTATGAAAATTAAATTGGAAAAGTATTTTTAGGAGCGCTCGGAATGATTCCTGTTATAAAAACTGTTGAATGGTTTAATTGAAACGCTTTTATAGATTTAAAGTTCTCTCAGACTTTTATATGTCTTCCTCTTTTAGTGAAAAGCATCTAAGCGCCTTTTTTAAATCAGAATCTGATGTGATTCTCTTCAAGAAAACCATGAAACGGGCACGCAAGTTTCAATCCAAGTAAATATTTGCAGTCTCAGTTTTTAGATGTGATTTTACAAAATGGCGCTTACGTATACATATAATAGTAGAAATGAATATGAATGTTTTGGATAAAAGTCCTTAGTATTTGAGAAATTATATAATTTCTGTTGGCGATGGTCATCGTATTAATCTTAGGACATCATATAAAAATAAAATCCCATTCTATTATGGATTACGGCCGTCATTTTATTCTTAGTCATTTGTGCCGATTGAGATCACCTAGGCAAGTTTTAAAACATTTGGCTTCACGCTGGAGCTAAGTTAAACCCACCTTTCATGCAGGCATCGGACGTCATAGCGTACTGTACGCCACAGGAGCCCAGCAGGAAGCCTACTTGCTGCAGCCCGGCGTCTCTTCGCGACAGAGGCACTTCGATAGGGACGGGGACCACGCCAGCTTGCAAGCAGCCGTAGAAGGCGCACATGAAGTTGATCGGGTCGTTGTTGGGGTACACGAGGGCCACGCGGTCCCCCGGCTTGATACTGCAGTCTCCCGTGAGGGGGCCCCCGCTCGACGTCTTCGATGTAAACGTCTTGTTGAGCAGCGCATGCGCGATCTTCAGCGAGCGGCTGAGCAGCTTCCCTGTTTGCAAGAGGAAGGTTTGGCATTTGTAACGTGGGGAGTGCCAGAGTTTGGTCACGATTTGTCATTGACTCGATAGAAGATGGAAAAAGTAAGGTGTTGAACAGTATTATTAGGGTTACATACATACATAATATCACTCGTATTACCCATTGAGGAAGAGACCACGGAATTCTGCTTACTATCATCCTAACACACCACCTTCGCTTCTTCCACTCTCATCAAAGTCATGTTTAGAATACTCTTGACCTGGACTTGATCGCGGTATGTATGTCTAGGCCTTCCTCATTCAACTCTACTACTCTCTATTAGAGTAAAAACATTTATTATTGACAAATTCCATTATTTAATTGCAGTGGCGGCCCTAGAAAAATATTTAGGTGGTGGGAGACCTCACAGTGGCACCCCTTAAAATACAGTTTTTTTTTTTCGAATAGTTTACGGCTACCGAAATATACCTATTTAAATATTTTAAAATTGTCGTTTACGACCACCCATTAAATGTATGAGTTTTATGTGGCCGCTAAGAGGTCTAATTCACAGGGCATTTGTGCCCAATCCAATTACTCTCCTGAAGATCCGGGCCTGCCAGCCAGGGATTAAATTCACATTTTTTTAATGTGAATAATACGTGTATTTACCCTAATATTAGTGTAATATACAGCTGGCGAGGACTAGGTGTACTAATACACCTCTGCCTACCTCTTCGGGGATACAGGCGTGAATCGGCGTCATACTATGTTATGTTATTAGTGTGAAAATGCAATTCCGTCAAGAAGTGACAACCCTAGTTCAATAAGACGTTTGAGTTGTAAAGTAAAAGAACTATAGACAGATCTTGGAGTTGTATTTCGAAATGGTATTCGTCTCCCTTATGAGTTCTTACCATAAGTGAGGGAGTTGCTGAGCTTCCCGTTGGGGTCTAGCACGGTGGCGACGTTGGCTTTGAAGGAGGCGGTGCCGTATCTCTGCAAGGCCGCTTCTAGGTTCCTCGGCAGGCCCGAGGGGACCACCAGTTGCTCGCCAACCGCAGGGGTCATCGTGCCCCCCTCAGGCTTGGGAGCATTAGGATCCTTAGGGTTGGCGGCTATCTCTAACTCTATGTCGTCGTCTTCGTAGAACTCTGGCAGCGGCCGCCTCTTCGGTCGCTTCAGCGTGTTCAGGAGCTGCTGGATTTTTGCTGATACCTGCGAATTAGTATAGAATTTGAGGATTCGTTTTCCAATTCATGTTCGGATCTATTTGTTCGGAAAACTTAGTGAGGATACTCACATTCCCGAGAAAGGTTTTACATAACCTGTAGGTAATTGGGTGGAGGTTGTAATTCGGTTACCGGTAGCCTAGTGAACAGTAGCAGCAGTGGAAGAACGCTCGACTCTTATTGTGAAGTCTCAAGTTCTAATCCCAGCATGGGTAACAATGTTTTGAGAATTTGTTTTCGAATCCATGTTTGGGTCATAACTTATTATCTGATCGTATCTGTATTGAGCTGGTTTTACAGCTGGTTACCAGAAATCGAACTCAGAATGTTGGCGTGTGTGGCTTACCTTCCAGCGGCCGGTGCCAGTGCCGCTGTCCTCGGGCTGCGCGTAACACTGCACGCGGTCTGCGACGTGGGCGCCGCCGCGTCGCGCGCCCGCCGACGTGTGTGTCACGTCCGGCTGGATGTCTGCAACATCAAAAATCACGTCAAACCGAAATCAATTATTTATTTAAGTTAACAATAAAAGGTATAACTTTGTCTATAGGCGATACGGCTCACTACTTATCACATTGGTCTAATAGAAAGCTCGGAGAAGCGTGGGTACTTAGTTCATCTTGCGATGGATATACATACCTCTAAATACCCCAACGATATATACGCGAACTTATGTTATATAAAATATGGTATAAATCCAAGTCGATAACATTATAATTAATCCGCGGCCTCTGTGGTCCAGTGGTTGAGCGTTAGACTCACGATCCGGAGGCCCCGGGTTCGAATCCCGGTAGGGGCATATCACAAAAATCACTTTGTGATCCCTAGTTTGGTTAGGACATTACAGGCTGATCACCTGATTGTCCGAAAGTAAGATGATCCGTGCTTCGGAAGGCACGTTAAGCCGTTGGTCCCGGTTACTATTTACTGATGTAAGTGAGTAATCGTTACATGAGCCATGTCAGGGGCCTTTGGCGGCTCAATTATAACCCTGATACCAGGGTTGATGAGGTCGGTATTCTACCTCACGACCCACACGATAAGAAGAAGAAGATCCGCGGCGTATAAGTTTAACAAAAAGCAAGTAGCGTCCCTGGTTGTCATGGTTACGCGCTGCCCCTCGCCCGTCCCCTTCATACCGCAACACAATAATTTGCCATTGCACATTCAAGTTTGTTCAACTTATACGCCGCGAATTGTACCACTTTTAGTTTTTTCCTTATACGCGTTGTGTCTGTGTGTGAAATAATGTTTATTCGTTTATAGATTAATCCATTGGGCAGATGGGTAGATTCTATTAGCTTCTATTTGTAGATTATTATTATAATTTATCTTTCTTTCGCCTCTTTAGGTATGTGACTGGTCATTATATTACTGCAATCATTATTTTCGAGTCTCTCGAACACGACTGCAATTGGTACCTAGTGTAAAATGAGACCTTTTTATCATTAAATTGAACACATGCACTCAATTACGTTTGATGACAAAATTGCTTTTACATTGGAGACAAATTAAGAGCAGCCGTGTCGCACTGATACTTACGTAGTTACGAAAAACAAATGAACGCCATTGAAATTTTGTAACCAATACGTGGGAAATAGTTTTTTTTTTGTTTTGGTTTTCCCCGAAGGGTAAGGCAAAGGGAACTATGCCCATACAGCCATGTCTGACGTATATTTTTCTTGATGATTAATGAAATGATGAAAGGTGATGATGATGAAACCTAAGCCCCCACCCTCGGAGTAGACTCCTACTCCGAACCCCAAACGAATTAACTCAAAAGTCCGCATAAACTTTTGAGTTATGAAGCGGCTTCCTGACACGAAGCGAAAATAGGCAGATACACTTTGTTCATTGAATACTCCAATATAATAACACTCGCGAATGTCTTCCGACTAACTTAATGCGATCATTAACCACAAAACACCACTTCGTATTAATTATTTAGATTACTCAACGAAGAAAGCAACTGTCCCGTTCCCGTTTCCCGCCAAAAAGCCCTGGGAAATAGTTGACTGACGTCACACCCCGGACACTTCATACAAAAATCTCATTTTTACCGTATGTCGCCTAACCAAGGACGTGACGTGCACGGAAATATTCCCCTTATACAAACTCTTTAATAGTAAGGACAGTGACTGTTTTCTTCTACATAAACAGCCTATACACGTCCCACTGCTGAGCACAGGCCTCCCCTCAATCAATCGGAAGGGGTATCGAGCATACTCCACCATGCTTTGCCACTGCTGGTTGTTTTTGGGCTAGCAGCCCGGGACCAACGGCTTAGCGTGCCTTCCGAAACACGGAATCGTCTTACTTTTTAAAGAGTCCCACAACGCAGATTATAAATAGCTCGAACTGCTCTTTTTTGAATGATGAAAATAGTTTCTACATCAGCGGCTCGACCCTACAGCAAAATACCGTAAGACATTATGCTGTGGAAGTATCAAGCCCCTTCTTGCCCGAAAGCTTGACCGAAGCATTCATCGAACAACTGACATTCGAACTTAAGTTACAGACCCTCTGTACCTAGTTCTTTATTTTATGGTGACGCGAAAACGGGTGTGTTATTTAAGCGAATCCCGGATTTTACTAACGAACCGGTTCGTCTGACCCGTGTCTTTTTACTTGTGCTACAATTACGTCACACGACTGGCTGCTCATGTTGTCGACAAAATCGAATTGGAATCTAGTATCCTGCATACTCTATGTTCGGGATAAAATGTTTAAATAAAATAAATAAAAATAAAAAGGGTTTTATTTCTGTAAATCTATAACAAACAAGTTACAGGGGCTTCCCTTAAAGTAGTCAGATGACACTTGTGATGGGAATGCCTCGCTCTTCCAACGCAACCAGTACAATTTGATTTACACTATATTGTCTTTAAGTAAAACTTAGGTAAATTAAACATAATACATGTGTGTGTATGTGTCTCTCTCTCTCTCTCTCTCTCTCTCTCTGTGTGTTTGTGTGTGTGTGTGTGTGTGTGTGTGTTTGTGTGTGTGTGTGTGTGTGTGTGTGATTGTGTGTGTGTGTGTGTGTGTGTGTGTGTGTGTGTGTATGTGTGTGTGTGTGTTTGCGTGTGTGTGTGTGTGTGTGTGTGTGTGTCTGTGTGCGTGTGTCTATCACTACCCGTTGTTAACAGACTTATATTTACGTCAACCCTGTACGCCCTACGGTTTTTACTTCCTTGGGTTCGGTACAAGACCAGACATGTTTCGTGAGTTTCCGTGATAGCCCTGTTCGGAGAACGCGTGACTTACATTGTTATGTTACGTGTTCGATTCCCGGTTTGGGCTCTAAACCACGAATTCATGTTTGTGGTTTCCAGGATTTGTGGTCGATTAACGATAATATTCTCGCCTCCTATTACATGGGCCTTAAATATAGCTGATATATAAGGAGGTGAAGGAATTGGTCTTTGATGGACAGGAATGGAGAATGCTACACCGATAAGAGCGTGGCTCTTAAATTAGTGATGATGAAATATAGCTGGCGAGGAGTGGGTGTACCATATACTTCTGCCTACCCCTTCGAGACACGAGGAGATGACATTGCGCACTTAGTTTTATATGCGCAAATGTTAAATTGCAATATTTATTTTTAAATGAATTGCTACAATCTGGCCGTTTTAGACCCCCGGTACAGTTTCATGATAAGTCTGTCTCTTTCACACTAGCCTGTATGATGTATACTATATCTCTATTCTGGTGTTTTACGAATATGTAATAAATCATAAACTTACACGCTGGGAAGTGAGTCAACTCGTTAAGATCAATCTCGGTGCGTTCCCGGGGAGGATGTTTCTTGTCACGTTGGTCGCGGTCGCGGTCCCTGTCGCGCGGGTGGTAGGGCTGCGGCAGCGGGTGCGCGTGCGCACGAGGGTGTGGCGCGGCGGGTCGGCGCGCCGGCGGCGACCCCAGCTCCGGCGGCGGCGGAAGATCAGCATCGCCGGCGCAGGAGTCCTCGTCCGAGCTCGATGCTGGCAAAAGAAAAATCACTTTATTTTCAATCTAGAACGACTACTACTACTACTAATTCATCCGGTTTTATTTAAGGGCCAATTTGTTTCGCACTTATAACGTTCTCAGTCGCTTCTGTAAAAAACCGGACCTGTCAAATTTTCAGGTTAGGTAACCGGACCCAGTGGAAACGCTAGGGAGATGACTTTCAGCAGAAAACGCTTATAGAAAGTCAAGATTCTATCTTAGAACTTTTGTTCTCCAATCCAATCCTAGTCTTCCACCACCACTAAACGTGTCATGGCTGAAAGAAAGAAATGAAAATCCGTAATTTTACAATTCACACACCCTGCACAATAAAATTCTAAAGAATATGGAAAACTTACAGAGTTCATGGCGCTCTCTGTCAGGACTCTTGGCCATCATGGAGGTCCTCTTCGAGGGCATGGGCAGCGAGGGTTTGGGCCGGTTCTGCATCTCCGCCAGCGCTTGCTGGACCGCCTCCTGTCTCACTTCTGAAATTACCATCAAATGCGTATTAGATATTAGGTAAAATCTTTAAAAAAACTATTTATAATAATTACACGACTCTGCTCCAACACCGCCATGAACTAAAACGACTGCTGGCGAATCTGAATGGCTACCCGTCATTGCTGACAGCGAGATGTTTGCTAATTTATGTTGTCACAAACTATATCGCAAGACTATGACTTAAAGCCTTATATTTGGATAAAATATCATTAGTCAGGTGGTAGCAGAGTCTGTAAGTGGGGTATGGCCTTTACGGCTAAGAAGAAGAAATGGCGCGCGTCTCGGTGCAAGAAACTATCTTGAAAAAGTATTCTACACTGTATGTTTTAAACGTCCACCAAGTCTTAACGGGACTTTATACCTAAGACATTTTATCTGCACAGCAAGGGCACCGAACCAATTACGTCAGTTTTTTAAACGTGACAGAAGAGGGAACTTGTGATCGTAACCAGGCTCGTAAGATGGGGTTCGGATTTTAAAAGAACATTCAATCTTACGACTTAAAAAGAAATATTTACTTTCGATACGAAGTCTTCAGACAGATATCATCAACCGTAAGGCGATAGATAAGCAATCAGCCCTATTATGTTGGAAAGACTACAATAGGCTAATTCCGACTAGTCAAATCAGTTACTTTTTACTAAACGTCAAAACACGAAATTACTATGGAATTTGTATGATAAAGCACACTTTGACATCATAGAAAAACGTGATAAAATGTCCGACTTATTATTACGCTTTTCTTGATTAAAAGAAAATGTTATTCGTTCTTTATTTAATAGGTAATCAGAATTTCATAATTTATCTTGAAGCTAGTATACGACCCAATTCCTCTGTCGGTTTTTACGAAATGCCTGGTAAGATATTATGTCAGGATCTTATATCAATTATTAACTTCTAAAAACGTGCAGTGCAACCGTAATAATAGAAAAAAAAACAAGCAATAGTGAACAAGCCAGTCATGATGTTAAGTCATGCATATATAAAGTTAGAGCTATTCATTAGATCTTTGATGAATGCAGATGGCTGATAAGATTTAAATTGCTATAGTCACTAAACCCTCTGGAGATGCAATTCTGATCAACGGCGCGGCAGATAGAAGCAACCAATGACCAATAGAGATGCAATACTCATACTCTATAGTAACATATTGGCCCCGATTCCTGTAAACACCATCTAATTTATTTTAAGTTATACCTGCCATTTTCTTATCCGCCAAAAAAGGAAAGGGACGGATTATTGTCAGCTGTTAATTTTAAAATGAATGAGTGGTTGAATGAATAACCCGGGCGCATCAAATAGGTATCTCGCTGGTATGCAAACCGGTTGACGTGTGCTGTCATCTTAATTCTGTCGGGTTATTGGCCAATGTATTTTTCTAGAGGGTAAGAAAATGACAAATATAACTTAAAATTAAGTTATGACAAATATAACTTAAAATTAAGTTATATTTGTCATTTTCTTATCCGCCGAAAAGGAAAGGGACGAATAATCGACAGGCATAAATGGAACACTCGACAATTTTAGGCACAAATCTAAAACAACCCTCTAGAAAAATACATTTCAGACAGATATCATCAACCGTAAGGCGATAGATAAGCAATCAGCCCTATTATGTTGGAAAGACTACAATAGGCTAATTCCGACTAGTCAAATCAGTTACTTTTTACTAAACGTCAAAACACGAAATTACTATGGAATTTGTATGATAAAGCACACTGTGACATCATAGAAAAACGTGATAAAATGTCCGACTTATTATTACGCTTTTCTTGATTAAAAGAAAATGTTATTCGTTCTTTATTTAATAGGTAATCAGAATTTCATAATTTATCTTGAAGCTAGTATACGACCCAATTCCTCTGTCGGTTTTTACGAAATGCCTGGTAAGATATTATGTCAGGATCTTATATCAATTATTAACTTCTAAAAACGTGCAGTGCAACCGTAAGAATAGAAAAAAAAAACAAGCAATAGTGAACAAGCCAGTCATGATGTTAAGTCATGCATATATAAAGTTAGAGCTATTCATTAGATCTTTGATGAATGCAGATGGCTGATAAGATTTAAATTGCTATAGTCACTAAACCCTCTGGAGATGCAATTCTGATCAACGGCGCGGCAGATAGAAGCAACCAATGAGGTTAACCAATAGAGATGCAATACTCTTACTCTATAGTAACATATTGGCCCCGATTCCTGTAAACACCATCTAATTTATTTTAAGTTATACCTGCCATTTTCTTATCCGCCAAAAAAGGAAAGGGACGGATTATTGACAGCTGTTAATTTTAAAATGAATGAGTGGTTGAATGAATAACCGGTTGACGTGTGCTGTCAACTTAATTCTGTCGGGTTATTGGCCAATGTATTTTTCTAGAGGGTTGTTTTAGATTTGTGCCTAAAATTGTCGAGTGTTCCATTTATGCCTGTCGATTATTCGTCCCTTTCCTTTTCGGCGGATAAGAAAATGACAAATATAACTTAAAATTAGATGGGTGTCTACAGGAATTAGTAAAATTAGCCCGCTCAACGAAGAGCAAAAATTGCCTAATACGGGAAATAATTCATGTTAAAGCGAAAGGGTATAGCGAGGTAAGGAAGACGAAATGGCCCCCATGGCCCATGACGGAATTATCATTTGTACTGGTATTGGCACTCTAAAAGAATACGAAATGTAAGGTCGTTGACCCCTGACCTTGACCTGTCTTTGAGATATTCGAGAAAGTTCGTACGCGCGCCGAGTTTTTTCAATTTTTTTTTTCCGAAAAACTATAAAAGCTAGAAGGATGGAACCAATTGCGTATAATTAGGGATACTTTGAAAAATATTCTGTATTTTTTTCAGAGTTCTGGTGAAATGACAACTGTGCAAAATAATTAAACAAAATATAAATATATTTTTTTAGTACTGTTCTGTTATGTTTACCGCGCCAAAAAAAATATATAATACTCTTTGATTTATATACTTACACAACACAAAAACTGATCAAAATCAAAGAGGCGCTTCTTGAGTAATTATGAATTTACTTAGTGTGCGTACGGCTGGTAGGAACTAATTAAAGAGGTCGTTTTTAGATTAATTATTATAATTACATGTTAAACATAATTTCAATCATCATCATCACTATTTTCATTTATTACAACATTGATTGCATCATTTGAAAATATTTTTGACAGAATTTCAGCAGGACGTAAAATGCGAGATAGATATCTCGCATGAGCTAAATAATATAATTATTACACTTGCGACATGTGAAAATCGACTTGCGAAAATCGTATTCTGGGCAAAAGATGGCCTAAATGGGGCCAATTTATGGTACGGAAAATGATGCCACTATTATGAAGAAAGTGTTACAGGATGCTAAACTTAAAACTCTATTACGTCGAAATCGTGGCCCACCAAAATCAACTATAAACCCGTTCGGAGTACAGATTGTAAACGGTTTGCATAAATGGGTTTTCTTTTGCCCAGAATATGATTTTCGCAAGTCGATTTTCATATGTCGCAAGTGTAATAATTATATTATTTAGCTCATGAGAGATATCTATCTCGCATTTTACGTCCTGCTGAAATTCTGTCGAAAATATTTTCAAATGATGCAATCAATGTTGTAATAAATGAAAATAGTGATGATGATGATTGAAATTATGTTTAACATGTAATTATAATAATTAATCTAAAAACGACCTCTTTAATTAGTTCCTACCAGCCGTACGCACACTAAGTAAATTCATAATTACTCAAGAAGCGCCTCTTTGATTTTGATCAGTTTTTGTGTGGTGTAAGTATATAAATCAAAGAGTATTATATATTTTTTTTGGCGCGGTAAACATAACAGAACAGTACTAAAAAAATATATTTATATTTTGTTTAATTATTTTGCACAGTTGTCATTTCACCAGAACTCTGAAAAAAATACAGAATATTTTTCAAAGTATCCCTAATTATACGCAATTGGTTCCATCCTTCTAGCTTTTATAGTTTTTCGGAAAAAAAAAATTGAAAAAACTCGGCGCGCGTACGAACTTTCTCGAATATCTCAAAGACAGGTCAAGGTCAGGGGTCAACGACCTTACATTTCGTATTCTTTTAGAGTGCCAATACCAGTACAAATGATAATTCCGTCATGGGCCATGGGGGCCATTTCGTCTTCCTTACCTCGCTATACCCTTTGGCATAGTTGAATGGTGTTTATAACGACATGCTACAAGTACTGAAAGATGGGGGTGGAGATAACCCGTTAGGTCCACCCCCACGCTTTTACACGAATTATTTCCCCTATTTATCCTTCGTGGACTATATTATACATCAATGGAAGCAGCAAACGGCGAACGGTGACGATATATGACGCGAAGGTAGGCGACACTACTGCGGGGGGTTAGTCAAGTTGCAAACGATTTCGAAAAGCTACAGCAATGGTCATCAAAATGCATAAGGTGAAGATGACATGTCAATCCTGTATACCAGTAAGTATGTTTTTATTACTGACGTTTTTCGTAATCGGTTTCAAACAAATAATATTGCAAAGTAGTCCCGTCTACTGCGTCGTTCGGAAATTCCGAATCCGGATTTAACGCAGGTACTTACACGGTTTATAGTTTTTTACGACCCCCACTAATTTAATTTCATGTCCCAATATTTCTGAACAATTACAAGAAATCGTTTTATTTTTGACGTGACTTATTGTAGATTTGCCGCAGATGGCATTAACTACTTGGCCGGACAAATGGGGAGCGCTGGAGGCTCTCACCCGGTACAACGTTTAAGACAACAGGCCTGAGGGTGCCCAGATGGGCGCGAACCTCTGCTCAGGGCGTCGTCTGAGAGGAAAAATATTTGAAAGAATTAATCGACCCTAGTAGGTCGATGCGATAAGCGCTGATTGAGGGAAATCGTCGACCGCCGGCGGCGTCGGTATCGGGGATTGTCAACACTAAAATGTTTTTTAATTACCAAAAAAGCACAAGAACCGCTGATCTAGAGATACCTCATAGACGCTTATCGCTTACTCAATCAAACACAGAGGTCCGTTGCGGTGTATTACGTAACTGATATCATCTGATATAGTGCACAACACAAGATGAATAAGTGTCAAATTAATAACTCGTTTAATTGATAGCGAGGGACGAAACTCATGTCATAAGCGATAGCGTTAATACCACTTTAATAAGTTAAAGCTGAAATACTTCCGCGTCATACGCGCTGTCAGAGTTTTCTAATCACTATTGCAGACTGAACTGTTTTACCGCCACCGGAGAGAAGACAGGAAAAGGAATTATTACAGGAAATCACTGACAGCCAATAAAATTGCCAGACTCAAAAAAGGAAATTAACTATCCGGTCCACACTTAGGATACTAACGAGACGGTTTTTCAGAAAGGTTACGAACTGGATGAAGATAAAGTACCTAATAAAAGCGTTAAAGCAAAATTCACTGAAAAATAAAAGCTTCTCCATCGGAAATTCGAAGAAATGATTGAAATTACCTAGGACATTGGAAGGGCTGTTTTACTAATATTAGAATTACGTGATATTGACAGAATTGTAATCACACAAAGGCCATTAATTGAGAATTGAATTACTAATTATCATAAATGTGTAAATCACTTTGTCTGTTTGTTACCTCTTCAAGCCTAAACCTAGGTGAAACCTAAGCCCCCACCCTCAGAGGAGATTCCTACTCCGAACCCCAAACGAATTAACTCAAAAGTCCGTATATACCTACTTTCGAGTTATGAAGCGGCTTGTTGGCACGAAGCGAAAATAGATAGGTACACTTTGTTTATTGAATATTCCGATATAATAACACTATCGCGAATGTTTTTTGACTAACTTAAGGCGATAACTTACCACAAAACACCACTTCGTATTGATTGATTATTTAGATTATTCAATGAAGAAAGCAACCGTCCCGTTTTCGTTCCCGCCAAAAAGTCTGTCAAATACATCTAAGTGCCACATGATCCTGTAGTCGCGTCCGCTACAACTATACTCCGTGCACCATACTCCAAGGTCACCACATGTCACCATTAGTTTTTTGTTAAATGTACATCCTCTATTACCTATCGTACTAGAGTCATTATATTACGTACATTTTCACTCGCATTTCGTTAGTAATTATAAAATATTAGGAATAAATATAATTTTACAGTGGGCATTATAAGATTTTTATTTTTAATGTTCCAAATTCAAATTTTAAATTTGATTAGAATCGTATTTTGAATACATTTTAAAAGTGTCACGATTTTTTAACATTTTCAATCTATTTATTATCGATTATTTTATTGGTTGATGCCAGGGATGATAAGCGGCATACGTTTTCATTTCCAAGGCTTTCTTTCCTTTCTTGACTATACTTTGTGTTTTTCAAAATTACTTAATACTAATTGGCAATCCATTATTCATAATAAATGTTTCCTATGTAGTTGTTTTTTGGTTATTAAAAACGGCGATGTTGCAACTAACCCGACGTTAACAGGAAGCATTAATGTTTAGTATTGTCATAATAGATTATAAATAAAACTAGACTGGACGTCTTCCACCTTCAAAGTAGGAAAAAAATAATTCTAAAATTCTTATCTAGTACCTACTACTGTCTTTTCGTCTATCTATCTACTCTGTGTAACTAATGTGCGAAAAACTTTAGGTCATTCACGATGTTGCAGTTCGGGATCGATTCCCGATGGGGACATTGTCGAAATCACTTTATGAGACAATCCTTTCTTTGGCTAGGACATCGCAGGCTTGAATCACCTGAACCTGCCGTTAGTCCCAGGGTACTAGTTCGCAGAGGAGCAGCGTGGTGAATACTCCGGTTAATCAAGAGTTTATTTAGCCTTTTTATTTATTATTTTATTTTGTGTTTTTTTTTTGTGTTATAGACGGTAGGTACTATTGTACCTTTAAGTAATTTGTAATTCGTATTATACAATTATATTTATAATAATATTATTATTAACTTTGTCATCATTGAGTTTTTACCTTTAATAAAACATACATACATACATAAACTCACGCCCGTAATCCCAAATGGGGTGGGCAGAGCCACAAGTAATCAAAGACAACTTGCAGCCACTGTTGATACGAAGTCCTAAGATGGATATGATGAACCTTATGGTGATAAGGGATCAGCCTATCGCCCATAACATTAGTCCATCATGTTAGAGGACGCAATCCCTCTGTCGGTTTTTACGACATGCCCGGGAAGACAAGCAGCTGAACGTGTTCTATGTTTTTTATTTGCTCGCAGAACAGCATAGAAGCAACCTTTAATAAAAACATTTTATTATTATTATTATTATATTATTATGCTATGTGTAGGTTATTCGCAGACTTCATATTTGCATAGCAACTGTATGACGTCACGGTGTAGGTACTAACCATTGTTCTCAGGTAACATGCTACACATCCGAGTATCTTTGTTAAGTTTGTATAATATACCCGTGGTATGAACTCATCATGATAATATCAAACCGCTACGGACATTGCAACTGTAGGCAAGCCTAATTGCTATTCGAGACACAGGTCCAATTTCTGTACAAATGATATGTGTATTTTCATTTGACAAACATATTTTAGTGTTGTATGTTGTAGAAGTTGGTATAAAAACATCCATTTTAGTATCAAAATGAAGAGATCGTTAAGCCGTTGGTACCGGTTACTACTTACTGTTGTAAGTACGTAGTCGTTACATGAGTCATTTCAGGGGCCTCTGGCGGCTCAATAGTAACCCTGACCAGGGTAGATGAGGTAAGTAATCCACCTCACAACCCACACGATAGAAGATCTGATCAGCCAGTGATTGATAGTGGTAAAAATCAGGGCCCCAGTTTTGCGTGGTAAGTAGGTACATTAGACAACTTAAGATCTACTAACAAGTCTCATGTTAGGACTTCAATAGATACGTAGAGAGATAAATAAGTTATTAATTTATCCATTAATTTATCCATTAACGCGTGATAAAGTAGATAAAACAGAATTTATAGGTAAAAAGGGTTTGGAGCTCAGCATCAAACTTTGACAATGTTATTACAAAATGAAGACTAAAATATAATCTAGGTTTAAGATACAGTCCGTGTTAGAAAAGAAGTTCCGCAGCCGCGGCGCTACTGTCGCAAATTCTATATTGTCATTTAGTTCCCAAAATATCCGTCGCTTTCTTTAAGTTTATCTTTAGTTTTCGGTTTTTAAAAGGCGGTGAAGACACAGGATTAACACAGCGCTGATTTTCAGCTGAACCCTAAAATAAAGAAGTTTGAAATCCTATTAAGTATTTTGTATTCGACTTTATTTTTATTTTTTTAATTTTCAGGAGACTTGCGGTTCTGCGTCCCTGTTTCAGTGTGGGTCGTGTCTGCTCGAAGTGAGTGCAGCATGGCGGGCGCAGTTTCCCAGCATTATTACTGTCATTGCACTTGCGCGACATATGTGCGGCATTTGTTGCGCGTGCGACGACGTATGACGACCACCGCCTACAATGTATAGACGACAACGATTAATTTCACTTGTACCTTAATGTAGATTTATTTGCTTCATATGTCTGTTTCAAGCGATTCAAGACTATCATTGCACCGAAGTCATCCACATAAAAAAAAGAATAAGGAATAATTACGTATAGAACAGTAACACTCGCTCGCCCCACATCAATTCGTATCGGGCGCCGGACTCACGCAACACCATTTAATATAGGTCCAAAGTCCAATTTCAATTTCTCTCTCTCTTTATTTAAGAGCTGCGCTCTTGTCGGTGGAGTAATCGCCTTCATTACTCCATAGATAGGGCGGGTATCAGTACTGGTTGGAAGCCGAGGAAATGGATTCTGGTAGGGCTCTAGCTAGAACATCACCGATTGAGAAATTGGTCGGTGTACTGCGGAACGGAAGGCGATTGGGACAACCACCGTTCTACACGCCCTATCTATGGAGTAATTTCAATTTAAAGTACCAATATTATTTAGTTACTCCGTGCCAGCATGTATAACTACTGAAGGAAAGAAAGAGGTTCCTTTCCATTCTGTGTACATAACCACAGAGTAACTAATATACGTACTTCCTAATTAATCGGCATAGTGCATCCATTTTGTCTTTCGACTGCAGGTCGGAGTTAATATGATGTACCTCTTAAATATATAATTTTAGCGCAATAGCGCAATACTGCAAAATAATCTCCAAGAACAACATAAATATATTACCTCTACTGTTTAGCTCTGGCCGTGCCCTCTAATTCTGGAATTGTTTGTGAAGTGTTATAAATAAACTATTATTCCTGCTGAATTTAATACGTTATTTTATCATCGTCATCACCAATCATTCCTCTACTCTGCCGGCACGTCGGGATACCATCGTCACCACCCAGCGTGCCGCAGAGATCTAGATATCTTGTGTTGACCCGTATTCTCGTCAAAGGCATAATCAGACGAGACATCTACAGCTAGGCTAGTATTGCAATTGTCCGATGTGACAAAAACGGAGCAAAAGCGGGCACGTAACCTGCGCCATTATTAAAAAAATCCCGGGTCTTCCGAACTTATAATAGTCGAGTTAATGAAGAGTTCAACTTCTTATTCAACATAGGCGAGTTCGATTTTTATGATTATCGTTTATGAGGTGTATTTTTTATTTAAAATCATTATAACTTCGTGCCCGTTGCCGTGGAGACCTTTGGTAGCTGGGGGGCGGACACCAAAATCTTTGTATCAGAATTGGGTCTCAGGCTCAGGGAGAAAACAGGTGACTCCTGCTCCGGCTCGTTCCTGGTCCAAAGGCTGGCCATTGCCATTCAGCGCGGTAATGCGGCTAGTTTTGTGGGCACCTTTGCTCCGGGAAGAGTGAGGGGCGGGTTATTTAATGACTAGTTTTTAAATTTGTATTTGTGACGTATTGTTATTTTTCAAGAATTTTATTTTTGATTTTATGTAATAAATAATGATCGGGATCACACTCCCGAAAAATGCATTTCAGAGGCATATGACCTAATCTATATTGAGGTGGTTTTGCCTTCTTGTGTTGGAAGAACAATAGGCAGTCGCTTCTGTAAAAAAACTGGATCTGTCAAATCTTAGGTTAATTTTTTTAAACCTCATAAACATTAACCTACCTAACTCAGCTCAGTCTGATTTGATTTTGATTCGATTTTTGAAATTAAAGATAGGATTGTTTATGTACCTTTGCTGATATGTACGTACAAATATTATACATGAAAGTGTACATACTAGGGTTTGCTCCCGGGAATTCTCGGTACTGAAAATACCGAGAATTCCCGGGAAATGCAAAAATCTTTAGTACCGGGAAATCTAAACTATGTCCCGGTAATTCCCGGTACTGTACAAACACTTATACTGCCACGAAATTTTAATTTTTAAAACCACGCGTGAGGCGCGCTAACGCACGCAACCAAGATAGAAGTACGTGCACGAGTCGTACGTACTCTAGAGTAATCGGTAATATTTGGCAGTTTTCGGTTAGCTCGCTGGCATCTTCTGGCCGCTCGGCCCGTTCCGCCATGCCAGTGCCGCCCCAATCTTGGTACAGCAACGATGTAGTGAGTGTTTTGTTTAAAAGTAATAGACTGGTGAGTACTTTAATATACCCTTGTTTATTTATCGTGAACTAGGTAGTTTGTTTATATTGTAGGTTATATTTTGTGCATAATACGAGGGTTGTTCCGGAAATTGTTAGCCACACCTTAAATATAATCTCTTTTTTCCTGAAACTATTTTGAATTAACGGCTAATTTCAACACTAATCTCCTTGCTGAAAATCATTGGCCACTAAGAAGTCGTTATTTTTTTAAACATTTTTTTAAATTGGCTGTCATGCTTCTTTTGTTTACAACAATGGGCGTCTTGCGGGAAGCTTTTCGTGCTATGATTTTGTACGATTATAAACGAGGGTTAACATTTAAGGAATCACAGGAAAATTTACAGGCTGCTTTCGGGGAGTCTGCCCCTGCGTTAGCAACGATTACTTATTGGTATCGTGAATTTAAACGTGGTCAAGAGAGCTTGAACGATGACCCCAGACCCGGCCGACCATCAACTGCAGTAACTCATGAAAACGTTATTCGAGTAGAGTGGCTAATCCAGGAAAATAGAAATATTACACATAGAGAGATTCGGGCTGAACTGAAGATCGGATACCGGGCAGTTTCCACCATCTTGCATTAACACTTGAAAGTCAGGAAGGTTGCTAAGTCAGGAATACCTCATTCTCTCACCGATGAGAAAAAGTCCCGACGTGTAGATTGGTGCAAATTTATGCTGGAAAAATTCGAAGGAGGAACTTCGCAAAACGTTTCCTATATTCTTACATCTGACGAATCTTGGATCTAGTGGTACGATCCTCTCACAAAGCAGCAATCCACGCAATGGGTGTTTGAAGAGGACGAGTTGCCTACGAAAGTGGTTTGCGGTCGGAGCGTGAATAAAAAAATGATAGCGGCTTTTTTTCGAAGCAGTGGACCAGTTGCTGTTATTCCGCTAGAAGATCGTAGAACAGTTACAATTGAATGGTATTGCAACGTTTGTCTGCCACAGGCTTTCGAGGAGTTGAATAATGAACGCCCAAGTACCGGCGTCCGTGGTATTCTATTTCACCAGGACAATGTGCCCGCTCACACAGCTGCAAGAACTGTTGACTATTTGTCAACTTGGGGGGTACAAATGTTACCACATCCTCCGTACAGTCCCGACCTAGTTCCGTGCGATTTTTTTTATGTCCTACGGTGAAAAAAATGCTTCGTGGGCGAAGATTCGAAACAGCAGACGAAGCCGTGGAAGAATTTTGACAGCAATTTTTCGACCTTCCGCAAGATGCGTTTTTCAAATGTTTTGAAAGCTGGTTTAGCCGAATGCACAAGTGTATAGGGGAATATTTTGAAAAAATATAAATATTTCTTTACCATATCTTGGCTAATTTTTATTTTACTAAAAATTTTCGGAACAACCCTCGTAAATAACCTTATGCTTTGAATCATTCAATAAAATAAACACAGTGTGTTCACGGCTAGTTTCCTTTGGCTTTTGCATTGTTTCTTGTTATTTTTTAATGTAGAAGTAATGTGTGCGTGATCTCAATTACCAAATTTAAAGCTAAGTATATTTAGTATTTACTAGTAAGTATATTTAGTAGTAAGTGGATTAAATATTTTAAAAAGCGTTTTGGTGTTTAATTTCGTCATACTCATAAAATAATTACGAATTTAATTTTTTTTCAGTAGGTACCGAAGTTTCGAAACTTCCCGATAATTCCCGGTACTGGATAGGCTCCAGTACCGGGAATTCGAAAATCCAGTTCAGTTCCGGTACTGCAAACCCTAGTACATACCAATTAATATAACCTACTAATAATGTGTACCTAGTTTACTTGTCAAGAAATCGTAATACGAGCGTGTTGATTTGATAAACGTTCAACAAAAACGGTTCACACGAATGACTTTCCTCGGTCTTATGTGATTTTCACTTAAAGAGCGATACGCGCTTGTCTGGTAATACAATAGAATTCCAAGAAAAACGCATCACAATTATAAGACAATAAAAAAATGGGCTCTGTAACCAGGCCAAAAAACTAAAAAAAATATATATACTTATCGAAAAGTACTATGCCAACTTATGACCAATAAGATTCCCGCCAAAAATAAATAGGTACCTAATCAACAACCAACTCAATTGAGATACTTTTTTTTCGAAACGTTGAAACGAAAGTTTTGTGACGTCATCAATAAACATGGTCAATAGTCGTACTAATTATTACTTAATGAATTCTTGAATAAAAATAAGTCAAAAAGGATTTGACTGTTTCCTGATTATTGTAAAATGGATTCTATTTATAGACTAGCATTTAATAATGTATTGTAGGAATGGTAGGCTGAATGAAACGTAACGTAAAGGTGTGTGAAAGAGAGAGCGAGAGAGAAGAGAGGATTGCGGAATGACAGGAAGATGGCGGACGGTTGTTTTTAAAATGGAAAATGAATTAAATTAATAAAACGCTTTAAATAAACATGGATTAAAGAAATATAATCGTTTCCCCATCCTAAATGTATTTTTCCTTTTTAAACCCAGTCATCTAAAGCATAGTTGATAAAGCATTGAGACATGTTATTGTTCAGCCTCGTTTATTGAAAATCGTGTGTTCCATTTTTAGAAGTACATTCATAATGACCTGCGGTCAACACGAATGAGAGAAGGAATCATGTTAGGCTGACTCACCGACACATGACTTCAAAATTATTATACCTATGTACGTACAGTGTGTACTCATTTATGCTCCATTACAACGAAAGAAAGAAAGAGAAAAAACAGCAAAGTGCGAGAGATCAAATTAATCAAGTTATTATTTTTTATTTTTGGCATGACGCGGTTTTTCGTATTTGCCACAGAGCGGAAAACTATTTAAGAAGTAGAATGGTACTTAAATCTTCTATCGTGTGGTACTTATAAGTAATAGTATTTTCATTATCTCAAATGAGAAGGCAATGGATCACATCCATACAACCTAATTTGCAGTTCAAAGTATACCTATAAGTATTAAAGATGGTGTTTTAAGGATAACTTGTCAGGATATATTTATGATTAGTAAACATGTAATTTAGATACCCATCATTACTTCTTGATAATTTTCGGTTTCTTAAGGTTATAACATACATAAGCAGATCGAGCGATGAGTGACTCATAGAAAGTTGTAACCCTGTTTTACCGGTTGTGTCATTCATTACATTAGGCGGGAGTACATTTGTAGATGCCAATTTCTCATTTGACATCATTACCAAGACTAACCGATACTTACCACTCGTTTACACTTATAAACATCCTCATAAGTAAGTAATTAATTTAATTCAAAAATGATTAAATATTTTATAACTCTACATTTAATAAAAACAGACGCGATCTCTATCAAAATTAATCACTGCTGAAACCATATTGACGTCGAGAACAAATATTAGAACACGACCACTTATTTATTACACCATTAGCATACACTAAAGTGAAAAAAGATGGTATAAATAAATACAATAAAATATAGAATTACATAAATATTGAAGAAAACCAAGACACCAAAACCAAGAACACAGTAAATATTATTACTACTAATATTAGAAGAATACAACAAAGTTGCTCCCTAAACCAACCCAATTAAAAAAACAAGTAAGTATGACATCACACTGGCCGGCGCGCGCGGCTAGGTTCTTTATAGTGCTGACTCACCAGAATGGTAGCGACTCTCGTTGCGCGTGAGTCGCCGGTTGGTCCTCCCCGGCGGCGAGCGGAGCGCCGCGGCAGACCTCACTGCGACCCGATAAACAACCTCATAGCACATACCAATATCGACAACGAATTTGAATATGGAATCGAAAAGTGAATTTGACACATTGAATGGTTCCACAGAAGTAAACCTTTTTACTTTAAAACTTTACGACTTCAGTGTTGTCACCATATTCATATATTTTGTAAGTTATTTGAACACACTTTCGATTCCAATTACGTTTACAAGTTTGAACAACATAATTTAAAAATAAAATAATATTCATGTCTAGACTAATGACTTACGTTTACCCAAACTAACGTGAGTCATTAGAACAATGGTATAAATAAAAAGCTAATTATTTTTTACAACTTCCAAACGATGTTTAAACTTGTCTTATAATTAGTTTACAAAGACACGTACACCAATGGTGAGACCACTATAGCAGTTTGTTGGACAATTTTACATTGCATTTGTACAATAGAGACACACACCCGTAACCACATTTTACCGCCGCTTTTGTTTACAAAATCACAATATAATAATTGTCACGTAACATTAATTAATTAATATTACCGTTCGCCAAAATATTCCAACGGCGAAAAACCTTTGCCTATTCACAACCAAACAATAATTCGCACAAAAATATATTACGTTTAAAAAAGTATAAAAATGTTCCATAAATTCCATATAAGTTCGCGCCACACAAAATAAATTGACGAAAAAGATTGTCTACATTTTTTTTTAAAGCGGCACAAAAAAATAAATGTTATTTTTTTCCCGCTATTCTTTTTTTTAACTAGTTGACGTGGCGCTTGCTGATTTATAATAATAGACAGAATATACGGTTTTAAGTTGTTTATTGGATATTTAAGTAGGCTTTAGAGATGTACGGGGGTGGAATTGTGGAGGTGGAAGTGAAGGTTGAGGTGCAGAGGCAGTGTGAGTTGGACGAGCACTTGCAGAACTCTTCGGAGGCGTTGCATGACATGTTGTTGGGGGAGCCTGTGGATGTTGGGCACATGTGCGGGGATTGTGGGAAGATTTACAAAACCCTGAGTACTTTGCAGTCGCACCGGCAGTTGAAGCACCCTGACCCCGACACGGAAGCGGCCGCGACATGTACCGCGTGCGATAAGACATATCCCTCCCTCAAGAGCTTAGAAAAGCACATACAGTACAAACATCGATATAATTTTCGCTGCACCGCTTGCTATAAAAGCTTCAAGTCCAGAGAAATTTTAGGTAGGTATAGTGTCTCATGTTTTCTTGTCCGTGTTTGAAAGAGGTATGAACGAGACAGCAAGAGAGTATTGACGCAAATAGAAATCCATAGCCTGTGTTTACCCCGATGGGATATAAGCGTGAGATTATGTACCTACGTATGTTTGGATTTTGCCCTCACTCACACTTTTGTTACCAGAGTTGTAACACTAGAAAAATTAAAAGGTCTTTCAAGTATTTACTACATAATCTTAAAGTTTAGGAAAATTTGAGATTATTAGAGAAATAATTTAAAAGAAAAAGAACATAGCATAATATAGCGTCACGCTGGATCCCTGGATATTATACACCTCTCCCTATCCCTGGGATAGGGAGAGGTGTATGAGATATACACCCACTCCTAGCCAGTTTAGTTTTAAGTCCCTTCCTACAAACCACGTGATATCAATTATATATGACCCAAACATGAATTCAAACTCGAATGCAGTGGTTTAGAGCCCGATCTGGAATTCTAAAGCGAGACACTAAAACGTCTTTTTTTAAATTATTTATTTAAAACAGAATAAGTTCTGTTTACAATTTTAAACACATTCGCCAAACTGGAAGAAAGTTGACGAAGTCATGCACTCATTACTTATATCCATTATAGCAAGTTGTAAACTTAACTTTATCCTTGATATGCTACAAACCTACATGCAGGCAGTTATAGAGCTTTGAACTCAATCCGACCAACTAATGTTTGTGTAACGATATCGGGGCATTCATCAAATGAGTTAAATAAAAACATCTTTAATTTAGTTTTCGACATGTCATGGAAGCAAGCTGTAAAAGATCGCGAGGAGTGGAAATCCGTTGTTTCAGCCCTACAGCCCACAAGGGAATAAAAGGCTTAGAAGATTTAGTTTTAAAAATAGGCTCATAACAACATTCTCTTTCGAACTCAATATTATTATTATATTCTTGGAACAAGGTATTTTAATATTTTCTCATCATAATAATACTGTAAGTCACGGGTTCTGCGAAACACTATCACGGATTTTCGAAAACAAGAAGAGAATTAAATCACGGTCGTCGTTTTCTTTTTGAGGGATGATTCAGACCATGATTCTGAGTTGATATCAAGTGGAATTTTCCGTCGCAAAAGTACAGAACTGAAAATAATTTAAAATAATACTAAAATTTTCATGACTTTTCCTGCAGGAAATTCCACTTGATATCGACTCAGAATCGTGGTCACTAACTTATAATATTTCATTAATGGGTCTTTTGTTATAGTTATAATTTTTCATGTAATTTCATGTGTTTTATACGAAATCGTAATCTAGCCCCCGCGATACAAGCTGAGCTTAGTGCAGGGACTGCCGCATATCTAAAGCAATTGGTCATATTATACTTATCTGTATTTTTTGTTGTAAAATTGTAAGTCTATGGTCAATAAACGATAATATTAGCATTCAAAAAAAACATCTAAACGTGATATCAATTTATACTTTGACTCTGATTTAGTTAGTAAAGCGGTCACCTCACCTAACTTTGAATACGAAATCTTCGGATCAATACCGTAACTTTTCCTTTTCATCTGTAACGTATTCCCGGGAGGGAGAGAACGTGTAGAGTAAGTTCTTATCTTGTCTAGCAAGAAATGTTTAAAAAAAAATCAGAGTCTCACATTGAGGTTGCACGTTCGAATTCATATTTGGATCAAAAATGATAATCACCTACTCAGCTGTGAAGGAAAACATCGTGAGGAAACCCATAAATTCGAGAAATGCGTTTCGGAGAATTCGGAGGTATGCCACTTAACCTGTATTGGCCTGGCTTTCCCTTCGGGTTAGAAGGTTAGACGAGACTGCCTAGTCGCTCCTGTAAAAGACCGAACCTGTCAAATCTTCAGGTTAGGTAAGCGGGGGTCCGCCTGTGAAAATGGAATAACGCGGAGATGATGACACATTGGTAAAACATAATCTCGGTGAACTGCGGGTGCTTAGTTCATCATGCGATGCTGTACTTCTGACTACCCCAGCTGGGAATTCCTTAGTTCATCAGCATCGCATGATGAGCAAGTACCAGTCTTGACAGAGCCCTATTACTCGACCTTTTACTCGTTCCTGAACGATTCTCGTGTAGTCGGTAACGATTATAGGGGTGAGGTGAGGAAGCTGGAGTTGGTGCGGAGCGGAGAGTGTCCCTTTGACAAATAGTGTTGTACTCGTGAGCAACAACGTAACGTCACGTCTGTATTTCGGATACACGTGAGCTTGTGAATTTATTTTCTTTATTATTCCAGAGGAGCACGAGCAGTACTGCGGCATGACAGAGACGCCGTGCCCGCACTGCAGGAAGGTGTGCGCGTCACAGGTGGCGCTGCGGAACCACGTCAAGTACAAGCACCCAGGGAACAGCGAGCATTGGTGCAGCGCGTGCCGGCGCTCGTTCCGCACCGCGCGCGGCCTCGGCAACCACGCCGCCACCGTGCACAAACCAGGAGCAACCAGCTGCGACTGGTGCGCCCGACCCTTCCCCTCCGTCTCCGCCCTACGCAGCCACTTTCTCTACCGACACAGAAAAGGCGGCTACCGCTGCAAGAATTGCCACAAAATGTTCACAACAGCCATGCGATTGGCGAAACACATCGCGAAGAATCATTCCGCAAAGAAATACTTGTGTGGAGTATGCTTCGCCGGATTCGAGACGTCGTCGGCTCTCGAAGAGCATTTTGCCGCGGAGCACGAAGTTAATTCCTGTCCCTAATTTATTCTAATATAACAGGATGTTAGTGACATAGTAACGAAAACTTTGAGGGATGATTCAGACCATGATTCTGAGTTGATAAGTATAGTGTTGATAATAATTAAAAAAAAAAAAACAGAAAATACATCAATCCCTCTCAGTGTTCGTTACGATGTCACTAACACACTGTATAATTGAAATCCGGTCCGCGGAGGTCCGTATTGTTCTATGTACGAAATGTATGAATTATTTGTCTACTATTATAGGTACAAATAATGAGAGAACTAATCGAGTTTCATTTTTGTTTTACAACCAATAAAGTAACACGCTCTAGAGTTTCTAAAGAAAGAATATTGATAAGAACATCAATCGATTGAAAGTATTGAAACGAGTAACTTTGAGTATAATTTTGTAAAGTATTTCCATTTAATGCCGTCTGTTCCTGCCATTCCGTGTTCCCATCGAGTTACATTGAATATATTATATTATTATCTAGTACACAGGTAACAGTACTAATGCTGGCATTCGACTTTATGCATAAGTGGTTTCTTATAAGCAGTAAAATGGATACTGCAATCGTGGAAAGTAATAGGTAATAGTATTAAAATATTCAGTAAACGTAAGGGTGTATCACAAAACGTCTACTTCTGACAGGTGTAATGGCACCTAATATTAAATATTAAACGAGAGAAAGGCGCGCCTAGCCCAACCCTTCGTTTAACATCGAATAGCTGTTAAAATCGATTGGTCCGTAGCACTTAATATAATTACTAAGTAGATATCATTTTTTATCAGGATCGTGCCAAGTGGAGTTCGCTTGTGGGTACGCGCCACCACACTCCTCTATACACCTCTGCCTACCCCGTTAGGGATACGAGCGTGATGCTATTGGTATGTTATGTTCTATGTGTGATTGGGTGTTTGGAAGCTTTTAGTTTTATCGTAAAAACCGATAGAGGGATTCATCGGCTGATCATCTTTCGCTATACGGTTAGATTATTTATTTATTTAATTATTTATTTATTTATTTAGGTACACATACAGCATACATCTTAGGACTTCGTTTCCAAATTAGATGCAAGATGTCTTCGGCACGTGTGGCTCTGCATAACCATAATACAAAACCGAGGAATATCCGTCGGGGGCTGCCATTAACCCAGCTAAAGTTTTTCTAGAGACATGAACACAATTATTGAAGAATTGTAGATGTTTAACGACGACATAAAATAGACTTATGAGTATGATTAAATTTTCGATGAAATTTCATGTAGAAAAGGCAGCCCCCGACGGATATTCCTCGGTTATGTATTATGGTAAAATTATTATCGCTACATTTAAGTATATCTTCGAGAAACAGACACGTTAGGAAAAAATTGTAAACATCCATATTCATTGTTTAGGTACTTAAGTATATCTATTACCGATTTCTCGAGATACCTATCAACTCTTTTTTAGAAAGTATTTTTAATATTATAATATTTCGTTACATAATAATTGGGTTAAGCCGGGGGTTTTGAGTTATTTTATTCTTTTTCGATGAGATTTTTACCGTCGTGGGTTTTTTTTCAAAATTTTTAATTTTGCTTAATTATTAGTTTAGTTTATATGTTCGAATTTTGAAATTGGACACCGACGTTCTTTCATCTGACTCAAATATTTAATCTCACATTAATTACCCGAGCTGGCGCGTCTGTGTGATTTATTTTTCATGGTTGAAAATTGAACCTAGCTTTAGTGCTTAATGTAAAAATAAAGCGAATGCAATTTTATATATTGTGAACCTTCATTGCTAAATTTTTCGTTTGCGATTTGTGTGGTAAATAAATATTAACTGATGATTATAAAAGCTTTTTTCGTAAGTAGTACTACCTACCTGGAGGAGCTCGGTGGCGCAGCGGTAAACGCGCTCAGTCTGCGATTGTTGAAGTTAAGCAACTTTCGCAAAGCCCGGTCATAGGATGGGTGGCCACAAAAAAGTTTTCATCTCGAGCTCCTCCGTGCTTCGGAAGGCACGTTTAGCCGTTGGTCCTGGCTGCATTAGCAGTCGTCAATAACCATCAATCCGCACTGGGCCCGCGTGGTGGTTTAAGGCCCGATCTCCCTATCCATCCATAGGGAAGGCCCGTGCCCCAGCAGTGGGGACGTTAATGGGCTGATGATGATGATATACTTTATTGACATTGTAACTATAATAAATTTTATTGAGATTGTATATACCGCTGTGTACGAATGTATAGCTAAACAAGCGCCAAGTTTTCGCCGCATTTTTGTATCAAGCGCTGTATCTACGGTTGTGGTAAATCAAGCACATGACCAAGAATGATACTGCGTCTATTGACGCATCAGGCGAGAGTAGGCCGGTCGATTATGTTCTATATATCAGCATCAGGGGCCTTTCGCGGCTCTATAGTACCCCTGACACCAGTAGGGCTAACATACGCAACTTGATAAAATGTTGTCACGGTAATTTTATCGATTGGTGCCAATATGTGAACCCAAATAAATCATGTAGTTCTGTCAAAATACGAACAAAATCACGTGACACGCATTTTAGGGAAAAACTTTGTATTAACCACGGAATAGAAGAAAGGATTTTGTAAGAGAACCGCTGTCGCCGGTTCTACCCCGCTCTCTTTTACTACTACTCCTGCAAACAGATAACTACGATAGCTCTACTGCTTCTCAAATAGGGTAGTTTCCAACTAGACAAATCAGTTACTTTTTACTAAACGTCAAAACACGAAATGACTATGGAATTTGTTTGAAAAAGCATCCTGTGACGTCATAGATAAACGTGGCAAAAAGTTGCGACCTTTTGCCGCGTTTTCAGTTAAATATTAAAAAGAAAAGGTTTGTTGTCACTTTTAGATCTATCATTATTTAGTAATCAGAATTTCATCGTTTATCTTTGGCTTAAGTCTTTACCGGCAACGTATATTTTATGCGATATGCTACAATTATTATTTTATCATTACTTTTCGTAAGATACTTCATTATTAAAGCATTTATAAAAGTTGAGCCAACTGTGTTAGTGAAAATCATCATCATCCTCCTCCTACCCTTATCCCCCACTCATCTTTGTCTGTGTTAGTCAAAATTGAACGTAACGTAAACTAGTAACTCTTTGGTGCAAGGACTTTTGTTGGCAATTTCAAAAAAGGAACGTCACGTCACTTTTTAAGAGAAAAACGTTTTGGCGGGTGTTCCGTCTGGGACTACGAAGAAAAAACAAATGAAGACGATTATTGTGGAGAGAAGCGAAAACGGAAAGACTAGTTGCTGTATTCTTTTGTATAACATTATTATAATTTGTAATAATAATATTTGGTTTCCGTAATAAGAGTGATATTTGTAGTACTCAACATTTACTGATTAAAACTGGGTATGTTACTAATATTTACGTTTTATTGTAGAGTTTGCTAACACTTTGTAGTACCCAATACCTAAGTTAAAAATAGAACTGTTAATGTTTTTCTTTTTAGCCTTTTGAATGGTCTGTAGTAGACGCGGTCACCACCGTTGGCGCGGTCGGTCATCGACCTTACAGCGGAAACGACAAAAGACCCGTGTTCATCATGTGACGCAATTGTTTTTTTCCTATTATTCAGTGCTCCCATTTCGTATCTAACTAGCGACTACCTATCTATAGGTACTTGTACCTGCAGCTGTTCACGATAGACTGACTCGCTATGAATCAGAGCCGAGCTTACTCATTTGGAATAAATCATTTACGCGACGAATGAGCAGATGTGTCAATAAACAGCCAATCGCATTATTATTCCTTTTCAAGTGTGTTTTAGTTCCTGTTGCTTGAGATTAGTTGTTACCCGACTGCGGCGAATGAAAAACGAGGGTTATGTGTTTGGGATACAGATAGGATTGACATAAAGTAACATCTCGGTCCAATATATTTCTATCACTGTCTCTGTCGATTTTGGCAGTCGTTTCCAACTTGGCTAAGGCACCTGATTACACGAATTGAGCTAGGATTTCCTGGAGATTAACACGCGAAAACCATACTCCGTGGTCTAGTGGTAAGAGCATTGCGCTCACGATCTGGAGGTCTGGGTTCGATTCCCAATGGGGACACTAGGGCATTGAACCTATTCCTTTTCTTATGTATGTATGTATGTTGACCCCACTCTGGAACCTAAACTGAAGTAGGATTTGTAGGTTTAATATGCACCCTTTGGGATTGCGTAAGTCTGTTGTATATGTGTAAATTATAATTATTTTTTTTTTTTAAATACAAAACAACACGTGCCAGACGTTTCTGCTAAAAACGCATTTTAAACGAAAACTTCTCAAAGGAAACTTGTAAGTTATACAAACGAACGCGTAATATAAAATTGTTATCGGTTCCGTCTAGTCTCAAAGTTGCAAGTTAGCTAAGTATCCGCCGGACATACTCGCATTCACAGTCCAGCGCGTTCGTCGCTTCATCGAAGACAGGAAACCTGAGTATCGAAGCCCTCGGCTCGCTGGCCTCCGCCCCCACCCCGCCGGCTTAGCGCGATTCGTCACGGTGCGATGCATTCGTGCGATATCGAAACAAGTGACGATTTGAATTTAGACATAACATGAAGAAAGGTGAATGAAAGGTAACTTCTTCTATCGTGTGGGTTGTGAGGATTACCACCCCCATCAACATGTCAGGGGCCTTTGGCGGGTCAATAGTAACACTGACACCAGGGTTGATGAGGTTGGTACTCCGCCTCACAACCCACTCGATATAATAAGCAGAAGGTCATTAAAAAATGGTCAAACATCGAGCTGTTTCTTACATTTTTATTTTATTTATTTATTTTCTTATAAAAACAATGTTACAAACACTGGAATACAGACATCGGTAAACCCGCAAAAGTTTGTCTCGATGCCTGTTGCACACGTCACAATGATTGTCTTATATTTAATAGAAATTACAAGCTATACCTATAGGTAGGTACTCTATCTACCACAACATGTGCTCTAATACTGACAACTTTACCCTACATCGGATCGCGCGATGAGGAAGATGGAGTACTTCTATCTAGTTAATAGACACTTCTTTATATTTGCACTTTTCCCGACGTACGAATAAAAAATAAACAAGGGCTGAACGTGTGAACAAGTGGCGAGCAAAATTGAATCCAATTATCAAAATAATTCGATTGAACTTTGCTTGGCTGTTAAATATTTAGGTGAGGCAGCATGTATACACGTTTATATACTTACTTGGTTGTTAGATAAAATGTTTTGTGTAAAGAAAAATTAAAAACTATTAATCATTAATTTAAGAGCCACGCTCTTGTCGGTGTAGCATTCTCCATTCTTGTCTATCAGTGGTAATTCTTTCACTTCCTTACAAGATACGACGTTCGCCAAGATCATAGAAGGGAAGCTACAAGGAAAGAGAGAAAGGGGAAGACCAAGAAGAGCTTATATGGAACAGATTACAGAGAAGGCGAACGTCGTGTCTTATAAGGAAGTGAAGGAATTGGTCTTTGATAGACAAGAATGGAGAATACTACACTTCTTAAATTAGTGATGTGATGAATGTATTTACATCGTAATATATTTATCACCACTAATTTAAGAGCCACGCTCTTGACGCTGTAGCATTCTCCATTCTTGTCTATCAAAGGCCAATTTCTTTTACTTCCTTACACGACGCGACGTCCGCCAACATCATAGAAGGGAAGCTACAAGGAAAGAGAGGAAGGGGAAGACCAAGAAAGATTACAGAGAAGGCAAATGTATCTATAAGAGAATAATTACATTATAATCTACAGTAAACCGTGATACAGTAAACAGCTTCCATGGTCTAGTGGTTAGAGCCTTAGGCTAACGATCTGGAGGTCCGGGTTCGCGAAATCACTTTGTGAGACTGTCCTTTGTTTGTTAAGGACTTTTCAGGCTTGAATCACCTGATTGTCCGAAAAAGTAAGATGATTCCGTGCTTCGGAAGGCACGTTAAGCCGTTGGTCCCGGCTATCAGCCGTAAAAGCACCTCCACCAACCCGCATTGGAGCAGCGTGGTAGAGTGTGCTCCATACCCCTTCCGGTTGATTGAGGGGAGGCCTGTGCCCAGCAGTGGGACGTATATAGGCTGTTTATGTATGTTATGTAAACCGTGATAAGTCAGAGAACGCGTGACTTACATCGTACCACTGCCTCGAAACCACTGAATCTCATTATAATAAGTTAATGGCAATAGTGTTGCACTAGTGGAATAAAACTATGATATTACTTGAGATTACTTTATCATCATTACTTTATATATTGAATAAAATACGGTAAGTACAACAGTTATTGTGAGAGCCACAGACAAAAAAAGTAAAAAGGCGAAAATTTACCATAGAGTAATAATATAACAATTTTAATAAATAGGCTTGTCTATTACATGAGATTTAAAGATAGCGAGGAGTGGGTGAAAATACTATAGGCCTCTGCCTACCCCTCGGGGGATACAGGCGTGATGCTAAAGTTATAAACAGTACATGACCGGCGCATATACGACTAAATACTAATTTTAGATGCATTAGGAATATACATTTGGCCGTGCTCTACGCAAAGATAAGTCCTTGAGTTGAATTAGGAAGGCCATCTGTCGACGGTCGACTGTGGACACAATTCCCGCGATACGAGTATTGTAGGAGATAGCAGCCCCCGCCGTGCGCTAAAATTATGCGAATTACACCGAGGAACGTGTTAGTGTTGTTGTGCAAACCAACTACTAGGTGTATATTTTGCGTTACAGCAATACAGGGTGTTAGTGACATCGTAACGAAAACTTTGAGGGATGATTCAGGCCATAATTCTGAGTTGATATCAAGTGGAATTTTCCGTCGCAAAAGTATGGAACAGAAAATAATAAAAAGAAAAACAAAAATTTTCATGAATTTTCCGACTGAAAATTCCACTTGATATTAACTCAGAATCATGGTCTGAATCATCCCCCTCAGTATTCGTTACGGTGTCACTAACACCCATATCTACTTGTATGGGTACAGTATGTACTTGGGGTGTAAGTGACATCGTAACGAATACTGAGAGGGATGATTCAGCTGATTATTCTGAGTTAATATCAAGTGGAATTTTTCATCGCAAAAGTATAGAATTGAAAATAATTTTAAAAAACTAAAAAAAATCATGAATTTTGCGACGGGAAATTCCACTTGATATCAACTCAGAATCATGGTCTGAATCATCCCCCTCAGTATTCGTTACGATGTCACTAACACCCTGTATTATTTACTACTACTGTAGATTGAACATCAGCGCTCAAAAAAGTGGGACGCAAAGTTACTGTTAATATAGCGACGTTGACAGTACTCTACCTCAGTGTGCGATTAGGCACCGAACTGGCAACACGGGGAAGTGCGTGCTAAACTTGCAAAAATAGAAGCTCAAAGCAAAAAAGAAATATGGCACATCATATTTCTAATAAGTAATGACATTGTGCATGTTATCATAGTATAAACATTTTAATTTTCGCAGTAATCCCACCTAAATTATTATTTTAGTTTAAAATACACTAAAACAAGTACTCCCGGTCAATCCGAGTCGCAGTATAAACCAACCGCGTTACGAAGCACCAAGCGCTAATATACGTAATAAGACGATGCGTACTTTCTTAATTTGACACGACGTATTTTAATGTAGATTTTTAATTTGACTATGTTATATACTTTATTCTGGAGCTCGGTGGCGCAGCGGGTAATGCGCTCGGTCTGCGATTGTTGAAGTTAAGCAACTTTCGCAAAGGCCGGTCATAGGATGCGTGACCACAAAAAAAGTTTTCATCTCGAGCTCCTCCGTGCTTCGGAAGGCACGTTAAGCCGTTGGTCCCGGCTGCATTAGCAGTCGTTAATAACCATCAATCCGCACTGGGCCCGCGTGATGGTTTAAGGCCCGATCTCCCTATCCATCCATAGGGAAGGCCCGTGCCCCAGCAGTGGGGACGTTAATGGGCTGATGATGATGATATACTTTATTGACATTGTAACTATAATAAATTTTATTGAGATTGTATATACCGCTGTGTACGAATGTATAGCTAAACAAGCGCCAAGTTTTCGCCGCATTTTTGTATCAAGCGCTGTATCTACGGTTGTGGTAAATCAAGCACATGACCAAGAATGATACTGCGTCTATTGACGCATCAGGCGAGAGTAGGCCGGTCGATTATGTTCTATATATCAGCATCAGGGGCCTTTCGCGGCTCTATAGTACCCCTGACACCAGTAGGGCTAACATACGCAACTTGATAAAATGTTGTCACGGTAATTTTATCGATTGGTGCCAATATGTGAACCCAAATAAATCATGTAGTTCTGTCAAAATACGAACAAAATCACGTGACACGCATTTTAGGGAAAAACTTATCAATTTCGACAAAATCTATTGAATCGATCGATAATTTTATCACGATTTCAGCCTTGCTGGGTTGATGAGGTCGGTAAACCACCTCACGACCCACACGATAGAAGATCTACCAGTATGTAGGTATGAACAATAACAAGTTCATAACATTTCTCCTTTGATAAACTTTGCCAGTATAAAGTATAAGGATAAATGTCCAAGAAATGTAAAAATCTTCAACGTGAAGAAATCTAAAGCGCTACCTCAAACGCTCGCTATTTTAAACTTACTACGCGGAAAGCTTTCGTGTTTTAACTCCTTATTTACTGCTTCGGCAGTTTTCACAAAAACGCAATGTAATTGGCGTAATTTCAGCATTTATCTCACTTTTGAAATGAATATAACATAGCATCACGCCTGTATCCCCATAGGGGTAGGCAGAGGTGTACCTATAGTACATGAACTCCTCGCCAGCTATGTTTAAGTCCCATGTAGGTAATGGAGTGATCCGGGAACAAATCCTGGCAACTACGTGATATCAGTTATCTACGAATATGAATTCAAACTTATTAAGTCGAATTCAGTTTACAGTTAAGGCCATGAAGATAATGCCATTTGCGGCAAATCTACAATAAGTCACTTCAAAAAAACGAATCCCGAGCTTAAATTTCTACAATTTTTGCAGACCAGAGACTGTGTGAATACACTGCGGCAATTCCTGTCCGCGCATCCTTGCCGTGGGGTTCGGCGCCTCTTAACTTCAGTAGGAGTTAGATGGTGGCTGAGTTCGGAGTGTAACGTAGAACCCTTGCTTAAGGATACGAGTGAAAACCTCAACGATGTAATGATGACTTTAAAATATACTTCTCTGGGCGCCATCCCACTCGCATCAGAGTACTGCGGGGCGGAAGGCAAGAGGGAAATCACTGCCCTATTTTTCCCTAAAAAAATTGCATGGAGAATGCTACACCGACAAGAGCGTGACTTTTAACTTAGTGATGATACCTACATACCTACATTTTGCTTTTGTTATTTTGTTATATTATTATGAAAGCCTAGTTTGCGGGACTATAAAAACTGTTAGTAACCAACGTTTGGAACACGACCTATCACGTTGGTCTAGCCGAAAGCTCAGTGAGGTGTGGGTACTTACTTCAAATTCAAATTTTTCAAATTCAAAAATATTTTTACGGTAAGGTAACATAGTTACACTTTGAGTCGTCAATTTTTACATAACGAACGTCTCATCCGCCTAAAACTACTGCAGCTTCTCACAACCTGTATAGCCGGGAAAAAGAAAAACCTCGGCACAGGGCCCTAGACGATCTTTAAAAAAAAATCATCTATAATGGATGTACCTCTGACTACCCCAAATGAGATATAGTCGTGAGCATATATTATGTGTTTAGGACCTCCGCGATACAGGGTTTCCGCGAGTAATAAACATATTCTAATCTATTCTAAACATACACTTACATCTAACACTTAGACGGGTTATATTTACGCTACTGTGTTGCACGTTTCTTCTCTCACAAGGACGGAAGCACGCCTTGTTCAAAACTATAGCCTTTGAGTTGCGTTTTGCAACAGTATTACTGACATAAACTAGAAACCTCCTCTTGAATCTGCTTTGAATGCATCAAGTTGTCTAGATTAATTAATTTAGAACCGTGTCTGAACTCTGAGGCAAGCTCACAGCAGGCAAGCAATTATTGTGTATGTGATTATATTCTAGTTCCAGAGAAGAGGCTTAAATGTCAAAACCCAATCGCCCGCGACAGGACAAATATCTAAATAGCAAACAGCAATAGTGTTGATTAGATTTAAGCCTGGGATGCTATCCGCGTTCCGCGCGATAGAATTCATATGCAGCCTGAGCAAAGTAAATTAAATGTACACAGGGTGTTACTGACATGGTAACGAATACTGAAGGGAAGATACAGACTATGATTCTAAGTTAATATCAAGTGGAATTTTTCGTCCCCCTTATGTATGGAATTATCATATTTCCGAGTTAATTTCCATGTTCGCCATAGAGTAGTTTCCAACTAGTCAAATCAGTTACTTTTTACTAAATATCAAAACAACAAATTACAATGGAATTTGTATGAAAAAACAACCTGTGACGTCATAAAAAAACGTGTCAAAGTGTCGCTCTTATTATTACATCCTTATTAAAATTCATAAATATGGTGAATAGAAAAAAAGAAAAGGGTTTTTTGTCACCATAGTGTATGAGAATTTAAATTCAGAACTAATTACTTTACTGTTTTGTTTTGATTCCCGCGTAAAAATAAATTACATATATTCGAATAGAGGAACTGTAGTTACATCAAAGAGTACCTATTACTTTAGAAAGTAAGTGATTCTAGTATCTACCAGGTAATAAGGCGAATGGTCGTTTTAAAAAGGCACGAGAATTTTTTTATAGATATACCATAGTTATTTCCTTCACAGACTAACAGTGGGTACAAATGGTACATAACCGCAAACAACATGGCATCTAGACTATGTCATTGTGATGCCAGAAGGTTAATTGTTGACATCATGTTCCCGGCTTGGCAGGGGTCATGAATGGTCCGTGTCATGCGCAGACGCACAGCTATGACAGAAGATATGCTAGAAGACGTCACACCTACAAGAAACGTATATTTTTAAGAAATAAAAATCGAAGAATCTGTCTTTTTAAAAAAGCATCATATGTCGTAGTGTGCCTCTATGGCATTAACTACTTGGCCGGACTAATCGTGAACAAGTATTAAACTTGGTGCGTAAGTAATTTATTATTATTTAAAGCGAGAAACGTTTTCCATCTGTTGCAGTTGTGATGTTTTTCTAGCACTTGCGCTTTCTTATTATTAAAATGAAGTTTAACAAATTACAACCATTATGCAGAAATTTGAGAAGAAAAACATACGGGCAACATACAAAAACTTAGATTATGGTGTTACCATTTAGAAAAAAAGGTTTTGTTATTTTTTGAATGAAAAATTAAATGAATGAAAGTAAATCTTAACATAACATAAACTGCCTATACACGTCCCACTGCTGGGCACAGGCCTCCCCTCAATCAACCGGAGGGGGTATGGAGCATACTCCACCACGCTGCTCCACTGCGGGTTGGGAAAGTAAATCTTATTATTTATAAAATGAATTATATACATTATTATTATTTATAATATATTTGGTGTTAATTAATTTAACAATTGGTACTTACAATATAACGATACATTGCAAAATCCCCTTGTAATAGCATAATGGCGGATAAGCCTGGCGAATATAAAACGCCCTTTACTTAAGGAATCCTAAGTGGCTAGAACCGCGGGCCGGCTCCTATCGCCGGGCTGAACAAACCTGAATAAACTTTGACTCTTCAAGTTGTCTCAGATCTCAAACCCCCCCCCCCCCCCCCCATTGCTGAGTGAAGTGTAAAGACGACATTCGTGCGAGCGGATACTACACCGCTTCAGGATAAACACAGGGTTGCCATCTTTAATAACTGCGCTTTTTCAAATAAATTCAAAAATTCAAAAATATTTATTTTTCAAAATTGGCTTACAAAGTTAGCGCTTTTTGAACGTCAAACAAAATTAAATTACTTACATATTATGTAACTAGCTGTAAAAGTACTACCACATCGGAATCTGTAACGCTGTAATTTTCTATCGAGTGAGTTACGAGGTGGATTGCGCGCGTTGTGATACGACGTCACAAGCGGTCACGTGACTGTTAGCGGCACTCGATATTTTTCGAAACTTTGAGTGCCTATAAAATCAAAACTACTAAGTATTTTTGACTACAACAAAAACTAGTGTCTTTGTATACATACAGGCTTTACTGAGACAACATTTCAAGCGATTTGGCATACCTAGTAATATTCTTCATTATTGAGCCGCAAAAGGCCCCCGACATGGCTCATGTAACGACTACGTACTCGCATCACTAAGTAGTAACCGGGGCCAACGGCTTCACGTACTTTTGGGTGATTACCCTGAAATGTCCTAACCAAACCAGGGCTTACAAACCGATTATAGTGATACTTCCCCACCGGGTTTTGAACCAAGAACCGGGGAACTCCTGGACATGTCGTATGAACCTTGAGCGTTGTGGCGTTAGCTAAATCCGTCAGGCCTATTTTATTTTATTACAGTTTCGCTGTCGTTTTTCGTCAACGAAGTTGAGGCTCTGGGGCTTAGAAAGAATTAATGTTTTCCAAGCTAGCAACCCTGCAGGCCCCTTGCAGAGCGGATATTGACGCGGTGATTGAGGATGCTACTGCAGAGTTTGCTCACTCCCACCTCGCGAGTTACTTTTACAGTACTACTATTACATTACAGCTGTTAAGTGCATATGTATAATGGAAACATTCTTTAACAGTATGCGTCCGCTGGTGGTTCATTTCCCGGCGGAGACATATCAAACATAATAACAATATTAACTTATGCAAGATTTGTAAATACAGCCTATCCGGAACGTGTCTGAGCACGCATAATGTATATTATCAATTAAATATAGTTATCGAGGAAATACAAGCAAACTCGCGGGCAAAATCTAGAAATATGACACATTTGAAATGTGGTAACCCTTACATTTGAAACCCAACATAGTAAAAGCTCTGTGGTCTAGTGGTTAGAGCGTTAGGCTCACGATCTGGAGGGCCGGGTTCGATTCCCGATGGGGACATTGTCGAAATCACTTTGTAAGACTGTCCTTTGTTTGGTAAGGCCGTAAGTAAGATGATTCCGTGCTTCGGGGGGCACGTTAAGCCGTTGGTCCCGGCTATTAGCCGTAAAAACACCTCCACCAACCCGCAGTGGAGCAGCGTGGTGGAGTATGCTCCTTACCCCCTCCGGTTGATTGAGGGGAGGCCTGTGCCCAGCGGTGGGACGTATATATAGGCTGTTTATGTATGTTGTGTATAGTAAAAGCGCCCGATACGAAATGGTTCGGGGGGGAGGGGGGGGGGGAGGAGGAGTTACCGTTCTATACGTAGAATAACTCTTTAATCTATGGCACTGATTCAGTTAAAAATCCAGGAAACGAACTAGGGGGACAATTTACCATCATACAGGTGGCTGGGGGTTCGGGTGGTAACAGCTGGCTGCCACCTACCACCATCTACCACCCCCCTTCTGTGGTGACCCGCACATGCGAATGCGCCGAGTGTAAGGCGCAGACAATAACTTTTTCAATCCAACTTTATGTCAACCCGTTGCACGTTTAAACTGTGTGTGCAGCTAAGTTTCATAAATGTACACTGGCGGACCAAAACCGTAAGTTAGTACTCGTTACATGAGTCATGCCAGGGGGTTGGTAATTCACCACACAACCCACACGATAGAAGAAGAAGACCATAAAAGTAATTGGACACTAGGTATAATATGTTTTTGAATTAAGACTACTCATAAAAATAAGTACCTACAAAGCAACACTAGTGCCATAAAAAAAAAAAAAAAAAAAAAATAAGTACCTATCACGTTACAACAAGATCTTTTTTCTACACATTTTCCATTGATGTATAATAATACAGGGTGTTAGTGACATCGTAACGAACACCGAGGGGGATGATTCAGACCATGATTCTGAGTTGAGTATAAAACAGAAAATAATTAAAAAACACAAAAAAATCACGAATTTTCCGACAGGAAATTCCACTTGATATCAACTTAGAATCATGGTCTGAATCATCCCTCAAAGTTTTCGTTACGATGTCACTAACATCCTGTATATGTTGCTATAGTAAATACAACATCCGGTGTTACCAGAGGCAATTATAACGAGAAGATGTAAAAAGATGATAAAACACACGCCAGTTACGAAATAGCCTTTTATGTTCACGGTTAAGGACTTTGGGTATTGTTCGCCCAAATTCATAATTGGTTTCAAGTCAATGGCACTGGGGCTACTTTTCTTTTACACTGAAAAAGAAAAAAGCATGGTATGCTAAATACAGCTTCTGTGGTTTAGTGGTTAGAGCGTTAAGCTCACGATCTGGAGGTCCGGGTTCGATTCCCGGTGGGGACATTGTCGAAATCACTTTGTGATTTCCCTTATCCTCTAACCCGCCCGACTTCGCACCATCGACACCCCTTTTCTTACTTTTTAAAACTGCCTTACGTCTCATTCATTAACCATCCTCCGTTCATACCATAAACAATCAAATTCCTATTAATTATCCTTTCGTAGTATTCTCACTTTCCTACATATATTCGTGTAAACCTTTTATAAAGTCTACTTTTAACGGTTGCACCCTTCCAAAATATGAGATTGAATTTTGGTTTGTGTTTTTCGTGCAGTTGTGTGCGTGGTGGCGCATTGCGGTGCTCAAACTGCCGTGGACTAGTGGACTGCTCCATACATTGTTTATTTTGGACACGTGTTCAGTACCTCTTTGTAGGAATGGGAGTTAAGAAAAAAAAACGGCAATTGCGAGTGCTTCTCGCGCACTGAGGGTTCCGAAGCTTTGACTCTGACGTTGAAAAACTATTGTCTCGTACGTCGAAATACGTTGCAATTATCTCTTTCCACTTTCAACTTCAACTTTATGGTTAAGAAAACAACTGTCCCGTTCCCGTTCCCGCCAAATAGCCCAAATCAATTGCTTTTTACTAAACGTCAAAACACGAAATTACTATGGAATTTGTATGAAAAAGCAACCTGTGACGTCATAGTAAACGTACAAAATGTCACACTTATAAGTTAAATAGAAAATGAAGTTTGTCAATTTTAGATCTGTCTTTATTTAGTAAATCAGTGGTGCTAATTCTTGTAAATACCATCTAATTTTATTTTAAGTTATATCTGTCATTTTCTTATCCGCCGACAAGGAAAGGGACGGGTAATCGACAAGCATAAAATTTATGAAACACACATCAATTTTAAGCACAAATCTAAACCAACCGTCTAAAAATTTTACACCCGTCAATAACCCGACATAGTTAAGTAGACAGCACGTCAAACGGATTTCATACCAGCGAAGTACCTTTTGATTCGCCCGGGTTATTCATTCATTTACTCATTCTTCCTAAAATTAAGAGCTGTGAATCATCCGTCCCTTTCCTTTTCGACGGATATGAAAATGACGGATATAACTTAAAATAAAATTAGGCGGTGTCTGCGGGAATCGGGGCCACTATTTCATAATTATTCTTTGACCTAGGTAACTACCTAATTAAACGTTATTATATATGTTTTCTCGCGTACGAAGCGTAGCGAATAATCATAATAGTAAATAACATTTGTAAACTTTAAACAGACGAGTTCGGGCACACACAACTGTTGTGTAGTAGTTATTGACAACAAAACAAAATGTTTTAATGAACAAAATATTTGTTTATCGGCTCCGTTTTAGGGTTAAAGTTATTTTACGAGTAAAATCGACTAAAGTAGTTGCTACGATAATAGTAACATAACAGAAGATGACTATATATGACTATATACATCTACATATAGAGGTACATCTATCGCAAGATGAACTAAGCACTCACGCCCTACCCGAGCTTTCTGTTAGACCGTGATAAGTGTTATGGCTGAAGAGGAGAAGAAATGACAAGAAACTGCAACAGCAACACATCTTTTAAAAACCAATGAGGGTATACATTACAAGTTATGTAATAACTAGAGGTACATATTTAATACCAGACATTTTTATCATTTAGGTAATCATTAATCTTTTAATAAGCTTTTTTACACAAAGGAAGCTTCACATGAGCATTAAATATTTTCTGACAAATTCAAAAGAAAAAACGTATACATAACCCCAAAATATATGTGTGTTTGTGTATTTATACAGTGTATGGGTCGTTCTTCTTTTTTATCGACAATGATCTGTCCTTCGTTCTGCTTCTGATAAGTTATGTTTTTAGAATTTTGTTTCATGTTTCCATTGTCCAAAAATATAGTTATCTTATTATACTCAAAATACAAGCAAAATACTAATCGGTTCCTCAATTAGTCCTTAAAGAAGCTTGATTGTTTTTCACAAAATTCTGTGACAGAGTGGTAAATTAAAATGCTGTCTCCGATGAAAAGGACCACTCTGTCACAATATTTTTTGGAATGTGTCTACAAAGAAAAGTATGTTACCAAGATAAAGAGAACCTCTAAATGGTCCTCTACAGACACATCTTTATATGATGTTTTAAAATATTTAATGCCGTTATAATTTTAAAGATGTTAAATCCGATAAATTGAGAAAATGTCTTTTTATTGTCGATAAAAAAGAAGAACGACCCGTATACGCTTCTATTGGGTACGTATCGTGCTACCAGTAAATGCATTCTGGTTGCGGTTTGTCACCCGAATGCAATGGATTGGTTGAGTTGAGCTAATCTGTGGTAGACCACTGCTTAGAGACAGCTAGGTCTGTTTCCGTGCCAATTAACGGACCTTCCCCACGACGCTTCGATATCGCAGAGATGTGCGATTTTAGGGCAGGGTTGCCAGTATTAGACCACATGTAATCCGGTCAAATGTGAATGCCATTCGGAGCAAATCTACTATATAAGTCACATACAGCCTCCGTGGTCTAGTGGTAAGAGCGTTAGGCTCACGATCTGGAGGTCCGGGTTCGATTCCCGATGGGGACATCGGTTTGTGAGACTGTCTTTTGTTTGGTAAAGACTTTTTCAGGCTTGAATCACCTGATTGTCCGAAAAAGTAAGTTGATTCCGTGCTTCGGAGGGCACGTTAAGCCGGTGGTCCCGGTCCCGGCTATTAGCCGTAAAAACACCTCCACCAACCCGCAGTGGAGCAGCGTGGTGGAGTATGTTCCATACCCTCTCCGGTTGATTGAGAGGAGGCCTGTGCCCAGCAGTGGGACGTATATATTTATGTGAGTCACATACAAAAAGTACTGTACCAAAAAGTTACGTTTGACCGTATTTTGACGATATTATAACTCGTAATGCGAACGCGTGACTTGCATCGTTGTGTGTCAGGTTCGAATCTCGACTCGGGGTCTAACTGAACCACTAAATTCGACTTTGAATTAGATAACTGACATCACGTGGTTTCCAGAATTTGTGCCCGGTTACGACTTAAATATAGCTGTCGAGTTGAACGTGTGTACATTATACTCGTACTGTAAACATATATGTTATCAAAACTTCATAAGTATTTCATACTTTCATTATACACGTATTGACATAATTAAAGCACATAATAACGGGTTCTAACCGCGTTTAAATGGGGATATGAGACTCCCGATATTTCGACACTGTTGCAAGTGCCATGATCACGGGATGACTGATGACATTGGAGTGGAGTAGGTAGATCCATAATTTTGCAGACATATCTGTCTACTCTCTTTCTTTGCCACTTGTTTATGTTTTTGATATCGGAATGTTCGGAACCGTCTGAACTCGCACCAAAGTCAGGTGCACTTGCAACAGTGTCAAAATATTGGGAGTCTCATATCCCCATTTAAACGCGGTAAGAACCCGTTATTATGTGCTTTAATTATGATAATAACCGCGTAAACTTAAAACAATGTATACACGTATTGACGTTTCGAACAACTACATATAGATTACCCGATTTTTAAATCGTCACTTGTTTCAATATCGCAGTCATTGCGTTCGCCGCGGGCTTCGCAGCCGTTAACCCAAGCAACCCAATTCAAGGCGTATCAACCCATCAACCGGGAACCGAGTGCTTTGGGGATATTAGTGTGAAACTTGATAACGAGTAATTAGAGACAGTAATCGATAGACGCTCGAGCCGAGATAGATTAGAACCGATTATTATATATTAGAGCTCGGCGTACGCACTGAGTACCTATCTACGCGAAGCAATCGCCAGCCGCTATAAGATGAACCCGATGCGCACTCCACCAAAGGCAGACGGCGGGTCTAGCTTAACTGGTTCTCAACCCGATCTGTCAAAATATGTTCCAGACCCTCAAATAACATTTAGAAAACGCAAGTTTCCTGACGGCGATGGGGAAGTAAAGGAAGTTATATCCGATCTCCGACAGGAACTACTGGCATTTTTAAATGACTTCAAAAAATGTCAGTGCGAAGAATTCAAAAATGTAAGGTCGGATGTGTCAGATATAAAGAATCAGCTCACATCTCTGGAAAAAACGACTGAAAACTTAGTTCGTGAACAAAGCCAAATAAAACAAGATGTATCCAGCTTAACTCATTCTCTCGAATATCAGTCTAAAGAGCATGATGACTTAAAGCTACGCGTGGATTCAATGACTGCAGATTTTAAAAAAATAAGTTGCATAGAACAGGACCTTACTGAGGCTAGACAACTTCTTGGTAAAATCCAAAATGAACAGAATTTTACACAGCAACGTGAACGTATTTCGAACCTGGAGATAGTAGGCATCCCGATGAAAAACAATGAGAACGTAGCCGGGTACCTGTTCTCAATAGCCGAAGTCGTTGATGTGCGGATCCCCGATGACGAAATCATACATGCTCATCGCGTACCTACTCGAGTTCCAGGTCGGCCGAAGAATATTGTTGTGAAGTTAAAGTCACTTATTATGAAGGATACCCTCATTTCAGCTATAAGAAAAAAAAAATATATTACCACGACTGAAATCGGCCTTCCCGGTGAACCATCAAACATCTACGTTAATGAACATTTATCGCCTTTCTATAAGGCATTATTCAAGATGACTAAGGAAGCCGCGCAATCAGCTGGTTACAAATATGTATGGATCCGCAATTGCAAAATCTATGTACGAAAAAACGACACATCGAACTCCTTTGTGATTAGAGATGATAGTGACCTGCGGAAGATAAAATGACTTCTTATGTCAGTACTACTTGTTTCCCACTTTCACTTATCGCAATCATTTACTTTAAGTAACTCAAACAGACTATGTAAACTCTTTAATTATTGTCACTGTTTTTCCTACCTACATTCGAACCACATACTCAGTACCCACACGGACATCACTAACACATACATAACACGTACACTCTCAACTCACAGTTACAAATCATATTTTTTATTTATTTATCTACTTGTAATAGCTATATACTCACCTCACAATCGTATCAATGAAAGATTTCACATTATAATATTAATATACTATATTGATATTCCTCACTCTTCACCATATCATATAAAAGGGATTTGTATACGGATATCATCACGTTGGACTAAAATCGTATTAAACATTATAACTAATCAAACTCATAACGGTAACATTCTGTCGGCAGCGGCGACGGAGGTACAATTACGCATAGGTATATTTATCCTTATCTCTTTGCAATGCCTGTTACCTATTCTCTATTCCATGCCTACGTCTCCGCGGTTTATACATAATATCACAACCAGGCCCTTTTCTTTGTTTAATATGCAATTGCATAATTTATTTTTTTACAAAAATGTCAATACAGTTATAGTCGAATCCATCAGTTAATTATGGCTAGCAATGGACTTTTAAACGTTAGAAACTTGAATATTTTTTACCAAAACGTAAGAGGTTTACGGACAAAATGTTCACAACTTTTTAATAATATCTTAAATAACGAATATGATCTAATCTTATTAACGGAAACCTGGATACAAGATGACATTTTAAACTCTGAGCTTTGTGACGGTAGGTATGATTTGTTTCGTGGCGATCGTAATCTTTTAGAAACTAATAAACAAACCGGCGGAGGAATAATGTTTTGCGTTCGGCGTGAGATAGGTGCATATCTAAACAAAACATGGTCGAAATCGCTCGCCGAGACATTATGTATTACTTTACCTGCGCAGGTGCTGGGGTCATCTGTGGATTTGCACGTTATTGTGACATACATTCCACCGGACAGTGACCGACCTCCTCGCGTGGAATGCTTTCGGCAGCGTGTTACGCAGTTTATAGCTAAGTTCCCTTGTGATAACTTTTTAATCACGGGCGACTTCAATTTGCCCTGTATAGAGTGGAATGGTAGTGACGACTTTAGTTTTGTAAACATCGGATGTACGCAAACTCACAACGCTGCGATCGCACTAATGGATGGATTTACATATTGTGGACTTACTCAATATAACTTTTTTAAAAACGTAAAAGGTAATACGTTAGACTTATGTTTTAGTAATCTTCCCTTATTAATATCTAGATGCTCAAGGCCTCTCATAAAAGAAGACCCAGCACACCCGTCGTTCTGTATTTCTCTGATGGATTTACAAATAACACCTTTAAATGAGCGATCTGAATCCCGTTATAACTTCCATAGATGCGATTACACTAAGGTAAATGATTTCTTAAATAAGGTTGACTGGAACGTTCTTTTAAATACATTATCTATTGAAGCAGCTGTTGAACTTTTTTATAATAAAATAAATGAATGTTTAACGTTATTAGTCCCAATTCATAATCCAAAATTAAATAATCTTTATCCTATTTGGTATAGTTCTGCCCTAATAAAAATAATAAAAAAAAAAGCTAAACTACATAAGAAATGGAAAAAAACTAGTAATCCCCGAGATTATGATGCATTCTCTTTACTACGAAAAAGACAAGATAAAATACAATCGCAATGTTTTGAGAGATTCACGAATGATGCACAAAGAAATATAAAAGTTACACCTAAGTATTTTTGGAAGTATATCAAATCAAAAAGAGGTGGTTCCAATTATCCTAAAACATTTCATATAAATAATACAGAATTCAGTGACGGTCCCAGTATCAGTTCTGCATTTAACAGGTTCTTTGAGAGCGTGTTTTTAACACCAGCTCAGAATAGTAATTTCCAACCATCTCAATCTATCGAATACTCAAGCAACGAAGTTTTATCTCGCGTCGACGTTTCAGAGGATACAGTCCATAAGCTCCTGCTTTCACTCGACATTAGTAAGGGCGCTGGGTGTGACGGTATTCCACCAATTTTTCTGTCTTCCTGTGCGAAGAGTCTCGCAAAGCCCCTTGCTATATTATTCCGCATGTCTCTAAAACAAAGCATTTTCCCCGCTGTCTGGAAGAAAGCGCAGATAGTTCCTATTCACAAGAAAGGTTCAAAATCGTCTATCGTAAACTACCGCCCCATATCTATTTTAAACACTCTTGGTAAATTATTTGAAAAAGTCATCTACAACGCAATCTACCCGTTAATCTTCAAAGGCATCTCACACACCCAACATGGTTTTCTGAAAGGGCGCTCAACTATATCAAATCTAGCTATTTTCTCAGACTTTGTTCTAAAACATATGGAGTGTGGTGGACAGGTTGACGTGGTCTACACGGACTTTGAAAAAGCATTTGACCGTGTGGACCACGACATTCTGCTTCATAAACTGGAAGTTTTGGGAATACATGGGGACTTGCTTCGGTGGGTTCGTTCTTATCTCACAAATCGTTCTCAGGCGGTTGTGATCGGTGGATACAGGTCGGACTATGTTTCCATACCTTCAGGAGTCCCACAAGGATCGCATTTAGGCCCATTATTTTACAATGCGTACATTTACGATATAGCAGGTTGCTTCAGGAATGCCAAACATATTCTATATGCTGACGATAAAAAAGTCTACATGAAGATCTCCACCGTTGCTGACTGTGAACTATTACAACAAGACTTAAACAATTTAATAGAATATTATACGCGTAATAGGATCACAGTCAGCATTGATAAATGTCAGATTATTACATTCACAAGAAAGAGAAATCCAATCGCATTCACATACAACTTCCATACTGTAACCATAAAAAGAGTGAATCTGGTACGCGATCTGGGAGTATATTTAGACAGTAAAATGCTCTTTTCAGACCACATTGAAAAAATTGTGCAGAGAGCTTACCGCAATCTTGGCTTTGTCATTAGAACTTGCCAGCCGTTCAAGTGTCCTCTTAGCCTAAAAATTGTATATTTCGCGTATGTACGCAGTATTTTAGAATACGCCAGTCAGATATGGTCACCATATTACAACGTTTATATAAATCGTATCGAACGTATCCAACGAAAATTTGTAAAACACTTAAATTTTAAAACCCATACATATGGCTCTTCTTATGCCGAAAGCTGCCGCAATTTTACTCTTCTCACTTTGGAAAATCGTCGCGATATGATGGACATGTGCCTATTGCATGATATTCTTAATGGCCGACTTGACGCTCCTGATATGCTTGAGCAAATCTTTTTTAATGTTCCAAAACGACGGACGAGACATACACCGCTGCTTTGGTCGCAGTTTCATTCGACTAATTATGTGAGGAACGGCGTGTTCTGTAGAATTATTGATAAATACAATAATTACTTCAATGAAATTGACCTATTCAACATAAGTAAAAACCAACTTAAAAAATATATCAATAATAAGCTTGTCAACTCTAACTCCGAACAAATGTGAATTCTTTCTTTTGACATACACATACACACAAACATACACACACTCACACACACCCGTGTATAGTTGGTGGAGGCTGCTATGGAAGCTCCTTTCATAGCAGCCTCCGATCCCAAGAATTACTAATTCGCAGGGCCAACACACAACACAACACATAACAAATAACACATAGCACACACACATACACACACACGCGTACCACTGATATACGTGAACTCGTCTGCCCCTACTACTTTAATTAATAAGTACGTGGTTAACTGTAATTAGCTTCACTAGCTTATAACATAATATTATTGTAAAGTATTGTAAATGAGCTGTTGTTAACCTGAATAAATAAAATAAAAAAATAAAAAAAAATTATTATGAGTATCGAGTTGGCTGCGCTCGATAACAAGTTAGCATCGGCGATACACCCTCCCCACTACTCATTAGTAGTGGGTAGGTTTGTTATAACAGATGAACGGGTTCCGTATACACATCTGACTGCAATAGTAACATAATGAATTATAGGTAAATGCATCTGACCTATTCTGCACAATTCCTACTAACGTGAAAGACCTTGAAAGATGCCTTGAAAGACATCTATGTACTGAACCAAAACATCAATCTGAGAGGACACTCGTTAAAACTCTCACGCTCCAAAGGTACTAGCAACCCTCGATATCACTTTTTGCCCAACCGTGTAGTGGACGCGTGGAATGAACTGCCAGAATCTGTGATCAGTGCTCCCTCAGTGAACTCTTTTAAAAATAGACTTGACAAATATATGAACAATCATGAACACAAGTGAAGTGATAAGCACGCATCAGCACAAAGTGCTGCCTGTGCTTCCAATAATAATAATAATAATAATAACGTTATAAATGCGAAAGTAATTTTGTCTGTTACGCTTTCACGCCTAAATTACTAAACCTATTTTGTTGAAATTAAATTAAATATCCCGAACGCTCCATTCAAAAAGCTTGTTCTTACCGAGAGCCGCCTTACCCCGTGAGTGCGAGCGAGACAAATAGTCCGAGTGTGCTCCTTTCCTTAACGGCTTACGGTTTAAAGACTAAAGTCCCTCAAGGGGCGCGGGGCGGGGAGTGTCTCTTCTATGCGTAGTGTTATTCTATGGCTACACTTATCACAATTTTCATCCAAATCGGTCCAATGATCCAGATGTGAAGAGGAAACAGACAGAGCTATTTACGCGTTAAAATATGGATTGCACAACATTGTTATGGTAAGTTATCCATATTTTTTATGGGTGCACTATACAAATCTGCCTACCCCTTTAGGGATATGTTATGCTATTATCTTCTTATCGTGTGGGTTGTGAGGTGGAAAACCAGCCTCAACAACCCTGGTGTCAGGGTTATTATTGAGCCGCCAAAGCCTGACATGGCTCATCTAACGATTACTCGCTGACATCAGTAAATAGTAACCGGGACCAACGGCTTAACGTGCCTTCCGAAGCACGGATCATCTTGCTTTCGGGCAATCAGGAGACCAGCCTGTAATGTCCTAACCAAACTAGGGATCACAAAGTGATTTTCGTCATATGTCCCCACCGGGACATATGGGTTATGCTATGTAAAATATGGATTCAATCGCTGGTGGCATTAGAATGTCATCACAAGTATATCTCATTTAATAGTATGGGATTAGGAGAATGGTTCATTTTTCGCAATACCCACCTGTGGGACATCAACATACAGTAACAATAACAATGCACCACGGAAGCCCACATCCGGTATGTGAATATTAAACCCATTATTTAATGACATACGCGTTTGAAGGACAAAACACACGTTACGGGCAATTGTACTCGTACCTAGTTATTTTCTTACTGCATCTATTCCGTGACTACATTCGTGTGTTTTTCCGTTACCTATCTAATCTATAAATATATAAAAGGAGAAACTGACTGACTGACATATCAACGCACAGCCTAAACAGCTAAACGTAGGCACTTGAAATCTGGATGGGACGTAGCTTAGGCACCGTAGAGGTGCACTAAGAAAGGAATTCCCGAAATTCCCACGGGAACGGGAATTAGCGGGAAAATCCTTTTGTATGAAAAATATCTCTCTTTTATAACACACCACGCGGACGAAGTCGCGGGCAAAAGCTAGTTAGAGTCTAAGTGCGGTATTAATAAACTAATCTCAGCTTCGAGACTGCCCGCAAGATTATGTCAATGTGACAGTTCTTATATAGAGCAGAGTCACCTAATACGAGCATATCTATGCTTAAAAGGTGGCTCCAAACCCAGTAAAAACTATGTACCAAAAGATTAAACTTTTATATATATATAAAACAGAAACTTGAGCATGATTTTGAAGGCAGTCTCCCCTCAAGGCTGCACTCAAGATGATGCTCAAGTCCCTGCATTTATATAAGAACTGTCACATTGACATGATGTTGAGGGCAGTCCTCAAAGCTGAGATTAGTTTATTAATACCACCCTAGAAGACGGATCGTAAGAAAAATATAATTAAAACACATAATACCGGGTTCTTACAGCGTTAATCAGGGATATGAGACTTGCGTTATTCTACTCCACTCCAATTTCATCAGTTGTCCCGTGATCATGGCACTTGCAATGCAACAGTGTTGAAATATCGGGAGTCTCATATCCCTGATTAACACGAGAAAAATATAAGTTTAAAAACTAAAACTCGCGCACAAAACTGTATGCTGTGGTAAACAAACTCATAACAAACAGATTGGCATATATGACTATACGGATATCTCCTAAACACCACGCATCACTATTCGGAAGAATTTCAGAGAATAATTTTCTTATTTCAAGCTTTTTAGACAATTAAGACGATACATTGTTTTAAGTTTACGCGGTTATTATCATAATTAAAACACATAATAACGGGTTCCTACCGCGTTTAAAATGGGGATATGAGACTCCCGATATTTCGACACTGTTGCAAGTGCCATGATCACGGGATGACTGATGAGATTGGAGTGGAGTAGGTAGATCCATAATTTTCTACGGGCAGACATATCTGTCTACCCTCTTTCCTTGCCCGAAAAGAATTACCGTTATTATGTGTTTTAATTAAAACGATTCTAGAGACACTTCTTTTAAAAGCAATTATGAATAACTATAAATGCATCAGTTTGTGTATGGGGTGAGTGTGTATTATGTGAGCGTGTGTCAGAGAGGGTGTATGTGTTTGTGTGCGAGTTATACGAGGGTTTGTGTATGTACCAGAGATAGCTCTACGTTCAAAAAGTAGATATCGGATCAGGTTTCGACTGTTTCCGAAATAAGAGAAATCAGGGGGGTTAAAAAAGCCACTTCGAAGCAATTCATCTAAAAAAGCAATATTGCAATTTGAATGCAAACAAATATCAAATAGCAATATTGCTTTCTTACGAGTAGATGAATCGCAAGTGTGGCGTTTTTAAACCCCCTCCCCTCAGCACTACATTGGTGATGCTATGTTATGTTACCAGTGAAGCGGAACAGAGCAGACACATACAGAGATCCAGTAATATACATTATATTTCCTTTTTTTCTTTCTTTCTTAATACAAGTAAGTGAAGATGCTCTGTCGCTCGATGTGATCGGTCAATCCCACATGAGGCCGCTGCGCTCCGCGCCGCTTAGCTTCAGTGGGAATACACCCTAACGCATACATCGTACGGAAATAAAACGCGGAAAATTCTTCGCGAGCGAATGAAAAGCTTCCCCCTTCAGTCTCCGAAGTTTCTTCAGGAAATATTAAATTTGAAATCTTTACAGTAATGTTATGAGTAGGTTTTCGAATAATTTTATTGAAACGGCGACGCGGCGTCAGACTACAAGGCATGTAGTAAAATATATTTTGAAAAATGCTCGTTGGTACAGTGCTTCTAGTTACTTGATGGCCCTCGGCTATCATCGTATTTCCCAATACAATAGTTGTATTCCTGCGTTGCCAACAGGGTGTTAGGGTGTTAGTGACACTGTAACGAAAACTTTCGAGAATGGTTCAGACCATTATTCTGAGTTGATATAAAACGGAATTTCCTGTCGGAAAATTCATGGAAATTTTAGTGTTTGTTTTTTATTTAGAACTTCCGAATTGATCCGTTTTCGCCTAAGTATTTTTACCCTTAATTTATTCTTAAATAAATGAATATCAGAACAGTACAAACTGCATGGTTTGTACACCACCAACAAAACGCAACAAGAAAATATATCAGTAGGTAATTCCCCTTTATTGCGTTTCTGTTCACGGAGAAAGGTAACCGCACAATTCATTTGTTGAAGGTAATCTAAATAAGATTTTTCTTATTTTCTACAGTGAAGCACGGGCGATGCTTGGAATACTTCAGAATGCAGGTGGCCATAGAGCAAGGAACCAAAGTGCGCTCGTTGCTAGTAGAGTAGCTTTGTAGTATATTAAAGTATTTAAACACATAAGAAAGCATATTTAATGTCACTGCAGTCTTGAGTGACATCTTAGAACACACAAAACTAATCAACGACATTAACTCGCCGACCTTACGTTTTCCCTGAGAGTTGGAAGGTCAGATAAGCAGTTTCTGTAAAAATCTTCGATTAAGTACCCTGAATTCGCAGAATAAAGCACAGGGAGATTCGCAAGGAACAGTCTTGGTTAGGGGAGCTTAAGCTGGATATATTATTTTTGTCTGCTATACACAATACGAGTAATATAATAATTAAGTACCCTGTGAAAAACGGGATAACGCTTGGTCAACGATAATGACAGGCACCTCTGGTAGCGCCCGGGCATGATTTGTTTTCGTGGTCTGTGCAGGTAACCAGCACAGAGGAGTATAATAAAATTCCGCTTCTCGGAGGCGCGCGGACTATGCCATGCGCCTACTTCGAGCATTTCTATAGATCATTTGTATTTCAGTTTGATTCCCAACTATTCCTGTTAGTCGTTTGCTAATGGAGTGAGATTATAAAGAACTCAGATATACTGACAGACACATGTTTAGCTGTATCCTAGGTAGGACAGCAAAATGACAAAATTTAGTATTTATTGAGGTACATAAATATGTACCAGAAATCAAGATGGAAAGGCACACTGCTTTGTGGTTAGTATGGTTTTTGATTTGAGTATCTGAGTTTAAATAATTCCCACCCATTTCAAATTCCCGCCTTTTCTTTTTGACCGCCATGTTTAAAAAGAAAACACTTCTTTCGATTCTGAGCGGATGAAGGATAATAGAATTGCAAAAGCGGTATATACAGCGAAAGTTGATGGTAGGGCTGGCAGAGGAAGACCGAGAAGGACTTACGATGATCAAATTGGAGATGTCCTTAGAAAAGGTTCAATACGATCTACTCTGAACCGGCGTGCGTGTATGAAGCGATTGATGAGTGTGGAGGAGGCAAGAGAAGTGTGTCAGGATCGAAGCAAATGTAATTCTATAGTCTCTGCTTACCCCGGTGGGAAATAGGCGTGGGTTTATGTATGTATGTATGTATGTCTTTCGATTCTCGCTCGGACGATGCAAGTACAAGTATTGATGAAAAATCTTGTGAAAACCTAAATAGAATGCATTCTCGACGACTGGGTGTGTTTGTAAAGTGAAAACAATTGGATTGTTCATTGGCGAGACAAACGAATACACTGTTATGAGTTACATTTATTATACATTATACTAACATTGAGGAGCTCGGTGGCGCAGCGGTAAACGCACCACCGAGTGACCACGAAATAAAAAAAAAGTTTTCATCTCGAGCTCCTCCGTGCTTCGGAAGGCACGTTAAGCCGTTGGTCCCGGCTACATTAGTAGTCGTTAATAACCATCAATCCGCACTGGGCCCGCGTGATGGTTTAAGGCCCGATCTCGCTATCCATCCATAGGGAAGGCCCGTGCAGTGGGGACGTTAATGGGCTGATGATGATGATACTAATATTATAAATGCGAAAAGAACTCTGTATGTTATCTGATCACGCTTAAACCGCTGAAGCGACTTAGATGAGGAGGTAACTGGAGACCCAGGCCATAGCGTAGAACATAGTGTAGCTTTTATCCCCTAACTCATCCCTTAAGTGGTCGAAAAGAGGGTGAAAAAAGCGAAATCCATGTGGACAGAGTCAGAGTCAGAGTTATTTATGTACACACAGCCATTAAGAGGCCAGTATACGCCGCGAAGACATCATGTTTGTTTATACAACGCAACCACTGACCCGACTGAAGAAACCCGTTGAGAAATGTCATTCTAATACTACAACACGATATATACACACAGTGCTGTAACTTCAAGATTTTTAAGCTAGAATCATCACTTCTGAAAACAGCACAAAAACAAGTTTTGATAATGACTAAAAATACATTAAACTAAAATAAATAATCGCGTTTTAATTCCAGAGTTAGTTTTGGTGATGATTGTGGCATTAACATAATCTAGATTCTCGCTTGAAGGATAGGTAATTTATCTACTAGTACGCTAGGTATACTATACAGGTTTCCGTTTGCAGTAGCTGCCGCACTGCTTGTCTATATATTCGTTGTGATTACAAGAGAATAACACAGATGCATTATATCTCGCCAAAGCAACTGAATTCAGAAGGCCCGATTCAGTCTACAAACCGAAAGCCCAACGTGACATTTGACTCGGCCGCGAAGCTTTTAAACTGCGCAAACCGAAGGAATTAAAACGTAAAGGATAGCCCGCTGTTATAATTATGTGGTAGGATTATAGGAGTCGCCTGTAAAATTGGTTGTGCAAGAGCAAGTGGATAAATGTGGAGGAATGTAATAAGAGATGAAAGATGAATTGAATACGACATCTTAGTCAAATGAGATACTTTTTACGAAACGTCAAAGTGATATTTTTCTTTAGAGTTTATATGGCAATACCGTCCTCTGACGTCATCAATGAAAGCGGTCAAACGTCGTACTTATTGTTACTTAATTCATAAATAAAATTCAAAAATAAGTAGCAAACCAAAATGAGATTGTTTTTTGATCATCTTAGACTGGCTTCTATTTCTAGATTCTCTGTCTCTCTTTATTTAAGAGCTGCGCTCTTGTCGGTGGAGTAATCGCCTTCAATACTCCATAGATAGGGCGTGTAGAACGGTGGTTGCCCCAATCGCCTTCCGTTCCGCAGTACACCGACCAATTTCTCAATCGGTGATGTTCTAGCTAGAGCCCTACCAGAATCCATTTCCTCGGCCTCCAACCAGTACTGATACCGCTGCTGCCCGGATCAGGGATGATGATTTCTACATTAGCATTTTATAATTTATCTTTGACCCAGTCAAATATCCTATTAGTTACTGCGTGTTCAGTTCTATTACGCATTCGACATTTGAATTGCAGCCGTCTCCATTTGACTTTAAAAGCTGACTAAATGAGGGCAACTGCGATCTGCTGGGTATATTCTTAAAAGGTAAAGAAGGATTAAAAAGTAATATCGACGTGGAAACACGACTTATCGTAAGGATCAAGCGATCGGGTGCGCAGCAAATAATAATCATATTTTTCACTGTCACGAACGCTTTTCGAGTTCTTAAAATAAATTTAAAAATATTTCATAAGTGAGTCACTGGTGCTAATTCCTGTAAATACCATCTAATTTTATTTTAAGTTATATCTGTCACTTTCTTATCCGCCGAAAAGGAAAGGGACGGGTAATCGACAACCATAAAATTTATGGAACACACGTCAATTTTAAGCACAAATCTAAACCAACCGTCTAAAAATTTTACATCAGTCAATAACCCGACACAGTTAAGTAGACAGCACGTCAAACGGATTGCATACCAGGGACGTACCTTTTGATTCGCCCGGGTTATTCATTCATTTACTCATTCTTCCTAAAATTAAGAGCTGTGAATCATCCGTCCCTTTCCATTTCGACGGATATGAAAATGACGGATATAACTTAAAATAAAATTAGGCGGTGTCTGCAGGAATCGGGGCCACTGTGGTGCTGGCTTGCTTCTCAAACAGGGAGCGCCGGTTTGAATCCCGGTACCGGATTAGCACCAACGAGTTAATTTATCTTAAGTGCAGTTTTCCCTAACACAGTTGGCTTGACTTCTATTAGACCAATGTGATTGGTGGTGAGCCGTATCGTCATCTAAATTGGTCGAGCCAACTGTGTTAGTGAAAACTGCTCTTAAGATAAATTCATAACTCATTGGTGCAAGTCCGGTACCTTGTCGTTTGAGAAGCAAGCCGCTTCAAACAGGACCATAGTGACTTCAAAACATTATAATGATCATTAAAACCCAACGTGGTCTAGTGGTTAGGGCGTTAGGCTCACGATCTGGAGGTCCGAGTTCGATTCCCGACGGAGACATTGACGAAATCACTTTGTGAGACTGTCCTTTGTTTGGTAAGGACTTTTCAGGCTTGAATCACCTGATTACCCGAAAAAGTAAGATGATTCCGTGCTTCGGAGGGCACGTTAAGCCATTGGTTCCGGCTATTAGCCGTAAAAACACCTCCACCAATATGCTCCATACACCCTCCGGTTGATTGAGGGGAGGCCTGTGCCCAGCAGCGGGACGTATATAGACTGTTTATGTATGGATGAGGAAAGGAGGAAGCTGGATGTGGCAGTTGGCTGGATGTAGGTGGGGCTAGATGGTGCACGAGGGCGGGGCCGCAGGCACGTCATATCCGCTCCGCTTGCAACCGAATAGATTGAACGTGAAAGGACTTGTCGCCGGTTTGAATTTCGAACACTCTGAAACTCCTACGATACCAGTTCCAGAAGTTCACTAAGGTACGTTTATGTAGTAAAATTATAATAAAGTATTATTGGATATATTTAAACAAAAAAAAACACATGTCATTGCTTAAAAACTAGATATTAATTAAACTTAAAGTTAGTCAAATAGCCCGCCTCGGAGCATACCCAGCTCAAATGTACCCATCACGCTGGCCGCGTTGCCGCGTTGGATGGCCAGCGAGATGTGCTGAACCAGGTATGATCCGGAGCGGGGGTCGCGACCACGATCTCGCAGACGTCGCCCTAGTTCTCTAGTTTGTGTAGTAGGAAATATAATTACGTATTGTGTATAAACTTGGGTACAAATAATATTTGCAGTTACAGTTGCGAATTACGTCTCACAATTTTTTCCTTTGCAGGCATATGACACATTTCACACAGGCAATTAAATAATATAAGAAAGAATCCTCTCGCATTAATATTATGTATTTACTGAGACTTTGTATCAATTTGTCGATCAACATCATCTTGAGTGAGGCAAATAAATTTGTCTTCTCTCGTGTGTCAGGGTTACTATTGCGCCGTCAAAGGCCCCTGACATGACTCATGTAACGACTACTTACTTACATCGGTAAGTACTAACCGGGACCAACGGCTTAACGTGCCTTCCGAAGCACGGATCATCTTACGGCGCTCAGTAGCTGAAACAATTTTTGATACGAAGCACGAATATTACAGAATGAACGCTAGCACAAGTTGACTAGTTTTTCAATTCTCAGTCTGTAAATGTGTTAATATTTAATTTTTATACAGAGCCACGTCAGTGGCCTTTGGCGGCTCAATAGTAACCCTGACAACAGGGTTGATGGGGTTGGTAATCCACCTCAAAACCCACACGATAGAACAAGACTGGATTCCTATGTCTCTGCTCCGATCCGCTTCACTGGTTCATAACATCACACATCAATGTAATGCTGAGGGCAGATCTCCCTTACTTCGGAGACAGTGGAAACCACTTATTAGATCCGATCTCGATTTTTTGAACATAGAGCTATCTCTGGTACATACATACACCCTCGTATAACTCGCACACAAACACATACACCCTCTCTCACAGTCACGCTCACATAATATACATTCACCCCTACACACACACTTATGTATTTATAGTTATTCACAATTTTTTTTAAAACAAGTGTCTCTGGAATCGTCTTAAAAGTATGAAATAAGAAAATATTTCTCTGAAATTCTTCCGAATAGTGATGCGTGTTGTTTAGGAGATATCCGTATAGTCATATACCAATCTGTTTGTTATGAGTTTGCTTACCACAGCATACAGTTTTGTGCGCGAGTTTTAGTTTTTAAACTTATATTTTTCTCGTGTTAATCAGGGATATGAGACTCCCGATATTTCAACACTGTTGCATTGCAAGTGCCATGATCACGGGACAACTAATGAAATTGGAGTGGAGTAGAATAACGGAAGTCTCATATCCCTGATTAACGCTGTAAGAACCCGGTATTATGTGTTTTAATTATATTTTTTTTACGATCCGTCTTCTAGGGTGGTATTAATAAACTAATCTCAGCTCTCACACACGCTCACATAATATACACTCACCCCATACACACACACCCACGCGAAGACTGCGCGCTGCCCACCCTATAAGCGATTCCGGGCGTATGTCCATGCATGTATCGATTTTCTGTTATTGAAACTATAAAACTAGAGTAACACGTGGGCTGTAATAACAAAGCGTACGTTGGCAAACTCTATTTTAGACAAAATGATATAAATAGAACTCGCCTGCAACGTTTGTGAATATGCTTTTTTTTTCTTTTTGACGTGACTTATTGTAGATTTGCCGCAGATGGCATTAACTACTTGTCCGGACAAATGGGGAGCGCTGAAGGCTCTCACCCGGTACAACGTTTAAGACAACAGGCCTGAGGGTGCCCAGTAGGGCACGATTCTCGGCTCAGAGGAAAAATATTTGAAAGAATTAATCGACCCTAGTGGGTCGCAGCGATAAGCGCTGATTGAGAGAAATCGTCGACCACGCCAGCGGGGTCGGTATCGAGGTCCTGAAGTTGGTGTCGCGAGCTGATTGGCTGCTGTGAATATGCGAATGTACCCGAGCAATGAGAAAATGGCCAATCATTCATAGCGCCATTTTTTTTGGGGGAACGTAGCCTAGAAAGTCCCTCTAATTCTCATTGTAAGTCCCTCTAAACTAATTCGGACCAATAACGACCGATTTCACTAGTTGTCAGCCTTCGCCCAAAACAGGTCCACGCATTGTCTGATAGTGAAAAAAAAAGAAAAAACAAACAAAAAAGCGCCAGCACGTCAATGTATTCAACGTTATATCACGATGGTGACTAAGTATAACGCGGGCAGAAAAAACTATCGACCCGACTCTATCAAAAAAAAGAAAAGTACATGATTTCGATAACATGGCATACAATGTGGAAAGGGACTTTGGTTCGGTAGACCTTTTTGAATGAATGAATGAATACATGTTTATTTCGGATTTAGATCCATAGGTTAGGTACAAAAGGAACTTAATGTTAATGTTAGGAAACAAAATAGCAATAAAAATAAAACAAACCTGACTTCCCTATCCCGGCTTAACTGGTATAATATGGAGGGGTACATATCATAATATCGAAAGTTCAGAACACCTACGGTCACAACACCTACAGTCAAAACATCGAAAAGCGAAATACCGAATGTTTGAAATACCGATATCCGAAATACCGATTTTCATTTGACCGAATGGTTACAATGCCGAATGGTCACAATGCCGATTGGTCACAATGCCGAATGTTCAAAATCCCTACAGTTATAATGTCGAAAGTACTTGAAGTGCAACGCGTGAGTAAGCCTTGAGACGAAAATTGTTATGGTAACTTTTACAGCGGAGGGTAGATCAGAATTTCAACTTTTATTTTCTCATAGTCAAGTCCATGGTATAAAACCATTATGTTCCCAGATTGGGCAACCGGGTCTGTCACCTTGCCTTCAGGACTAAATTGGGGCTCTTACGCCATCGCCGCATGATTGAGGCAACTCTCTTCAAATGTATCAGCACACACGCCTTATGCGCTACAAAATTTTGGAAGACCCAGTAGAAACCTTAACGCATTGTTATATTTTTTTTCTTTTTATACATAAATATTATTTTAATATTTTTACATGAATATACGCATGTGTACAGTCATGAGCAATATCATGAACCACAATACCACTTTAGAACCCTGTCGCACTATCATATTTGACATTTAACGAGACTTACGGTTTAATTTGTCAAAAAAGTTAATGTGACATGGTACCAAAATGTATAACATATTAATGCTCGTGACCGCACAGGTAATTTTTAGATAGAACTACAACCGCCTTACTACAAAACGAAGACAAACACAGTGCTAGGGGCCTATTTCATAAAACTTACAATTATTAATTACAGCGATAATTGGGTGTCCTTTGCGTAACTAATTTAAAGCTGAAAAATATTTCTAATCACACACTTTGCAATGCACATCGAATTGTTTTGTTAAAATTGAATTCATGAAATAGATTATTTTTTATTCACTCAGTTCGGTGGTTAAGCGGTGGCAAAACCCGGACACTTCATACAAACAACCTCGTTTTACACAGACACCACACATTGACATTATCGTACACGAGCATCTGTATGTGTGACGTCTGACGCCATACAATTGAAGACTAAACTATGTTCTTAGGGGGTGAGGTAAACCTAGCTCAGACGCTGGAGGGGAGCGGAGAGTTGCCGTTCTATACGTAGTATTATTCCTTTTTCTATGGCGGTGTGCTCACGTTCACGATTTCCCGGCTGTACGTTGAGCCATGTCACGGGGCTTTTGACAGTTCAATTCTAACTCTGACATCAGGGTTGATGAGGTCGGACGGTGATCTCACAGTTCACAACAGAGAGGAAACACACGGGAGGAAAACTAATAGGATAACTAATGCTCTAAATGACAGTTGGCCAAAGTTAAAACTGAGGTTACACCGGCATAGTGGTACGAACTCATCGACGATCCAAGTTCTAGACTCCTGATAACGGATAAATGGGTAATGTCAGCAAATCTGACAAACAGATCAGATCCTTATCAGATATAACTAGACTACCATACAACGTTCGATCAATCGCGATTACTTTTGTGACCCATCGACGTGTTTAGGATCTTGAGTGAGCCAATCAAAACGCAGCAGCTCGCTTCCCTCACCCCCTTTACCTCAGCTAGTTTTCAGAGTCAGAATCATTTATTAAAGATTTATCATGGATAAAATTGTTAAATGTCTATTTAACATTTTTGAATATAGTACGTCTATTTATAAGTGTTATGGATGAGGAGAAGAAATGATAAGAAACCGCAAGAGCAACGCATCTTTTAAATCATTGCACGTACACTCAGAACAAATTTAATAATACCAGACATTTTTATCATTTACGTAATCATTAATCTGATAAGCTTTTTTACGTAAAGTATGCTTAACATGAGCTTTACATTTATTTTCTATTATAAAAATATCGTCTGGTGTTTTATTGTAAAATCGAGTTTGTATTTTAATTCAATCTGAATTACAATGCGAAATTACAATTCAGAAGGAATTAAGTATAATGGGCTCCGTCAACTAAACATAGAATTAACGAGTTCAAAATTACAACTATGTTAGTTCGAAAATACACAACACTGTATTTTCCACGTATGTTCAAACAAGCGTACTTCGTGCTTTTATACTTTTGCACTAAGATAAATCGAAATAACATGATTCGAAATTCAGTTACGGATAAAAAATCAATTGGCGTCTATTAGGTTATACCGTCGATGTACGAACTCAAAATAACCGGACTGAAGTGGGTCAAATGCTGCGCGGTAATGAGAATGCTCGGCGTCCATTACTTCGGGTATTTTGAAACAAACGCCATGCGCCACTTTGCATAGCTGATGCTTTGATTTGGAGTTATTTCTGCCAAACTTTTAGGTACTGTTGCCGGTCGACAGACTATCGATATTGAATAACATTACAATATTACTAGGCCTTATCGCTAAAAGCGATCTCTTCCAAACAGCATTCGATAGGGGATATAAATATATACACATATATAGACTGCACTGTAGCGCGCAAAATAGGATAAAAATGAAATACCTAAAAAATACGAAAGCGTGGTGAAGTATGCTCCATACCCCTTCCGGTTGATTGAGGGGAAGCCTGTGCCCAGCAGTGGGAGGTAATAATAATCTTTATTGAACATAGACTTACAATTTTACATTAACAAAAATACAGACAACTATAATATGACCAATTACTCTAGATATGCGGCGGTCTCTGCACTAAGCTCAGCTTGTATCGCAGGGGCCAGATTACGATTTCCGATGTTAGGATGTTTACGAGTTCCTACGTATATAAATGTTTATGTTATGTTATAAAATATATATATTTTATTTATGCATTATTCTCAAAATATAAAGTAGAAATGTAAAATAGTATTATTGTACTTAAGCTCTTACTAGGCATAACAAAAAACTATCTACACCCACAATAAGCAAACTCTACCAGACAGCATAGTAGCGTGTCAGCAAAATGTCAGACACTTGTTGTTTAGTGTGCGCGTGCGCATGCTTACTTGTCACACCGTCAGCGCACACGTTGCACAATTCGCGACCTTCACCCACAACTCGTTGGCCCCACATTGCACTAAACAAGCCAACTATGCATTTTACTCGTATAACATAAGCTTACAACTATACGTGTATCCCGATTGGGGTAGTCAGAGGTACATACGATCACGAGCATTAATATGTATACACTTTGGTACCATGTCACATTAACTTTTTTGACAAATTGCACTGTAAGTCTCACTAAATGTCAAATATGTTAGTGCGACAGAGTCCTAAAGTGGGTACATTATATTGCTCACGACTGTACATTGCAAGATGAACTAAGTACCCACACTTCACCGAGCTTTCCGTTAAGACCAACGTGATAGGTGGTGAGCCGTATCGCCGTCTATAATGGTCGAGCCAACTATGTTAGTGAAATGAGAACTACCTCTTCACACTCACGCCAACGGGGTAGACAGAGCTGAGTAATCAGTTGAGAATAACAGCGATCTATATTTAGGTGTTACTATTATTTATTATGTGGTATAAGATAGACATCTTCTTTGCTGTCGTGGCCGGTTGCTTAACGTACATTTCGAAGCACGGATCATCTTACTTTCGGAGAGTCAGGTGATCAGCCTGTAATGTCCTAATGAAAGTAGGGATTACAAAGTGTTGAGGAGCTCGGTGGCGCAGCGGTTAATGCGCTCGGTCTGCGATTGTTGAAGTAAAGCAACTTTCGCAAAGGCCGGTCATAGGATGGGTGACCACAAAAAAAAGTTTTCATCTCGAGCTCCTCCGTGCTTCGGAAGGCACGTTAAGCCATTGGTCCCGGCTGCATTAGCAGTCGTTAATAACCATCAATCCGCACTGGGCCCGCGTGATGGTTTAAGGCCCGATCTCCCTATCCATCCATAGGGAAAGCCCGTGCCCCAGCAGTGGGGACGTTAATGGGATGATGATGACAAAGTGTCGAACTTATTACGTATTCTTGTTTGAAATTAATAAATTAATTAATTAGCAAAAATAACATAGTTTTCGTTTGTTTTAGATAAGTCTTTATTTAGTAATCAAAATTACATAATGTATCTTGAACCTAATTAAAGCACATAATAACGGGTTCTTACCGCGTTTAAATGGGGATATGAGACTCACGATATTTCGACACTGTTGCAAGTGCCATGATCACGGGATGATTGTTGAGATTGGAGTGGAGTAGGCAGATCCATAATTTTCTACGGGCAGACATATCTGTCTACCCTCTTTCTTTGCCGCTTGTTTATGGCTATACAGGCAAGAGAAGCTGAAGTAGTTTTAGGCGGATGAGACGTTCGTTATGTAAAATTGACGATTCAAAGTGTAACTATGTTACCTATTGGATAAAGATATTTTTGAATTTGAATATGTTTTTGATATCGGAATGTTCGGAACCATCCATCCATTCTTGAACATAGTATACCTACGACCCAATTAGTATGCTTATTGATTGAAATTCCACAGGTAATGAAGTTACCTAGCACTAGTTGTAACCACAAGCAGTTATTATATTGTCTGGACTAATGGCCTAATTACGCGGTAACCACTGATATTCCACGTTGAAATCCATACTAATACACACGTGAGGGTAACTCTTAATAATCGTAGATCGTAAGTAGAATTCCGTGAAATTTAAATTGAATGTCCCAATGAGTACCCCATTCCGTGAATTCACGGAATGGGGTACCTACCCCAACGGGAAACAAGCGTGATCTCATGAATGTGTGTATGTATCCAGGCCTCTAGCCATACACGCGGCCAATCAGCTCGCGACACCAAACACTTCAAGACCCCGATACCGACCCCGCCAGCGTGGTCGACGATTTCCCTCAATCAACGCTTATCGCTATCGACCCACTAGAGACGATTCTTTCAAATATTTTTCCTCTGAGCCGAAGTTCGCGCCCAACTGGGCACCCTCAGGCCGTCTTAAACGTAGTACCGGGGGAGTCTTCAGCGCTCCCCATTTTTCCGGCCAAGCAGATAATGCTATATGCGGCAAATCTACAATAAGTCACGTCAAAAAAATAGAAAAGTGAGTAGAAGGGGGTTAAGATGGCCACATCGAAGCAATTCATCTAAGAAAGCAATTTTGCGCATATAAAAGTCAGCAATACTATTGATAGTAATGCTGATTAAGGATAGCCTATTGATTTTTTTTTAATTATCGACAATAGCCTATCTATAGGCAACACTGTAAGGAACGGCCTCTGTGGTCCAGTGGTTGAGCGTTGGCCTCACGATCCGGAAGCCCCGGGTTCGAATCCCGGGCATATCACAAAAATCACTTTGTGATCCCTAGTTTGGTTAAGACATTACAGACTGATCACCTGATTGTCCGAAAGTAAAATGATCCATGCTTCGGAAGGCACGTTAAGCCGTTGATCCCGGTTACTATTCACTGATGCAAGTGAGTAACCGTTACATGAGCTATGTCAGGGGCCTTTGGCGGTTTAATAGTAACCGTGACACCGGGGTTGATGAGGTTGGTACTCCACCTCACAACCCGCACGATAGAAGAAGACCTGAAACGCAAGATACCTGAAGCTGAACTCGAAGAATAGAATAAGGATTTCTTTTTACCTTTGATGGGTTTGCTCTTCGCCTCAAACTTACCCGAAGGATGGAGCGAGCTCGCCCAGAAGATGTCTGTTCACTCTGGCTTTGAAAGCACCCGGGTTATATGCATTCGGAAACACAGAAGACGGCAGAGAATTCCACTCCCTAGCAGTGCGATAATGAAGGACGATGCGAAGCGCTTTGTGCTAATAGTTGAGATATCTACCAAATAGGGATGGAACCCGGCCGTACGTCTGGAAGTCCGAAGATAAAAGGGGGATGGTGGAATGAGCTCGTGTAGATCGCGAAATACGACATATAGAACGGAAACCCTCCGCTCCCCACCTGCATCTGAGCTAGGTTTACCTCAACCCCCCTCGATCATAGTTTAGATTTGAATCGTATGGCGTCTGATGTCACACACACAGATGCGCGTGTAAGATTACGTCAATGTGTCGTGTCTGTGTAAAATGAGGTTGTTTGTATGATGTGTCCGGGGTGTGCTCGATGTAACTAATATGCACGATGTCTACGAAGTAAAATGCCTATTACAAGACATACGGCACTCGTTTGCGGAGGTTTCTGTCGCCGAAGTAATTGGTGACTCTTTTTTCCAATGGGAGTATTCTGTACATCTTATCACGAACAAAGTACCCGCAAAAACGTAATAGGGTCTCTGCCTATACAGAGTGTTAGTGACATCGTAACGAATACTCAGGGGGATGATTCAGACCATGATTCTGAGTTAATATAAAGTGGAATTTTCCGTCGCAAAATTCATGTTATTTTTTTAGTTTTATTAAATTATTTTCAATTCTATACTTTTGCGATGGAAAATTCCACTTGATATTAACTCAGAATAATCAGCTGAATCATCCCTCGCAGTATTCGTTACGATGTCACTACATACATACAGATGTATGTACATACAGATGTATGTACGTATACATACAGACGTATGTATGTAGGGTAGCATACATGCTACATACAAAAAATACAATCCGTGTTAGCCTTCTTCGGAGAACACGTGTCACGGTTTGAATCCCGGCTCGGGCTATATATCCCTGAATTAGAATTTGTGGGTTGAATTGTGGTGTGGATTGGTTTCCAGGATTTGTGCCAGGTTAATGGCAATAGGTTCGCCCCCTGTTACAAGGAGTGGATGTATATACTATACACCTCTGCCTACCCTTTCGGGGTTACAGGCGTGATGTCTAGTTGAATGGCTTACATTAAACTTCAAATAACGTCTAAAATACAACGCTTCAAGGCTTCACCCAGTGTACCTACTTGTAAACAAACCGGTTTTGAGCGAAAAACGGTTAACCGGTCAACCGGAACGGTTAGTTGAGCTAAAAGCTATTCGATGTTCCTGCCCGCATGTAGCTCCTCAGCTGCAGGGTCCTCACCCTGACACTAGAAGCAACATAACATGAGCTCACGACTATTTCCCAATGGGGGTAGTCAGAGCATCCATCGCAAGATGAACGACCCCACACCTCACCGATCTTTCTGACGCCAACGTGATAGATGGTGAGTCATATCGCCGTCTATAATGGCCGAGGCCACTGTATTAGTGAAAACTGTCATCATAAACTACCTATAACGTCCCACTGCTGGGCACAGGCCTCCCCTCAATCAACCGGAGGGGGTATGGAGCTTACTCCACCATGCTGCTCCACTGCGGGTTGGTGGAGGTGTTTTTACGGCTAATAGCCGGGACCAACGGCTTAACGTGCCCTCCGAAGCACGGAATCATCTTACTTTTTCGGACAATCAGGTGATTCAAGCCTGAAAAGTCCTTACCAAAAAAGGACAGTCTCACAAAGTAATTTCGACAATGTCCCCATCGGGAATCGAACCCGGACCTCCAGATCGTGAGCTTAACGCTCTAACCACTAGACCACGGGGGCTGTGGAGGCTGTGAAAACTGTACTTAAGATAAATTAATAACTCATTGGTGCAAATCCGGTACCATGCTTCGAACCGAACTAGAATACAACTTTAAAAAAAAAACAGAAAAAAAATTACGTAAAATGAAACAACCTATATACTTAAACGATTAGAGGAGGTACTGAGCATACTCTATCACGCTAATATAATGCGGGTTGACGAAGAAAAACCTCTTTTTTTGACGTGACTTATTGTAAATTTGCCTTAGATGGCGTTAACTGATTTTCGAATTTGATTATCTGTTTTCATAGATGACGTCATACGACCTAATTTTCATACAAATTCCATAGAAAATTTTCGTTTTGACGTCTCGTCTAAAGTATCTCATTTTACTAGGTTGGCAAGTTGCATTACAGAAAGGGAATTCTATTGGCGGGAACTAGTTGTTAGCATCGTCTCATGCATATTTATTTCATTTAATGTATATTTAGTCTGTAAGTTCTCCAAATAAAATAAAATAAAAATAAAATAATAAATAATGTATTAGCAAAAATTTAATTTGATTTTACAAACTGGATTTGAATTGAGAATTTGATTAAAGAATACAAAGCGTGTGACGTCACATTCTTCGCGTTTTTTCGCGCAGATGACGTCATCGGGCAGGCGCGTTCCACTGACACACTAACGGACAAAACGGCGAGTGCTATAGTACTAGTGGCTAGTGATGCGTGCCATAGTAACACTTTAAGATATACTTTTTGTATCGCGTTTTGTTTTTTGTATTTGTCTTTGATTAGTTGTGAAAGACAACTTGCAGCCACTGTTAATACGAATTCCTGAGATGGAAATGAAATAAAATGTATTCGCTCTAGAGTGGTACAAATATATAGTAACAAAAAGATCACTCAACCATATAGCGTGCGAATAATTAATAATTTATAATTAAAGGAACATGCTTTAAATCTAATCTTTAATAAATCTGTGTTAAAATCAACAACAATAAATATTAAAAATACACAAATAACACATAAGTACAACAATTAAACTTAAATAAACGGTTGTGAAGTTTTTTTTTCTCTAGCCATAGAGGCAGCCAATCAGCTCGCGACACCAAACACTTCAGGACCACGATTGTTAAACCTAGCTCAGACGCTGGTGGGGAGCGGAGAGTTGCCGTTCTTTCTATATGTAGTATTATTCCATACTCTATGACATTGTTGAAATCACAATCATACTAATAAAAAAGGCTTTAAAATGCCTGCTGCCAGATAACTTAAATTCAAATAATTATGTATATTGCTCTTAATAAAGCAATGAAGAGGTTACTAAAGAAAAGCATGACATTGATATTGCTTACTTATAGCAATTTAAAGATACTCGCCATTCTGTATTTTAAATACTACAGCTAATATTTATAAAAGTAACAGTTTACATACCTTGCAGCTATTACCACTAATAACATTATGGCAGCACTAAAGTTTGCACCGTCGCATCTCTATGAGAAGAGGCACTGGAGCGTTGCTTTTGTCTATTTAATCCATTAGCAACGAACAATTATTTAGTAATGGAGAAATTCAACATTTTCCAATAAAACACTCTTCTCGCTTTAGTACTGCTTTGCCTTTTTATTTTATATTTGTCTTTAAAATGTGGCTTTTATTTAAACATAATTACTATAATGGTATATGTGACCACCGAACCACGGCTATTGATACATTATAATATTTATAATAGAGCAAATAAAGAAAACCACATATAAGTAACGCGTTAGTTATCGGCCTATATCGCTCATATTATGGATGCACAGCGCTTCTATTTTCTTAAAGTCCAATCATCGCATTTCCGAAAACATACGAATGCTAATTTCCATGTTTATCGTGTAGGTATTAGAATTTGAATTCAGAACTATTCTTTAATGAAGAACAAAACAACAAAAAAGTAAGTTCTAAATTTAAATTCTGATGAATCTGATGAACTATAAATCAAATAATTGATGATCATGAAAATTTGCATTCGTTTGTATACGGGAATGCGATAATTGCCGAGGGGAGAGACATTAAGAAAGTAGAGGCGTTCTACTTACGTTTACGGTTCATCATATTTTATCCATTGGCAAGTTTTTATTACTTACTTATTTTTTTTATTACTAGTTTTTTTTATTATTATTTTTATTACTAGTGGGTCTTCCGTGGCGTGATTTTATGTATGAATGAAGCACATTTTCCAATTAGCTGAACGACTACCGACCAGAAACTGTAACATTGCGAAACTCAACAGCATCATACGGATTATATAGCTGAAGTGCGATAAATGTGAGTATAGCACGCAACACCAGCTGGTACCAAACATATTTCACGCATTCTTAAATAGCTTCTTCAATGCAAACGGCATGAGAACACGCAGAACACTGTTACAATTACCTGCATTAAGAAAAAAAAATACTTTTATGGAGTTGAAGAACATCATTTACTTTATTTTTATTCGCTAGAATAACACATATCTATTCTGTGAAAATTTCAACCGTTCATCTTATACGTTTTAAAAATATATAGCCCTGTAGTTTTCGCAATAGGGTCCCGTGACGGTACGAAACTCTAAATAAAAAAATATGTTTTATTGTATTTACCGCGTATAGAACGGTAACGCTCTGCCCCGCACCAATACGTACCGGGCGCCAAGCTAGATTTACTTCACCCCCTCTGGGTCTTACTTTAGTCTGTGGCTGTAAGTCGGTAAGGAGTAAGAGGGAGCGCGGACCATTTGTCTCGCTCGCAATTAGCGACAGATGTCGCGAGATCTCGTGAAATTTTCGAGATCAATCCCGAAGCGTACTATGACGAGATCCCATTCGAGATTGACGGAATTGGGCGAATCTCCTTGAGTTATTCTTTTTGTTTTGTTTACGCTGATTTCCAAAAAAAACATAATTATTTAGTTAGTAATATTGAAGAATATTTTAACTAACCTCACTATCACAACAAAGCAATTTTTATCGTTTTCAGCCATCATTTACATTTTTTTATGAACTAGTCAAGATCCCGAAAATATCGGGATCTCGCGAGATTGATATTTCCAATCCCGCGGGTTCTCGACTTTGCGATCTCGAGTCGGGATTGCATTCCCTAAACACGGTAGAATCAGGTTTTTGTACGGAGTGTCCGGGGTGTGATAACGCTCAGACCAGCACCACTTTCAGTTAATTTCCTAAACACCGGAAATCGGACCCGGGTGCTTTAGATTGAGAGTCTAGATACCTAGCCGTTGCTCCATAAGGGTGATCAATTCAGACATGTAAATAGTCGACATAACCCTAGAGTTTTGTAAGTATGAATGTATTTTCAGTTTTAAAAGTTAGTGCTACACGTTTAGTAGGTCGAGTTTGTTTTTTATTAGTGTTCCGATTTCAACGTAAACATTCAGAACATTGTGTACTCTGAAGAATGCTGAGGTTCGCGGTCCAGCTTTTTAATTGCCCGTTAGCCTCGTAACAGTCGACGATCAATCAATCAATAGGTAGGTATTTATAAAATATTTACAAAATGCAACCTAATTCAAAATCTTGTCCAATTCTTATAGTAGGTTAAAAAGTCTGTCTTATGCATTATTGTTGTTATGTTGCTAACTATATTGCTTCTCTTTATTTTGATCGTAATAATAATGTGACGACCTCAATGCTTATCGGAGGGATTGGCCGGAGATTTGTGCCGAGAATAATGGAAAAATCAACGGGAGGCCTATGCCCAGCAGTGGGATCGAATAGGCTAAATAAGATACGAAATAATAATGGGTGTAAGATGTAATTGTGCCTGGGTGTAATAAAAATAATCAATCAATAAAACTTTATTGCACAAGAACATATATAAAGGACATAAACATACGAATAAAACATAAGCACAATAGGCGGCCTTATTGCTAAACAGCAATTTCTAAAAAAAAAAATTTAAAAGTATTTATGTACGTCCCGGTTTATATTTTCCCGGAAACCGCAAGAAAAATTTGATATAAACGATCTGAAATTACATTTGCGACGGTCTCGCTCAGCCATCCATCGTTGGAGTATGATATTTTTTTAATCCAGCTAGTTTTAACTTATTTTATATCCCGGCTTGAAGCAAAATTGATCAACGTATTAATACGGTTTACCAACCCGTGGATCATGGCGAACCGACGTATTCTAACGTATTTGTACTTGAGTTTTTGAATACTAATGAAGTTAGGATCTGCTTATGAATTAGTCATCGAGTAGAGAGTGGGATGACGATCTTGTCTACTTCGAAAACGATACATAGCAATGATAATAGTACTGGTATCAGACACTTTTTTTATTTATTATTTATACAAATATATACAAAAACACATAAAGAAACAAGTGTAACAAAAAACAGAAAGGTTTGTACGTACATTTAAAGAATCGCCATATTATCATATCATAACTTGGGTAGGCTAGGTTATATTCAAGCTAAAACCACATAAATATGTTTTCTCAATTCACAGCGAGCTTTGTAGAACAAGCTGACAAGGCACTATCTCCATTAAAATTAGTTAAAGTATAGTCTATTTGTTTTTTGTAACAACTAATGTTATTAATAGTGAGTTTTTAGTTAGCCTCAACAGACTAGATGTTGTTTTTTTTATGATGAATGTTGTGTTCACTTGTAATAGGCTTACACATAAGTACTGTTTAACTTTGTCTAATTATGTCCTAACTAAATGTTATAGTGTGCATAGCTGTAAGTGATCCATTAATAAATAAATAATTGATTATGATCACGATGTGAAAACATTCCACTTAACAAAAGCTATGACAAATAACCACGCCAACACATTGGTTGGAGTCATAATACTTGTACCTAGTGACTGGAAACTTATCCGACAGATAGACTATCAGAGAGTGGGGAAGCAGACCCTTACTCTTCTTATTATTATTAGTTATACGAGATTCTATCGTGGCCAGATCTTAGAATTGACCATTTCATAATGTATTCGACCATTACATGAAATGGTCATATTTCATCTGACCAAAACTACATCATGATGTGGCCAGCGAGTGTTATTCTATTTCATGAAATATGACCATTTCATGAAATGATCCTTATGGTTGTCTGGAAGAAATCGGTTTAAGCGATAAGTCCGCCTTTTGCCATGTACTTAGTTAAGAGTCTTTTTGGTGCAATAAAGTGTATTTGTATTGTATTGTATGATCAATTCTAAGATCTGGCCACGACAATTCCATGTAGCAAGAAAAATAACATAAACAGTCACCAATCCAATGACAGACTACTAGCAGGGTAGCAATACTGCTTCACTTTGTTGATCGACATCAATTGGGCTAAGACCCTCTGTATAAGCCAGAAAAAAATGAGAGGCGGAGGAGGAGTAACGAATGCAGTAAACAATAGGTCGGACTTGATGTCTAGAGCATTGTCCCGAAACCTGCTTCGATTCCCGACGCAACAAGTCGACACTCTATTTTCTATTGTTGAGGTTGGCATGCGGTTGTGTGTAGAATAAAATATAGTACCACAGTTCGTCATAACTATCTTACAGCCTGGTAACCTAAATGGAAGAACGCTTGTCTCTCATTCTGAGGTCGCAGGTTCAAATCCACCACCTGAATTTGTTTGTGGCTGCAAGTTGTTGTGTAACTGCTAGTGGCTCTGCAGAGGGGTCTAAAAACGCCACGTCACCGCAATTAATCTAAAAAAAGCAATATTGCAATTTGTCAAAAAGTAAGTGCGCAATGGCGACATAATGTCAAATAACAATATTGCTTTTGTAACGTTATTGCTAAATAGTTGTAACTAGTATTCGATAATAGTTACTAAAATAACTACTAAGTATAATATTGTTTTATTGGCAACACTGAAATATCATATCTTTTAAAATGTCAAGTTAGCAAAACGAGACTCGGCACATTCGACGAAGAGCGGGCAGTCGGTGTTTAGCTGTTGTACGAATAACTTGTGTTTTCAGTGATAAAGTTACATCAAATAAAAAGATATTCAAATAAAATCCAACGTGTTTGATTCTGATTTCACACTTTTTTAGATGAATTGCTTCAATGTGGTTTTTGGTAACTATATGTATGCATGTGTAAAAAAGGTCCGCGGAGGTCCGTGTCGCTCTGTGGTAAAAAAGTACAATGAACCTAAAAAACAACTGTTGATGTTCTGTTGTATTGCCAAGGCGTTACGAAAGCCCATCCATTACGGGCGGGAGTCTGATGGACTTTTTTAAAGCATCGCAGCCTATATGCGAGAGTGCAGCGAGTGATTCGCCTGCGTCGTTTTAGGGATCCGCGGCGAAGACGATGGCTTTTAGCCTTTTACTGTAGGCAATTCATCTGCCGCCATTTTTATTACAGAAAGATAGAAAGAGCGACACATACATACATAACATTATTATTATTATTGCGTATGGCAGACAAATATCCTGCTTGGATCAAATATCCAGCTTAAGCTCCCTTAACCAAGTCTCTGCTGCATCCGTCACACAATGCAGCTCGGCTATACCACCTGGGAACCGGTGCAGAGGGCACTCGTTCACTATGTGAGATATGGTTTGGTCCGGGTGACCACATTCACAGTATGGTGACTCCTTTAAGCCCCATCTACATAGGTGATGGTTTGACTTTCCATAGTCGGTCCTACACCGGTTCAGTCGTGTCCAGATTTTTCGCTTGGAGTCAAAGCCAGGGACCCTCCGCGAGGGATCCTGAATAAGGTCCGAATTTGTGCCGTCGAACATGTTCCACTCCAGCCTCCACGTATCTTCCATGCATAACATAAATAGCCTATATACGTCCCACTGCTGGGCACAGGCCTCCCTTCAATCAACCGGACGGGGTATGGAGCATACTCCACCACGCTGCCCCAATGCGGGTTGGTGGACGTGTTTTTACGGCTAATAGCCGGAACCAACGGCTTAACGTGCCCTCCGAAGCACGGAATCATCTTACTTTTTGGGACAATCAGGTGATTCAAGCCTGAAAAGTCATTACCAAACAAAGGACAGTCTCACAAAGTGATTTTGACAATGTCCCCATCGGGAAGCGACCCCGGACCTCCAGATCGTGAGCCTATAACCACTAGACCACGGAGGCTGTTAACGCGGCCGTAGTTGGAACTAACGCCGCACCCTATGAAAACGTTTTTTGACAGTTGTTGTAAACGCAGAATGTATGGAAATGGCGCACACCAGCGCCCTCCTGTCAATGTCGTCCAAGTGACACAAGATCCCGTTAAGCTCCACTCTTATAATGTTATATTTTTCCCAACACAAGTACTACTGTTACTTACTAGGAAGTCTCGTCAGCGAACTTTGTTATGATTTATGAATAAATAATTTTTATTTATTCATAAAAACATATTTATTTTTATTTATTTTTTTTTATATATATTTTTTTATATTGGTGATACAAAAGAGTGTTCATGCAGAAGTATTATCAACCGTGTTTTTGACATGAGAACCCCACACAACGCGCCGTGTCTTACTTAACAACTATAACAGATGTAAACCTAAACACCCATGGACTTTTTACACGTAACATGCAAAACTCACACCCAAAATACACGTCGGAGAAAAGCTTTAAGCAATAAAATACGTTGACGGATTACCATTTCATCGCCTGCAAATACAGAGATAAAGCTAGGTCTAATCAAACTAAATTAATATTAAGTTGGTGTCTGAACGAATCAGCACCTTTATATGATTTTTGGCAGACCAAACCAAAATTAAAAAAAACTGTTATACAGAACCGTATTACTCATAATACTATCTACTCGTAGAACACTTGTGTTTTAATAGAACACACACTGGTATCTGACAGCCCGCGGCCCGTGCGCGGACGCATCGCAATCACAACATTTCGGATGTGCCCACCAAAACAGCGAATACTATTATTATATTTCTTACCGTTATTTGTACATATGTACCTACTTAAGATATCCATTAATGTATAAATATGTTACTAATGTTACTGTACCTAGTAACAAAACAACAATAAAGTACATAGTTCTATATTCAAATTGTGATACGTGATAAATCTTATAATAAATGAACACGAAAATTAGCATTCGTTTCGAATTTCGAAATATGATATTTGCCAGGGTACTTTTGTTTTTGGAATGTTAATCGGAATAATTGACTAATTGATCTCTCGAGAATAAAAAGTAACTCTGTAAGTATGTTATTGCAACATGTAGCGATGCGCCGACGTCGCCGCCGGTTTCGCAGCGCCTGCGTCGCTAAACACTCCCGCGCACGCAACCAGTAATCGTTACCGTGAACTTTAACGCGAACCAAAGTACCGGTCATAGAACATCCCATACTTTCACGATTTGAATACATAATTGTTACTTACCATTTGATTCGTGATCACGACTAGACGGGAAACGGTGAAAAAATCCAAAGATAAACAACTTTTTCTGCCGATAAGCGAGTTGTAAGTGAGAGTTGAAGGTACCAACGGCCGGTTTATTTTTAAATATAGTTTTTAGTTTAAAACGCGGTCGAATAAATCTGAAGCACAAATATTAATCAATCTGTATGGCAACATTAAAACCCATAATACCGGGTTCTTACCGCGATATTATCAGGGACATGAGACTCTGGGACTCAGGGAGTCTCATATCCCTGATAATAAGAAGCCGGTATTATCTGTTTTAATTATGATAATAACCGCGTAAACCTCAAAAAACATTACTATTACCTACTTTTTGACGTAATTTATTGAAGATTAAGCGTGGAGGATTGTTATCAATAATACACGTTCATTACAGTTAGGATATAATGTGTCCGTCTGTCTGTCAAGAGTCAAAGACACTTTTTCTCGGACATCTAATACTTATCACTGTCTGCGATTTCTTGAAGCATACGTTGCCAGGAAACTGCTGTGCAGTTTGGCGACTTATAATATAACGAACCTTTTTGTAACGTGAAAATCAAGATTCAAATCAACGCAATCCAAAGATACGGTCATTGAGCCTATGCCGCTCTTGTTTTGGATTCAAGACCTATGGGTAAAACACTCATGCTTAGGAGAGCACGTGGAGCAGTCGGTCCCGGCTACTGTTTAGTTAAGCATGCCTTAGTTGCGTGATGCATGTCAGAGTGTTTGTCGATTCAATGATACAATTCTTCTGCGGGTTTTACGACATGCCCGAGAAGACAAGCAGCTTATCATATTATTATTCTCTGTTTTTTATTCGCTTCAGTCCAGCATGGAAGTAAGTATTACAGCCACAGACCGCGTCGGCTCAGTTCTAATAGACTTTGCGATAGTTCCGAACAAAGTGGAGACAAATATCCTTCCGACTCCGTTGCATCGTGCGCCATTGTTCCCACTGGTTGCGTATGCGGTTACTCCTACTTATTTGCAGCTTGCAACCCTGCAGTTTGCAATTTCAGTTCCATATCGTTCAGGCTTCAGTTACTACAATGTGGATTGTGCAGACATAAATATTACTGTAGACACACACTATATGAACCAATAAACTATCACACGTCTTTTCCATGTGATTTGTACAGATTTTAGAAGGCACTTTTTCAGGTACTTTTGAATCCATAAAGAATCAAACCTGTAAACCACCCTCTGGTCTTGGGGCTTTTTTGATTTCTGAATCATCAATATTACCTACTAATACGGGCTGATGAAAAATTAAACTTGATATTAACTCAGAATAATGAGCTGAATCATCCTCCTCAGTATTCATTACGATGTCACTTACACCCTGTACAAGTACTTACAGGTAGCCATACAAACATATGAGTGTTAGTGACACCGTAACGAATACTGAGGGGAATGATTCAGACTATGACTTTGAGTTGATATTAAGTGGAATTTTCAGTCAGAAAATTCATGAAAATTGTGTTTTTAAAAATTCTTGATAACATCACAGAATCATGGTCTGAATCATCCCCTTAGTATTCATTACGATGTCACATGTCATTAACACCCTATGTAATTCGTATATAACTTTAGCGCATAGAAGCGGACCCTCTCTCACCCGTCTACCTTGAATAGAATTGGTCGTGTAAATTAACGGCATGTTATAATCTATTTCTTAGTTTACAAAATAACAGCGGAATATAATACTACGGCTGTTAAAACATAAAATATTTATAAAAGTCCCCACTCGAGACGCGGTGAATCAAAACAGATGTTTGTAAGCGGAAGTGTTATTCTATCTATCTAGAATGCTAGCATTCTTTAGACATCTCGCACTTCAAGGAGGTCTGCGATCCAAATAAAATCAACATTTCCCAATAATTCACTTTAGTTCATCAAATTATCAACGAATGTCGTTTACGAAATATGTATAATATAACATACAAGGTGTTACTGACATCGTATCGAATACTAAGTGAGATGATTTAGACTTTAGATTCTGAGTTAATATTCTGTCTTTTGGTAAGGACTGTCCTTTGGTAAGGACATTGCTCCTTGACCGAAAAAATAAGATTTAGCCGATTTACACATTAAGCCGTTGGTCCAGGCTACGAGTATTAGCCGTAAAAAACACCTCTACCAACCCGCCTTTCGGTTGATTGAGGGTAGGCCTGTGCCCAGCAGTGCACGTATATAGGCTGTTTAAGTAAGTATATTGTGTGGTATAAAAACCTCGGTTTCAACGTCGTATCGGGTTTAAGTTTGTAAAGTTTCTTATATTTTTTAATTCATGTAATATTAGGTATTCAATTTTCAATTGAAATAAACGCCTTCGGACATTTACAAATACGTTAAAAAAATACACATCTAAACATTTTTATTGAAATACCATATCTACGTCGATATACTAAATACTACGTTCAAACCAACTAGCTAGCAAAAAAAAATATCTTAGCTCTACAAAACAACGTCGAGAGACCCTCTACACTAACGTTGACATTAGTCAACGCCAGACGGCTGTCGAACGGCATAAGATAGCGACGCTAGTGTATGGGGCCTCTAAGCAAATAAAATGTTAGAACTTTGTTCGTCAGCGTCTAGCAACAGTGAGATACCTGAGTGGTATCGCTTTTCGTTGTGGGTGACGCGCCGGTGCGTGCGCCGGTTGCGCGTGTGCTGCCGACTGCCGCCATCGCCGCGCGGCCCGCGGAACGGCTGCCCCGCGCCCGCTGCGGACATGCCCAGTGTGTACCACGAAACTTACGCTACACTAACACTACACACAGACAACAGCAGCCTATGGCGACTATGAATCAAGCGCCCGCGCTTCTTTTCATAGTCGCCACTGATTCCACCACGCTGCACGCTCGAGTTAAATAAGTGATAATTTCTATTTCTACCCTCGCTAACGTGCAGCCCGCGCGAATTGAGATGTGTCGACGACTCGGCGTAGAGCGAGGAGTTTATTTAATTCGGACGGGTTATACGTTAGCGATTGTATGAAATAGGAATTGCCATTTGCCTTGACTCTCAGGAGTGTTATTCTCTTAAAACTGTGCGTGTGCGGTTATCGCCTTCATACGTCAGTTATGTCGACGAGCACTAGTGACGTAATCATATCTGTGACTAGTTGCAGTCGACTAGATGATCTGATCCCCAACAAGGAAGACCTAGTCGTAAGGATATTACAATTTCCTGCCAAGGTAATTCTATTCAATAAGCTCGCAATCTGCGAAGCAACCGCCTCTTTTAAATTCGACTTTGAACAAGCCACATGAATCTGAAACTAAGTGTTTTCTCGCCACACTGCATTTCATACAAGCCCTTTAAAGTATTGTCACTTTCATCTGAAATAAATAGTCGCATTTTTCATTGAACATCACATAACTTACCGGGTCAAATGTCGGTTAAAATAAAAAGGAACATAAACTGAAAAAACGAAAATCATAAGCACAAAATAAATAAGTTAAAGGTGTTACGTTTAATGTATGTGTTAGGTACTTAGTAACTAACAATGATGTTTATTGCTCTGTCTTCTATCGTGTGGATTATAAGTACCAACCTCATCAACCCCGACAGGGTTATTATTGAGCCGCCAAAGGCTCCTGACATGGCTCATGTAACGACTACTCACTTATAACAGTACGTAGTAACCGGGACCAACGGCTTAACGTGCTTTCCGAAGCACGGATCATCTTACTTTCCACAAAGTAATTTTTGTGATATTATGTCCCCACCGGGAATCTACCACTGGACCACGGAGGTCGTCATTCCCTGTTGTCTGTCGTCATTGCTCACATGTTTTTTTTTTGTGGTCACCCATCCTATTACCGGCCTTTGCGAAAGTTGCTTAACTCTAACAATTGCAGACCGAGCGCGTTTACCGCTGCGCCACCGAGCTCCTCGAAAAACGTTTTCATTAGTTAACGGCCACCGAAATTTGCTTATCTTTTAAAAATGGTGTCTACGGCCACCCGGTATGAGTTTTATGTGGCCACAATCGAACCCGATGAAGTTATAGTTTGCGGCCAGTGCGGACCAGTCTTGGTTGACTATATCGTCGCTTCAGTGAACTATAGCTTCTATAACTTCAGTTGACTATATCATCCAACAAAACCCATATAAAACTAAACTAAAAATTCTAACTGCGCGTATGATGCGAAAGGATTTTGATCTGATGAGCATAACTTTTCATCGCAAGCCATCTGAGTATCCTCAGGCTTCATTTTTAAGGGGTGAGAGCCCTTAGTGCTCCTTAGGCTAAGTAACAAATCCGAAGCAAATCTTCAATAAACCATACAAAAACTCTGTTACCATGTTGCTCTGTGATAGGCACATGTATGTATTAAAACTTTCAATAGTTTACAACCTAAATCTTTCTCCACTAAACAAGCAATGGCCGATAACGAATGAGTTTCCCAAAAAACTGGTTCACGCCTTTTAGTTAGCGATATCAGGCAGGTCATCGACCTGATAGTGTTATCAGGTGGCGCAATGCAGGGCAGAAGGTGCTCGATCGATAGTTTTAGTACCGACACATAATGGGATAAAACGTCTATGGTCTAGTGCTGTGGTTCTCAAACTTTTTAGCGACGGAATCCTTATTAAAAACTAAATAGGTATATTAATTTTAAATAAATAAATAATAATACTACGTATAGTATTATCAATCCGCATTGGGCCCGCGTGGTGGTTTAAGGCCCGATCTCCCTATCCATCTATAGGGAAGGCCCGTGTCCCAGCAGTGGGGACGTTAATGGGCTGATGATGATGACTACGTATAGAACGGCGTAACCCCCCTCACCAATTTGTATCCGACACCGACTTCACTTCACCTCATCTTTTTAATTTCTATTATAACTTAAATGCGATAATTATTTCGAAACGTTTGACAAGAACTTGTTGAAAGCTATCTACACAAGGCGAACTAAGCCCACTAAATACAGTCAGACATAGGTACTTTAGACCAACATGTTACCCGAAGGTAATTTGTCACTACTTCACTTCGTTTTAGGCAAGGTATAAGATGACCAGGTATGCTCAAAACTGACAGCTAGCATTTCCAAGGTTAGCCCAGCTGACGTCATCTGACACTGCGTTGCCATTTCGTAAAAAAATAAATTACCCACGTCCAATGTTTTCAATTTACTTTGCAAGGAAATTTTGTACTTTTAGTAAACGATTTATGTACAGTTAAATGATTTTTGTATACGTGACAAATATTAGTAATTAAATATTAGTCAGTAATTCACTTGATTTTCAATAATAAAATTTTCGTCTTTGGAATATTGGAGATACCAATTGAATGGTAACACTAGCCCAGGCTTTTTCGCGGGAACGGGACAGTTGCCTTCTTCATTGAATAATCTAAATAAATAATACGAAGTGGTGTTTTGTGGTTGATGATCGCATTAAGTTAGTCGGAAGACATTCGCGACAGTGTTATTATATCGGAATATTCAATAAACAAAGTGTATCTACCTATTTTCGCTTTGTGCCAACAAGCCGCTTCATAACTCGAAAGTTTATGCGGACTTTTGAGTTAATTCGTTTGGGGTTCGGAGTAGGAGTCTACTCCGAGGGTGGGGGCTTAGGTTTCATCATAATCACCTTTCATCATTTCATTAATCATCAAGAAAAAAAATACGTAAGACATGGCTGTATGGGCATAGTTCCCTTTGCCTTACCCTTCGGGGAAAACCAAAACAAAAAATATAAAAATGGGCTAGCAATGGTGGCTTGTCAGGCTTTTCGGCGGGAAACGGGAACGGGACAGTTGCTTTCTTCATTGAGTAATCTAAATAATTAATACGAAGTGGTGTTTTGTGGTTAATGATCGCATTAAGTTAGTCGGAAGACATTCGCGAGTGTTATTATATTGGAGTATTCAATAAACAAAGTGTATCTGCCTATTTTCGCTTCGTGCCGGGAAGCCGCTTCATAACTCGAAAGTTTATGCGGACTTTCGAGTTAATTCGTTTGGGGTTCGGAGTAGGAGTCTGTTCCGAGGGTGGGGGCTTAGGTTTCATCATCATCACCTTTCATCATTTCATTAATCATCAAGAAAAAAAATACGTAAGACATGGCTGTATGGGCATAGTTCCCTTTGCCTTACCCTTCGGGGAAAACCAAAACAAAAAGAATAAAAATGGGCTATCAATGGTGGCTTGTCATAGGATTGAGCATACCTGGCATTCTTATACCATGGTTTTAGGCTTGTTTTAGGATGCGATATTTATATAACATAACACGGGGTGGGCAGAGCTGTATAGCATACACACACTCCTCGCCAGCTATGTTTGTCCCATGTATAGGGCGTGTCTATTGCCATTAATCGGGCGCAAATCCCGAAGTGATAATAATTCCATATTTCAAATTAAAACCGCGCGTATTATGCGGAAGATTTGTGATCTGCTATTCAGCATACGTATATAGGCTATTTATATTTATGTTTATGTTGGTTTTACTGGGCCCGCGTGATGGTTTAAGGCCCTATCTCCCTATCCATCCATAGGGAAGGCCCGTATCCCAGCAGTGGGGACGTTAATGGGCTGATGATGATGATAAGCATACTACTTTGAACCGGTGTGCGTGTGTGAAACGATAGAGAATGTGGAGGAAGCAAGAGAAGTGTGTCTAGACCGAAGCAAATGGAATTCCATAGTCTCTGCTTACCCTGGTGGGAAATAGGCGTGAGTTTATGTATGTGTGTATATATGCATAAGTCTGACTCGGATTTAACAGTCGATGCAGACAGCAACAGGACTTGAGTACACTTCCAAGCAACTCGGAATCAATTGAAAGTTGAAACTTTCGTAATATCGAGCACGTTGCGTCTAGCCTTGCACCTTGAAGTAAAGCTCTGTTCACATAGAGCGAGCAAAACGCACGTGGAACCGTCGTCTGTTGTGCAGTAAGTGTATGCGAATGAGAGAATAATATTCATAAATAAAACATAAGCCAGAGGTGGATTGTTCTAAAAAGTGGTCGCTAACCTTTTACTTTTAAAATTAGGTATGTCATTTCTCATCACAGTGATGGAATATCTAAATATATAAAAGGAGAAACTGACTGACTGACATATCAACGCACAGCCTAAACGGCTAAACGTAGGCACTTAAAATTTGGAAGGGACGTAGCTTAGGTACCGTAGAGGTGCACTAAGAAAGGAATTCCCGGAATACATAGAATTGTAATCATAACTTAGGTCGAAAATTCGAGTAGAAAAGAGTAATGAGTAGAAGTGGGAGGGGGGGGGGGGGCGGCAGTAGACCACTATTAGAGTGCAGGTTAGTGTGTATAGAGTTGCTGTTGTTATTTTTAAGATTTTGTAATTATCAAAATTGGTTGGCACTGCCCATCCTGTTAATGATCACAGGTGCGAGTTATGTTATATAAACATAGCATCCGAAGTGAGATATGTAGCTCCAGTAATGTTCTTTTTTTTATTATTAATTACTTGGCCGGAAACCCAGTTATGTATGTTTGTGTGTGTTTAACGATTTATTCGCCTTGTGTGTATATAGCTTTCAACAAGTTATTGTCAAACATTTCGAAAGGATTTTTATCTCGCATTTAAATTATAACTGAAATAACGATCTATAATAGCTTATAACTGGGCTTCGAGATACTTAATAAGATATTTAGAGGTACCGGTTTCTCAATATACTAACGTTTAATTATAGTTGATTTTGTAACTTACATAGTATGATATATACGGAATAATGCTAGTAGAGTGAGATGTCTATATATAGCCTGTTCATCTGAGCCAAGAAGGTATCATTGTAGATATACTTTAGTTAGGTATCTAGTGTTATGTATATACATCAGTTTAGGTTTTATAAATACTTACGTTCATTTTAAATTATGCATTAATATTGACACATTTCAACCCCCTCCCCTTTCCCCCTCCGGTTGATTGAGGGGAGGCCTGTGCCCAACAGTGGGACGTATACAGGGTGTTAGTGACATCGTAACGAATACTCATAGGGATGATTCAGACCATGATTCTGAGTTAATATCAAGTGGAATTTTCCGTCGCTAAATTCATGTTATTTTTTTAGTTTTTTTAAATTATTTTCAATTCTATACCTTTGCGATGGAAAATTCCACTTGATATTTACTCAGAATAATCAGCTGAATCATCCCTCTCAGTATTCGTTACGATGTCACATACACCCCATACAAGTACATACAGTAGCCATACAAGTAGGTATGGGTGTTAGTGACACTGTAACGAATACTGAAGGGGATGATTCAGACCATGATTCTGAGTCGATATCAAGTGGAATTTCCTGTCGGAGAACTCATGAAAATTTTAGAGCTTATTTAAATTATTTTCCGTTCCATACTTTTGCGATGGAAAATTCCACTTGATATCAATTCAGAATTATGGCCTAAATCATCCCTCAAAGTTTTCGTTACGATGTCACTAACACCCTGTATTGGCTGTTTATATAAGTGTGTATTGACACATTTTATTCGAGAAGAGTACGGTGTAATTACTTTCTCGACAACAAACTGAAATAGAGACAATATACAGTTACCTCTATACGGATACTTATAGAACTATGATGTTGATGATGTTATGATTGTTGAAATAATTGGCTACTGAACAGTAACATTTCACTCGGAGAAAAAACATGGCGTCGTATCTCACGCAAGGTAATATTATACCTAATAGTACATTATCAGCATTATTCGTCGAGTGGTCAACAGCACAATGTGTAAAACATCCAGTGCGTATCGTTCCGAAACGATGAACAGATGTGGACACTGTGACGAGCGGAGCGGAAGCGGGAATCGGCCTGACACTAAGCGCCCTCTTCATACTAGAGTTATTATTAAGAGAGTCGACTACACAACGGTGACGCGACGCCGCCAGCGGTGCACCCGCGTTCGTCGACGCTGCGGCGATGCTGTGCGGAATCTCCCTCGGCAACGACGCTCGAACGCTACTGTTCTCATCGAGAAAATCCTAGTTCTATGGCTGACGCACACCTCACCACAAATCACAAAAAAAATGCAGTGGCAGTTAGTATGTGAGTTTGATAGATTACCACTCCATCGAACATACTTAGGACCGATAATCTTGTTCTAGTAAACTATTGCTCTGTTTTTTACGACTACCCCGGGATGTCAAACAGCTAAAGTAATTGTCTTTTTTCATTAATCCCGGTCAAGCAAAGTAGCAAACCGGGAGCAGAGATCCTCATACGTTACGGCGAAGAATTGGAATTTCCCCTACATGAAAATATTGGAAGCAAGGCTGGAGTATAACAGACATTTAGTAGGTAAGTTTTGTCCGCCTTATTTCACAATGTCACTCAGCGTCAGCTGTCCTTAAAACCTTGAAACTTATTTAGCTTTTTCTGCTGCGCCGTGCGCGGAGCGAATTATATTGAGCGCTTCGACCAATAAACGATACGAATGCTATCTACGTAGATGGACGTCAAACGGCTATTGGTCGAAGGCCTCGATATAATTCGCGCCGCGGCGCGGTTACCGTGCAGAGCCTACAGGGATCGATTGTGTATCCGCTGCCCGCTCCGCTCGCTACCATGCCCTGCCTCCCTGCGAACTAGCCAAGTGGCCATCACTTCGGCCGCATCCGTTTAGTCCAGCTACTCGGCGTCTCTAGCGATTTCACTACCAATTAATAGCCAATTACTGTCCGAGCCTCATTTATATGGTCATTAGTTACGAGAAATGGAAATCCAGGGCATTGGGAAGATCGAATTGTGAACAGCAACCAACGGGTTTAAACGTAAACGCACAGGAAACGGAATAACGGGAGTCTGGCGGCCGGCTTAGGGCCTTCAAATTAGTCGCGATGCTTGATAAATTGGAACAAACTATGTCGCGCGACAGCAGAGTGGCTAATTTGAATGAGCATTTAATGTTAATTAAACACAATTAAAAAAGAAACCTCCAACCTTGTGTAAACACAGTCGGCTATCGACCATCACAGACGGCGAAACGGTTCACAGATTTTAGCGTTACTACACTTTTTATTAGGTATGTTATCTGCCTAAATTGATGTCTTGACCAAAATATATTCATTTAAAATTATTAATAATAAATAAAAGAAAATAAAAACTAATAACTTTTAATTATTTATTTTTATTCAATTATTATTAGTTTATTATTATTATTTTAACTTTAGGATTCTCAATATTTTTTTAATTGAAGTAATAGGTAAATCACATTTATTAATTATCGAATAGATAAAATTGAGAATAGGGCTATTAGACGCGTCCGTTTGCAATTAATAAGGGACTATCCAGGCTATATTCCTCAAAAACAATATTATAGATAGCGCTGTAAAGATTTTCTTCATTTAACCTTCTAATTTCATAGATATAACATGCATCTTTGAACTTTGTTTTTAGGTACAAATGATGAACATTTTTATTATACGCAGGCACAATTACACCTTCCATCCATTCCTATTCTGATCAAAATAAAGAGAAGCAATATACGTAGCAACGTAATTTTATACATAATGTGTTCCAAATATCAAGCAACAATTATTTTTATAAATGCTTCTGCCATTATATTGTATTTTCAATAATTAACACGTAATTGGTCCGGGTTACTGCTTACTGATGTAAATAAGTAGTCGTTACATGAGCCATGTCAGGGGCCTTTGGCGGGTCAATAGTAACCCTGACACCAGGGGTGATGAACTTGGTATTCCACATCATAACCCACACGATAGAAGATGAATAGTGATGTACCAGAGAATTGAAGTGATAGGTAATCACATTAATTCCCGACAGCGCCATCTATACTGGGTGTTAGTGACATCGTAACGAATACTGAGGGGGTTGATTCAGACCATGATTCTGAGTTAAAATCAAATGGAATTTTACGTCGCAAAATTCATGATTTTTTTTTAGTTTTTTTAAATTATTTTCAATTCTATACTTTTGCGATGGAAAATTCCACTTGATATTAACTCAGAATAATCAGATGAATCATCCCTCTCAGTATTCGTTACGATGACACCGTAACGAATACTGAGGGGGATGGTTCAGACCATGATTCTGAGTTGATATCAAGTGGAATTTCGTGTCAAAAAATTCATGAAAATTTTTCTTTTCTTTTTAATTATTTTCCAATCCATACTTTTGCGACGGAAATTTCTACTTGATATCAACTCAGAATCATGGCCTGAACCACCCCTCAAAGTTTTCGTTACGATGTCACTAACATCCTGTATTAGTTTTCGGGAAAGTAGCCTGGAAAGTGGCTCATTTAATCAGCGATATCAAAGTTTTGCGTACTATATACTTAGTGCGGATGGTAACTGTAGGATAGACAATACTGCAGCTCCACATTATTATCTCAACAAGTCACTTGCAGCCAATGAATGAGCCTTCAGCGGACACTTGTCCTTTACACATGTATCAATACGTTCAATTTGTGACAATAATAGCATCAATTTACGATATTGATAACAATACATCACACGACAGCGTGGGGCGTACACACACCAGTTACAAAGCTATAGATTTGTTTTCGAATTTCATCTTCTCTGTGAATATGCCGGAATCGTGCCCTAAGCTTCTTCGGACATATTATGCGGTCTCCGAAGTACAGTCTGGAGAAGCAGATCATCGTTGGGCAAATGGATGGAAAACGTGCGCGAGGAATGACGCCTACGCGGTGGTCTGACACCCTGAAAAAGACAGTGGGCGGCAGCATACAGAGGGCGGTCCACGCAGCATATAGCCGTACCGAGTGGAAAACCATAACGTGTGGTCGCGATCCTCAGCAGTGAGGGAACGACGAAGAAGAAGAAGTGAAAGAGAAGAGGTGGCATTACTGAATGCCCTTCTAAACAAAGAAAACCATATCAGACTTCAAAAGTCAGGCCTCAAATTGGCTCATTGTTGAACAACAGGTCGCCAAGTAGCAGAATACAATAAGGAAAGAAAAAACATCTTATAACACAGTTGGCTCGACCTGTGTAGATGGCGCGGAGTTACGGCTCACCACCTATCATGTTGGACACAAAGCACTGTGATGTGTGAGTACTCAATTCATCTTGCGATTAGTCGTGAGCTTATATTGTGTTCATCTTCAATCGTGTCGACAGTTCAAGATTTCCAATCCCGATAATCCTGATCTCGCGGGATCCCGTCTAATTTTTCGGGACCAATCCCGAAACATAATATGACGAGATCCCATTCAAGATTGATGGGATTGGGCGAATCTCCTTGAGTTATACTTTTTGTTTTGATTATGCTGATTTCCAAAGAACACTTAATTATGTAGTTAGTAATATCGAAGAATATTTTGTTTTAATTAACCTCACTATCACAACAAAGCAGTTTTCTTCGTTTTCAGCCATCCTAACTTTACATTTTTTTATGAACTAGACTACGTTCCCGAAAATTTCGGGATCTCGCGGGATTGATATTTTCAATCCCGCGGGATTTCGAATTTGCGATCTCGATTCGGGATTGCATTCCATATTCAAGATTAAAAACCCTGTATGCTGCGTCGATTGTTCTTGCAATAGTCATTAGTAAAACTATCATATCGATAGTTTTGAACAATCGATAGTGACTAACTCTCGAACGGCGTCAGAACGTGGAGAGGATGGAGACTGGACGTGGTTTAGGAAACGCTGACGGAGGGTTTTATGGCCACCTGTGCAGCGAGGAAAATTCATTCGATAATGATTACAGCTACTATTTATAGAGAACCATTATGATAAGTGCCTGATAGCCACAATGAGTTTCCATTGTTTACGGGGAATAATAATATTGTTTACTAGCACATGAAGCCACCTGAAATCAATAACTGCTTTGCATACTCCGTTCTGAGCTTGCAATAAACGATTGCAAAATATCTCGACTGCTTCTTAATTTCTTTGCAAGGGTTAGCCAAGTTGCAAACGATTTCCAAAAGCGAAGTAAGCTGGCAAGTCAATCCCATATATTTTTACACATATTTCGGATTCAAAACTGGCTGCAAATTGTCTTCTGATTCCTTGTGACTGCCTTATAAGACAAGATATTATGTACGCACATATATTGTACAATAATAATCTATAGATTTAGAGAATTGTAGCGTTGACAGTGACTTTCCGAACGGCGACCCGCGCTACGGCGAGTCTCTTTACGGCGAGTGGCCTTATTTAGAAAAGTCTCTCCCTGTCTCACTCATCACGAAATCTCAGAAACTACAAGTGCTAGGGGTTTGAAATTTTGCACAGAGATTCCTTTTAGGACGTAGATGGTTACTAAAATGGAATTTTGCGAAATTCAACCTCTAAGCGGGTAAAAAGAGGTGGCAAAGTTGGTGGTGGTTGTTGCATGAGCAATTAGACGGACTGTTGTGCCTTTCTGTATCTGTTGTCTTTAGTTCTATATCTTATGTCCACCGTGCTTATTAATGTATATTATCCATCTATTTATCTATCAAAGTTTGTATGAAGCTTTTATAGTTTTAATACCTAGTAGGTCGTCACGCGAACGAAGTTACGGGTAGCTGCTAGTATAATATATGTAGGAAAGTGAGAATACTATGGAAGGATAATGAATGGGAATTTGATTGTTTATGGTATGAAAGGAGGATGGTTAATGAATGGGAGGTAAGGCAGTTTTAAAAAGTAAGAAAGGGGAGTCTATGGTGCGATGTCGGTCGGGTTAGAGGATTTTGTTAAAATATAAGGAGTAAAGATATTTAAACTATCCCGTCTTATTTATTATGTATATCCCACATATATTAAAAAGATACTAAGTAATACGAGATGAGTATCGTGTTCATAATGCAAACACAGCATTATTGTCCAAGTTACTATTAAACTAATCATCAATATAAACAACTTAATTTATGATAAGCGTATAAATTATTATGATTTATAAAAGACAGTTAATTAGTTCGAATTTGATGTAATAAGTTTATCGTTATTGTTATGTATTTTATTTTAAATATATACTTATTTAGAAGATAGAAATCAGACGGTTGATGCTGATTAAAAATTATATATACAATAAGTAACAGTCGCGGTCCTACTGGCCTACCATTTTGGTGTAACATTAACAGCAACGAAGTTAAAAATATGAAACTCCTCTGCTGGACTGGGAGTAAAGAAAAAACATAGAATGCGTTCAGCTGCCCATCTTCCCGTGCATGTCGTAAAAGGCGACAAAGGGACAGCGTCCTGTCAAACATGATGGATCATCTGTAAGAGCGATAGGCTGATCACCTATCATCATACGGTTTATCATTATCCAAAAGTGGCTGCAAATAGTTTCTTGTTTATTTGTAATTCTGCCCACCCCTTCGGGGAGTACGGGCGTGAGTTTATGTATGTATGTATGTTAAAAATATGAGAATTAAATGGAAATAAAAGTTTGATTTGTTTATATTAAGTTTTAGTTAATCAAAATAGGTCGCCGGTTCGGATCTTCGGATGCGGACCCTGTCTTAGAGCGAAAGTTTATCGGGCCAAAGTGTCTGTACATTATCTTCACCCTTAACCCGAATACAGCTCGAGCCTCAGACACCGGACAATTTCATAAACACCTCGGTTTCACCAAGCCAAGGTCTTTTTTTATACGCAAACTTGCACCGAAGCAAAAAGCTGTTCCACTTTAAGTGCCTTGTATCTAGTGTCGTATTATGTGCGATTACGAGTACCGTAGTGATAAAGTGTGGTCAACGTGCGTGTGTATCACCAACTAAACCATAATAAACTCATAACTAGGGTAACAAAATAATATAAGAGCAAAATTAATGTTACAACGAACGCCGCTGGACGCCAGATATTACGGTCAGACTCATTCTGGCCTCATTACTTTAATTTTTTGTTCGATTGTAAAAACAATATAAACAAAAAAGCATCGTGAAATCCGTCCAATCGGAAGAAAGGTTCATTGCACGAGTTGTTCTAAATTCGAGTCCAGATTCGAGATGGCCTCTCCGTTTGACCCTCGTTGCGGAATCGGGGCATCGTCTTACTGGAGTCGAGTGTCGAGACGTCCAGAGCCCAGCGGCGGTCGTTAATTGACATTTGACCCCGACGCGTCTGCGCGACCTTGGGCCCGCAAGTACTAGAACTTTGGGCTGCCCAGTACTTGCGGTGATCAAGGGCATTCATTAGTCCAGGCAGGTTAGCATTCGCTCCATTCATCCCGTCTCACCTGGTGGCTGCTGCTGTTGAATGTATGGCGTGAGGAGTCGCGTCCGTTTCTTCTCATATCCCTTCTGTGTGATGTCACCTGTAGACAAAAATGTAACAGCTTAATATACATTGTTTTAAGTTTACGCGGTTATTATCATAATTAAAACACATAATAACGGGTTCTTACCGCGTTTAAATGGGGATATGAGACTCCCGAATTCGAGTCGGGAGTCTCATATCCCCATTTAAACGCGGTAAGAACCCGTTATTATGTGTTTCAGCTTAATATATTTCATTTTGGTAAATAACGTTTTTATAGACTAAGCAAAGGTGACCAGCGGCCCGGGGTCAGATGACATCGATGCAACGTTGTAAGTAGTGGATGAGGTTGAGGAATTATTTAGTCAGCAATATTGAGGAATAAAGATTAAAGCAAGCCCGAATCTCTCGCGGGATTGATATTTCCAATCCCGCGAGATCTCGAATTTGCGATCCCGAATCGGGATTGCGTTCCCTAATGCGGGACGTAATGGTGTCAACCTCATCCTTAACATCCTTTATTGAAAAATTAGCGTTCTGGCTGATTATATTTTAGAGTTTAAGTTCTCTTTGGTTTTTCTCATTAGAACGAATTTAAATATTAGGCATTTCCTCTTTATCCATTTCATACGCAGCGTTCTCTTTTGCTTTTTATACTTTTTACTTTTTATATACGTGTTTAAATATTAAGTATATTATAAATCACAATAAATTAGGTTAAAGTTCATTGTCGTCGCTTATAGGACTAGGAAATGCCTATTCATTGTAGCCTTATTTGTTGTTATGTGTGTTATTATGGTGTTGGTAGCGCCGTGGCATATGCCGAAGGTATTGCTTTATTGTATAAATATGTGCGTTATTTGATTGTTATTGTGGCGTCTTTTAAGAAAAATATGTTAAAAAGCTATGAATTACATAGTTCATAAATATTTTTTAGTGTTGTCCACATTCATGGAATCTGACTCAGGGCGATATCTGATATGGCATTGATAACTTTCGGCGAATGTGATAGATACTAATTCCCAACCGCGAATCCGTCAGAATTCTGTCGCCATTGCGCGCGGCACGTACTTTTTTCCACTTCCTTTTCATCCCCTTAAGAGATGATTTATGGGATAAAAATTACCCTATGTCGTTTCCTGAGTGTCACACCTTGTTACCATTTTACCCTTATCCTCCTAAGATCGGATGTTCTTTATAAATCCAAACCCCATTGTTTAACTATTGTGTCTGGAAATCTCGGTCTTAAGAGGTTAAACCGCCGAACTGAAGAACATAGGATAGTATTTATCCCGGAAATCGACCGTTAAGGGGTGAAAAATTTACCGACCGCACGCGCCAATGGAAGCCGTCGCGGACTGAGTAGAAGGCGGCAAGCTAATAAGAAACAATAGATACAAAAATAAATAATTTAAAAAACATAAGCATCCATAACAATGCAATCTTTTGTGCAGTTGTGCGATAATCATAATAGCATTAGTCATTGGTACAGATTAGATAACGTACGATAGATAGTAGGTACTAACTTGCTTCCAATAACCCATCAATACTTTCGCTCGATAATATTTCTACATCATAATAACTAAATACTTATCACATATATAGCCGCATAATTTTGCTTGAATTAGTATAATCATAAGTTAGTACCTAGATGTTAGCTTTGAAATGTGTCAATACAAGCAGTATCTCTTATACATAAATAAATAAATAAAATGTTTATTCAATAGGATATTTGATTGGGTCAAAAATAAATTATAAAATGTTAATCTATAAATAGAAGCCAGTCTAAGATGATCAAAATCAATCTCATTTTAATTTTCGAATTTGTAACAATGATTACGTTTGACCACTTTTATTGATGACGTCACAGGTCAGTATTGCCATACAAACTCAAAAGAACACTTGTTTTGACGTTTCGTAAAAAGTATCTCATTTGACTAGGTTGTTAAGTAGCCTATTCCAGAGGCTACTTTTTACTAAACATCAAAACACGAAATTACTTTGGAATTTGTATGAAAACATGTGACGTCATAGAAAAACGTGACAAAATGTCGCACTTATTTTTATATTTTTCTTTATTAAAAATCATAAAAAAGTTAAATAGAAACAGAAAACGGGTTTTCTCACTTTTAGATCTGTCTTTATTTAGTAATCAGAATTTCATAATTTATCTTTGACCTAGGAAACTAATTGGCAAAAATCTTCAATAATGGATTATTTTGCATGTTTTATCAAAACATTGACATACCTCTGTTATCTATGAGTCAGTGTAGGTACACGTCCTCAATTAGGCAAATAACATAACGAGGAAGCAAACCGCAACCTTGACTTAAACTTAATGTACACACATCTTAGAAAAAAAAACAACATCAAACGAAACACGTTTGACTAGTAGAAGCGTTGTTAAGTAATGGCTCGATTAAAGAGTTTTAAACAAGGAAAATGATAATTCGTATTACATAAAATGATGCACTATTTAAGTATTGTACACATTGTAAACAAGCTTGCCTTCGTAAGCACAGACTCGCGCAGTGAGGTGCCGATCTCGAGAATGTTCCCAAAGTGAGAATGTCGTAAAAAAAAACTTTTTGTAAAAACTCTTTAATAGTAAAGACACTGGCTGCTTTTTTCAAATTGTTCTTTCTGGTATTATGTTCCTGTCTTCCTAAACGCTAGGCAATAAAACTCTTTTTACATAACTTTAACCTGAACGGTTGATTTTTTTTATAAAACCCCTTCTTAGCATTGACCTACATTATAAATGGAAGCTTCAGTTTTTAGTCCCAGTGGTCTGTGTTAGGCTGCTGATGTCACCTAATCAGTCAGTTTCCCCTTTATAACTTAGGTACTCTACTTACAGTCTGTATACCTATACGAAAGGTCACTTACTGACTGATTCACTCATCACGAGATCCCAGAAACTGAAAGTTCTACAAGTCTCATGACTTTTAGGACGTAGTTGCTCAATAAGAGTGGATTATGCGAAATTCAACTCCTTAGGGGGTAAAAAGGGGTGGCAAAGTTCGTACCTAATGTAATCGCGGACTCACGGGTAACAGCTATAACTTATACAATGCAGACCTATCTTTAAATGCATACGATTTCTAAAGGATAAACTTCGGAAGAGCAATTTTTCAATCAAAGAATAGCAAATTGGTCAATAATTAACCTTACATAGGATCAATTATTCGAAGGATATTACAATCGGGTCGAAAGGCGACGATAGCAATGTTTTAATTACATCATTATTATTCAGGGTTTGAATAACCGAAAAATATCGGTAAAAACGGTTATATCGCGGTATGACGTCATAACTTCAAATTACATTACATACATCACGCCTGTAGGCAGAAGTGTATAGTAAATGCACCCACCTAAGTATAAGTATAGTAGACGACAGGTCGACATGGCAATTCTCTAGTGACGTGACGTTTTCAATATCGATATATTTTTATTATGTATCTAACAAAATGTGAATAAAATAATACCACGTTTTCATTTAAGTTAATATTTATTCATCTGAATCATCTAACGTTAATTTTATTTCTAAAATATTATTCTTAGTTTTCAATAATTTCTTAGCAAGTATATGTAAAATATACTTGCTATATTTATAATTTTGATTGACCATAAATATTTAGATTAGATTTCTTTTAAATCTATTGTTTTTCTTTTGTGTTAATGTTAATTTCTAATTCAATAAATTATGTGAGCGAGATTATAATCGATAAACGCGGTCGATACGGACTCGTGCGACACTAAGACTATGACGCCGCGGGGACTGTGCGGGTGTGCGGGGCGACCTCGCCTCCGCGGCTCACCTCATGCCCCGATTGCCATGTTGACCTGTCGTCAACAGTACAGTCGCCATAGTATAAGTCCCATGTACCTAATAGGGGACGAGCGCATTCCCATTACGCGGATACAAATCATGGACACCACGTGATATCAATTATCTATGGTCCACACATTAATTCGAACTTTATGTTTTGTCTTATGTTATGTTTGTCAAGTAGTAGGTATTTGTGTTACAATGGTGTAACTTTCAATTAGTTCCTTTTAGTGTAAAAGTTGTTATTATTGAAAAGAATTTAGTGTAAGTAAATGTAATAACAGGATGCGCCAGTCTGAGGACAGACTGATAGCAGGATGGCCTAGTGTAGGAATGGAAGGCCGAATGAAACGTAACGTAAAGGTGTGTGAAAGAGAGGGCGAGGAGTGAGCGAGAGAGAAGAGAGGATTGCGGAATGACAGGAAGATGGCGGACGGTTATTTGAAAAAGGGAAAACGTACAAAATTAAAAAACGTTTTAAATAAACAAAGGTAAACAAATATAATCGTTTCCTTCATGCCCCATCCCACAATTTTTGGGAATGATTTTTTTTGATGAATTCAAACTCATAATGTCTAATTCAGTTTTAGAGCCCGAGCCAGGATTTGAACCGGACTGACGCTACGATGAGTCACACATTCTCCGAACAGGACCATCGCGGATTTCACCATTTAAATTACGAAATCTACAAATTACCACTTTGATCCTAGGGTTGGATAAAAGGCACTCTTTGATCATTCCACAGTTTATTTTTGACGTGACTTTATAGGTTTGCCTCAGATAGCAGCTTCTTACAATACAATACAAAAACTCTTTATTGCACTTGAATCACATTAAAAAAAAATTAGGTCTTCTTCTTCTTTACAAGAAGATAACAGCTACTTGGCTGGACAAATATGGAGCAGAAGGTTCTCATACTAACTGCATGCTAGTAATATAATTTTATTTAACCCTAACTTTAACTCTACCAAGATGATAATTAACTCACCATTAATATTACAATTGGAAAATGTAAATATTGTATAAGTTATAATGTAATTGCCCTCTTTGCGACACCCTGACAGGGTATGTTATAGTATGAATTATTATTATTAATGATGATATTGTAACATTACATGCAATTAATAAATATATAAAAATAAAATAAATAAATAAATCCCACATGACCACACCACACAACCACGCCACATGTGACATGACTTTACATTACGACCAATATTTTGTATTTTATTATTATTTTTCTGTTTCTTTTACGTTTTTGTTAATAATTGTGATTTTGTGTAATATTTTTTTTCCCCCTACTGTGTTTGTATTGTTACTGTGGCGTCCTATAATAATAAATACTTTCATTCTTTCTTTTCTTTCATCCAATGTTTTACTATTCTCTTGTTCCTTTACGTGACTTATCTAAAAAATAAAACAAGAAAAGAGAGAAAGGAAGACCTAGAAGGACGTACATTGACTAAATTGGAGATGTCTGTAGAAAAGGTTCAGTACGAGCTACTCTGAACCTGCGTGCGTGTATGTAACGATTGATGAATGTGGAGGAAGCAAGACAAGTGTGTCAGGATCGAAGCAAATGGAATTCCATAGTCCTTGCTTACCTCGGCGGGAAATACTTCGTCCCTGACACCGCATAAGGGCGTATCTCAGTTTTTTGCAAAAATGAGTTATTTATACCATTTTGATCGTCTAAACGAGATCTACAACGTCGCAAAAGGGTGTAGCTCTAATCACAGTATTTAAGAATTTAAGGGAAGGGCTTATCTCAAATCACGAAAAAAAAGAGTAATGCAAAAGGACGTAATTGAAATACGCCATTATGTCGTACTTCTTCAACTTGAGATACGCCCTTACTCAGTGACTTCATTATCGTTTATTTGTTTACTTGCGCCCGCATGAAGTAAATATCTTCCGGTGTTATTAACAGAATATATATTTTTTAAGTGCCTCCAAGTAAAATTTTGTGTGCCACCGAATGTCCAACTCACAGGTAAGTTGTGAAAATGCAGGTAATCCTTTGACTTCTAATAAAGAAGATAATGAAAATGATTATGACAATTTAAACCATCTTTCTGTTTCATCCATTGCACTGTCGACAGCTGAAGTAGAAACCACAGACAGTATGATGGCAATTGCCAGTTTTATTACTTCCAGCTTAACTAATTTCGACGATGATGATTTACGTGATTTAAGCACGCTTGAATTGAAGACACAGCAATGCTTCGTACAGACAACTCAATTTTTTCCAATTCCATACAACCAGTCTTAGATGTCACAACAGAAAAAAACATTTTATTCGAATCAAGTCTTAGAACAAACAAAAATGAAAACGAGAATTTTCCTGATAATATTCAAAACCTGTTAAAAATTCATGAAAATATGAATTCAGCTCAGCTAGTGGTATGTAAGATTATAGATCGTGATTACGAAGATGCTGAAACTTTCTGCCCTTCTAATAGTTTTACGCCTGAATTGTTTGGAGACCTCGGTGGCCTAAATGATCCTGACTACATGCCTGATTATATGACGTCTCATAAATCATCAAAATATATATATCTGCTCCAGATTGTAACAACCACCAATCATGTGAAGTAGGACATTGTAAAGAAATGTTTTCGATGCTCCGTTCTTCTCTGCAAAGTGCATTTCGAAGAAGACGATCTACAATGTACAACGCATGGATCCAAAAAATTGCACAACATAGGCTACGGAAACTTTGTATATGTACCGCAATCATGTGAAGTCACAGATTGAATGAATGAAGTATTCAGCTCGTGTCATCGATGCTCTATCTAGGCACGCGGTAGCGTGTCAAGCCAAGTTCAAGAAACAGAACTAGCGAGCCACACCGTGTGTAATATTACACGAACCATTTGGAGCCACTTTTGATATCCTCATAAATCAAAAACTTTTTCACATAAACGTATCAAATTTGGCTCATATATTGAGACTTGCGAGGTACATAATATTTATGTAACACATGTTATGTGTTCTAAATTTCATAAGCTTATCTCAAACGGTTTTATTTACTATTTACGGTTATTGACTGACTGAATGACATATATATTAAAACTCTAACCCAGTTCCAGATGACCAAGAGAGTTAAAATTTGGTATGCTGATAGGTAATTAGATGAATACAAAGGAATATATAAAAAAATGGCAATTTTCTTTTTTTCAAAAACATAAATGTGATATGAGAGCCAAGTTTAATATAATGATAAATGCCTTGGTTGTTGACTTCAACGACAAAAGAAGTGAGATCTAAATGGGTGCCAAGTTCAATGGACCAGATCAGTCCTGGAATTTATGTATAAGTAACAGTAGGTATAACATAAAAAACAAAAACAATAAAGATCTAAGATCTGTGCAATTAAGAAACGAAATATTCTTAAAACTAAAGAGATCAAAATTTCAGACAGACCTTAGGCTACAATACATTAATAATAACATAATAATATAATATCATATCTTGTTATAACATAAGATAATGTATTGTAGCCTAAGGTCTGTCTGAAATTTTGATCTCTTTAGTTTTAAGAATATTTTGTTTCTTAATTGCACAGATCTTAGATCTTTAATGTTTTTGTTTTTTTTTTTGGATACGATATAAAATATTACACATGAAAGTACATTTAAACACGCACATACACACACACACACACACGCAATCGCTTTTATATACAAACAAACAAACACATAAATACATACAAACGCGTACACACACACGCACATTTTAACTTCTTATGTTCCTACGTTCCATATTTTTTAAAAGTGTTTTTAAATGATGACAAATTGTGTTTTCGACATCAAATATAGATAATTTGCCGTTCGTAATGAATTTGTTTTATTTAAAATATAGGATAATTAGTAACACTTTCTACTTGCACCCATATTCAACTCTCCATACCTATTAAGAGAGGCGCCACAAAGGGGCGTTAGTGACTTTCAGGCCTTTTTTTCAGGAAACCATGCATTTTACGGAACTGTAAGAACTATAAATCTATGCCTTAATTCAACCTTTATCCACCTTATAAATTTCATGGCTGTATCTATATTACTTTAGATTTTATGAACTGAAAACCTGAGGAACTCGGAGAAAAAAACAGTTTTTACGCTCTCCTGAAAAGTTAGGAAAACTGAGATACGCCCTTATGCTTTGTCAGGGACGACTTGTGAGTTTATGTATGTATGTAACAGTGGAACACCGAACCAGAGCCCTCAGTTCTCCGTGATTTGTCCGGCCAAGTAGTTACCGTTACTGTTCTTGCCATAAGAAAAATAATAAAAAATGGTCAAGTGTGTGTCGGGACACGCGCAACAAATGGTTCCGTAGTTGCCAGTCACAGTATACAAGTGTGTACAGCACTAACAACTTCGTCTAAGTACAAGAGACTTGCAGTTTACAGCTCAATGTAGAGCGAACTTAGTCCACCCAGACAGAACTCACACTCGCAAACTAACGGGGTGGCCAGAATACAAGTCAGCGAGACAATTTACAACCATACTTATTGGGACTTCAATCTAAATATATAAAAGGAGAAACTGACTGACTGACATATCAACGCACAGCCTAAACGGCTAAAAGTAGGCACTTGAAATTTGGAAGGGACGTAGCTTAGGTACCGTAGAGGTGCACTAAGACAGGAATTCCCGAAATTCCCACGGGAACGGGAATTAGCGGGAAAATCCTTTTGTATGAAAAATCTAAACCGCTTGAGTTAGACGCTTGAAATTTGGCATGCAGGTACCTTAGTAAACTTAAAGCTTAGTTGCAACAGGATATTGCAAAATTCCCACGGGAACGGGAGTTAGCGGGAAAAAACATTTGTATGAAAAAGTCTAAACCGCGTAATATAGATAAACGCCACGCGGACGAAGTCGCGGGCAAAAGCTAGTATAACATAAGCTTTCCACTTGAAGATTTTTCTAAACTTCGTCGGCAATAATTTTCTCTATGGTGTGATCGTGGTTTTACCGTGGTATTTTCACGGTATTCCATATATCAATCAGAATACGACCCTACAAATAACGATCACAGTTCAGAAATAATAAGGTCGATATTTGTTTGAATAAAAGTCGTGATTGACGAAAAATTGGTGGATAGATGTAATACCTCTCTTACTCCATGCTAGTACAGAATACACACAAAGTATAACATCTATTTAGGTTAGGTACTCAAGACATTTAAAAGTTCAAGAATATGTTTATGAAACAGGGGTCATTGACCGAACAAGTAGGCATTGTAGCATTGTGGTCCACTTGTTTGTGTTTCCGTTGGTCAATAGATACTTACGCACTCGGCAATAAATTGCGTTAAATCTGATACAGTTACGGGATGTAAGTACCCGTATTCACGGACGCCTTGCTAAACTGGAGTTACCAACGCTTCTTCAAGGCCGGCCTACTGCGGATCCGGGACGAAGGTACTGCAAGCAAATCCAATGTAGGACTTCCATCAAGAGGTACGTTTTTTGTAGCAGCTTTTTTGCGAATTGTATCGAGGGCATCCGACCAATAGACGCAGTGAATGCTATCTCCGCAAATAAACGTCGTACGCTATTGGTCGATACCCTCGATATAATTCACGCTATGTGCCCGGTGCGGTTACTGTGCCGCGGGGACTGGTTATGGCTAAGACACTGCTTAACGCGTTAGTTTTTGGGGTTCCGAAACCTCAAAAAGATAAACGGAACTCTAATTTATAGCATAGAATAAGGAGTAATACGTATAGAAAGGCAACTCTCCGCTCCCCACCAGCGGCTGAGCTACGCTACACCTCTGTCTTACTTTAGTCTTCGTCATAACGTGACGTGACAACGTCAACGTGAAATGTCTGTGTAAAACGAGGTTATTTGTATGAAGTGTGGCTTTTTGGCGGGAAACGGGAACGGGACAGTTGCTTTCTTCATTGAATAATCTAAATAATTAATACGAAGTGGTGTTTTGTGGTTGATGATCGCATTAAGTTAGTCGGAAGACATTCGCGAGTGTTATTATATTGGAGTATTCAATAAACAAAGTGTATCTGCCTATTTTCGCTTCGTGTCAAGAAGCCACTTCATAACTCGAAAGTTTATGCGGACTTTCGAGTTAATTCGTTTGGGGTTCGGAGTAGGAGTCTACTCCGAGGGTGGGGGCTTAGGTTTCATCATCATCACCTTTCATCATTTCATTAATCATCAAGAAAAAAAAATACGTAAGACATGGCTGTATGGGCATAGTTCCCTTTGCCTTACCCTTCGGGGAAAGAAAACCAAAAAAAAAAAAAAAAAATTGTATGAAGTGTCTGGGGTGTGCATAAGGTCACTTTGTTGCCCGTTCGTCTGTCTGTCAAAACTTTTTTCTCATAAACGCGTGGAGACATCAAATTGAAAGTAATACTTATGTAAGCGGTCTCATGTATATAAATCAACCTTCAAAATCCAGTTTTAGCCTTATTTGCAGACAATTCGTCAACGATTCGTTGCAGACAAAACCTTGGGGTACTTCTCATAGACCTAGAATCATGAAGTTTGGTAAGACGCTTTTGCAGTACAAAGAAAACATTCGAAAACCGTAGTTGTCCATCACAAAAATATATATTTTTGCAAACTTTTTTGCAGTTAATAAACTATCGGGAGTCTCATATCCCCATTTAAACGCGGTAAGAACCCGTTATCGTTTGTCGTATCAACAGTGGCTGCAAGTTGTCTTTGATTACTTGTGGCTCTGCCCACCCCATTTGGGATTACGGGCGTGAGTTTATGTATGTGTATGTAAGAACCCGTTATTATGTGCTTTAATTATGTTAATATGAAGAGATGTATGAAGACAATAGTCAGCGGCAAAGTCAAAGTATCGCACTTGACGGGATCTTTTTATAGCTGCCTATCCAGCGTAGCAGTTCCTTTCTTAATACATGACGCCTTAAACCTTATCGCTATCGACCCACTAGGGTCGATTAATTCCTTTATTTATTCTTCCTCCCAGACGACGCCCGAGCCGAGGTTCGCGCCAAACTGGGCAATGGGTGAGAGCCTTCAGCGCTCCCCATTTGCCCAGCCAAGTAGTTAACGTCATCTTTGGCAAATCTACAATAAGTTACGTCAAAAAAAGACAGTCCAAAGTACTTTCGTTTAACAGGACCAGGCTGACACATTTTATCAATCATGCACGTGAACGGATGAATGTATTGTCACCACGATGGTCACACTATGGCTGCAGGCTATCAAAAACAACCTCTGTTTATAGAGTGCCAAGGTTCGAATCCGCGATAGCCACAGCAGTGGCCAATACCGAATATGGAAGCATTGTTTGTTGACCTGAATTTGTCAAGTGTTCCCGTATATTGCATTCCGTGCGTTAATTAGTTTTAGTTTGATGACAGATATGAAAACTGTGTGTGGATTCATTGTTGACTTTATTCGTTTCGAAGTACATATATTAGGGAATGCAATCCCGACTTGAGATCGCAAATTCGGGATCCGCAGGATTGGAAATATCAATCCCGCGCGATCCCAAGATTTTCTTTTTTGATGACTGAAAACGATGAAGACTGCTTGTTTGTGATAGTAAGGTTAATTAAAACAAAATATTTTTTGAAAGAAAACAAAAACAAATATCTCAATATTACTAATTAAATAATTAAGTTTTCTTTGGAAATCAGCATAATCAAAACAAAAAGTATAACTCAAGGAGATTCGCCTAATCCCGTCAATCTCAAACGAGATCTCGTCATATTATGCTTCGGGATTGATCCCGAAAAATTAGGCGAGATCGAGAGATCGGCATTCCCTAACATATATACGTATACATGAGCTCAACTCAACATGAATTCAACTGTTTTACAAAACCATGAATCCTATGCGAATAAATGATTTGATTTTTAGATTTGATTTGATTTTTGAGATCACGCCTAGTAGGCAGAGCCCACGGATCACTTAGTACGATTCTAATACCACTTTCGCTGCCTACACTCTCATCTGAATCTTCATGCATGGTCGCCGGTTTAAATTAACGCCATTTCCCAAAGACAGACCATCATTTTGGAAAACATTTACGACCAGTCCTAAGATGGGAATGATAAATGAATTTGGTGATAGGATATCAGTCAATACATATCAGTTTTTTAGTGACCTAAAGTACATTATGTCAATCGAGTGAACAGCCTGTAATGTCCTAACCAAACTAGGAACCACAAAGCATTTTTGTGATATTATTAATTTCCAACGAGGATTCGAATTTATTGTTTACAAAAGAGAATTTTTCGTCTTACTCCTGAAACAAGTTGATAGCAGGTGTCATCTGACGTCATTTTTAATACATTTTTTCGAGCCGTGGTAGCCCAGTTGATAGAACGCTTGCCTCTCATTTTGAAGTCGCAGGTTCGAATCCAGCACAGGCCTAAACCAACGATTGTCGAATTTGTTTTCCAATTCATGTCTGGATCATTTAAAAAAAATTGTTTGGATCATAAATAATTATCACGTGCTCAGCGGTGAAGGAAAACATCGTTAGGAAACCCACATTCCTGAGAAATGCATTTTCGGAGGTGTGTGACCTAACCTGTATCGGGCTGGTTTTCCCTTCGCGGGTTGAAAGGTCAGACAGGCAGTCGCTTCTGTAAAAAAACCGGACCTGTCAAATCTTCAGGTTAGGTAAGCGGACCCTGTGAAAAACGGGACACTGCTAGGGAGATAATGATGACTAGATACATTTTTTCACCTTAGGACTCCAGTAGCAAGTAGGACGCAAGATGTCCTCTGTTGACATGGAAGTTTGGTTGAAGAACAATCCGCTGCTCACCCCGATAGTGGTTAAGGTCGCGAGCAATGTCTGCCTGACAATTCTGTCTTACAGCTGTTGTTGGCGGGAACTTGAGTAAGGAGTACACGAAGTAGTTTACATTGAATTCAAAATTCTGAGTTTATGTAGTACTAGCTTTTGCCCGCGGCTTCGCTCGCGTTAAATTCGGGGTAACACGGTTCCCCTTTCCTAATGTACCCATTTTAGCTTCTTACTTTGAAAACTGCGAAAAGTCTTATATAAAATTTCACCCCCTCTTTCAGGGGTTGCGGACAGATTTCCAAAATAAATGATGCACGATTTTTTTGTTAGTCACAATCAGTCCAATATTTAGTAGTTCGCATGCCAATTTTTAGCTTTCTACCTTGAAAATTGCGGAATGCTCAATAGAAACTTTCAGCCCCCATTTTAGGGAAATGGGTTAGAAAGAAACAAAAATAGCCTATGTCACTCTCCGTCACTACAACTATCTCCACTAAAAAAATCACGTCAATTCGTCACTCCGTTTTGCCTTAAAAGGACAAACAAACAGACACACACATACACTTTCGCATTTATAATATTAGTATGGAAGTGGGTAAACTCGAGAGAACTCCCTGTTTGCAGTTTCATTGCAGACGCATCTTGTGATACAACATCAGACCCTAGTTAGTGCGGACTTCTAGTACATTATTTGTCCAGGAACAGTTAGTAGACAGGTTTGATAAACTATTCACAGAAACACTTGTGAGTTGAACTCTGTTCCAAGTGTTGCAACTAGTGATGTACCGTCCTCTTTCACATTGGGAACTTCCCGGCAGTAAAAGGCAAAAAAATATTTAAAAAAAGCTCAGAAGCGGATAGGATCAGAGTACAAGAAAAAACAAAAAAAGCAGCGATATTTTTTTTTGTTTTGGTTTTCCCCGAAGGGCAAGGCAAAGAGAACTATGCCCATACGTATACGCATATGTATTTTTTTTCATGATGATGATTAATGAAATAATGAAAAGTGATGACGATGAATGATGAAACCTAAGCCCCCTCGGAGCAGACTCCTACTCCGAACCCCAAACGATAGAGCTCAAAAAGTTCGCATAAACTTTCGAGTTATAAAGCGGCTTGTTGGCACGAAGCGAAAATAGATAGGTACACTTTGGTCATTGAATCCAATATAATAACACTATCGCGAATGTTTTCCGACTAACTTAATGCGATCATTAACCACAAAACACCACTTCGTATTAATTATTTAGATTATTTAATGAAGAAAGCAACTGTCCCGTTCCCGCCAAAAAGTCAAAAGCAGCGATAAGAATTGCCATTTACCTAGTTAAGTCTCTTTGGTAACTATTTTCTTTTATTTTGGTGGAATAAAGTATATTTAAACTTGAAGAACAATTTGAAATAAGAAGCGGCCAGTGTCCTTACTATTAATGAGTTTTTACAACAGGAACTTAACTATTCAATAAAAAAGGGCTTTTTGACGGGAAACGGGAACGGGACAGTTGCTTTCTTCATTGAATAATCTAAATAATTAATACGAAGTGGTGTTTTGTGGTTGATGATCGCATTAAGTTAGTCGGAAGACATTCGCGAGTGTTATTATATTGGAGTATTCAATAAACAAAGTGTATTTGCCTATTTTCGCTTCGTGTCAAGAAGCCGCTTCATAACTCGAAAGTTTATGCGGACTTTCGAGTTAATTCGTTTGGGGTTCGGAGTAGGAGTCTACTCCGAGGGTGGGGGCTTAGGTTTCATCATCATCACCTTTCATCATTTCATTAATCATCAAGAAAAAAAATACGTAAGACATGGCTGTATGGGCATAGTTCCCTTTGCCTTACCCTTCGGGGAAAACCAAAACCTAAAAAAATCAATAAAAAAAACATCAGGAACATTCCCACTTTGGGAAGATTTCTGGGAACGGCACATCACTGGTTGGAACTTTGATAAATTGAATGGTGTACGTACATAACAAAGTACTGGGATATCGAATCTGTTGCAATAGAGTTTCTAGCCATTCCTTCTCTCCAGCGCTAACGCCTTGCGTGCGAAATAACGTAAAATCAATAAATTCAACCGGCCTCATCAACCCTGGTGTCAGGGTTATTATTGAGCTCACGATCCGGAGGCCTCGGGTTTGAATCCAGGTGGGGACATGTCACTAAAATCACTTTGTGATCCCTAGTTTGGTTAGGAACATTACAGGATCACCTGATTGTCCAAAAAGTAAGATGATCCGTGCTTCGAAAGGCACGTTAGGCCGTTGCTCTCGGTTACTATTTACTGATACATACATACATACATAAACTCACGCCCGTAATCCCAAATGGGGTGGGCAGAGCCACAAGTAATCAAAGACAACTTGCAGCCACTGTTGAGACGAAGTCCTAAGATGGATATGATGAACCTTATGGTGATAAGGGATCAGCCTATCGCCCATAACATTAGTCCATCATGTTAGAGGACGCAATCCCTCTGTCGGTTTTTACGACATGCCCGGGAAGACAAGCAGCTGAACGTGTTCTATGTTTTTTATTTGCTCCCAGAACAGCATAGAAGCACTATTTACTAATGTAAGTGAGTAATCGTTACATGAGCCATGTCAGGGGCCTTTGGCGGCTCGGTCATAGCCCTGACACCAGGGTTGCGGAAGCTGGTATTCCACCTCACAAACCACACGATAAGAAGAAGAATGATTTTGAATTTTAGAATTTTGAATTGCATAAGCGTCATATTCTTTGATTTTCGGTGTCATCACAATGCATGATATGCGAGGAGTATGGTCACCATCAAGAATAATAATGAACCGGTAATGAACGCATTGCCAATCAGTAACACCGTCACGATCCGCATTATCCATGCACCGCACTTGATAAGATAGAACGATAAAGCTGTAGAGTTTGCTTCAATTACTTCCGATTGCTATGGAGTTAGCGTCAGAACCCCTGGACCAAGTGCGATATTTTATGTTTGGAGACTATCAACCTGACGTCAGAATGTCTGGCCACTTTCTTTATAATGTTTTTCACTGTTTGTTGAGGTACTAGCTAATTTAATGTAGGAACCAAATAGTATCATAAAGGTATTGAACTTTGAGCTCGGTGGCGCAGCGGTTAACGCGCTCGGTCTGCGATTGTTGAAGTAAAGCAACTTTCGCAAAGGCCGGTTATTGGATGGGTGACCACAAAATAAAAAAAATTTCATCTCGAGCTCCTCCGTGCTTCGGATGGCACGTTAAGCCGTTGGTCCCCGCTGCATTAGCAGTCGTTAATAACCATCAATCCGCACTGGGCCCGCGTGATGGTTTAAGACCCGATCTCCCTACCCATCCATAGGGAAGGCCCGTGCCCCAGCAGTGGGGACGTTAATGGGCTGATGATAATGATTGAACTTTGATAGTTTCCAAATATAAAATATCGCACTTGGTCCAGGGGTTCTGACGCTAACTGATATGGACCCTTCACGCCGAGCAGCTTGCGTGAGCCGCAATGGCTAAAAAAGAAGAAAGAGGTTGGAAAGACCCTAACGCGCACTTTGAACGAGAACCGCTGTCGCCGGTTCAACCCTACTCTCATTTACTACTCCTGCAAACTACGATAGTTCTACTGCTTCTCAAATTCCATAGCCACATTACCGGCAATGAATATTTTATGTAATAGGCTGCAATTTTTTTGATAAATAGCCAAGGTTTTTAGCTTTCCTGTGATAAGGAGTGATCTCCTTGCATCATAGTTCATATATTATTTTTTGCCCTGCAAGTACTATCACGGAGTTCCGTGCGCCGCAAAGTTTGCGGACAAATTGAAGTGTGAACCATTTGCTCATACTTGTATGGCGCGCGTTTTGCGCTCACTACCAAACTTTCTTCTATTCCGTGTTTCAACATAAAAAACACTTTCAACATAACAGTAGTAGCATTACATTTGCGCATTTGTCATCAACGAAAACTATAATTTCAGGGCGTGAGGTGTGGGCCGCCCGCGGTTTTTTCACTTCGCGCGGTATCTTTTGACGTTATCACATTGTGTTACTGAATGCGACTGTGACTAGAGTAGATCCACGGATATTAGATCCTATTTTATTTTCACAATCTAAAACATTAAGTTCTATGTCTGAGATAATCACGCCTATTTCCCACCAGGGTAAGCAGACTATGGAATTCCATTTGCTTCGATAGTGACACCCTTCTCTTGCTTCCTCCACATTCATCAATCGTTTCATACACGAAATTGAAATTGTTTCGTTGTTTATGTCTGAGATAGTTTTGGAAAACTCACAAACACGGCCTTATTAGAATACCTCGCCTTAAACAAACTAGGATTTTATTAAGTTCCGTGCACTTTGTATAACATTTCCACTGAAGAGAAAACTTCGTTTTAGTTTATTTCTAGTTTATTTGTAGCCAAGGAAAACTTTCAACGCAGCCATTCACTGGTTTCCTATTGTAGTGGAATTAAGTTTACCACCAAGCTTGGAGGTGTGTTTCTACCCGCTCCATTTAGTGCTACCTTCTGAATCGTTTTATTCGAATTTTTTTTTAATTACTAAGTACTTACGTCGTCATAGACTAAAGAAAGTTACTACGTATAGAACGGTAACACTTCGCCCGGCAGCATTTCTTAAGCATTTTTTTTTACTAACAATCTATGGATTTGTAATTATCTGAAAATAAACAATTTTTACTTTTTATTTTTTATTTATTTATTTCGTATCGGGCCAGGACCTCGCCCCTTCTGGGTCGTGCTTTAGTCTTAAAAGACCGTAAGTCACTAAGGTGTAAAGGGGAGAGTGCGCGGACAATGTATTGCTTGCACTTAGCCTTAACAAGAGATTTTTGTATGGAATGGGACACCGTTGGAGTTACCGTTCTATACGAAGTATTAACCTACCGCTATCACTTTGTGAGACTGTCCTTTGTTTGGTAAGGACTTTACAGGCTTGAATCACCTGATTGTCTGAAAAAATAAGTTGATTCCGTGCTTCGGAGGGCACGTTGAGCTGTGGGTCCCGGCTATTAGCCGTAAAAATACCTCCACCAACCCGCAGTGGAGCAGCGTGGTGGAGTATGCTCCATAACCCCTCCGGTTGATTAAGAGGATGCCTGTGCCGAGCAGTGGGACGTATATAGGCTATTTATGTTTATGTTTAGGACCTACCAAGCAGAATATATTTCTTTTTAGTAAACTACCCAAAGTTTAGAAATTATGTGTAGTAAGGGACACACTAAATAGCTTAGACGGGAGTTCATCCTAGAATACGGCGCTTTTATGTTCAAACTCAATGCATTAAGTTGAACATTTTGAAAGCGAGGTGTGCCGCAAATACACTTAATAAAAATAACATTTTCTAGTTTTCTACCTGTTACAGCCGTGAGGAGAAACCTTTACGTACTTATGTTAATCCGGAACAAACGGTTTATGGACTTTTACGTACCTATGTTACGGACTTTTACGTACCTACGGTTGTGGACTTTTACGTACCTATGTTAATGCGGGACAAACGGTTTATGGACTTTTACAATAAAACTTTAGAAGAATATTATTTAGAAATAGAATTATTGCGTTATTTTGGTGTAATATTCTCGCAAACTAAGAATAATATGAGAAGTACTATTATAAAACATAGAATAAAGTACCTACTGATCCTGATTCCTGCAGACACTTCCTAATTTAAATTTCATTTTCTTGTCCGTCTGTCTGTCAAGACGTGTGCGCATTTACTTTTATACGTGCAAATGTTCAATTGCAATATTGCTCGTTTGATGAATTTCTTCAATCCTTTTTAGACCCCCTGTTTAAAACAATTATGTCGCTACATACGTACATTGATTTTCATAAGGTAATTTCATATCTTAGTATCTCATTTTTAATTCTTATTTTGACATTTATTCATTTTATAGTTTTATTGTCGAATTCTGTATTTAAAATCCTCTGCGGCGACGACCTTTTGAAGTTAAACTGGTAATACTAGATAAAGCAATAAAGATCAGCTAATTATTCTTTTTTTTTCGCTAATATTACATAATTAATAGTTGATGCGTCTAGACTTCAGAACAGGAATAGACCGTAAATATGCTACGTAAATATACTATCTAGTTCTTATTATTTAGTGACTATATAGGTACCTGTTTTTGCGTGGACAAAGTTTTGTTTGGTATTATTGAAAAGACAGACTCACTCGAACATGCATAATGCACACTACATAACATATATGTATACGTACACTAGCTTTTGCCCGCGACTTCGTCCGCGTGGCGTGTTATAAAAGAGAGATATTTGTGTGTGTGGGAGAAAGGTTAAGAAATGCTTAATTTAATTACAGCCATAATTAAACTTTATATTTACTAAGGTATGCATGCATGCTAGATTGAAAACATCTATCTTAAGCGGTTAAGATTTTTGGATACAAATGTTTTTTCCCGCTAACTCCCGTTTCCGTGGATATTTGGCAATGTCCTGTTGCAACTAAGTTTTACGTTTACTAAGGTACCGGCATGCCAAATTTCAAGCGTCTAACTTAAGCGGTTTAGATTTTTCATACAAAATGATTTTCCCGCTAATTCCCGTTCCCGTGGGAATTTCGGAAATTCCTTTCTTAGTGCACCTCTACGGTACCTAATCTACGTCCCTTCCAAATTTTAGCTAAAAAACGTTTAGCTGTTTAGGCTGTGCGTTGATATGTCAGTCAGTCAGTTTCTCCTTTTATATATTTAGAAGATAGCGTTTATATATATCCCACATTGCAGGCACCCGACTGTACACAAAACATAGGAAAATAGTAGTAAAAAGATGCAAATTGACTTACGGCCGTTTTCCATTATTTATCTATCCACATACCTACTAAAGCATGGACTTACGATTTTTTTCGCGTGCTGTTTAACACGGAAGTGTAAGGGAGACAGCCAGTCCACGCTCTGCACTTTAGCGGCCATAGGGGCTTGCGGTCATTTAAGTCTAAAGTAGGACCCAGAAGGGGTGAGGTCAGCGCCCGTTACGAATTGGTGCGGGCGGAGGGTTAACGTCAAATTCAATTATATGTATCGCAATTGTAGTAGGTTAAAAATATATCAAAACATATTAAAATGAAAGTTCTTACAACGTACCCAAACGGGCGTGCAATAATTATTTATTATTTATTTATTAGGCACATAAACAGTACAAACACACAACAGTTAACTTTGTTATAGACTAGTGCTAATGCTTGCACCATTTACAAACGTGCACGATTGCAATTAACATGCATGTAGAATTTGGAATAGGTGGTTAAAGAACAAAAAAGGAATAACAAAAGGAATTTAAAGCAAAAATAAAGTAGTAGCAACACTACAAAAAAAAATGATAAAAAAAATAAAAATTGCATGAGAAATAATAAAAATTGAAGTCAAAACTATTTAATACAATTAGAAATAAAATAAAAAATAATAGATACCGATTTCGATTTCGTCAAAACAAATGGCAACGTTCTATAGCAGTGGTTCCTAACCTGGGGGTAATTACCCCCTCAGGGGTAACACGGCGATTCTAGGGGGGTAACACGGGATGGCAAGAAACAGTATCTTCTTCTTATCGAGTGGGTTGTGATGTAGTATTATAACTCTTGTTACATTATAAACAAAAGCCAGAAACCGTCTGAATGTTGAGCATGACATGAAATGCGCGTTGAGTGGAACCGAACCTAATATTGTCAAACTTGCGAATGCAAAGCAATTTCAACCTTCACATTAGGTAACTCCGAGATTTATATATTACTTGACTAGTTACCTAAACGTGCATTTTCTTACTTACGTAATAAACATAGGTATATTCGTTCGAATTTGTGTGGTTTTAATTATTTTAAGTTAGGGGTAAACTCAATTTCCATACTTGTTCACAGGGGTAGTGACATTAAAAAGCTTAGGAACCACTGTTCTATAAGGTAGTTTTATATTTTAATTCACGTAAATGTCTAAGAAAATGATGTAAACAAGAAGTATTTTGCAATATTAGGGAAAGTGTTTCTCCGTAGGCCGAGTGCTAAGTGTCTAACAACTCAGTGTGTGCCATAAACAGTTATTTGTTAGCTTGTTTCGCTTTCCTGCCTACAAAAGACTGGGTCCATACATTGGCTATGACGAAAACAAGTTAGACATGAAATTACATGTTTACACAAAGTGAAATGTAATGTTGGAAAATATGTTCGAGACATGTTTTTATATGCAGCGATGAAAAATGAAAAAAATCAGAACTGTTTTTATGCCCTCAGCGGTGAAGGAAATCATAAGCCTGGAATAGAGTTGCAAGTAGACACATAACATAGCATCACGACTGTTTCCCCGAAAGGGTAGGCAGAGCTGTATAGTATTACACCCACTCACCGGCAGCTAAATTTAAGTCCTAGCGAGCCTATTGCCATTAACCGCGCACAAATCCTAGAAACTACGTGATATCAATTATCTATTATCCAAACATGAATTCAAACTCATAAAGTCGAATTCAGTGCCTTCTACGATGTAAGAATCATGCATTCTCCGAACTGGGCTATCACGGATTTTTGTAAAAAATAAAAAAATATGTTTAAATAATCATACAACTGGGTAGTTTCCTAGGTCAGAGACATTTTATACAATTCTGTTAATAAATAAACATACACACATCTAAAGGTGATAAAAAACGTTTTCTTTTTTCTATTTAATTAACTTACCTACTTATGAATTAAAAAAAAAAAATATAGAAATATTTAATAATAAGTGCGACCGTTTGTCACTTGTTTTTCTATGACGTAACAGGTTGCTTTTTCATGCAAATTCCATAATCATTTCGTTTTTTGGCGTTTAGTAAAAAGCAACTGATTTGCCTAGTTGGAAACTACCGTATTATCGTTAGCAACAAGTGTCCGCATTTATTGGACGTGTTATGTAACGTTTGTGTCCCCTCATGTGTGTCAATGGGTTAATATCCAATTGGGATGAGCGACAGCCCGGGATGCCAGAGTATCTATTGTATCCTATCCGTATAGCTAGTATACCCACTTTACAACACTATAGAGTATTCTTTATTGCACTCACATGCTTCAGTGGTGGGAGGTAATAAAAATATAGAACAATTTAAGCGTTCGGTATTCAAATTCAAAAATAGCTTTATTCGTCACTGATCCGCCATTTTAAAACTACTGCAGTTTTTCACAAGCTGTACAGCCGGGGAAAAGAAGCTGCAAGAAAATCCACGGCACAGGGCCCTAGACGTTCTTTAAAAGAAAAACAAAATATTATGTTATACAATTTAGTCATAAGGCTGCCTAATATCAGTTCCCAGACAATTAATCCCATGCATTCATATCTTGTAAATAATCACTAACCTTTTTTATAAAGTTACTGATTTAAAATTGTTCAAAGGTAAATTCTGAATGTCAATGGGATTCTTATTGTAAAAACGTATATATTGCCTATTAAAAGGTTTAGTGGTCTTATGCAGTCGACTGACTATGAATGTGGATGGATGGGGGCAGGGGACAATCCAAGAAAGTGTGGACGGATTATGTGTGGAGGATGTGTGTGAAGTGTGAAATGACGACTGAAAGAGATGAGTAGAAGCATACATGTTGTAAACTAAGGTCTAAGGTACGGGGATGATGATTTCCAGACATGTCGTAAAAACAGACAGGGATTATCCTTGACGTGATGTGATGTGACGTGATGACCATTATGGGTGATTAGCTGGTCACCTGTCATCATACATTTCAATCTCAGCTTTGAATCATATCTAGTAATTTAGAGTTCCAGCTGAAGATGTCTTCTGATTACTCTGCCCACCTCAATAGAGATTACGGGGATGAGTTTACTACAAACAAGGACTCATAATCCATTGTCATCCCGTTTTACACGGACTCTAATCTTCGAATCTTTTGTTTAGAGATTATTTGACAGGTCCGGTTTTTTACAGAAACGACTGCCTATCTGACTTTCCAAGGCGAAGGAATAAGTCACCCCAATAACTAATTATTATAAATCTCCCACCGCAGCAAAAAAAAAAACCAAAATAGATCGATCAAAGACCCTGATGAGGTATTTTTACTAAGATGGACCTTTATGTTATGGGCGATAGGCTGATCCCTTATCACCATATGGTTCATCATATCCAGCTTACGACATCGTATCAACAGTGGCTGCAAGTTGTCTTTGATTACTTGTGGCTCTGCCTACCCCATTAGGGATAACGGGTGTGAGTTTATGTATGTATGTATGTATGGACCTTGACTTCCCACGGGATTACCATACCTCGGTACTATATAAGTCGGCCGTCGACTCGAAAAGAAGAAGACCATAACTCGGACACTCCATACAAAAATCTAAATCTTACCGTGTGCCGCGTTACCGTAAGTGCGAGCGAGTTGGTCCGCGCGCGCTCTCTCTTACTCATTAGCGGTTTACGGCCATTTAAGACTAAAGTAAGACCCAGAGGGGATGAGGTCGGCGCATGCGAATTAGTGCGGGGCGGAGAGTTTCCATTCTATACGCAGTATTATTCTTTATTCTGTGGTATTGTTGGAGTCCACGCGGTCACTCGCGGGCTTAAACTAGTCGGCTATAGCGGGAATGCGCTTTAGAAACGCATGAGCTAAAATGTGTTAGAAATTAGGCCGCGACGGGCTTATAGAGACTAAAATAAATCGTACGATATTATATGCGCTGTTTGAGTAGTTCGAATGCAGTGTAATCGATCTTTGGGATAAAAAACTTCACATACAGAGTCTATATGGTAGTTTCGGAGGGAAGCGGGGGTTTGTATGAAACTTTGAAACTTTTTTTACACATAACATAATGTCTGTCTCAGGTACAGCTCATAGCTGGCGAGAAGTGGGTGTATAAATAATGTATATACATACATACATAAATAGCCTATATACGTCCCACTGCTGGGCACAGGCCTCCTCTCAATCAACTGGAGAGGGTATATAATAATGTATATACAGCTATGTTTAAATCACATGCAATAGGGCCTAACCGCCCACAAATCTTTCAAACCATGTGATATCAATTGTCTATGATCCAAACGTGAATTCAAACTCAGCCCGAGCCGGGTTCGAACTTGTGACTCCACGAGACGACTAAAAGCGTAGTAGGTAGTGTTAGATAGAAAAGAATCGATCGATCTAATCTCGGGTGCATCGACTAATACACCCCTATGCTAATGAACGTCACAACACTAGCTTACGTACTTTGATAGATCTTATTCTTACCGTGCATTGAGGCTATTCTTCTTCTATCGTGTCGGCTGTGGAGGTGAATCACCAACCACATCAACCCTGGTGTCAGGGTTATTATTACTGACATAACTCAGGTAACGACTACTTACATCAGTAAGTAATAACCGGGACCAACGGCTTGACGTGCCTTCCGAAGCACAGATCATCTTACTTTTAGACAGTCAGGTGATCAGTCTGTAATGTCCGAACCAAAGTAGGGATCACAAAGTGATTGTTGTGATTTGTCCCCACCGGGATTCGCACCCGAGACCTCCGGATCGTGAACATAACGCTCAACCACTGGACCACAGAGGCCGTTGAGGCTATTGTAAAATGTTTTATGAAATATAATAACTAATTGTACCGAACTGTCGTTCTGTCTAAGAGTAGGCAGATTAAGACGACATTAAGACCAACGTGATAGGTAGGTGCCGTGTCGCCGTTGGTGGCTGAAAGTTACTTTTGAGACGTTTAATTTAAGTTTGTGACAGCGACCTTTCCGACATCGTAATACGAGCGCTTTCAAGTTTCCAATTGATTTGAACTTTAAGTAATAATAAGGCTATTCAATTCACGACGAAGTTACCACATTTATGCGCAATGTTTGACGTGGTGTAGCGAAAACGCCAAATACTATAATGATATTGATTCTATTCTGAAGTGAGAGTGAAAAAAAAGATATTGTAACAATAGGCTATTTTCCAACTAGTCAAATCAGTTACTATTTACTAAACGTCAAAACACGAAATTTCTATGGAATTTGTATGAAAAAGCCTCGAAAAAGCACAGTGAGATGTCATAGAAAAACGTAACAAAAGGTCGCATTTGTTATTACATTTTTATTTTAATTCATAAATATGTTAAATAGAAAAAATAAAACTTTTTTGTCACCTTTAGATCCAACCTTATTTAGTAATCAGAATTTCACAATTGGCTATTTGACAATCTAGTCAAATGAGATTGGAGATACTTTTTACGAAATGTCAAAACGAAAATGTTTTTTAGGAGTTTGAATGGAAATGAGAGAAATACTGTATAGTGACCTCATCAGTAAAAGTAGTTTTATAAAGAAAAGATTAGATTGTCGGTAGTTATTTTAAATGTACTTATTATATGTTGGTAGTTCTTTTAATTATTTATTTTGTTAGAATGCACTAACCCGCTATTATTATATTTGTACATTTTTTTTCTGTACCCAAAGGTTGCCTGGAAGAAATTACTGCATGAGCAATATGGCCACCTGTTGTGCTTTTTTTGTATATGTTGTCCTTATCTCTGTATTTTGCTACGGTATTTTGTGTCCATTGTGTTTTAAAGTATTTTATCTATCTATTTTTTACTTTTTACTTACACAATAAAAACTATTTCGTATTCAAATCAAACTCCCCTTTCGTATAAAAACATCTAGTCGCTTCACGGGCATATATTAATAACCAATAGACAAATGTGCCTTTTAACATAACATAGCACCACGCGTGTCTCATCAAAGGTGTAGGCAGAAGTATGTAGTGTTTTCGTATTTACACCCACCTCTTGCCAGCTTAGACGCGGTTGCGCTATGGCCTAGACCCATGTAATAGGGGGCAAACCTATTGCCATTAACCGGGCACAATTCTGGAAACCACTTGATATCTATAACGACCTCCATGGTTCAGTGGTTGAGAGTTGGGCTCACGATCCGGAGGTCCCGAGTTCCGGTGGGGACATATCGCAAAAATTACATTGTGGTCCCTAGTTTGGTTAGGACATTACAGGCTGATCACCTGATTGTCCGAAAATAATATGATCCGTTCGAAAAGCACGTTAAGCCGTTGGTCCCGGTTACTACTAAGTAAGTAAGTAGTCGTTACATGAGCCATGTCAGGGGCCTTTGGCGGCTCAATAGTAACCCTGTCACCAGGGTTGATGAGGTTGGTATTCCACCTCACAACCCACACGATAGAAGAAGACTTGATAAGTAAGTTAAGTTAGTGATTATTTAGAAGATATGAATGCATGGGATTAACTGTTTAAGAACTGATATTAGGCAGCGAAATTACTCAATTGTATAACAATATTTTATGTTTATCTTTTACAGAACGTCTAGGGCCCTTTGCCGAGATTTTTTCTTGCAGCTTCTTTTCCCCGGCTATACAGTGTATACAGGTTGTGAGAAGCTGCAGTAGTTTTAGGCGGATGAGACGTTCGTTATGTAAAAATTGACGATTCAAAGTGTAACTATGTTACCTACTGAATAAAGATATTTTTGAATTTGATATCTGTTACCTACGATCACACGTGAATTCAAACTGAAAGTCGAATGGTTTAGACTTTAGAGCCCGAACCGGGTTTCGAACCCTGGACATTATGATGTAAGTCACTTTACCATTATACTATAGGATGGTGCCTTGTCACCATAAACTCCATCTTATCTATCATAGGTCTTGGTATCAATAGTGGCTGCACGTGTTGATTGCTTGTTTCCCTCATTCAGCGCTTATCGCTATCGACCCACTAGGGTCGATTAATTCTTTCAAATATTTTTCCTCTCAGACGACGCCCTGAGCCGAGGTTCGCGCCCAACTGGGCACCCTCAGGCCTGTTGTCTTAAACGTTGTACCGGGTGAGAGTCTTCAGCGCTCCCCATTTGTCCGGCCAAGTAGTTAATGCCATCTGCGGCAAATCTACAATAAATCACGTCAAAAAAAAAAGATTGCTTGTGGCTCTGCCCACCCCACTGAAGATTACAGGCGTGAGTTCATGTATATATTGATGATAACAAAATACAAAGTTGCAAATGAAGTATTTTTAAAACCGCACGCTTTGCCCTACATACCCATGCATTCCAAATAAATATCTCGTTAGTAAACTCTCCTTGTTATAAAGTTAGTGGTTCTCCTTTTAATTGTCTATGAAGCGAGTCTTGTGAACTGAGCACAAATACTCGAAGCCACCTCGAAATAGATAAACAACTTTGTAACATAAATAACGATACAGCTTTAGCAAACATTAATTTATTTCCTTTCTCCGCAGGATGACCGTTATATCAAATGTCCCTTTTACATAATACAAGGTATTAGTGACAATCGTAACGAAAACTTTGAGGGATGATTCAGACCATGATTCTGTTGTGAAGACGTTGTCTGTTTTCCGTCGCAATTGTTTTGTCCAAGTCTAAATTGCAATTGCATTGCAGGTCTATTTATAATGCAGTCTGTAAAAGTTTCATATGTATTGCTGTATGTGTACCTAAATAAATAAATAATAATAAATAATACACTTTGAAACCATGTCACATTAACTTTTTTGACAAATTAAACCGTAAGTCTCATTAAATGTCAAATATGATAGTGCGACAGGGTTTTGAAGTACCTACTTCTAAACCCTGTACCTACATGATATTGCTCATGACTGTATAGGTATGGGTGTATTACTGTGTGGCTTAAATGAATTTTTAAATTTTTTTTTTTAAATCTTGCCAGGTTCATACTATGTCTAAATAGATTATAGAGTTTAGTATACTCAGAACAGTAAAGCAAGTATGAAGCGTAAACAATTATAGTGTTACAAAGGTGTAAAAAATTCCTAAGAAACTTTTTTTTTTTATAAAACACATCCTTTTAAGCCTCCTTATCAAATAGCAGGTAACACCATTTGGTTGCGATGGTTCCACGGTTGCCAGTCTGCGGTTGCAAACATCCGGTTGTTGGGAGGGTTGGAAGGCTCATGTGACTAGTAACAGGTTGGTTGGATGCTTTAGAACGAACTAATAAAATAAGTTTTTTTTTCATAATACATGTTGAGTTGTTGACCTTAACAGGTAGGTCTAATCAAAAAGACCGCTCCGAATGGCACCAGTTGGGAAAGTGCTCTTTATGCTGGCGGCGTTTCCGCGCTGGATTGCCAGCGAAATGTGCTACACTAGTTACGATTCGGCGCGGGGGCCACCTCCATTCTGCCGTAACCATAAAATAAGTTATAATTTAAATGCAAAAAGTTACATAATAAAGCCGTAAAACTGAATGTCCTTTCAACCAAGTTGCCAACTAGTCAAATTACTTATTTCTTACTAAACGTCAAAACACGAAATTATTATGGAATTTCTGTGAAAACGCAACCTGAGACATCAGAAAAACGTGACAAAATTCATAATTAAGTTAAATAGATTTTTTTTTCTCCTGTCTTTATTTAATAATCAGAATTTCAGAATTTATTACTGACCTAAGAAACTATCCAATCATTGTGTCTGGAAATCTAGTTAATGCCATCTGCGGCAAATCTACAATAAGTCACGTCAAAAAAAAAAAGTGTCTGGAAATCTCGGCCTTAGGAGGTTAAATTCCCTATTACATTACGCGGTTCTTCTTCTCCTATCGTGTGGGTTGTGAGATGGATGAGCAACCTCATCAACCCTGGTGTCAGGGTTATTATTGAGCCGCCAAAGGCCCCTGACATGACTCATGTAACGACTACATACTTACATCAACCAATAACCGGGACCAACGGCTTAACGTCCCTTCCAAGCACGAATCATCTTACTTACTGATAGTCGGGTGATTAGCAATGAACTGTCCTAACGATACTAGGGACTTTTTTTGTTACATGTCCTTCCGGGAATACGGCCCTTTTATGACCTTGAAACACTTTAAAGCCTTAATCAGTTCGGTGGTAAGTCGTCAAGGCCTGGTGTATTTACTTAAGTATGTAGTCGTTATTTGAGCCATGTCAGAGGGTTTGGCAGCTCAATGGTAACCGTGACACTAAGGTTGATGAGTTAGGTCATTGATCTGACCCACACGACAGAAGAGAACATACTTTGTATCATCCATTCGAGATACAATTCAGCTTTAATTGTAGTAATTCGCAGAACGAACAATAAAGCACGTTTTATTTTAGTTTTGGTCGAACTGCCTCCTTGGTCCAGTGGTTTGAGCGTTGGGCTCACGATCCAGAGGTCCCGGGTTCAAATCCCCACACATATCATAAAAATCACTTTGTGATCCCTAGTTTAGTTAGGACATTACAGGCTAATCACCAGATTGTCCGAAAGTAAGATGATCCGTGCTTCGGAAGGCACGTTAAGCTGTTGGTCCCGGTTACTACTTACTGATGTAAGTAGATGTTCGTGCGTCACCTAACAGGGTCCACATAATACCAGCGTCGTGGTTCACGCCGCGACTTGTGCTGAGTGAGGCCCTTTTATCTCAGGACGTCCACCACCACCTTATGGTCATTTCGACAAACATCCGTCTTGCTTTTTTGTAATTGTTTTAGTGGAAATTTGATATGATGTTGTTGACTTTTTTTTGTGTGTGGCGTCCTTTTATAATAAACTTTTTCTATTCTATTCTATTCTATTCTATTAAATAGTCGTTACATGAGCCTTGTCAGGGGCCGTTGGCGGCTCAATAGTAACATTGACACCAGGGTTAATGGGGTTGGTAATCCACCTCACAACCCACACGATAGAAGATTTTAGTTTCTTTAATTTAGTTTAAGTTTGACACGTCAAACTTATACAGTAATCAGATTATCAAAGTAAAATTTCTTTGAAGTAAAAATAAAAAGTTTATTATTATTAAAATTTTAATTTATTTATTTATTAATATATGGTATTTCGAGTTTAAATTAGTAGTTTCATAATCAGAACATTGCCGTCAGTGACATAATGAATTTAAAATGTAATGAACATGTTTTTAAATTTCAAATAACCGAAATCACCGGCTCATTATCATTATACGTAGCGTAGGTACGGTCACGAGCATTAATATGTATACACTTCGGTACCATGTCACATTTACTTATTTCATTTTTACATTTCACGACTTTACAGTGCAGAGGCGCCAATGCGCCGTGAAACTTTAAATATAAACAACATTAACTTTTTTGTCAAATTGAACTGTAAGTCTCACTAAATGTCAAATATGTTATTGCGACAGAGCCCTAAAGTGGGTACATTACATTGCTCATGACTATACAATGACTCTTGCCACCTCACTATGGTGAGTTACACAGGAAGGTCTTATAGTCCGGCAATCTCGTGCGCGACCCTCCTGCGGGGCGACAGACGGTGGCGGGGACGGGGTAGCGCGTCATCATCTTGACATTCTAGAACACGGCTGCACACGTAGAGAAGTGTGCCAGAATAAATCTTGCGATAAGTTGTACTTACTTGTGACGTAATATATGTAGGAGTGAATAAAAAGATAGAACTATTTTATTTTATTTTTATTATTATGCTTGACGACCAATTATTAGGAAAACTAAAATATTAATAGATTGTTTTATTATAAATCAATTTCCATATCGCTTTCATTTTCACTCTCCGTTTGATATTCTTCGTCACTTCTCTTTGATTTCTCCGTGTTTTGCTCATTAATTATTTATGTACAACCTCCTTAAGTTGTCTTGAGATCGCCTCACTCATCCTCAGATATTAATCTCGTGTGCGTCGCCCTCAAAGTAGTACAGATTATCAAGCACGTGTTGCCGCTTCGGCTGCGCGGCCGAGACTGCCGTACTTGACGCGCAGATGCACGCGTTTCCCTTCCCCGCTACATCACCTGCTACCCTCTGACATCTTAGCTACCCCGTCCCCGCCACCGTCTGTCGCCCCGCAGGAGGGTCGCGCACGAGATTGCCGGACTATAGTAACCAGGCCAAAAAAAAAATTCATTTTATCTATGGTGAGATGTCTCTACTCAAAGCATGTAGGTATCTTTGTTGTATCTACTTTTATGTTACTATAGCAACTGTACCTATCTATGTATCGATATGTATGGGTTTTTTTATAATCGTATTAAATTGTTTTGACATTTTATATTATATTATTGTTTTGATAAATTATAGTACGCCCGATGTGGCACAACGTTATAACTATTATTTTAATGTGGCGTCGACTCCAAGAATCTTAATATTGTTTTTGATAGCGCAAACTTTATACTCTCTGTATCGAATATGTAATTAATTTAAGAAAATACCTTCAGTCGCATAATTTACCTTTCGCAAAGTGCACCTCATGCACAAAACGTACCATTATCACAATGCTCAGTTCGATCCTTTGAAAAATACGTATTTTTATTTAGACGGACCTATTATCCCATATTGGTGAACCCGACATGATGGAAGAGTTCACGGATGCATTCTTTGTCATCTTGTTAACCGAATACGATAGCAATATCTTTGAGTATGTACGAAAGAGAAGTTTACGTGTTTCAGATCAGAATGTTCGCGGTGTATCTGGGTCTGCGAGGTGCGCGGGCGCGTCGGCCGCTTACTCAGCGCGTCACAACAAACGGGTTTGTTGATGCGTCATGCTTTCCCGGCGACGCGCGCCTGCGCCCGCGACTCGCATAGGGGTAAACTCTAGTTAAACGTGGTTAAACGCCATATGTCATGTGAATTATAGGTAGAAATTATTGGTTTTTTATTAGGAAATAAACATTTCGATACGCCGCGGCGTTTCGGTGAAGTTGCTGTTCATAAAAATATATCTGCGTGATAAAGTATCTGATAGCTGTTTTTGTCTATGCCAAATGAATGTCGGATAGCCTATCAGACAGTTATCATTAAGTGCAGTGCAGAGTCATTTAATTGTCCCTAAAAGTAATAAATATTGTGCAAGACTGGAAAGTTTTATTTATGTTTACAACAACAACAGTTTCTTTCTTCTCAACTACTTGTTGCCTCTTCAGTCGGTATTCAAAGAAACGAGGCACAAGCTCTTCAACAATCTCTACTTCAACTGCCTTTGAAAGAATTTCTTTAAAATTTTCTCTCTGAAAATAGATTTATTTTATTTTAACGAACTGAGAATTGATAAAATAAAAATAATATTTAAAAAATAATGACGCATTTTTTCACAAAAGTACCAACTGTGCAATTATTTGTCTGTTTCTCATGTGGTTAAGTTACCGTTACACAAAATGTTTTTTTCCTTAGCATCAATATTACATGTACATTAAGAGCCCTTTTTCGTTTCATACAAGACCATTAACCCGGCCCCGGGGGTAGAGAAGCATCTTCTCTGTCCTCCAATGGGGCATTCCTATTTGGAGCTTTCTTACCGCGGCCGCGGGAGTGGGCGCCTCCTACTTCAGTAGGCCGAAGTGAGATGGTGGCCGAGTTCGGATAGGGACTCAGACCTTCGGGGTATAACCTTTGCTCAGGAATATGGGTAAATACCTCAACGGTTGCAGAGGCGGAGATGCAGGACGGAAAGAGCAAGTCGCAAGGACTGTACCCTGGAACCTGACCGACAGCAGTAACTGTCATTACTATTCAGGTACGGCTTTGAAATAGACTACTCTGAGCGCCATTCCACACGCGTCGGACAGAGTAATGCAGGGCGAAAAGCAAGAGGGAAACCACTGCCCTATTTTGCCCTAAAAAAGTAGCATGGAGAATGCTACATCGACAATAACGTGGCTCTTGAATTATGTTGACGATTAAAAGAACTTACGTTAATTAAAATTATGTACTTAGAACAATGCGGCAATTACCTATCCTCGTCATAATTATGAGTTACATAATGTTTTGCAAAAAGTGTCATAGATGTAAAAATCATCAAGGCTCCCCTTCAATGACTTCAATGGCATTTCAATATTTTTGTCATCGTCACCCTAGCATTATCCCGTTTTCCACAGGGTCCGCTTACCATTTCAATATTTTTATATGAAATAAAAAGGGGGTAAAACCTGTTTCAGATGCCACTATTTGTTTGACAAGTGGACAGGGGTCGTATAGATGGGGTCTTTAAAAGTTATATACAGTCTTTAGAAATGATTATTATATATTAGAATAACCAACCACGATAATAGTTCCCATGAGTCTGCAGCAGTGTCACTAAATGATGGTATCTCTAACAAGTTTTGATGAGTCATTTTATAATCTCAGACCTTGCTTATTGTGTAACCATTGCATTACTTTGCTACAAGGGTCATGAACAGGTATATTTCCATTTAGTCACAATTAATTCCCACCAGGGTAAGCAGAGACTATGGAATTACATTGCTTTGATCCTGATGTATTTCTCTTGCTTCCTTCACATTGATCAATTGTTTTATACATCAAATTTGTTCACAAGTTTTGTTTTGAATAAATAATTATTCACATTTTGTCATTTAAAGTCGGTTATACAATAAGAAAAGTCTGCAAGGGGACATGACCGTCCAACAGATCACGTTTAATTCGCAGAAGCAGTATCGTAGTGAGTAAACAATCACGCACAGACATTTCAAAGGATAAACATTCGCATATTGTCGCCATAGCACCATGTATAGCATTCAGTATTATATTATCAAAGGAACAGGAGCTTGAATGGTGATTCCCGGCATTTTTACACCCCGGAACTTGCATCATCTATATTGTTAAGATTCTTACGTTGCTAGCAGGAGATAATAAATTAATGATAAAGATTTGAATAAGTAGAATTGCCAATAACAATTGTTTGTCTGTCATACAGACTAAGAAGAACTATTATGTTATGGATTGAATTTGTAAAATGCTTGTTTTTGTGCAAAATAAACAAAAATCAAAAGTAAAATATACAAGTTAGAGTACCTACTCTATGTGTTATGTTAACTACCAACCTAGGTAGTTAACTAAGTTTCAGTGGAACTGTATATCTCTTACATTCCTATTGTCTAATAAGCCAATTGTAGTTAGTAGTCTTATATGAAAAATAAACAATCTAGTCAACATACCAACCAATAAATCTAATTGCAGCTGTATGCAAGTAACATGATAAGGAATTATTAATATAATGTTTGTGTTCAGGTCACCTTTTTTTATAAGTAAAAAGAATAGCAGTATTTATAATATACTTGTTAAATATTGGAACATTAAAGCCATATATTATGTGCAACTTCCTGTGGATTAAAAAGGAATGATGGAGCCAAATTAGGCACAAGAATGAGAAAGGATGTGAGTAATTTCTTTATATACTGGACTCGCAGGACGCTCGAGAAGTGGCTTGCTATTGCTATACTTATAGCTAACGTTAGATATGTACATGACAGAGAGGATTACTATACTACGACGCTGGGAGGACAATAAATTAAAGTAAATGAGCGTAAATTGCATGCGCTCGAGGCGATACCGCACACAAGAAACAGACAAAGTTGCACAGCACAATGCAAAGTTTCCGATACTCTTAGCGATCGTAATTAAACACTAGCATGCAGACCATCGCATTCCTGAACAGACGATGTGTGACAACGGACCAAGTCGAGCGTGAGCTAGCCCCAATATCATTATCACAACAAGAAACCTCGACACTCTGCACTAACCGTTTCTACTCGACCCAACATCTTTATTTACCGAAAACATCAGCTGTCAATGATTACGTCAATTCTTAAAAAAACAATTTATTATCAATTATAATTAATTTTAAAATAAACGCTACAATAATAATATACACGCCAAGATCCTGGACAGAAAACTTATTCTAGCAAAATAATCAAAATTAACAAATTATCGATTTACGAGAAAAGCAGGATTTAGGACCCACTTACCTTCAGATAATTCCAAATCTAACTCCGCCAATTTATCTCTTATCTCATCCGGTAACTTTGATACATCAACACTTAAGTCAGCCATCGTGTAAAAACACTATTTTCACACAAAACAATAAAGTTAACGACAACACTTCAAGTCAAGACACCATCGTGACACATGGCCATCTTGAATTTTGAATAACTTCTGGCCTTAGCTTCTGGCGACTCGCAGCTGCAACTGAATATTCCAGCGTCGATCGCTAGAGGGAGCCTCCATAGAAATAGTTAGTATGTTTTCAGTTACTTTAAATCCGAAATAAAAAATGTCTATGGCATGCTATAAAAAAAAATATATCAATATTTTTGAAGATATTATTATTATTATAGCTTTTTGTTTTATTCTTATTATTTATTAAGTGTCCAACCACTCTCCAACGCTATTTTCTAAACTTATTTTGTCAATAATACGGAAACGTATACATACGTGCAGAATGCCACATCTAAAGCTTAGTATACAATCATCAACAAAAAATATTGTCCTTTATGTAACTTTACGGTGCGTGTATCTTTAGAATGTAAATTATTATTAGTGTCGATCGGGCTTAACACCAAGGTGAAAATTAATAATCTCGTGGCAACAGCCCATATTACGTACAAAAATTTCGTTTTTATCGTGTGTCACCTTACTCTGTGAATGCGAGTGAGGCAGGCAGTCCACGATATAAAGTGGCTTATGGTTTAAGGTGGCTCCCATCGAGGGTGATGTAAATCAAGCTCGCTCCGTGATCATATTAACACAAAGCGGATCTATAGTACTACCAGGTTCAGACTAAAATCGCCTACAAGGCTTGCTCTATATACCGCAATCATAATATACTTGGTCAATGCACGACGTAACATACCTATATAAATGGCAGAACATGTCTGTCTGTAAAATCAACATGTTATAATAATAATAATAATAGTGTTGGCTTCGGCCCCACGCACGCCAAAAGTCCGGGCCTCCATAGGCCCGAGATATGAAAAAGACATACAATAATAATAATAGCATGGTCGTGAGCAGCTCAGGGTGTCGAGAGGTGTACACCGCTTTCTGTGGGTCTTATAGCTCGCAGGGTGGAAGTGAAAGATGCATAAACTCGCGACTTATGCATCTTTCACTTCCAACCTGCGAGCGTATAGCTCTAACACCCCACTCTGGCCGGCCAATGAAGGCAAGCCAGAGGTGAGAGTCCTGCGGCCCCCGCTGGGGTCCACTTCGGCCGGCCAGTGAAGGCAAGCCGGAGACGGAGGGCCTGACCGACTCTCGGGGGATCTCAGCTCCGTGGTGTCGTCACTGTTGAATTCACCAGGTTCGCTGCCTTGCCGTCCAGTCGCGTCGGCTAGATAGGTGGCCCATCCAGTGAGCGGCGAGTCACCGCCTGCTCATTGTATCCATGTTATCAACATTGGTCGAGCAGGCGCCATAGTCGCCCATAGCCCCAGTATCCGGTCCATTAACCCCCAACCCAATAGCCTAGTTCCCTTTGTTCCCATAATCTGCAATAGTCCTACACGAACCGGGGATTGTCTTTGGGTGCACTCCCATAGTGTATACAGGGATAATCGCCGGTTGGTGTCACATCACATTTAGATTAAATTGTCTTTATGGGCCTCTACGTGTTGGCTTCGGCCCCACGCACGCCTTCCAAAAGTCCGGGAATCCATAGTCCCGAGATATGGAAACGACATACAAATAATATCTTTATTTTGTACCATAGTGTTATTTATTACATTAATAAAGCATTTTGGCTAAACCAAAATATTTTTCCTACAGTGACTGTTTTGCAACGGGGACATTTAAAGGCAGGCAAATAAAGTAAATACTTATCCCGCCATGGTCGCTCGAGCACGGGCTAACATTGGTTATAATAATAATAATTCTTTATTAAAGGCAGAAACAAAACCCATTACAATATAAATAAACGAATTTGGTTATAAATAATATAAAGCCTTCACCACAAAGGGGCCACACCACAAAAGGAATCATCACTCTTGCTTGCCAGAAATCAGGTAAGTATACGAAAAAGTTCGATACTAGTATTTTCCATATTCAAAGTACAAACAAAAACAAGAAAATCTTATTATTTTCTTCGTCATCACCACAGATGTCTAGGGGCCACCAAACTCTAAAGTGCCTTGCTTTCCATCCTTCTATTTTCAAAATAACATTATCATCATAAAGCCTCATGTACAAGTAAAACCAATTTGTCTCGTCTGTATTGCACTGACTGATTCAAGCCTTTCAATTTTCATTAAAAGTTATTGATCATAGACAAATTTAAAATTATTTAGTAATGGCAACAAAAACTTAGTTATCGCGATCCGCTAGGTAGCGCTAGCTTCCTCTTCTTCCCGTCATTCTCATTCGCCGTCTAGTTCTAGTTTTCTTTTTACATTCGTAGCTAGATTTGTTGGCTGTAAAATGGTAAAATTTATTCTCGTAATGGCTGCCACGCTAAATGTGTAGGTTATTGGTTATGTCATGTATATAGGATCGATGTTCATATGTGCAATCGAAATAATTCAACAAGTGTTTCGAACAATGATCGCATGAAAGCAGTTTAGTATCAATCTCCCTGGAACGTTTCTTCTTTCATGTTTCCTTTTATGGCAATTAAGTTATGGACTCGGCGTTTGTGTACTATATGTAATAAAAACATAATCTATGCGACGTGAAAAGTGCGGTCGGAGGTCGAATTGAGTGCCAAGTGTCGAGTTAGGAAGTAAAAATGACGGATACGCGGTCGTCGTCGGCGCTGTTCAAGAGGGCCGAGCAGCTGAAGCGATGGGAGGAATCGGACACGAACAAGCAGTCGGCGCTGCCGAAGCGGGCGTCGCGGATCCAGTTCTCATCGGGGATCGTGTTCCTGGCGGCGTGCACAGCCGGTGATAAGGATGAGGTGCAGCGCCTGCTGAAGATGGGCGCCGACATCAACACCGCCAACGTCGACGGCCTCACCGCCCTGCACCAGGTCAGTACACTGCTCATGCCCCACATCACACCAAACCTCGCCCAAATACCTATCTGTAAACTCACATGTTGCTTGGTAACTGAATACATGGCCTAATTACTCATACATCTCAGATTCATGTTATGACACCTCACATCTTATTACATTTTGTAGCAAGTGTATTTGAAACTGTAACTCAGTTGTTCACTGTTCTAAAAGATGCAATTATTGCCTTTGAAGTTAAATATGATAATGATGAAGTTACTATAAAAATAAATTTACAAATTATGTATATAAAATTAATGAGGCATTGTTATACTTGAAATATTCCAAGAGTACAGGCATTTATGCAGCTTTTGAATAAATGAACCATTATAATTACTTGTACAAGTGTGAACTTATGTGATTTTTATCTTCTGTGACATTTGCTGGCTATATTTAGTTACTGATAGTGAACTATTTAGATCACTGCCCTTTCTTATTTAATAAACAGTAGTCATTCAAAACCATTGCTCCCACTACACAACAGTTGTGTATATATTTATTAGTTTGTTCTTAATACAAGTAACTTTATTGGACAATTTCTTTCTCCTTAATTTGAAGTTTTAAATTGGCCTTAAAGTTGGCGTTGGTGTGGTTAGTTGAATAACTGTAATGGGTGAGAATAGTGTAAAGTTACTCCTTACTATAAGTGTCATGATCTGTGCTATGTACCTGACAAATTGATCTTAGGCGCTCCTTGTTCGGAGACCCAGATACGGAAGGATTTATCTTATCTTCTTGTCTACCCACTTGATCCCACTGATGGACAAAGGCTTGATTTCTCCAATCTTCTTAAATCAATTGTAATATTTTTTTATTAATAATTTGTTTTTTAAAGTTTGTTTGCAAACCCTAAATAATTGTATTGCAAAAATATTTAACTACTTTAAACAAGAGTCTCGTTAGTTCTCAAATCATCATTATTGAATGATGAGAAGAAAGGCATGTTACTTCAGACTTCAATAAGCCCATAACCATTTCCATGTCCCATGTCCTTCAGCCGAGATTTCCAGACACAATAGCTAAATGTTGGAACTTGGACGTTCGGTCTTATGACTTACAGAGCATATGGCTCTGTAGTCTAACCATAGGCTTGTGAAGGTTCACTTGCCATTGAGAAACTTTACATCTCAGAGTATAAGAGTGGAGTCCAATGAATATTTCTTTTTTCTCTAGCCTATCATATCTATGCTGTTCTGGGAGCATATTAGAAACATAGAACACATTCAGCTGCTTCTCTTCCCGGGCATGTCGTAAAAACCGACAGAGGGATTGTGTCCTCTAACATGATGGACTAATGTTATGGCGATAGGCTGATCCCTTATCACCATAAGGTTCATCATATCCATCTTAGGACTTCGTATCAACAGTGGCTGCAAGTTGTCTTTGATTACTTGTGGCTCTGCCCACCCCATTAGGGATTACGGGCGTGAGTTTATGTATGTATGTATGTATCATGTCCAACTCCTGAGTACAGGCCTCCCCTCTCCTCTTCCGCAGATCCTTGTCCAGGCAAATGTTTTGCCAGTCTTATGAATGCTTTTGTGTCTGTATTTCCATTGCATGGTTGATTGTTCAAACTTTGGTTTCAAACTACAATTCCGAAGGTGCCAGCGAGTGTGCCTACGTATTGTCTTGTGGTCCTGCCTATGTTGATAGGAATTACATGCATTCATTATGTCCGTCTGTCTCTGGTATGATGTGAATTATGTTGTAGTAGTTATATAGCATCACGCCTGTACCCCCGATGGGGTTGGCAGATGTCAGTTTGCCTTAACAGCTATGTTTAAGTCCCATTTAATAAGGGCTGAGCCTATTGCTGGTAACCAGCAGCTGGAAAAACTAGGTGATATCAATTATCTATAATCCAAATATGATTTAAAATTCATTCAGTTGAATTCAGTGGTTTAGAGCATTGCAATGTAAGTCACTGTTCTCGGAACAGAGCTATCACAGATCCATTAATATTATTGCTAACAATGTTGATTTGGAAACTTCAAAGACATGATAGAAATGAAAGTTCTAGAAGAGATTTATTGCAATAAAGTTGGTGGGTTAAAAATTCTTCTCTGTTTACTGTATGTTACCTTTTCTGCCGATACCAATTTTTTTTTACATAATATAAAGAAGTACACTGCTGGCTGGAAACACTCACAATAATCCCACTTTGAAAAGCCCACTTTGAAGCAATATTGCTTTTTGACACACACACATATACACACATATAAAAGTAAGTCCGCAATGCACACAAATGTCAAATAGTAATATTGTTGTGTTAGATGAATTGCTTCAATGTGGCCATTTTAATCCCTCAGAACTTGGAACTAGTTGCATTATTATTGCCAACAAACAAGTGACAAGCCCTTTAAACAATATAAATTCCCGCTTTTTAAAGAATACTTATTTGTAGAAAATTAAATTATATTTTTAGTAAGAAACTTCTTCACATATTTAAGTAAAACCTACTTACTCCATTGATCAATCCTTTGCCTAAGGGTTATGAGAAAGCGCCTATGGGGCCTCGGCAATCATCGCATTGCCAAATACAGGCGAAAGCCAATTTTCGTGTTCATCAATTATTATATTTTTTGTGTATCAGAATTTGAATTCGGAATAAATACTTTATTGTTTTGTTTTGATACGCGTGAATAAAACAATAAAAAAGTGTTTAGTTCTAAATTCAAATTCTGATACACAATAATCAAATAATTGATGAACATGGAAATTAGCATTCGTTTGTATTCGAAAATGCCATAGTTGCCAAGGAGCATTCAGAAAATAGAATCAATGTACTACTACTACTACTGTCGATAAACTGATAGATTTAATTTAAATAGGTTGACCTAAAACCGAGGTTTGTGCCCAAAACTAGCGGCAATATCGTAACTACTGCACCTAGGTCGTACATTATTTCCATTCCCGTTTAGAAAAGGGAGGGGTGTGAATGAGTCGGCGTTGGCGGCGCAATGCACGTCGCGGAGAGTGTTATGTGCGTCAGTCGTGGGATTCTAATTCTGTACTGTGACGGTTGTCGGTCGAACAATCGCAAGATATTCCGAGTTCTAATCGGAGCACGTGATGGGTTGCGTACTCGTGCGGTCTAACATTTGCGGAAGGTTTTCCATCGTGACTTTTTATTCGGCGACTCTTCTCTCGCCTATGTACCATCGGTACTGCCCTAGGTCAAAGATAAATAATTAAATTCTGATCACTAATTAAAGACAGATCTAAAACTGGCAAAAAACATTTTCTTTTTTCTATTGAACTTATGGATTTTAACCAAGAATATCACGTTTTTCTGTGACATCCTAGGGTGCTTTTCCATTGATGTTTATGGCTATTTCTCAAAGCACATAGTCATAGTAGTTTTATAACTATGTATCTTCCCTAGGATGGCGATTGTTACTTGGCCAGAAGGGGGACAGACTATATTTTTTTATGACGGGGTTTTCTCAGAATAATATATTATGTATTGATGAAAATATGAAATAGAGATAGAAAAATCATTCACAACAAAATTATTTACTAAAGACAGATTTCCTTTACAATTCTTTTTATGAACTATGCTTAATCCTATTTTATGCGAAGGCACTTCTCTTCTATTAAAAGCTGGGTACTTAAATGTATTTTCTGTGATTTTCTTTCACAACAAATTTTGCACATTTGAAGAAAACTGACCTACCCGTATTAATACGAGCACATCATCAAAACAAAAAGTTTTTGTTGAACTAAACACATTTTTTATTAAATTTGAATTTGGAACATAACATTTAACATTAAAAACCTTATAACACCCCTTGTGAAATGTCATTTATTTTTAATACTTATTATTTTTCTGATCATAATCTGTGCTTACGAGGTGATTATTTTTTTTATGTTGAGAAGTGTAGAGGGTATTTGCATGTCTAGTACGACAAAAAGTCGTACTCTGTAGATAAAGAAGCAAGAAAAAGATATGCATAAAAATATTTATGACATAAGGAATACTTAACTGTTCTTGTCATCATCTAGACTGGTTGATTAGATAATACAGCACTTTTATTATATTCATGCAATTTAATTTATAGCCTACTAGCGGAACGCTCCATACAAACTTCCGCCCCTCATTTTAGGGAAGTGGGGGGTTAGAAAGAGACAAAAAGTGGCCTATATCAATCTCCATCCCTTCATCTGTCTCCACTTAAAAATCACATCAATTCGTCGCTCTGTTTTGCCGTGAAAGATAGACAAATAAACAGAGAGACACACTCATACACTTTTACATTTTTAATATTAGTATGGATCACGTATGGATACCTAATAACACAGTTGGCACATATTTTTATAAATAGAATCATATTCAATCAGATGTTTTTTTACGTGATTTCTTTTTTTTTATGGTTTCCCGCAAATGGCACTACTTTGCTGGAGCACAATCGTAACTGTTGATTACTTTAAAATAACAATATTACCTATAGGACTAGCGTCAGGATTCGAAGTTTAAAAAATCGTGTTGTTGAGAAGAGTCGTGCGCCGCTTCTCGGCCGTGACACGTTCCGGAGTGGGATCAATGACCGACTTCATCAATCCTGGTGTCAGGGTTACTATTGAGAAAATAGTATTCGAGACGGGACCAACTGCTTAACGTGCTCTAGCATGGATCATCTACTTTCGGACAACCAGATCAGCCTGTAAAGTACTAACCAAATGAAGGATCGCAAAGTTATTTTTGTGATATGTCCGCACCGGGTTCCGAACCCGGGACTTTGACGGTTCATTTGGGACGTTTGGGGAACGCGTGACTTACGTTTGTTTGTTTGTATACTCTTTATTGCTTTAAAATACAAAGAAAATTTACGTCGTAGTTTCCTGGGCTGGAATCCCGTTTCGGGCTCTAAACCACTGAATTCGACTTTATATATGGATATGAATCACGTAATTTCCAGTATTTGTGCCCTACGCAATGCTTGTGGGCAATACGCTCGCCCCTATTACATGGGACTTAAACATAGCGGGCGACTCCATCTCTCCCTACTCCACCCCTCTTTGCCTACCCCATCTGGAATACTGGCGTGATGTTATGTAATGTTTATAAATACCATGTCTGGGTCTATTTAAAGATTAAGTCAGTGCCCTAAGGGAAGTCGAGACGAAGCTTAATAGGTGCAATTAATATGACCGACAGGATTCGGCCCTTGACCTGTCAATTGCTACGGATTTACTCGTGATACGACCACTGATTAGCATTCGTCGGTTTGCGTCATTAATATTGGCCCCGATTCCCGCAGGCATCTCCTAATTTTATTTCAAGTTATACCCGTCATTTTCTTATCCGCCGAAAAGGAAAGGGACGGATGATAAACATACACTACACGTTGACGTTATCGTACACGCATAGGGCTGCCAATTATAATACCTAATTTAATCGTCATTAATTAAGTAGGTAGTACTTACGAAAGAAGCTTTTATAATCATCAGTTAATATTACTCAATATCTATTTATTTATTTACCACAGAAATCACAACCGCAAAATGAACAATAGAAGTTCACATTATATATAATTACGTAGGTTTTAGATTTAAAAATCACTGAATTAATTACATTTTTTTTAATGAAGATGGGTTTGCTCTTGACTTTGTTCTTTCACGAGGAGAAGAAGAGATCGAGGTTGGAACGAGTTTACCCAGAAAATGCCTATTCACCCGTGATTTAAAGGACCCCAGGTTATAAGATTCAGGAAACACCGACGCCGGCAGCCCATTCCATTCCTTGGCTGTGCGCATTATGAAAGATGAAGCGAAGCGCTTGGTGCGGATTAGTGGTATGTCAACCAAGTGAGGATGGTAACCCGCCGTACGTCTGGATGTCCTCAGATGGAATGGACTTGGTGGAATGAGCTGATGGAGCTCATGTGCACACTCCCCGACATTCACATTATTTTTTCATGAAACAATTAGCCTAGGTTCAATTTTATTGCAAATTATTAGCTTGTCGTGATGAACAATCACCATGAAAATAAATATTTATAGGCGCCACGCAGGCGCGCCGACGCGGATAATTACTGTGAGATCAAATATTCGAATCAGACAAAATAACGTCGGCGTTCAATTAAAAAAATCGAACATATACAATAAACAGATAATAAAAAATTAAATCAATGGTCCGCGCGCAGCCTTCACGATTCAAGGCTAAAGTATGACCGAGGGGGGGTGAGGTAAACCTAACTCAGCCGCTGGTGGGGAGCGGATAGTTGCCGTCCTACACGTATTCTTTATTTTATGACGGTAGTTGCAACCAGTGATGTGCGGTACTCGGGATTCTTCCCAATGTTCCTCTTGTAAAAACTCTTTAATAGTACCTAAGAACTTCTTTTTTCCAAATTGTTCTTTCTTGTACTTATACAGGGTGTTAGTAACATTGTAACGAATACTAAGGGGGGTGATTCAGATCATGATTCTGAGTTGGTATCTAGTGGAAATTTCCTTCGCTAAATTCATGACTTTTTTGTGTCTTTTTTAATTCCACTGATTTCCGCCTAAAGGCTAGGCATTAAAGCTCTTTTTTACCGACTTCAAAAAAGGAGGAGGTTCTCAATTCGACCGTATATTTTTACATAGCTTTTGCGCCTTTGTACTGCGGGACGGCATTTACTGGTTGTAACCATCGTGATTCAGTGACGTTTGCGCACAGCCAGAGTAATGTATCACCGATTCATGATACACCTGCAGTCTTCTGGCATCAGGTATTTTTTGGCAGCGACGCGGCGTTATGCTATTTCTATCATATTATTAACTCGCATATTATTAAATCTTTGGTTTGCGCTTGTTAATAGGCTACATGATACTTGACAACTTAGTCACATGAGATAATTTTTACGAAACGTCAAAACAAAAGTTTTCAAAATAAATAATCAAAAGAGTTTCAAAAGAGTTTGAGCTTTCTTTGGAGTTTGCATGGAAATACTGTCCTGTGACGTCATCAATAAAAGCGGTCAAACGCCGTACTTATTGTTACTTAATTTATAAATAAAATTTGAAAAATAAGTCAAAAAGTAAACTTAGATTAATTATTGATCATCGCAGATTGCCTTCTGTTTCTAGATTAGCATTTTATAATTTCTCTTTGACCCAGTCACATACCCAATTATAAATGTAACATAACATAACATAAACAGCCTATATACGTCCCACTGCTGGGCACAGGCCTCCCCTCAATCAACCGGAGGGGGTATGGAGCATACTCCACCACGCTGCTCCAATGCGGGTTGGTGGAGGTGTTTTTACGGCTAATAGCCGGGACCAACGGCTTAACGTGCCCTCCGAAGCACGGAATCATCTTACTTTTTCGGACAATCAGGTGATTCAAGCCTGAAAAGTCCTTACCAAACAAAGGACAGTCTCACAAAGTGATTTCGACAATGTCCCCATCGGGAATTATAAATGTATTATAATATTATTGTCTTATAAATATATATGATTGTAAACTAGGAATCACAAAGTGATTTTTGTGATATGTCCCCACTGGGATTCGAACCCGGGATCGTGAGCCTAACGCTCAACAACTGGACCACGGAGGCCGTTAATGCATTACTGATAGCTTATGTTTTATCTTTCTACACACACGTAACTGATCCCATATGTATTAATTTACCGCAGCCCCTATTAAATTACCGATGACAAACAATGAAACAATATTACGCGTGTGCGCAGACATAAACGTCATGTTATTCAATAAAATACGATTAGCGACCAATTGTGAATGAACGGTAATTGTGAAGTGAAGACAAAATACGAGGAAATACGGAATGATATAGTTCAGGAAACTTATACAGGGTGTTAGTTACATCGCAAACAATACTAAGGGTGATGATTCAGACCATGATTCTGAGTTAACATCAAGTGGAATTTTCCTATGAAAAATTCTTGATGTTTCAAATTATATAACTAACTACACAATTACTCAGATTAATGAGCTGAATCATCCCTTAAAGTTCGTCGTTATGATGTCACTACCCCAATTGGGATATAGGCGTGTTAATGTTATTCGAATTTAATGATCTTCTAAATATAATTGATACTCTAAAGTGGTTTGGTGTAGGTATATTTGAATTAAATGAATGTTTTAAATGTGTTCCTCTAGTTATTAAATAACTTGTAATACCCTCATTGATTTAAAAGATGTGTTGCTAGTTTCTTGTCATTTCTTCTCCGCAGCCATAACACCTTGTGAAATGAGGTAAATTGAAAAATGTTACATTGACCTTCAACAAGTATCCGTGATAATTACGTTGAATAAATGATTCTGATTCTGAAATTAATGAATGCAAGAAGGCGGAGTTTTTAACTTTTTATAGCATAATAAGTGTGAGGGACCATCATCATCATCAGCCGTATGACGCCCACTGCTGGGCATAGGCCCGTGTGAGGGACCGATTGTGGTGAATTCACGCTTTCCGGTGTATAGCGAGGGATTAACGAGATGGAACTTACTCGCCGGGCACTCGTGCGCTTCGCCATTTTTTTTCAACGGCGCCTGCACTCTTGCCAAACGAATGGCCTAACTGCTAATTGACGTTTCCGTTTTTCATTATGAGCCGCGCTTAATTGGAAATATTACCTGAATAAATAGTTACACCGTAGCTTTTTAACTTTTTTTTATTAATTGCGAAACACTTTTATAGTTCGAGTAATGTGTTTCTATTGTTAGTTACGGTCCTCTGCATGTTTGTTCTTGATTGGAATCACATTTTCGAAGATTTAATTTTTCAGATGTAAAAGTGGAATGGTCGCCTGTTATTATACGGTTCACTTAAGATTCCTTGTGGCTTTGTACCAAAAGTGACTGTAAGTTTTTTGATTTCTTGTGCTTTTGCCCCGGGATCTTATGTGTGGGCCTGTGACTGTATGTCGAGCTACTTTCAAGGTGCGTGGGCCGAGAAAAAAAACGTCACATTTTTTTTATATTTTTTTAATGTCCGTCGATGACGTAGCGCCGTCTCAAGAGATCCCCGTTTCCGCGCCGGCCCCCGCAATGCTCAACACCGCACTTTATTTATAAATACACAAGGTTGTTTATATTTGAACAGCGTTTTCAGCCGGCCATGCATGAAAAATGATCAATGCGGTGTAAGTTTTGAAGTATCACTCAGTTGAACATTGTACTACACAGATATGAAGTCACGCCCGTCAGGGTGGGCAGAGCGAAGTCATCAAAGGTAACCCGCAAAGTTTGTCCCCAAGTAGATTTGAGGAAGTACATGATAAATTGCACTTTTTACGTTATTTTTTTTGTAATGGTAATATGTAACTTTGGCGGACAAAACTTAATTTTACTTTAGGTTGATAGCTTTTGCTTACTGTACGGGATTTTTTCGAATACATGGTTCATGTGCTAGGAAACCCCGATTCCCCAGAAATGCGTTTGGAAAGTATGTGACCTAACCTACAGATATTGGGCTGTTTTTCCTTCGGGTTAGAAGGTCAGACAGGCAGTCGTTTCTGTAAAAAACTGTACCTGTCAAATCTTCAAGATAGGCAAGCGGATCCTAGGGAGATGACTCTTGGTTGCGGCAAATAAGGATGCGGAGCAATAATGTCGCCTGAAAAGTTGCGTGTGCATTAAAGTGTGTGTATTTTGTACTGAACCATAGAAGCCATTAATGTAAATTTTTTAGCATCGAATTTCGATCCACGGTTTAAAAAACATACCAACAACTACAGTACAATTGTTGTCTGTCCGTCTGTCGCATGTCAGATTAGTAAGGCCACCTGAGCGGAGTGAGCGCGAGCGCCCAGCTGTAAATCTCCGGTATGTTGCGCCAGCGCAACTCATTACGTCACTGTCGCCACGTGCTCTTGTCAGATGGGCTCTGCTAGTCATCGAATTTATTCAAACCAGAAATAATATACGGTTCTATAAGCAACCAGCAACTTACTCAGGTAGGCTGAAAGGTTCTTATACTTTATCTACGCAGGTGGACAAGTTCGACTTAAGTTTTGTTACCGAGTATTTGCAAAAATACTCTGCTCTTTCTTTCTTTAGTTTTTATTTCTTTCAAAAATTACAAATTTTAAAAGGGCAGGGTATCCACCACCACGCTGCTCCACCGCGGTATGGTGGAGGTGTTTGGGATAGTAATCGGAGACAATCAACATTAAAAAATACGAATATTTAGTGCAATATTATAATACACAATTCTTCATTGCACCAAAGGAACATATATAACACAGTTTTATTTCTTTTTTGTTTTAAAATTATGTACAATAATCATCATCATCATTTAGAGCTACGCTCTTCTCGATTCTTGTCTATCAACGGCCGATTCTTTCATTTATAAGGCACGACGTTCACCTTCTCTTCAATCTGTTCCATGTAAGCTCTTCTTGGTTTACCCCTTCCTCTCTTTCCTTGTAGCTTCCCTTCTATGATGTTTTTTAATAAATTCGTCCTGTCTTATGTACAATAAATATTTAAAAATTAAGTATGAGTAGTGTTTTTATACAATAAGCTATTTCGATTCAACGTACCATCAAAGAGCAAAAGTGCAGTCACTGAGCCCAGCGAATTATTTGTAAACAGTGGTGAAATTATGAACCATTAGTTGTCATAATTATAAAATTTATGTTTTTGTAGGTGTTTTTGGTCTATGACTAAATAGCTTACAAACAGTAAGCTTACAAACAGTAAGCTTACAAACAGTAATCTATTTAGTCATTTATTTCGTGTCCAATGAAAGAAAAAGAAAGAAAGAAAAATCATTTATTCAATGTACCTAAAACGCGAAATGGCTTGTGTTTTACGTTTAACGTACACAAAATATGAAATAGCATAATGTTGAACAGGTCGATACGAAATTTTTCAGAGCCGTAAAGTTGGCATACAAAGTTCTTGCTGGCTTTCAGAGTATGGAGAAGTTTTAAAAAAAGAACGCGGTGTTGGGAGTTGTTCTCGGACTATGATTTTACTCGGGCGCACGACTCGCGAACTTACCGACGTTGTTTTTGAAACAATTGTAGGAAATTTTCCTCTGCACATTCTACGGTACTATTGTATTAACTATATTTAGTTAGTTGGTGTGACATGCGCTAAACGTAGTGATATCATCATCTCCCTAGCATTATCCCGTTTTTCACAGGGTCCGTTTACCTAACCTGAGGATTTAACAGGTACGGTTTTTTACAGAAGCGACTTGTCTGACCTTCCAACCCGCGAAGGGAAAACCAGCCCAATACAGGTTATGTGACATACCTCCGAAAATGCATTTCTCGGGAATGTGGGTTTCCTCACGGTGTTTTCCTCCACAGCTGAGCACGGGATAATCATGATCCAAACTTGAATTCGAAAAAAAAAATGCTGGATTCGAAGCTGCGACCTCAAAGTGAGAGGCAAGCGTTCTACTAAATGGGATACCACGGGTAAACATAGTGATAATTGAAACTAGTAGAAATATTTTCAATCAATAAAGGCTGTGTCTTGCACTAGTTACATAATATAGCGTCACGCCTGTATCCCAGTAGGGGTGGGCAGATGTATATAGTATATCGTCGCGTGTGAAAACTACGCATGCGCGTTTTCGGAAAATCACACTCCAACGAAACCTCGATTCAATAAGGTCGTTTACTAGGTTCAAGATAAATTATGAATTTCTGTTTACTAAATAAAGACAGATCTAAAATTGACGAATAACATTTTCTTTTTACCGACTTCAAAAAAGGAGGAGGTTCTCAATTCGACCGTATATTTTTTTTTTTTTTTTTTTTTTTTATGTTTGTTCGGGCATATCTTCGTCGTATATGAACCGATTTTGATAATTCTTTTTTTGTTTGAAAGGAGATATACCCAAGGGGGTCCCATGTCAAGGAAGTCAGGATCTGATGATGGAAGACCAGAGAAATCGAGGGGAATTTTCAAAAATCGTAGGAGCGACTAGTGCGTTTGTAAAGTCATATTGATCGGATCGATCTTTAGGCTTCGGGAAAACTTCCCGACCTTCGAAAACTGGTCAGCATCAGGGAGATACCCTATGGCCTGGCAAAACTATACAACCTGGAGCAATTTTTCTTTCACGAAACGTATTTAAATCTTGATCAAATTCAATCGCCGGTGCAAAAAAACAAAATGGCGGAAAAAAAAGATGGCCGCCATACAAAATTTTGTCGATTTTGGAAGAAGCCCGTTTGGGTAAAAATAATGTATGGGGCGCTTACTCAAAACGTCATGTAGAGTACGGAAATACTTTCTGGTCACCAAAAACTGGTCCGCATCAGAGAGATACTCTACGGCCTGGCAAAACTATCGCACGTGAACCAATATTTCTTTCAGAGCACTTATTTAAATCTTGGTCAAATTCCATAGCGCGTAAAAAAAAAACAAAATGGCGGAAAAACAAGATGGCCGCCATACACAATTTTGTTTTTTCAGAAAATGTCTCGGGATATAAAATATATATCGGGGTTGTGATCGGATCGTCATGTTAAGTATGGAAATACTTCCCGATTTTCGAAAACTGCTCCGCATCAGGGTGACACCCTATGGCCTGGCGAAACTATCACACCTGAACCAGTTTTTCTTTCACGAAACCTATTTAAATCTTAGTCGAATTTAATGGCCGGTGAAAAAAATACAAAATGGCGAAAAAACAAGATGGCCGCCATACAAAATTTTGTTTTTCCAGAAAATGTCTTGGGGGTAAAAATGATGTATAGGGGTGTGATCGGAACGTCATCTTTGAAAACTGCTCCCAATCAGGGAGACATCCTACGGTCTGGCAAACCTATTGCACCTGGATTTTGTTTGTTTCCACGACACCCATTTAAATCTTGGTCAAATTCTGTCGCCGGTGAAAAAAAACAAAATGGCGGAAAAACAAGATGGCCGCCATACGAAGAGGGACAGTTTCGAATAAACAGGACACGCGAGCTGCTTTAGCAGCGAGCGAACCACGCGAAATCTACTGTATCTATATGTATGCGTGAGTGTGTATGATAGCAGCTTCCACTGACAACCACATGTGTGTATGTACACATACACATGTGTGTGTGTGTGTGTGTGTGTGTGTGCGTGTGTCTGTGTGTGTGCGTGTATCTGTGTGTGTGCGTGTGTACGTGCGCGTGTGCTCGTGTGCGTTAGCGCGTGTGTGAGTGTGTGTGTGTAAACATGTTCATCAATAATAATTGGGATCACTACTAATAATATATTATATTATTATATATGAATATAAATCAGAAAATCTGTCTGTCTGCATCCTTGCTCGGTCTAACCATCACTTAAAATCGTAAAATAAAATAAAATTTTTAACAAAAAAAAAACCGACTTCAAACGCAAAACTAAAAAGCAATAAATAAATTTACTTCGCACAAAGTAATTAGTACGTATTTTCAATTAGTTAATTAATTTATAATTCTGAAGTCGGTGCCAAGTAAATGCTACAACAACCCTACTACAACATCAAATTACTATGTACACACAATATTGTTTAATACCTATATCAAAGCAATTACAAAACAATGTCAAACAAAAAATTACAAAACAATCAGTATTGAAAAATATATGAATCGGTACTTCGTTGTAGCATTTCCTTGGCACCGGCTTCAGAATTATAAATTAATTAACTAATTGAAAATACGTACTAATTACTTTGTGCGAAGTAAATTTATTTATTGCTTTTTAGTTTTGCGTTTGAAGTCGGTTTTTTTTTTTGTTAAAAATTTTATTTTTCTCTATTTAACTTATTCATGAATTTTAATCAAGAAAGACTTAGTAAAAAGTCAGATATTTTATCACGTTTTCCTATGACGTCCCAGGTTACTTTTTCATACAAATTCCATTGAAGTTTCGGGTTTTGACGTTTAGTATAAAGTAACTGATTTGACTAGTTGGAAGTTAGCCTATTCAATTAACTTTATTCCGGGTAAAAATTAAGACTACATTTTTTTTGCCTGGATTTTTTAACATTGCGGATTGCGAGGTTTTGTTAACAAGCTTAGGAGGTTTTCATTATAAGCCGACAAAATTTTTTACGACATGCTATAGAAGATAAACAGCTGAACGATATCTACGTTCGTTATCCGCTCCCCAGCATAGATGCGTAATAAGGGCAACACAGTTTTATAGCTTGCCCTATATCGAGATCCATCGCTTTTAACAATCGCGTGCGCATGAAGTTCGTCTATTTATTTGAATGATGTAACTCCAAATTGACCTATATGTCGACGTAAATGCTCTTCTGCAAGATAAGTGAATACACACTTTGGTGTGAATTGAGATTTTACTTAGGAATTATTAGGAGGGAAATAGAAACCTCGTTTTCACTAGAGTTTACCACCTGTCTCTAACATACAAATCTTCAGGCTGCGTTTTTTTATATAAAAAATAGAAAAAACAAAGAATATGTATTTTAACGTGTTAAGGTCCATATTTTTTTAAAATCCTAACCCCTTTATTTGACTATATTAATTATTGTGTCTGTAAATCTGGACCCCAGATGGATAAAACTTTAAACATAAAAAAAATGAAATTAAAAAAATGTATTTTACTACTATTAGTTTTTCTTATTTCTTAATCATCTTGTAGCTACACTCTTTTGAACACCTTGTAAATACATCTTAGTAATATATATATAGTAATATTCTTGTAACTTGTGGCACTGTCCACTCCGATAGGGAGAACAGGCGTGAAGTGCGTCTGTATTCGACTAGTCGACACCATAGGGCCGTTCGCATCGATTTATCGATTGCTATTAAGTTTTTATATCCGTTGTGTGTATACGCGTGGCATCTGGACCAATGTGCCCAATTTATTAAGTGCGGTTGGTTGCCTCAGATCAGCTAGACATAGATATACATGACAATACGCATGTAACATGAAAAAAAGAAAAAAACAAGCTTACGACTATCTTCTTCTATCGTGTGGGTTGTGAGGTGAATTACCAACCTCATCAACCCTGGTATCAGGGTTATTATTGAGCCGCCAACTGCCCCTGACATGGTTCATGTAACGACTACTTACTTACATCAGTAAGTAGTAACCGGGACCAACGGCTTAACGTGCCTTCCGAAGCACGGATCATCTTACTTTTTGGACAATCAGGTGATCGCCCTGTAATGTCCTAACGAAACTAGGAATCACAAAGTGATTTTTGTGATATGTCCCCACCGGGGTTCGAACTCGGGACCTCCGGATCGTGAGCCAACGCCCAACCACTGGACCGCCGAGGTACACGACTATATCCCAATTGGAGTAGTCAGAAGTACATCCATCGCAAGATGAACTAAGTACCCACGCCTCACTGAGCTTTCTGTTTGACCAACGTGATAGGTAGTGAGGTGAGCCGTGTCGCCGTATACAGGGTGTTAGTGACATCGTAACGAATACTAAGGGGGATGATTCAGACCATAATTCTGAGTTAATATGAAGTGGAATTATCCGTCGGAAAATTCATGAAAAATTTTGTGTTTTTATTTTTTCAGTTCCATACTTTTGCGACGGAAAATTCCACTTGATATTAAATCAGAATCATGGCCTGAATCATCCCTCAAAGTTTTTGTTACGATCTCACTAACACCCTGTATTATGGTCGAGCCAACTGCGTTAGTGAAAACTGCACTTAAGACACACACACACACACTAATTAAAGTAACCAAAAATGCATGTGTATAATGGTATAATAAATAACCGAATGAATGTCCAAAAAGACTATTAACTAAAAAGCTTTTACTTTTATCGAATCGAAAACGAGTCTGGCTCACGTCTGGCATAATTTTTGGCACATTCTGTTTGCCCGACATTTTGTAAAACGATAGTCACATTTGACGAGAAGTTTGGCAGAACTTTGCTGCCAGACTTTGTATGCATGTAGTTACTTTATTGGAGACCGATGCCGATCCAAATGGGCAGCTGAAATCAAAAAAAGAATTGTAGCATCATCTCTTTATTTTATCCCAATTTCACTGGATTTGAATACCCAATCTTTGTCCGGCCAAATAGTTAATGCCATCTGCGGCAAATCTACAATAAGTCACGTCAAAAAAAAAGGAAAACCCAATCTGCAGATATTGACAGTTCTAACATTTTTCAAAAGAAATTGGCGGCTGGAGGACTAAAAAAAGAGCCACATTGAATCACTTCAATGTGGCTCGTATATAATTTTTTGGTAGAAAAATGCTATTATAAAATTAATGATTACCTCTCAGACTGTACCACAATTTAAATTGAATGTATAATATACCTGCTGTATTGGTCTAATTGAAAATTTAATTGTTTTGATTGTATAATTATAGTTTTAAGTCTAAATATTTGTACGCCAACATGGCAAGATGTGGAGATACTTTATTAACTGTACCTACTCTTACCAACTTAATGTACCCATATCTACAAATAAATGTCTGATTCTGATTCTGATTCATCTAAAAAAGTCATGTGTTGACATTGCGCGCTTATTTTTATTATATGCGCAAATGACAAAAAGCAATATTGTTTTTTACATGAATTACTTCGATGTAGTCTTTTAAACCCCGCTGATCTTCTAAGTCGAATGGAAAACATAAAATACAGAAACTTAGTAAATATTTTTTATGGAAATGTATATTTAATCGATCATTTAAAGAAAATAAACAGCCTATATACGTTCCACTGCTGGGCACAGGCCTCCCCTCAATCAGCCGGAGGGGGTATGGACCATACTCCACCACGCTGCTCCACTGCGGGTTGGTGGAGGTTTTTTTACGGCTAATAGCCGAGACCAACGGCTTAACGTGCCTTCCGAAGCACGGAAACATCTTACATTATTGGTTGGTTGGTTGGTTTTTATTGGTTTTATGTAAAGAAAATACATTATTATTTTACCTCTTGTGGCACAAATAAAATGAAGCTGCAGAAAGAATGATAAATGAGAAAAATACTAATTTATTTACGTTTTACACTGAATCCGCTATCTACGCCATCTAGGTAACGGATAAGAACTAGATTAGGGTCGCTACACCCTTAAATGAACAGTGGACATTAAAAAACGGTTAATACCGAATCGTTTACGTCCAGTTAACATTGCTATTCAAAGCGGAAGCTAACGAAAGTCAACAACCCAATTCTCCGTCTAGTCGGGCCGACTATAAATACTATGTATAAAACAATTCGCCGGTAACGCAACAGACGAACGCATCAACGCGCGCCCTGCCAAAACAATACCTCATCCAGACCGATTGCGCTTGAATTATGGTCACCGTACTTTGAAATGTCACAATACAAATAGAATGCTGAAAATAATGTAAGACATTATAAAGGCCTTGACAGACGGACGGACGGACAAGAAAGTGATCCTATAAGGGTTACGTTTTTCCTTTTGAAGTTCGGAACCCTAAAAACTTAAACGGTGTACAATGTCCCATCATCCGGACTCTATACAAAAATCTCATTCTTACCGTGTGCCGCGTTACGCGTAAGTGCGAACGAGACAGATAGTCCGCGCTCTCCCTCTTACTCCTTAGCGGCTTACAGCCAGTTAAGACTAAAGTAACACCCAGAAAGTGCAGAGTTCGGCAACGGTTACGAATTGATGCGGGGCTGAAAGCAGTTGTTTTTTTATTGTGAATACATACATACATAAACTCACGCCCGTAATCCGTAAGTAGGGAGGGCAGAGCCACAAGGAATCAAAGACAGTTTGCAGCTGTCTTGGTTTGGTGACAGGGGATTTTACGTCACGCCCGGGAAGATAAGCAGCTGAGCGTGTTTTGTTTTTTATTCGCTCCAGTCCACGGCAATAGTCCAAGCATAGAAGCTTTACTTCAATCCCAATCGGAGTAGTCAGATGTATATCGCAAGATGAACTAAGTACCCACACCTCACATAGGTTTTACTGTAAGACTAACCAAAAAAGGAGCAGAAAAAAGTAGAAGTTACAAGCTTTAATTGGTATAGGAATGATAATAAGAAAAACTAATTTGTCAACAACTGACTTTTTTAGTAGTAAGCGCGAGTACTTAGTTAAGAGTCTTTTTGTATATTTTTTTTATTTTGGTGCAATAAAGTGTATTTGTATTGTATTGTAGTACACTTGAGTACGGTCACGAGCATTAATATGTATACACTTTGGTACCATGTCACATTAACTTTTTTGACAAATTGAAATGTAAGTCTCACTAAATGTCAAATATGTTAGTGCGACAGAGTCCTAAAGTGGGTACATTATATTGCTCATGACCAGTCACCCGTTTGTGACATTTCAGAGCACACGAACTGCTAAATCGGTAGAAGCGATTAAGTCACTGATAACAATGTGATAGCAAAATGGAATTGCTCGTTGAATTGTTTCTCATTGTAACAAAAACGGCCTCTGTGGCTCACGATCCGAAAGCCCTGGGTTTGAATCCCGATGGGGACATATCACAAAAATTACTTTATGATCCCTAGTTCAGTTAGGACATTACAGGCTGAAAGTAAGATTATCCGCACTTCGGAAGCCTCCGGTTACTACTTACTGATGTAACTGTGTAATCGTTACATGAGCCAGAGGCCTTTGGCGGCTCAATAGTAACCCTGACACCAGGGTTGATGAGGTTGGTAATTCATCACACAACCCACACGATAGAAGAAGATTGTAACAAATATGTTACGGTAAAGTTCTAAACAATATCAGACATTTTGTACCATGTCTGTTGACATGTAAAATGTGGAGGCCAGTTGAACAGAAATATGTAAAATTATTTCAAAGCAATACGATTAATATAATAATAAAAAGGTTTATTTCTCCATTTAAAACAAAAAAATTCTTAGTACGCTAACATTGTGATATAATACAAGTGTAAAAGGTGGTGCTTGTAAAAGGATTTCCCTTGTACTACAGGTCACCAGGCCCCAACCCTTGCTAATTATTTAATCTATTTTAATGCGTTACTGAGTAGCTAGAAATATTAGAGAAATGTATATTATATAATCCAAAAAATATATTAAAAAACTGAAATAAAAGAAAAAAATAAGAAAAGGATAAACTGACAGGGACCTTCGAGATACGCAAGTGTGTGTGTGTTCTTATGTGCTATTATTGTTGGTACCCAACGTATAGCCGTCACCCGCCATCCACTTCTAGAACAGGCAACAAGGCAACGACATTGGTTTAAGCTTGTGCTGGATTCGAACCTGCGACCTCAAAGTGAGAGGCAAGTGATTTACCAACTGGGCTACCACGGCTCCACATGGAATTCACGAATTAAACAACTAAATGGATATAGAACCCGTTACTAGTTAAAAATCTTGGAGTTTAACATCTGCCGATCCCCCATTGACTTAATTGTGGCGTGTTCTAAATTTTAGATGGCTTGTTGCTAATGCTAAGGTCTCATTTACGGAGGCGCAGGACTTTGATCGGTGCGTGGGCATATCAACGCATTTGCGTGAACGCTCTTATATATCGCCGTATGTTTGTATTCGCCGCGCGACACGCCGCTGCGCTTTTCCTTAAACGAGGTCTAAATGAAACGCTAACTTGAGTCGTCCGAGACTGATATTTAGTTAGGATATAGTTAGATTAGTTCATGCTCTGATTTGTGTAGCTGACATAATTAATTTACAATATGGTTAGCGATAATGTACTTGTATCTCGTTCTATACTATGGATGTTAGTGTTTTTATCTTCAACGTTACGTTACAAAGATAAAAAGCCTTCAATAACAAAGTCTAGAATTGTAGATCCTCTGTCATTGACCGCCCCACATACGCGCTTCGGAATGATGTATCGCTGAATGACAGAACGCGGCGTAATTTTAGATCTGGACGAAAATTTGTCGAGGTCGCCTCGGAGACAGCGGGTTTGGTTACGTCATCGTGCCGCGAGATTTTTAAGTTTAGCGTATGGTGACGTAAGCGGGTTGCAATGGAAGTTTATCATCCGATTAGAAGTGAGCCGAGCCGGTGCTGTTATTTGCGTCCTCTTAAATGCGCGCGCACTTTCTGTAGTAGATTCTACTATAGGCCGTTCAGTGTTACGTGTTGAACGAAAAATGACAACCGGTGTATTTATACGCCGAGTTTTACGAGTAGTTTCGTAATGTAAACTTAGAATTGCCGATAATTGATATCACGTAGTTTCCAGGATTTGTGCCGGGTTAATGGCCCCCAATTACATGGGAATTAAACGTAGCTGGCGAAGAGTTAGGTGTATAGACTATACACCTCTGACTACCCCTTAAAAATAATATAAAAACAATAATATTGCTACTTGACATTGTCAATGTGCCCTTCCTTTTACACCCATGCAAAATGTGAAAATGCGAGATTCCATATTGTAGATTTTGTAGTTTATGAAGATTTTTTAGAATTTGTTGTATGTTTTTGTACCATTTAGTACAGGCAACGTAATTTATTGTATGATAGACTGTGGTCATTATTTCCGGTGAGATAACAAATTTAGTCTCCCACCATTTTAAAATGACCTATTACATAAACAAAATACCGTTGCTTCGGAAGGTTAATTAAGCCGTACGTCCCGGCTGCTTGGCGAAAACACCTCCACCAACCCTCAGTGGAGAAAAATAATATATACTTTGCCCGGCAGTGGAACATAGGTATGGGTAGTTGTTATGTTATTATTATTAATTTTCTTCTCCTCAGCCATAACACCTTGCGAAATGACGTAAATTCAAAAATGTTACATTGACCTTCAACAAGTTTATCCATGATAATTACGTTGAATAAATGATTCTGATTTCTGAATAAACAGCCTTTATTTATACGGCCTAATGTTGGATACAGAATAGAAGCTCCCCTTTTATGGCTTTTATATAATAGAATAGAAATTGTTTATTGTCTCTTCTTCTATCGTGTGGGTTGTAAGGCGAATTACCAACCTCATCAACCCTGGGATCAGGGTTATTATTGAGCCGCCAAAAGCCCCTGACATGGCTCATGTAACAACTACTTACTTATTATAAAGACGCCACACACAAAAAGTCAAGACAATAAAATCGCTTATAATTTTCACAGAACAATTACTTAAAAGCGTAGAGGATGTTCGTTGGGATGGGATGATCATAAGGTGGTGGTGAAAGCATTGAGATAAAAGGGCCTCACTCAGCAGGCGTGAACCTTTTTTATACGTGACTTATTGTAGATTTGCCGCAGATGGCATTAACTACATGGCCGGACAAATGGGGAGCACTGAAGGCTCTCACCCGGTACAACGTTTAAGGTGTGAACCATGACGCTGGTATTATGTGGACCCTGCTGGTAACTTTACCGGCCACTCCACCTCGCTGCTCTAATGATCAAAGAATAAACAAACAAATAAAGACAGATCTAGAACTAACGAAAAATATTTTCTTTTTCTATTTAACTTATTTAATAAAGAAAAAACGTAATAATAAGTCCGACATTTTATCACGTTTTTCTATGACGTCACAGTTTGCTTTTTCATACAAATTCGATAGTATATTTGTGTTTAGATGTTTAGTAAAAAGTAACTGATTTGACTAGTTGGAAACTAGCCTATTCTTTGTTGCTTAGAGGGCGCCATTTTGAATTTAATGTCACGTCAAATAGCCAATCAGCGGACAATCAAGAAATGTGTAACGATGCCTCGTTTGTTGAATTATGATTGGTGAGAAGGCTAATCTATTTTATTTTTATGTTCTGGGGGCTTAAAATAGCCACATTGAAGCAATTCATATAAGAAAGCGATATTGCTATTTGACATTTTTTTGCATTGCGCACTTACTTTTATATGCGCAAATGTCAAATTGCAATATTGCTTTTTTAGGGAATTGCTTCGATGTGGCCATTTTTACCGCCCTGTTCTGTGTAAAATATAAACTGTTACAGAAAGAAAGACAAAGTAGCCTAAAATCATAACCCTTCTTTTGACGCTGCCTCACAATAATAATTTACAGCAAGTGTCAGGGCTCGTGTTAAAGCGATTGTATGAAATAATGCGATTACAGTTTGAGGGTCACTGTCATGTATCGACAATGGCCTTAGTGTCATATTGCCAAAGCGAATAATAAATAGATAATTCTGTTAAATATAATTATTATTGTTTTTGCCACAGCGAATATGTACAAACTATTTTTTTTAAATAGGTGTTTATGCTTTTATATTTTCTGTTAAAAGCAATATATGGCTAACCCGCAGTGGAAAAGCGTGTTGGAGTACCTATGTTCGTTCATCACATCACTAATTTAAGAGCCACACTCTTGTCTATGTAGGGTTCTCCATGCTACTTTTTAGGGAAAAATAGGGCAGTGGTTTCTCTCTTACCTTCCGCCCTGCAGTACTCTGTCTGACGCGAGTGGGATGGCGCCCAGAGTAGTCTATTTCAAAGCCTAATTAGGACTCCTGTGCTCCGCCTCTGAATAGTAATGACAGTACCCTATGTTCTTTAGCCTTCCAGAAATTTGAGGGCAGGCCTATGCTTGACAGTGGCAGAGAATAAAGAACAACACTACTTATAGAACGGTAACACTCCTCCCCGCACCAATTTGTATCAGGTCAACCTCACCCCCTCTGGGTCTTACTTTAGTCTTAAATGGCTGTAAGCCGCTAAGAGGTAAGAGGAGGAGCGCGGAATGTCTGTTTCGCTCGCACTTATGCGTTAGAGGGAAATAAGAAAAACGTAAGAAAGAGATGTTTTGTATGTAGTGTCCGGGGTGTAGTTACACCCAGCTGTGAGCATAATATGAGCAATTCATACATGGAAAGGATGGCTGAATATTTTCAACCGGATGAAAAGCATCCGAATTATAGTGTATGTAGCATGCGTATCTCCAAACAAACATCAACTATTCTGTTTGTATTTATATAGAAAATAACAGCGCAGTATTATTTTTTGCATGGCGAATGCTTATATTAGTGAACTGCCTTGCGAATGTCCTGCGAATGTATTACTAGCGGCTCAATCCGGCTACGCGTATGTACAATTTTACCCTAGCGTAAAATAAAGAGTAATACCGCGTATAGAACAGTAACTCTCCGCCCCGCACCAATTTGTATCGGGTGCCGAGCTAGATTTACCTCACCCCCTCTGAGTCTAAATGTCCGTAAGCCGTTAAGGAGTAAGGGAGCGCGCGCGGACTATCTGCCTCCCTCGCACTTACACAGTAAGCATGCTGTATGAATGAGATTTTTGTACGGAGTATCCGGGGTGTGATGACTCGGAGAAGATATAGTTACCATCATATAGGATCTCGCTAAAAGTGGTTTTAGTCAATGTAATAAATGACGGTTGTCATTCGAGTAATATTTTATGCCTGACTGTGATCACCCATTAAATAACTTCCTTCTTTTTTGAAGTCGGTTACAAAATAGCGATTTAAAACCTAGTAGGGCCATAGAATAAGGAATAATACTACGTATAGAACGGCAACTCTCCGCTCATTTACCTCACCCCCCTCGAACATAGTTTAGACTTAATTCGTATGGCGCCAGAGGTAACACACAGATGCGCGTGTATGATAACGTCAAATGTGTGGTGTCTGTGTAAAACGAGGTTGTTTGTATGAAGTGTCCGGGGTGTGGTAGGGCTATAAAACGATGAAATATGATACTAGTCGACAGACGTACCTATATCTCGTAGTTGTGAATGAGCCAAAGTAATAGTCTCGAACGAACGAATTCTACAAATAACGAAAGTATGACGAATGTAAAAGGAATTTGCGGAGACTAAGCGACTGGACAAGAATGAATTTTGACGTTGTGTTAGCAAACTCTACAATAAACATAAATATTAGTAACATACCCAGTTTTAATCAGTAAATATTACCACAAATATCACTCTTATTACGAATACCAAATATTATTACTACAAATTATAATAAGAAATATTAATAAAATCGAATACAGCAACTAGTCTTTCAGTTTTCGCTTCTCTCGACAAAATCCGTCTTCACTTGTTTTTTTCTTCGTAGTCCCAGACGGAACACCCGCCAAAATGTTTTTTTCTTAAAAAGTGACGAGACGTTCCTTTTTTGAAATTGCACACAATTGCGTTTCAAAGGCATCCGGAACCAGCTATCGGCAAGTTTCGTATCACAAAAACGTAGCTCGGTTTTTGTATGGTTATCACAAAAATGAATGCAGACATTTCTGTGTGCGTAACTTTACGGCAATATCGTCGTATTGTGGAAAAATCGTAAACATGTGATGAGATGTGACTTTTATTATCAAAACCTCTCAAAAAACACTTGCCACAATCCAGGTAATTTGCAGTCTCAACTTTTACTCGTAATGAAATTGGGTCGTGTAATTTTTTTGACGTGACTTTTTGTTGTAGATTTGCCGCAAATGTCATTAACTACTTGGTCGGACAAATGAGCGCTGAGTCAATATATTTATGAAAACATTACGTATGTACGTAAAAATGTATCTCTCCTTCCGGGAAACTGTGAAAGGCATACTTACAATACAAGGAATAAAAATAAAATTGTTATTAAAAAATTCTAGATTAAGTAAATTAAATTCATCTTTTTTGGGGTTATGTATACGTTTTTACAATAAAATACCAGATAATATTTTAAATTTGTCAGAAAATAAATTTAAAGCTCACGTGAAAATAAATTTAAAGCTTACTTTATGTAAAAAATCTTATTATAAGATTAATTATAACCTAAATGATGAAAATGTCTGGTATTAAATGTGTTCCTCTAGTTATTAAATAACTTGTAATGTACCCTCATTGATTTAAAAGATGTGTTGCTGTTGCAGTTTCTTGTCATTTTTTCTCCTCAGCTATAACACCTTGCAAAATGACGTAAATTCAAAAATGTTACATTGACCTTCAACAAGTTTATCCATGATAATTACGTTGAATAAATGATTCTGATTTCTGGCTCTCTCACCCGGTACGGAATTTAAGACAACAGGCCTGAGGGTGCCCAGTTGGGCGCGAACCTCGGCTCAGGGCGTCGTCTGAGAGGAAGAATATTTGGAAGAAGTAATCGACCCTAGTGGATCGGTAGCGATAAGCGCTGAATGAGGGAAATCGTCGAACACGCCGGCGGGGTCGGTATCGGGGTTCTGAAGTGTTTGGTGTCACGAGCTGATTGGCCGCCTCTATGGCTAGAGTAATCGGGTCGTCGGGATCGTATATTACGTCCTTGAGATCGTGTACTAGGTTCAAAATAAATTATGAAATTCTGATTATTAAATAAAGACAGATCTTAAACTAACGAAAAACATTTTCTTTTTTCTATTTAACTTATTTATGAATTTTAATCAAGAAAAACGTGATAAATGAAATCCGACTTTTTATCACGTTTTACTATGACGTCACAGTGTGCTTTTTCATACAAATTCCATAGTAATTTCGTGTTTTAACGTTTAGTAAAAAGTAACTGATTTGACTAGTTGGAAACTAGCCTAATTTTGTTGAAGAAATCGCATCAGGCTTTTTCTTATAATGTAAGTCGGCGTTGTAATTTTTCGTGTCAAACGTCAAAATTGTGTTAAACATACGTTCCGACTTGGTTAGGAAAGTAAAAAAGCTACGTGTCAGCCCGGATATTTCATTTCTTTTTCTCTCGTGTGGGTTGTGAGATCAATGACCGACCTTATCAGCCGATTGACCGAAAGTAAGGTGGTTACTACTTACTGATGTAAGTACGTACTCGTTACATGAGCCGTGTCAGGGGTCTATGGCGGCTCAATAATAACCCTGACACCTCACAACCCACATGATAGAAGAGACTAAGGCAACAGAGTTGAAAATTCAAATTAAAAAATATCTGTATTCAGTAGGTAACATAGTTTACACTTTGAATCGTCAATTTTTACATAACGAACGTCTCATCCGCCTAAAACTACTACAGCTTCTCACAGCCTGTATAGCCGGGGAAAAGAAGTTGCAAGAAAAACCTCGGCACAGGGCCCTAGACGTTCTTTAAAAAACAAAACATAAAATATTGTTATACAATTGAGTAATTTAGAGAAATATCGAGAGTCTCATATCCCTGATTATAACGCGGTAAGAACCCGGTATAATGTGTTTTAAGTAGCAGTGAACGGCCTACGGCCTCTGTGGTCCAGTGGTTGAGCGTTGTGCTCACGATCTGGAGGTCCCGGTTTCGAATCCCGGTGGGGACAAATCACAAAAATCACTTTGTGATCCCTAGTTTGGTTAGGACATCACAGGCTGATCACCTGATTGTCCAAAAAGTAAGATGATCCGTGCTCCGGTTATTACTTAATGATGTAATTTAGTAGTCGTTACATGTGTCATGTCAGGGGCCTATGGCGGCTCAGTAATAACTCTGACACCAGGGTTGGTAATCCACCTCACAATCCACGCGATAGAAGAAGAGAAGTAGCAGAGAATATTAATGTATGTGTAGCGGACCCAACTAGTTGGCCACCTAGTTCCGCTCACATGCAACAGATGGCGCCACATTCAATAATGCAGTCTTCAAGCAGTCCTGAAACGCGGTATCGAAGTTTTCACGGCAAGACGTATATATACAACTTCCAACACAATACTGTCGGATCGTCGATCCCTAGTCACACTACCAACTTGTGGCTAGCGGGGTACTATGCTCAGTTCGGTACCCCGAAAACATCCTTTGGCGGCAGCACACCCTCGCCGCCAAACTGGTGACCCTCGACAGAACACTTCCTGCCTACACCTTCTGGGAGTCGGAGTCAACTGCATCGCACCTGCATCATCCGCCACCAGCATCAATCACCCCGCATCAACCCTCAACAGGCGTTCATCATCAGCCTTCAGTCGGAGCATCATCAGCACGTCCACCTGCCAGCCGCCTACGACGCTGCCTGGACATCTGACACTCCACACCAGGACTTCGGAGCATCTACAGTTCCATGACCAGCTGCCCAAGCTGCCTGGACCTGGCACTCCGCACGCAGCAGCGACACAGCACACGAGGTCCACTGCCACACCACGCTGTCGAGCACGCGCTCCACGTGGCAGGCCGCCTTCTCGCCTCACGCCAGTCGCCGGCTCCACAATCCCGACTTACCGCGGATAGGAGCAGCTCCCCATCCCGACTCACCGTGGACAGGAGCACAACCCACGCCGTACACACCTCTTCCCGACTCACTGGGAGTACAGGCAACACGGCATTCCTGAAGAGCACTGAAGCACTTAAATCGACCTCCGGTCTGAGGGGGGGAGTGATGTAGCGGACCCAACTAGTTGGCCACCTAGTTCCGCTCACATGCAACAGATGGCGCCACATTCAATAATGCAGTCTTCAAGCAGTCCTGAAACGCGGTATCGAAGTTTTCACGGCAAGACGTATATATACAACTTCCAACACAATACTGTCGGATCGTCGATCCCTAGTCACACTACCAACTTGTGGCTAGCGGGGTACTATGCTCAGTTCGGTACCCCGAAAACATCCTTTGGCGGCAGCACACCCTCGCCGCCAAATATGTAGGTATATCTGTGTTATGTTATACCTGAAATGGGGAGTAGTATACAACTGAGTTCGCTCGCCACGGGCCGATGGTCCCGGCACTGACCCTCTGTTCCAAGCCGTTGCACATTGCATTCAATGCACCATTGTGCGCTCTAACTGTATGCACCGCTCATATCTTAGTTTTTATCATTAACATTGCATAGGCGAGATGTCTAGCCGAGGGCAGTGATGCGAATCTTTTTTATAACAGGTAGGTACATTCTTGATTTAAAAAGAAAGCCGTCGCAGCCCAGTTGGAACACACTGTGAGGTCGCAGGTTCGAAACCCAGAATAGGCCTAACCAATGATTTTTAGAATTTGGTTTTGAATTCATGTTTGGATCATAAATGATTATCACGTGCTCAGCGGTGAATGAAAACATCGTGAGGAAACCTACATTCTCGAAGTGCGTTTCGGAGGTATGTGACCTAACCTGAAATGTGGTTTTCCCTTCGAGACAGGCAATCGCTTCTGTAAAAAACCGGACCTCTCAAATCTTCAGGAACAGTGTGAACACGAGATAACGATAGATTAAGATTGCTGGTTTCATTAAATGTTAAGGGAACCTTACTCGCACTCGAAATTGACATAATTTGAAGATGAAGTACGTCAGATCCGTCTGTGGATTATTGATTATTTGTACCCACATCTGAAAGATTTTATGTATGTGTATGTAAGTTCATTGACCCTTTTTACATTTTATTAATGATTTGAAACACCAACATTACGTTTAGCAGCTTGGAATGATCGATTTTCCTGTTAAGTTAATTGCAATTTTAATCTCTATTGCTACTTTATGATTTTTCATTGCTTCGATAAGAGAGACGGGTACACCAGAGCGATGCGATTTTAACCGTTCTACCGGAAAAATAAATTGGACTGAGAAATATAATTGCTCGTGTCCAGAATCATGGGATATCTTTACATCTTTCTTTAACTTTCGTCGAAAAAAATATCACAAAGTAAGCAGAAGCCCGCGAACAGAGACTTCACCATCATGTTAATGTCTAGGCTATTCAGTTCCCTGACCACACAGTTTTAGTGAGAATATTAAAAAAAAACAATACCGTTTGAATCAGTGACAGCGGTGTGTATAAAAACACGTGAACAAAGTGTCTTCCCCTTAAATAAAACTAAGATGAGTCACTGGACAAACTCTTAGGAAATAATATTTTATTTATAGTACTTTAGGTTAAAGATAAATTACTTATTAGATTGTAGACTAGATTGTAATATTATGAAGCATATATTTAAGTATTGTAATGCTTTACCCATCCCTTTCCTTTTCGGCGGTTAAGAAAATGACAGATATAACTTAAAATAGAATTAGATGGTATTTACGGCCTCTGTGGTCCAGTGGTTGAGCGTTGGACTCACGATCCGGAGGTCCCGGGTTCGAATCCCGGTAGGGAAATATCACAAAAATCACTTTGTGATTCCTAGTTTGCTTAGGACATTACATGCTGATCACCTGATTGTCCGAAAGGAAGATGATCTGTGCTTCGGAAGGCACGTTAAGCGGTTGGTCCCGGTTACTACTCACTGATGTAAGTAAGTTATCGTTACATTAGTCATGTCAGGGGTCATTGGCAGCTCTATAGTAACCCTGACACCAGGGTGGATGAGGTTGGTAATCCACCTCACAACCCACACGAGAGGAGGTTATATCGATGCGAACGTTACGATATATTTGATGTGGCCTTTTCTGTGTTCAGTAGATTAATTCTATTTAATTTACTGTAAGGCAGCTTCCTCACAACGCGATACAATCGTGCGATATCAAAACAAGTGACAATTTGAGGACTTATAGATATATTTTTTGTTGATTTTCCCCGAACGGCAAGGCCAAGGGGACTAAGTCCACACAGCCATGTCTTATGTATTTTTCATGATGATAGTTAATGAAATGATGAAACTTAAGCCAGGAAGAGAGTCTTACTCCGAACCCCAAAACCCCAAGTACGCATAAACTTTCGAATTGAGAAGCGGCTTCTTGGCACGAAGTGAAAATAGATAGGTACACTTTGTTAATTGAATATTCCGATATAATAACACTATCGCGAAAGTTTTCCGACTAACTCAATGTGATCATTAACCACAAAACACCATTTCGTATTAATTATTTAGATTATTCAATGAAGAAAGCAACCGTCCCTTTACCGCCAAAAAGCACTTTACCATAGATAATTATAATTTGTACAAATTGCCAAAGCGTGTCTATGTTATAAAGAATTATGACGTCATAACTGATCAACCGTCAAACTTTTACATGACTGCGGCGAAGCAAAAGGGAGGGATATGTGTTCGACTACTACGCACGTATTTGTAACACGTGGTTTATTATTGGCAACTTTACACTAAAATAGCACATCCATCAGAGGTGGGCCCCTTTGTGTTATGTACAAACGTTTTATCTTCTCGTTTTAGTGTTTTTAACGTATTTTTATGTATTGAGAGTTCAAGATAGCGTGCGAAGAGAAATGTTGGAAAATCTTGCAGTTGACCGGTCTTCTTCTTGTTCGGGTTGTGATGTGATTACCAACCCCATCAACCCTGGTGTCAGGGTTATTATTGAGCCGCCATAAGCCCCTGATATGACTCATGTAACAACTACGTACTTACATCAGTAAGAAGTAACCGGGACCAACGGCTTAACATGCCTTCAGAAGCACGGATCATCTTACTTTTTGGACAATCAGATGATCAGCCTGTAATGTCCTAACCGAACTAGGGATCACAAAGTGACTTTTGTGATTGTCTCCACCGGGAATCGAACCCGAGACCTCCGGGATCGTGAGCACATCGCTCAACTACTGGACCACAGAAGCCGCCGTTGACCGGTGAGGGATGTAGACTGATAAATCATTATAAGTGCAATTACAATCCCAATTAAGTATGTTAAACTGAATCGTACAATACTAACAACTTACATTGTTTGAGATTTACGAGTTTATTGTCATAATAGGCTAGTTTTTTTTTGGTTTTCCCCGAAGGGTAAGGCAAAGGGAACTATGCCCATACAGCCATGTCTTACGTATTTTTTTTCTTGATGAATAATGAAATGATGAAAGGTGATGATGATGAAACCTAAGCCCCACCGTCGGAGTAGACTCCTACTCCTAACCCCAAACGAATTAACTCAAAAGTCCGCATAAACTTTCGAGTTATGAAGCGGCTTCCTGGCACGAAGCGAAAATAGGCAGATACACTTTGTTTATTGAATACTCCGATATAATAACACTCGCGAATGTCTTCCGACTAACTTAATGCGATCATTAACCACAAAACACCACTTCGTATTAATTAATTAGATTATTCAATGAAGAAAGCAACTGTCCCGTTCGCGTTTCCCGCCAAAAAGCCCATAATAGGCTAGTTTCCAACTAGTCAAATCAGTTACTCTTTACTAAACGTCAAAACACGAAATTACTACGGAATTTGTATTAAAAAGCATCTTGAGACGTCATAGAAAAACGTGACAGAATGTCGCACTTATTATTACTTTTTTCTATATTAAAAATCATTATATAAGATAAATACAAAAAGGAAACCTTTAAATCTGTCTTTATTTAGTAATCGAAATTTCATAATTTAACTTTGACCTAGAAAACTACCCAATTAAAACACATTATACCGGGTTCGGGCGGGCAGCGCAGGACCGATCGTCGTGGAGATCCTTGGGGGAGGCCTATGCCCAGCAGTAGGCGTCATACGGCTGATGATGATGATACCGGGTTCTTACCCGGTTTATATCGGGGGGCTTATATAACTTATTTTAACGTGTTTTAATTACTAACAACTTATTTTTAAGTATTTTATATTACTATCAATCAAAAATGCCGTAGGTCCAAAGATACACAAATCAACACAGCTGGTTAAACATAACACCTTATGTTTAGTTACGCACTTAGATTTATAGTTTGTACATTATATTTTCTATTTTAAGTCAATAAACTCTTCTCTTCTTCTATCGTGTGGGTTGTAAGGTGAATTACCAACCTCATCAACCCTGGTGTCAGGGTTATTATTGAGCCGCCAAAGGCCCCTGACATGGCTCATGTAACGACTACTTACTTACATCAGTAAGTAGTAACCGGGACCAACGGCTTAACGTGCCTTCCGAAGCACGGATCATCTTACTTTTTGGACAATCAGATGATCAGCCAGTAATGTCCTAACCAAATTAGGGATCACAAAGTGATTTTGGTGATTTGTCCCCACCGGGATTCGAACCCGGAACCTCCGGATCGTGAGCCCAACGCCCAACCACTGGACCACGGAGGCCGTAATAAATTCTACGACTTTATGACGTTCAATAAGAATATTTTGATAATCCTACATTACTAACTACGTCATACGGTCATGTATTTCACCTTATCTTTTTACTTAAGTACCCGTTAAAAATGGTGTACAATGTGCGTCAATCTTTAAAAGACAACACAAACGAATGTCTTCATGCGTTAAATAATTTAGGCATAGATGTAAGCACATGGGATGTAATCGTAATTTATATTCTTTGTTTAAAGTTGGACAATGAATCTAGGAAGCAATGGGAATTAAAAATCAGTGAGTCTACTAATGACTTACCCACACTTAAGACATTCAAAACTTTTTTGAATGTTAGATCTCGCTATGCAAAAAGAAACATCACTCACTGCTGCACCCCAAAAACGAAGTTCACTCAACTGATTCTTCGGAGTCAGCTGAGAACGGTGTTGTAGTAGCAACATCGTCAGTGTCAGACACACTACAAGTAAATTGCGGTTGTATTATTTTTGGGATCAGCTTGTTCATTGGTACATATGATGATCCTATATTAAGTTAGTAAGATGAACTTCATTTTTGGGTGCCGAGACAAACCTCTGTGGTTAAATACATAAGGTAAATACATATTTAGATTAAGGATATATTGAAAACAAAAAAAGAAAAAATACTGAACCCATGACCCGTGTTTCCAGGCGTGCATCGACGACAACCTGGACATGGTGGAGTTCCTGGTGACGCACGGAGCTGATGTCAACAGAGGGGACAACGAAGGCTGGACGGCCCTCCATGCCACCGCTTCCTGTGGCTTCCTAAGCATAGCCAGGTATTATCCTTATTCAACGTTATATACTGGGTGTTAGTGACATCGTAACGAATACTGAGGGGGATGATTCAGACCATGATTCTGAGTTAAAATCAAGTGGAATTTTCCGTCGAAAAATTCATGTTTTTTTTTTATTATTTTCAATTCTATACTTTTGCGATCAAAAATTCCACTTGATATTAACTCAGAATAATGAGCTAAATCAGCCCCACAGTATTCGTTACGATGTCACTTACACCCCGTACCAGTACATACAGGTAGTCATACAAGTAGGTATGGGTGTTAGGGACACCGTAACGAATACTGAATACTGAGGGGGACGATTCAGACCATGATTCTGAGTTGATATTAAGTGGAATTTCCTGTCGGAAAATTCATGAATTTTTTTGTGTTTTTTTTATTACTTTTCATTCCATACTTTTGCGACGGAAAATATCACTTGATATCAACTCAGAATCATGGCCTGAATCATCCCTCAAAGTTTAAGTTACGAAGTCACTAACACCCTGTATGTGAATAGATGATTTGCAAATCGATAAAGTTTCCAAACTGAACAAAAAATTTGAATAATAATGTGGAGGAAGCAAGAGAAGTGTGTCAGGATCGAAGCAAATGGAATTCTATAGTCTCTGCTTACCCCGGTGGGAAATAGGCGTGAGTTTATGTATGTATGTATGTAATACCATGGTGTAACTAATATGACCTACTACGTGAAACATAGTGTTCCTCGTCATACTAGAAAAGTTGGCATTAAAACACAAGCAAATGAAGGTAGCGAATATTGGTACAAACTCGTCACTTACCATCAGGTGAGATTGTGGTCAAAAGCGAGCCAATTTTATTTAAAATTAAAAACTGTCAAAATCTTCATAATACGACTCACTGTCGCTAGATGACACTTATTTCCATGTCCATATGGATATGGCTAAACATAATGTAAGCTCGTACGGTTGGCGACATCTAGTTACTCCATGGCGAAATAGCGAAATACCCATACTTCAAAAACAGAGCGCCGCCGCGCCGGCGTCGAGCTTTGGTAAAAAATGTTAAATGTATGGAACCAGACATGGTAATACTGTTTCATACAGTCATCATCTACGTAGCATTAGGAAATAGATTGGGATTCGGATGTCCCTTAATCTATCTATCTATAGCAGCCTAAATTCATATCTAATTTCGGACGTAGGCCTCTTCCATGTTTTTCCACTTCCGACGATCTTGGGCTATCGACATCCAGCCATATCCTGCGCGCCGCACGATGTCGTTCTTCCATCTCATTGGTGGTCTTCCTCTCGGTCTTTTGAATGCTCGTGGGCGCCACTCTAACAATGTCCGGGTCCATCTTTCTTTGCTCCTTCGATCAACGTGTCCCGCCCATCTGTAGATCTGCGTTCGGAAATTACTTTTACCACATCCCTAACCTTGGTTTTAGATCAAACCCAAGTATTTCTCTTCCGGTCACGTAAGGAAATGCCGAGCATAGCTCTTTCGATTGCTCTCTGAGTAACACGGAGATTCTCTGCGGATTTCTAAGTTAGGGTCATGACGCGAATACTGGCAGAACACATTGCTCAGACTCTCATGTCTCTTAATACTCCTCATTAAGTCCTCTGTCTGTTAGTTATAAGCGAATTACGAGGCCTAATCGTATTACTCAGTTTCTATATTGAAGTATACAAAATCTATCCTTTGATTGGTTGAAACTGACAGCTCGTGTAAATTCGTTGGAAGTTTTAGCCAATCATATGATAGGATTCTATCTCCTCTATTCATTATTGAATCATTTTATTATTACACCAGAAACATGTTGAAATAAGGGCTAATATTGAAAACAATACTCATTTATTTCATCTTTTTAAGTATTCGTTTAATATGGAGAATAGACTGACGCTGACTCCTTCATCATACGGTACACCATCGTCGTATTTCTCTCAGGATTTCGCATCAAAAGTAACTGCAAGTTGTCTTCTGATTACTTAGGGCTCTGCCCAGCCCATATGGGATTACAAGCGTGATTTTGTGTATGCGTGTATGTTATAAGTTTATAACATCATGGGGTCCAAATAGGCAATACAATACAGGTATATCATAGTAAGTGCGCAATGGCAACAAATGTGAAATAGCAATATTGCTTTTTTAGGTGAATTGCTTCAATGGGGTCTTTTTAACCCTCCAGTACGGGATAATGTATGAATGTATGTATGTTCGAGTGAATACGACGCATTCTATTTGCGCGAACACCGAAATGAGGTTACCGATGTATGAATAATTGTGTTTGTATACGCAATTCTGATACGACACTGGATAGTTCATTAGTGTAAACAAGGGTGAGTCAGCCGAATGGGAGTTCCTGTATTCATTGTGCTACAATAATTGCTCATACAAACACAGTGCTTCTAAATTGTGTCGTGTACTAGCGTCAAGATAAATTATGAAATTCTGATTACTAAATAAAGACAGATCTAAAAGTAACGAAGACCATTTTCTTTTTTCTATAAACTTATTTGTGAATTTTAATCAAGAAAAACGTACGTAAACAGATGGGAATAATAAATGCCAAGGAGAGAGAGAATCTAGAAAAACGTAATAATAAGTCCGACATTTTATCTCATTTGTCGATGTCACAGTGTGCTTTTTCAAACAAATTCCATAGTAATTTTGTGTTTTGACGTTTAGTAAAAAGTAACTGATTTGACTATTATTATCAAGCTAGTTTCCAGCTTGATAATAATATATAAACTTTTATGCTTGTCTGTTGGCCGATGGCCGCTGGAGCGGAAAGGTTTCCGAATGGCGACCACGTGTCGGAGGACGCTCAGTGGGTAGGCCCGCTACAAGGTGGACCGACGATCTAGTGAAGGTCGCGGGAAGCCGCTGGATGCGGGCAGCGCAGGACCGATCGTCGTGGAGATCCTTCGGGGAGGCCTATGCCCAGCAGTGGGCGTCTTACGGCTGATGATGGTGATGCTTGTCTGTGACGGTTTCCCGTTGCTTCTGTGTCTTATAAAAGTTGTAACGCATCGTATTTTCAGGTACCTTCTGGAGAATGGAGCGGACGTGGGCGCTGTCAACTATGATGGGGAACTGCCCATTGACATTGCAGAGAGTGACGCTATGGAGGAACTGTTACAGAAGGCTATCGATGACAAAGGTGCGATTTTAACATATCAATGTTGAGGTGTAGTAGAAGCCTTCAGTCGCGCAATGTACCTTTCTTAAAATGTACCGTTTTCACAATGTACATTTCTCATAAAGCACCCTTCGGAAAACGTATCTTTTGCCTCCCATTTTTATCTGCTACAGGTAATGAAATGCCAAATCATCGGTCCCTAAAAATGCACTCGTTTACATACATAGCTGACTTAAACATAGCTGGCGAGGGGTGTTCAAATTCAAATTCAAAAATATCTCTATTCAGTAGGTAACATTTTGAATCGTAATTTTATACAAAACTACTGCAGCTTCTCACAACCTGTATAGCTGGGGAAAAATAAAATAAAGAAGCTGAGCATACAAAGGTTTTACCATTCCTGTGATAAGGAGAAACCTCCTTGAATTATAGTCGATATTTGAGTTTTTGGCCTGCAGATTATAATCCACAAGACGACCTTTTAATATACCTACTATCCTGGAGCTCCATGAGTGAAGTGCAAAGTTGAAGTATGAACTATTTGCTCATACTTGTATGGCTTCCAACCTTCTTCTGTTCCGTGGGGATTTCCTGCGATGTCTTCTTTTACTTACTGTACAGGGCGACAAAGATGTGGCAATTGCATGAGATTGACAGGAGGGTGTTGGTGTTATCCATACCATACGTTTTCCCTTTATAACAACTGTCAAAAATATTTTCCAAAGGACGCGGAGCTCAGATTGTGGCCACGTGCCAGAAGATCCCTGGGGGGTTAAAATGGTCACATCGAAGCAATTCATCTAAGAAAGCAATATTGCTATTTGACATTTGTTTGCATTGCGCACTTACTTTTATATGCGCAAATGTTAAATTGCAACATTGCTTTCTTAAATGAATTGCTTGGCCATTTTAACCCCCCAGGGATCTTCTGGCACGTGGCCATAATCTGAACTCCGCGTCCTTTGAAAACGTAATTTTTGACAGTTGTTATAAATGGAGATTTTTTGGAGACTTTACATAGATGAAGTTTTGGTTTCAGGCGTCGATTGTGAGAAGTCGCGTAACGCGGAAGTGGACACGCTGCTGCAAGACGCGAGGAACTGGGCTGCAAACGGGTACGTGGAGGTACGAGACCCCAAGACTGGCGGTACTCCGCTTCACGTCGCCGCGGCCAAGGGATACATTGACGTAAGTTTTATTATATTTTATTATTCTTAGCCTGCACCGACCCACTACAGGGCAAAGGAGAGTTTGCTAACGAGGTACTTGTTATGAATACATGCATCTGTACGACGAAGCGTACGATTTTATAAATACATGATTTGCAATTTTATAATATAAAACGGTGTACCCACTCGCGTCAGACAGAGTACTGCGGGGCGGAAGGCAAGAGGGAAACCACTGCCCTGTTTTTCCCTAAAAACTAGCATGAAGAATGCTACACATACAAGAACGTAGCTATTAATTAGTTATGATAGAAAGGAGCGTTAGGCTCACGATCTGGAGGTCCGGGTTCCATTCCCGATGGGGACATTGTCGAAATCACTTTGTGAGACTGTCCTTTGTTTGGTAAAGACTTTACAGGCTTAAATCACCTGATTGTCTGAAAAAATAAGTTGATTCCGTGCTTCGGAATGCACGTTAAGCCGTTGGTACCGGCTATTAGCCGTAAAAATACCTCCACCAACCCGCAGTGTAGCAGCGTGGTGGAGTATGCTCCATACCCCCTCCGGTTGATTGAGGGGAGGCCTGTGCCCAGCAGTGGAACGTATACAGGCTATTTATGTTATGTTATGTATGATAGAAAGGTAACTCTACCCCGCGCCAATTCGTAGCGCTGACTTCACCCCCTCTGGGTCTTACTTTAGTCTTAAATGGCCGTAAGCCGCTAAGGAGTAGAGAAAGATTGAGAAGGGGGTATCTCGCTCGACTTACGTGTTAGGTAGCCTACAGTAAGAATGAAATTATTGGATGGAGTGTTCCAGGTGTGACCATAGAATAAAGAATACATTGTTTTAAGTTTACGCGGTTATTATCATAATTAAAACACATAATAACGGGTTCTTACCGCGTTTAAATGGGGATATGAGACTCCCGATATTTCGACACTGTTGCAAGTGCCATGATCACGGGATGACTGATGAGATTCCAATCCACTCACTCCAATTTCATCAGTCATCCCGTGATCATGGCACTTGCAACAGTGTCGAAATATCGGGAGTCTCATATCCCCATTTAAACGCGGTAAGAACCCGTTATTATGTGTTTTAATTAGAATAAAGAATACTACTACGGCAACTCTCCACTCCCAACCAGCGTCTGAGCTAGGTTTACCTCGCCCCCCTCGGACATAGTTTAGACTTGAAGCGTGTGGCGTCAGACGTCACACACACAGCTACGCTTGTACGATAACGTCAATGTGTGGTGTCTGTGTAAAACGAGGTTGTTTGTATGAAGTGTCAGGGGTGTGGTGTGACGCTACTGTTTCTCTTACATTCAGATCTTGACTAAGATCTAATTATTTTTGTGTCCAGGTGGCAAAGACCCTTCTAGAAGAATGCAACGTGGAGCCCGACTGCGTGGACTATGAAGGCTGGACGCCTCTCCACGCCGCAGCCCTATGGGGGCAGAAAGATGCCGCTGCGCTGTTACTCAAGTTTGGCGCTGATCCGCATGTCAAGAACTATTCGGTGAGTTGTGGTGAAGAGCTTTACTAATCTCTCTATCGTGTGGGTTGTGAGGTGGATTACCAACCCCATCAACTCGGTGTAAGGGTTACTTTTTAGCCGCCAAAAGCCCCTGACGTGGCTCATGTAACGACTACTTACTTACATCAGTAAGTAGTAACCGGGACCAACGGCTTAACGTGCCTTCTGAAGCACGGATCATCTTACTTTCGCACAATCAGATGATCTGCCTATAATACGAGTATCCTAACCAAACTAAGTGAACAAAGTGATTTTCGTGCCATGTCCCCACCGGGATTCTAACTCGGGACCTCTGGATCGTGAGCCTAACGCGCAACGTATATTTTATTTCCCAGGGTCAAACCTGCATGGACCTGGTGGATCCGAGCATATCGTCGTGGCTGGCGGAGGCGTCGCTGAAGGCGTCCCCGCGGCGCATGAACAACAACAACAATAATAACAAGCGCAAGCGCAGCCCGCCACAACACGACGTCAAACGCGTCGAGCTGCAGATCACAGGGCAGACAGAGAACGTCGTCAATGGTGAGCTATTTATTCACATGACATAAACGGGACTCCTCTCAATCAAACGGTAAGGGTATCGAGTATGCTCCACCACGCTGCTCCATTGCGGGTTAGTAGAGATTATTAGATCATAGATAAGTAGGTCTGATATAGAACTAATGCGGATGAAAACTAGAAGCTCAAATGTAGGCGGCAGCACTGTTGAGTGTTCTTAAATTTAGACCGTTCTCCATCATCATCATCATCAATTTAAGAGCCACGCTCTTGTCGGTGCAGCATTTTCCATGCTACTTTTTTAGGGAAAAATAAGGCAGTGGTTTCCCTCTTGCCTTCCGCCCGATCTCCATATTGTCCTAAAATTCTGAAATTCGTGATAAACTGCTATAAAATGCGGTACAACGTGGAGTGTATTGTCTGAAGGATGAGTTAGGAAAAATAATAGCACACTTGTAAAAAGGCAGTTTTGATTGAAAATAAGTTTTCTTCTTTCCGATATTTAGGGAATAAATATAACACTATGATTTTGCAGCGCTGCGCAGAGGGTTATAGTGTAAAAATATAACCAGAACAATATGTCTGTTTACTCAAATAGTACAGGGAACTGTCAAAATTTAAGAACACTCAACAGTAGCGACACCTGATGGGAGAAATAGGCAGTTTTTATCTTTATTGGCTACATCGCTGGCTACCGATTACGGTTGAAAGCGTTTAAAAAGAGAACAAATTCTAATTTACATGTATTTCGGTATAACAAATTCAGAACTAATTATCTAGTGCATTCGCCAGCTTACACGATCATTCGCTAGGTACCTATAGACATATCGTCCCTGGAAAGGCAAAAATAAGTAAGCGCCAAAATGTTTGAATATCCTGAAATAGCAGTCCATGTTACGATATATGTTTCTAGATATCATCATCATCATCAGCCCATTAACGTCCCCACTGCTGGGGCACGGGCCTTCCCTATGGATGGTTAGGGAGATCGGGCCTTAAACCATCACGCGGGCCCAGTGCGGATTGATGGTTATTAACGACTGCTAATGCAGTCGGGACCAACGGCTTAACGTGCCTTCCGAAGCATGAAGGAGCTCGAGATGAAAACTTTTTTTTTGTGGTCACCCATCCTATGACCGGCCTTTGCGAAAGTTGCTTAACTTAAACAATCGCAGACCGAGCGCGTTAACCGCTGCGCCACCGAGCTCCTCTAGATATAGAAAATGAAAAAAAAAAAAGAATATTGTAATCTTACGTTGACGTCATCTAAATTGGATCATCCCCCTAGCATTATCCCGTTTTTCACAGCGTCCGTTTACCTAACCTGAAGATTTGACAGGTCCGGTTTTTTACAGAAGCGATATCTAAATAAGATAAATGGGTAAACAGTCATAATAAAAAGACAAGGAAAAACGAAGCTTAGAACGGCATTTATTTTTGTAATGACCTTTTGCGCTTTCGCCTTCTTTATCATTTTGCCTATCCAGTGACTATATACACAATAAATAGGTCAGGCAAAAAAAAAAACAGAAACAGGAAAGCAGGTATGTACGGTCACGAGTACTAATATATACACTTTGATACCATGTCACATTAACTTTTTGACAAATTAAACCGTAAGACACACTGGCCCCGATTCCTGCAGACACCGCCTAATTTTATTTTAAGTTATATCCATCATTTTCATATCCGTCGAAAAGGAAAGGGACGGATGATTCACAGCTCTTAATTTTAGGAAGAATGAGTAAATGAATGAATAACCCGGGCGAATCAAAAGGTACGTCGCTGGTATGCAATCCGTTTGACGTGCTGTCTACTTAACTGTGTCGGGTTATTGACGGACGTAAAATTTTTAGACGGTTGGTTTAGATTTGTGCTTAAAATTGACGTGTGTTCCATAAATTTTATGCTTGTCGATTACCCGTCCCTTTCCTTTTCGGCGGATAAGAAAATGACAGATATAACTTAAAATAAAATTAGATGGTATTTACAGGAATTAGCACCATTAAATGTCAAATATGATAGTGCGACAGGGTTCTAAAGTGGGTACATGATTATTATGTATCATGACCGTACTTAATCCGGATCATTACGTGATCCCTTCACTGTTCATTGACTATTGTTTATAACAAACTATAGCTTAACACATATTTTCAATGAATGCCCATTTCTATTCATTGTCGCTCCGTCCCATAATGATGGTTGGGTCATGCAGGGATTTATTACGCAATAGCCTAGATGACAAGCTAGTTAAACGAAAAATGTGTTTTTTTTAAATGTGGAGACGATATTTTTTATGAAAATACTGAATTACGTCGTCATTTAATAAACTTGGTAAAACGTGTTACTCATTGTAACGTAATTATTATAAAAAAAATAGATAACTTAATTCTAAATTAACAACAAAATGTATAAATTAAGACACGTTGGATTGTTAATTGATCACTTTAGATTTGCATTTATTATATTATTGATATTTTGCAATTTAATATTTAACCAGTCATTTGTCCAATTGTAGAATTGAAAATTAAGTGACATAGAAACGACGAATAATTTATTTATTTAATTTTTTGTCATTCAATTTACTTCAAATGTAATTTTGAAACTAAAATTCGACCCAGCCATCTACCCAATTACCCGATTGTATATAAACGTGTGTAACCCTCATACGAGCCACCTCATGGTATCTAACAGACAAGCCGCCGGCGCCTCCTGAGATCATCACGAAGATCGCGGAGAAGCCCCCGAAGGGCCGAGCGCCGTCCCCGGAGACAGCAGAGCCCGCCGACGGGGTCACGGCTAACGACGAAGCCCCGTCCTGGCGCAGATCTGCCTCCTTCAGAAACAGACAACCAGATCCCGCCAGTGAGTACTCACGCTATGCTCTTCTGCCGTGGTCGAGGTCAACGACCTCTTGTTAAGCGCTCCATCATTCCCTTATAGGATAACTTTGTTGTCCGTCCGTCTGCCTGTGTAATTAAACTAGGGATCACCGTGATACGTACCCACCGGGATTTGAATCCCGGACTTCCGGATCGTGAGCCCAACGCTGAAACCACTGGACCACGGCAGCCGTTAAAATTAATATGAACCTTTCCATTTTCAGGAGACAACAAACCAGCGAACAACGCGGTAGATAGCGACACCATACTCAGGAGGACACACAGTTTCGAAAATGATAAGACGTAAGTGGAAAATGTTTCTTATACACTTACATAATAATTCTCATTGCAACTTTACAACAAAAGCTAAGGAATAGCTCATTGCCTTTGCATTCGCATGTTACGAGACTAAATATCACATTTAAACCATCCACTGGTTGTGATTAGTGCAGGCATAAAGCAACCATAACGCATCCCAAATAGTGAAATAATGAACCAAACTAGCACGCGACGGCCGCTTTGACATAATAAAGTACACGAATTCGCTCCGTTAATACAGTTATAAATTAACACGAAACTTGATGAACTCAATAAAGTACAGCTATTTGTTCCTTTAAAGTAGTTATTGGCCCCGATTCCTGCAGACACCTCCTAATTTTACTTAGTTATACCTGTTACTTTCTCATTCGCCGAAAAGGAAAGAGACGAATGATAGAAAGTCGTAAATTTTAGAAAGATTGAGTAAATGAATGAATAACCCGGGCGAAATCAGAAAGGAATCTCGCTGGTTTGCAAACCGTTTGACGTGTAGTGTCAACTTAATTCTGTCGGGTTATTGGCTGATGCAAAATTTTTAGACGATTGTTTTGGATTTCTGCTTAAAATTGACGTGTGTTCCATAAATTTTATGCCTGTCGATTACCCGTCCCTTTCTTTTTCAGCGGATGAGAAAATGACAGGTATAAATTAAAATAAAATTAGATGGCGTCTGCAGGGATTAGCACCATTAATTAATTAATTAATACTTAACTTGATGAGCGGGACAAGAGTCATAACGGTCATCACGTCGTGTCGCTAGTTTCGGTATTATAATCCGCAGATCGGTTTTTAGCTTCTGCAATAAAAAAAGAGTTTGTATTTGGTCACTTATTGGTATGTCCTGGAAAATCATATTTACTATTCCGACTATGCCAGCACTATTCTCGACTATTCGATGAATAACATGATGTTACGGTCAGAAACACTACAAATGTAATAGTAACAATGTTTGCTGAGTAAATAATAAAAGGTTAGGCTATTTTATTTGGATATTAAAATACATAGTTATATCAGAAGGGAAATTGCTGTCATATTTGAGTAGGATGTTTATGATATACCGTATGCTAACAGCGCATATAATGGTCCATCATATTAGGAACTACACAATGTAGGACATATCCAGGGAGAGAAGCTGCTGGATTAGCATAAAAGCTTCTCTGGTCCCTTTCATATAGTCCCTCCTTCATTATGGTAAAGAATGGAATTCTTTTCCCGCGTCATTGTTCTTCGATACATATGATATGGGAATTTTCAAGGCAAGAGTGAATAGGATCTATTTGAGTTTGCGTGCGCCACCTTAGACCACAGCTTAAGACCAGGCAGGGTCGTGGTCAAATGCACTCCAATCTTTTAATAAAAAAAGTTTAGATTTATGTAGTACCAATGCTTGCCACCAGCGCTCTTTTTTGTAGTATAAGTAGGGATTTCGCCATGGAGCAACTAGATGTCGCTATGACCGCTTTGACAGTTTGTACCAATTCTCGCCATCGGTCATTTGCGCGCGTTTTACATCTTTTCTAGGTCATGGTAAACAAAACTAGGTAAGTATGCTCAATGTATGAAAAGCTGCCTTTATTAGCCGTTTGATGACGTAAGTTTTACATGAGTGTTACCATTAAATTGGCATCTCCAACATTCCAAGGACGTACATTTAATTATAGAAAATTGAGTGAATTACTGACAGTAATAATAGTAGGAGTAATAGTATTTCATTACTCTTACTTGTTACGTAAATAAAAATCATTAAAACTGTAAGTAAATCTTTTACTAAAAGTTCAAAATTGAACAAAACATATCGTGGGTAATTTATTTTTTACAAAATGGCAATGGCGTGTGGGATGACGTCAGCTGGGCTAACCTTGAAATGTTATCTGTCCCTTTGGAGCGTACCTGGTTTTGTTATACCATATCCTAGTTATGGCAACCCTCTTTTTTACGTAGCATATTAGTTACTCCAAGATATAAGTAAAAATATGGATGATAATTAGTTTCTTTTGTTAATTTCAAATGATAAGGAACTTGCACGTTATTTTCAGAGTTAAAAAGCGAAACGTAGTGAGTATGTTGATAAGTCTGTTCGACAACTCGAAGACGGGGCCCGAGCACGGCCAGAGTGACGAGTTAGTGCCATATTTATCTGTCATGTGTAGTGTAGTCTGTTTGTCCAGGTGCAGGCCGTGTATGGTGACGGAATAACATTTGTCCCGTCTTTGTACTCAAATAATAATGTGACAAGGTCTATATTAACATAAAAATATGGATGATAATTAGTTTCTTTTGTTAATTTCAAATGATAAGGAACTTGCACGTTATTTTCAGAGTTAAAAAGCGAAACGTAGTGAGTATGTTGATAAGTCTGTTCGACAACTCGAAGACGGGGCCCGAGCACGGCCAGAGTGACGAGTTAGTGCCATATTTATCTGTCATGTGTAGTGTAGTCTGTTTGTCCAGGTGCAGGCCGTGTATGGTGACGGAATAACATTTGTCCCGTCTTTGTACTCAAATAATAATGTGACAAGGTCTATATTAACATAAAAAGTAGATTTATCCTTTATAATGAAAAAATAACTGGCAACATTTTGCCTATTTTATGGCAACAATGACCGTGTGTGACCAGTGCTAAGGTTAAATGTCGCTGTCGTATAATACTCAGGGACTTTCCAGGCTACGTTCACCAAAAACAATATAGATGGCGTTGTGCATCTTTAACGTGATAATGGCCCCGATTCCTGCAGACACCGCCTAATTTTATTTTAAGTTATATCCGTCATTTTCATATCCGTCGAAAAGGAAAGGGACGGATGATTCACAGCTCTTAATTTTAGGAAGAATGAGTAAATGAATGAATAACCCGGGCGAATCAAAAGGTACGTCGCTGGTATGCAATCCGTTTGACGTGCTGTCTACTTAACTGTGTCGGGTTATTGACGGACGTAAAATTTTTAGACGGTTGGTTTAGATTTGTGCTTAAAATTGACGTGTGTTCCATAAATTTTATGCTTGTCGATTACCCGTCCCTTTCCTTTTCGGCGGATAAGAAAATGACAGATATAACTTAAAATAAAATTAGTTGGTATTTACAGGAATTAGCACCAATTACCGATTTTCTCATTACTCGGGTACATAATTATTCCAAAATACAATGTAATGGCAAAAGCATATATAAAAACCATCGTTGCTTGATATTTGGATCACATTATGTATATAATCATGACGCTAGCTATATTGCTTCTCTTTATTTTGATCAGAATAATAATCGGTGAAAGATGTATTTCTACTTGGGTGTATTAAAAAGGGTCATCATTTATACCCAAAAACAAAGATAAAAGATACATATGTCGGTTTGTTATCCATGAAATTAGAAGGTTAAACGAAGGAAAATCTATACAGCGCCATCTATATAGTTTTTTAGAAACGTAGCCTGGATAGTCCCTCCTTAGTAAGTGACAACTTGTCAATAACAAATGCCAAAGCAATTTATTACTAGTGTAATACTGATGTGATAATTATAATAATTCTTGTTTTTTTTATTTAATGTTTTGGCTCAGTGCTTTTTATAGATCGATGTAGAGATTAGTCTAGATTTTGTCTTCAAATTATGCCATTATTAGACGAATTTTGAAAGTCGAAAAGGAATAACTTTTTATTAGGACCAATTTATTTTGGGAATTAAACAGGGTTTTTGAAATAACAACTATTATTAGGGACTAAAAACCACGTGAAGTTGCGTTAATAAGACTAAACTGTCGGCTTGTAAGCTAACTTTAACTGTCCATCGACTGTGTACATACGTGCGGCCATGCTTGTGTTGTGAACAGCTTCTACCAGCGGTATCGTGACGTCACTGCAAGGATCAAAGCCACCTCGTGCCCCTCCATACCGCCGCTCCCGCAGCCCGCCGCCGCAGACAGGTAACGCCACAAACTGCTGAGCTCACCGCTGTTACTCGACGACGGTTTCGGTTCTACTTAGGCTTCCCTCTGACGTCATAACGTATCTCGTATTATTCAACAAATTATACAGAAATTTCGTAAAAACGTCACCTATACAGGGTGTTAGTGACATCGTAATGAAAACTTTGAGGGATAATTCTGAGTCAAGTGGAATTTTCCGTCGCAAAATTATGGAGCTGAAAATAATAATAATAAAAAAACAAATTTTCATGAATTCTCCGACAGGAAATACCACTTGATATTAATTCAGAATCATAGTCTGAATCATCCCTCTCGGCAGAAGAATTGAACTACAATTCGCTTAAATAGTAATAGTAAGTAATACTACTTACCTACTTGAGAACTAAGCTAAGAAATATATGTACGTTAACAATGTTTTCAGACGAGCGTACAAATTACAATATACATATTTTATGATTTAATAAAGTAAGTAACAAGGTACAACAACATAAAATAAGCTTACGACTATATTCCAATTGGGATGGTCAGAGGTACATCCATCGCAAGATGAACCACAAACATTTTTTTTTGTTTTGGTTTTCCCCGAAGGGTAAGGCAAAGGGAACTATGCCCATACAGCCATGTCTGACGTATTTTTTTCTTGATGATTAATGAAATGATGAAAGCTGATGATGATGAAACCTAAGCCCCCACCCTCGGAGTAGACTCCTACTCCGAACCCCAAACGAATTAACTCAAAAGTCCGCATAAACTTTTGAGTTATGAAGCGGCTTCCCGGCACGAAGCGAAAATAGGCAGATACACTTTGTTCATTGAATACTCCAATATAATAACACTCGCGAATGTCTTCCGACTAACTTAATACGATCATTAACCACAAAACACCACTTCGTATTAATTATTTAGATTACTCAATGAAGAAAGCAACTGTCCCGTTCCCGTTTCCCGCCGAAAAGCCTGAACCACAAACAAGGATGAAAAAAGGTATTCGGAAATATCTAGAAATAAACAAAATTATTTAATTCAGTCTTTCATCCGTACATGTGTTAATAAAAGAGTCGCGAACTGTCGCGGTCCGCGCGTACCTAATTTCTCGCTGGCCCTTACGGGATGTATGAAGAGTTAAACCCAAACCGCCGTCGATGTAACAGCGACACCATTCAACATCACACGTAACATATCTAATACTATCTTTCGTTTTGCTATGTGTGCTTCCTGTATTTCCGCTTTTTATGTCTATGTACGTATCTGTGTATATTACGTTTTGTACTGTTATTTTTTTAGTTTTAAGTACTTATAGTATTTAAGTCCCCTCCACATTTTCCTATTGCTTATTATTCTCTATAACTACAAACAAAGTACACAAATTATGCAATAGAGTAGCACATGCACATTAGTTTTTTTATTATGTGAAACTTATGTCCAATTGGGTAGTTTCCTAGATCAAAGATAAATTATGAAATTCTCATTGCTAATTAAAGACAGATTCGAAATTGACGAAACCATTTTCTTTTTTCTATTTATGATTTTTAATAAAAAAAAATTTAATAATAAGTGCGACATTTTATCACGTTTTTCTATGACGTCACTGTGTGCTTTTTCGTACAAATTCCATAGTAATTTCGTGTTTTGACGTTTAGTAAAAAGTAACTAATTTGAATAGTTGGAAACTACCCTATTACACACATTATATTTGCTGTGATTTAACACATCATAATTATGAGAAAAAAATGATTGTGTTAAAACTTAGAACTATAGAATTATAGCTAGCGTAGCTTTCACCTCACTGTTATCTATTCATTCGGACTTAAAATGCCAAGAACATTCTTAGGCTACGTTCACAAGACATTATATTTACCGTAAGATTTTAGAGATTTTATTAAATTTAGCAGTGTCAATATAAAAACTTGAGTCTGCGTGTTTGTTTGACATATTGCTCCACGCTCGTGCGGAATACGTGCTAAAATCGAATCGAATAGGCGCCGTGTGCGTAGCCTTAGATGTCTTTAGCAGTTTCGAACGAACGGAGCTCGCCATTTTTGTTTGCCTTGACAACGTCTGTCGTTTGCCAACCTAGTGACGGCAGTTCTCTCTCTCTGTCTCTCTCTGTCCTAGGTCTGGGGCTATCGCTCCGATACCTTTCATTAAACTCCTTTACCCATTATAATGTATTCAATTATTTTCCAGAGTAACTCCGGAGAGGAAGGACAGGGAGGCGAACACATGGACGGCTGGTACCACCACCGCCGCGGCCACCAACCCTACCACCACCACCACACAGACCACCGTCAGGAGGTAACGTTACACCACTACTGGAGCGTTAAAATGACCATATGCAAGCAATTCATATAACATAGATAAACTGTCTATATACGTCCCACTGCGGGGCACAGACCTCCCCTCAATCAACCGGGGCAGGTCTGGAGCATACTCCACCTGTTCCACTGCTGGTTGCTGGACGTGGATTTGACATTTGCTGGCATTGCGCACTTAATTAAAACACATAATAACGAGTTCTTACCGCGTTTAAATCAGGAATATGAGACTCCCGATATTGCGCACTTAATTTTATACGCACAAATTTTAATGTCATATTGCAATATCATTGCTTCCATGTGGCCGTTTTAGACCCGATCAATTCTTTACTTTGATATCGAATTGATTGATTTGAAAAGGTTTCTGGATATCATCTAGCAATTTTCCTGAAGAAAATATTGAAGAATTACTATGACGGTGTCTCTATCCAGGAGTAGTACATCTTGGATAGAAACACTTTCATGTAGGTTGTGAGGTCTATGACCGATTTTACCAACTGGTGTCTGGCTTATTTAGAGTTACCTGACTAGACTCATGTTATTACTTAAGTCACCACTAAAAAGTGGACGAAAATCTCTGTTACATGTGGTCCAATACTGGCAACCTTACCCTAATAATCGGGAGGAGACATCCAATCAAATTCTTTGTGGTGGCGTTTTAGCACCTGTGTTCTGTGCGCAATAATTTAAAACGAGTAAACGATGGAACATTTTACATCGTGTCCTGCTTGCTCGAACACTTGCACGCAGGATCTGTTGAGCGCTGCAGATAGCGCCATACTTTGCCAAGTTTTGGGCCGATACTACTTAGTTTGCCATCGACACGATAAGAAGAGAAGGCTTTAAAATGAGTAGCTAGGCGTACTTTGTGTGATGGTACGATAGAGTAAATTGTCCTGGTGTGGTTGTAGCAGCGAGAGCACGGAGTCCAACTCGAACAGTAGCAATTCCACGCCGAGCGCCACCACGCCCACTAAACTGTCGCCCGGGAATATATTCAAGAACTTCTTCAAGTACACTACATTGTTCCTATGGCGAATCGCTTGGACATACTCGTATAGAGTTACATGGACCTTTAGCGGCCATAGTCAGAACTAACGCTGCACTTTAAGAAAACGTCACTTTTGACAGTTGTTGTAAATGGAGAATGTGAGGAGATGAGTGCACAGCGCCCTCCTGACAATGTCATCCAAGTGCCACAAAATCCTTCTCCACCTATCAGGCACTTATTCAAGAGACAACCTCTCAGATTATTTATCAGTATGTGACGGCTATAAAGTGTATGTCCAAGTGATAAGCCAGTGTGTATTGTGCTAGTGGTTTCGCTTCGTCCTCAGTTGTGCTCGGACGTTTATAAGCCATTTTGTTTTTTTTTTTAATTTCGCATGACTGATTTATGTTGGTTGGCATTTTTTGCATGTTGATGTGTAGATAGGGATCGTCGTGATTTCTGCAATTTGTTTTTTTTTTAATAAAAATATATGTAAATGTCATCTATAGAGCGAGAATGATCACATGGCCATTATCGGAACTAATGCGGCATCCAATGAAAACGTCATTTTTGACAGTTGTTGTAAATGGAGAATGTATGGAGATGGCGCACACCAGCGCCCCCTGCCAATGTTATCCAATTGTTTCAAGATCCTTGACGACCTATAAATGTCGAGTAAATCTAAAATATTAAAATGAGTACTTAGGCTGATTTTTCAATAAGCAGATAAATTATTTATCATTAGCAAAATTTTGTATAAAAAAAAACATATTCGGAACACTATGTTCTACGAATAGACTCTATCTGACTATTGAAGAATTGGCCTCTTATGATTGTGTCATTTTCACGGAGCAAAGGTTTTTAACTTCTTATTGATATAAGTAATTTGATTGGTATCAATAAAGGGGAACAGATTTTATACATAAACTGAAAACTTATAAGAACTTAGCCATAATCAATTTGCATTGTTTCAGTATTTATAGTGGCCATTGATCAATCGAAAACCCTTTAACTACGTAGTTTTTGACAGGTTTTAAATTTACTTTTTGGCAGCGCTTGTTTTGAGTTATCACAGACAGACAGACTAGGCAATTAAAAATAAAAATCGTACAATTGGGGATAAAAAACTGCTTATTTCTCCCATCAGGTGGCGCTACTGTTGAGTGCTCTTGAATTTTGACAGTTCCCCATTCTATTTGAGTAAAGAAACATATTGATTTGGTTATATTTTTACACTATAACCCTTTGCGCAGCGTTTAACTGCAAAATCATAGTGTTATATTTATTCCCTAAAGATCGGAAAGAAGAAAAATTAGAAAAACATATTTTTAATCAAATTTGCCTTTTTCCAACTGATGGCATTTCTTTTTCATAACTCATCCTTAAGACGGGAGACACTCCACGTTGCTCCACATTTTAGCTGGACCGTATGGATAACTGTCAAAATTTGAGGAACACTCAACAGTGCTGCCGCCTACATTCGAGCTTCTAGTTTTTATCCTCATTGTGTATTTACCTATTAGTTGCGTCACCAAATTACCAATAACGAAATCGCACCTTTCTTGTACACCCAGTTAAGCCAGATCACAAAATAATAAAAAAATACCTACCACTGTTCTTCCTCATGGCTTTAAATGGATTTTTAATAGTTTTTTGTTTTTAATTTATCTGCATAATGGTGCCTAGACGATTTTAACAGACACCAATTTATTATTAACCTAATTTGCTAGATCTAAAGCTATCTCCGTCTTGCACTTATCGTAAGGACGGAATTATTATAATACCTATCAAAAAAATACATTTAAGTTTGTGGTTGTTGAACTAGGCACTAATAGCGAACGTTTTATGCTTCATGAAATATAGCATGATTAGAATGACAGCAGGACAGACATATAGTTTACAGCCAAGTGCGAAAGGGACGAGAGACGATATTTCTACCCTGCTGTCGTGCTAATCAACGTACGTTTACAGTGCTTCTATTTTTTTGATTCCCACGCGAATAAACAGCATTAAATTACTTAGTTCCGAATTCAAATTCAGATGCACGATAAAATGTAATAATTGATGAATGTTCATCAAAATTAGCAATTGCTTGTATTCGAAAATGTTACCTGTGAAATATAATTAAACTAAACTTAAATAAATGCGATGATTGCGGATGGAGATTTAAGGTTGCCTCTCCACCGGAGCGGAACGAGGCAGCGGAGTGGAGAAACGGAGAGATATCACTCAATACAGGGAGTTGCGAACGAAAAATGTATCCGTTTCTCCGCTGCGTTGCCTCGCTCTGCTCCGGTGGAAAGGTAGCCTGAAAATAGAAGCACACGATGTGTAGCACTTCAGAGGTTTTGACATGATTGTATGATGCCAGGTCCTTTGTCCCCCCGGTGCGGGATGAGGAGAGCGAGACGCAGAGGAAGGCGCACGCCAAGAGGGTGCGCGAGACCCGGCGCTCCACCCAGGGCGTCACCCTCGACGAGATCAAGTCCGCCGAGCAACTCGTCAAGAAGAAAGCGGGCAACGACACCGCAGCACCCGCCAGCCCTAAGAAACCCGACGACACCCCTTCGGAAAGTCAGGTATTCATGTCGAGAAACAAGTAAAAAAAGTAGACGAACGGGAGGGGATTATTAAAAAAAATAATGATTGGTAAAGGGGATCTAGTGACTAATTTTTAATGACGCAAATTAATCTTTATTTTTCTAAATTTTAGGATCAGTTTATCGACAATGTGTAAAGTGTTATAGTATGAGAACTGTACATACGTTGAGTTTGTTAAGGATAACGTGTTCATATCAGTTTGGCCATTCACCATGTCCCGACATGTTTGCATTAATTGATTAACTGTACAGTAATAATGCATAATTACTGTGTGTCGCTAGTGTTAATACGGACATCTAAATAATTATGTGTTCACGTGCCATGAGAATCGATTTAGAGTTCAAAATTCAGTATTCACAAATTGTTATCAACTTTCTTTAACATATTTTCATATTTGGAACGATTTATTTGTAATGAAATTCGCAATCGGTTTGAATTTCTCTGGTACCTCGGATAGGTGTTTCAGATAAACTACACAGTTGTTATTCGAGCTGTTTACCTCGAAGGGTATCAAATTGTAATAGACTTAAATACGTATAAACTGTACGTATTACTGGAACGCTATTCGTGGTTAGACAATCCAAATTCAAAATAGTTCAGTGATTGAAGGTTAGTATAGAGCGACAAGGATTTCTAGCGACGTGGCCATAGTTGGAACTTACGCATCCTATGGAAACGTCACTTTTGACAGTTATTATTGTCAAATATTGTCACCATAATTGTATAATGGTGCCTGTTCGGGCGCACACAAAGTTAACCTAATTTTAGTTTGACAGTTCTTAAACTAGTGCCGTCCTTCGCTTACAAAAAGTGCTAGACAGAGATAGAGCTAGTTTTAGATCTGTCAAATTATTCAAATTAAGTTGGTGGTTGTCCGAATAGGCACCAAGTCAGCGCCACAAGATCCTTGTCGACCTATATTTAAAACTATTCGTGGTTAGACAGTCGAAATTCAAAATTGTTGAGCAAGTGAAGGTTAGTGGCGTGACGAGGCTGGTTGTGACGTAGGCGCGGGCGCAGGGCGGCGGCGACGTGGCCGTGACGCTCGCGCTGGCCGCCGCGACCGCGACCGCCACCGCCACCATCGCGGCCAACTCGGAGCGCCGGCCCTCGTGGCGGCTGCGGCTCGACCCCGCCAACAAGGTCCGCGACAACACCCCGAAAGTCCCGGTTTTCGATACTGATTCAGTATCGAAAGTCCCGGTTCTCGATACCCTGAGGCTTCGTGCAAACACGGCGGGAAGCGCACCGTTTCAGAATCGCGTAATAATTTATTTATATGAGTACCTATGTAATCGTTAGGACGTAACCGCGCGGTTACTCATATCGATAAGTTCCCGTGTGGTTCTTAAACTGTGCAGTCTCGCCGTGTCTATACGAAAACGAACCCCGGCTCGCTATCTGGACGTTACTAGACAATTTTTTTTATCTATAATGGAACATTTTCAATTAGAGAACACTTTTCAAAGTCGAAATTGTATTTTCGTCCTATACTATCCTATATGTGCGACGCGATAGCAACGACTATGAAACAAACGATGCGATGCCGTGCGTATGCATACGCATAATCAAGATGAAAGCCTGCCCAGTCATTCCCTGACATACTTTTTTACCGCCGAAAATGATTTAACCTCCTTTATGTTTACGGAATTATAACTTCTCAAAATCAGTGTATTTAATCATAAATGTAGTTAAATCATTTGTCACTATAATCTCGAATGGTTATGTCGCGCGTCAGTATGTCGCGCGTGTCTTTCACAGTCGCTGCTGTCGCTCTATTGTTTGCTGTCGTCCAGTGCGCGGCCGAACGGTGTTACCGCGAGTCGCTCGTCGTCGCTTTATTACCTGTTCGGTTATACTCGTTATTCTTTTTTTTAATCTTTACACCTACTTCAAAATTCACGTATAAACGTCTAGACGATTTTATATTAAGGCCGGTTGCATTCACGCTTCACAACCCGGTCGATTGATTCTTTCAAATATAATCCTCTTAGATGACGTCCTGGCCAGAGGTTCGCGCCCAACTGGGTACCCTCAGGCCTATTGTATTAAATTTTGTACCGGGTGAGAGCTCTCTGAGCTTCCCATTTGTTCGGACAAGTCATGAATGCCATCTAACGCAAACCTACAATAAGTTACTTAAAAAAGGTTGCGTTCGTCTCGTACGAACATTGAAACAATCTGGACTTTTCAAGTACTATGGAAACGCTCTTACTTCCACTCTTAAGCGAGATGTTTGTTCTAGAACGGTATTTGTTCAGTCATGAGCAATATCATGTACCCTGTCGCACTATCATTTTTGACATTTATTTGACTTACGGTTTAATTTGTCAAAAAAGTTAATGTGACGTGGTTTCAAAGTGTATACGCATACGTACGAGTATGATGCAATATCGGAAGGAAATGAGTCCAAAGTGCGACCGGCCTAAAGCTGCAAGACATTTTGGGTCATTCCAGATAATATTTTATTGAATATAGGTTCAGAATGGTGCTGATTCTGGCGGACGAAACTGAATTAATATATTATTTTAGTCTATGTCCAAAAGTAGTGCCGTCCTTCACTTGAAAACTGCAAGATAGAAAAAATAAAGAGATAGAAATGTTATTAGTATTGTTAAAAACTGTTAAAATATAAGTTTCTAATTTGCGCCACTGTCATTTATGATAGTCTTACACATCTACAAAAAAACTCAAAAAGAAAAAATAGAGATCGGCGGGATTTTTCAACTGTCACGGTGGCTCTTGTATTATTTCCGTCTTTGTTATCATTGTGTATTGCTTTTAGAGCTCGAAATACATGTTTATAAGTAGTTAACAGTTACTTCTATTATTTAGAACGCCCCTTCTAGACTTTAAAAGGTAGAAAAAACGAATTCATAATGGTGCTAATTCCTGTAAATACCATCTAATTTTATTTTAAGTTATATCTGTCATTTTCTTATCCGCCGAAAAGGAAAGGGACGGGTAATCGACAAGCATAAGATTTATGGAACACACGTCAATTTTAAGCAGAAATCTAAACCAACCGTCTAAAAATTTTACATCCGTCAATAACCCGACACAGTTAAGTAGACAGCACGTCAAACGGATTGCATACCAGCGACGTACCTTTTTGATTCGCCCGGGTTATTCATTCATTTACTCATTCTTCCTAAAATTAAGAGCTGTGAATCATCCGTCCCTTTCCTTTTCGACGGATATGAAAATGACGGATATAACTTAAAATTAGGCGGTGTCTGCAGGAATCGGGGCCATTGTCATGGTAAATTATTAGGTTAATTTTACGTATTTACTAAAGAAAACTTTGTCTGATTCAGATTGAAATTGAGTTTATTGCGACGACGATCGACGAGCGCTAGCGATCGCCACACGATCTGGGTATCGTGCATGGTTTGAAGTAACAAAACGGGGTCTTAAGTCTTTGTCAATGTATTGTGCTAGTACGAAACGAGCTTACAGTGTAGGTATTGAATTGGCTTAGTGGTAGCATGGGGATATCTCTGTCTATCTCTTCGTAGGGTCATAACATTTAAGGACAATGCATTCAGAGACGGTACCGAACGCATTGTATGAAGTTATTATAAATTGTTGCCATGGTTACAGACTTATAATCCGTTGTGTGGATCCGTAATTGACAGGCACAAAAGAACATATCCTAGCCACGTAAAATACCTTAAGAATAACTACATTCTGATGGGAAACCTTACAATTTTTACCTGGTTTGAAACAACTTGCCTATTGCGAGGTTTTGTTAACAAAAATCAAATCCGAATGTGCGTTTTCAAAGGCGTTTACGTGTAATTGTATTTTACTTGTTTGTATGAAATGCTGTTGTGGCACCTTAATGAAGGGATAATATATAAACCACGCCGCATATTAAATTGTGTAACTGGTGCCTAAAAACCGCGAACATTACAAATTTCAGTATCGTCTCTTTGTGTATGGAGCACTTGTCAACTACTCTATTCACTTCCTTGCATGGTTCGGTGCAGGCGGTATAAAGATATAAAATTAATTATCATATTTTGGTTTCTCGAGTTGGAAAATAGTGCCTCTAATACCTACTAAACTTTTGCCGTAAATGTCATTTGTAGCAGTGCAGAAAGATTTTATATATACGTTATGATTACATTTTTATACCACCCAGCGTTGTCCGTATGTAATTTTCTTTAAGTTTATTACACACAATGGCGGGAAAGTGGTTGTTTTATTTTATTTATTATAAATTTAAAGTCCTTTTTCTTTTATACTTTGTAAAAGGGGTTAAAAAGGCAAATACCACATGAAGCAATCTAAAAAGGCAATATTGCAAATTAACATTTGCGCATATAATAGTAAAATGTAACAAATGTCAAATAGCAAAATTGCTTTTTTAGGTGAATTGCTTTGATGTGGCCTTTTTAATCCCGCAGGACAGAGATATAGTAAATTGCGTAGCGCAAAAGAGACGTATATATCATCTTAACACTAATTTGCTTTTTATGTGCTAGTGTGGGAATAACAATTAATATGATAGTTTGGTGCTTGCTATGGTATTTATAAGGTATTTGTATGTTCATTATCATTTTCTGAATCCCGAAATTTTTCATTAAGTCACAAAATTATAATGAAAATTATGTTTCAGTGACTGTAATTTATACAGCGGCGTGAGGGTTTATTTAAAAAAAAAAAACCTTTTTAATTTTAGTTTTTCATTATATTTTGTAACTTTGTTATGATAATCCTTCATTCTTGTAAGTGTTTATCACAGACCAGCATTTTGCACCTTTTCATTGTATTGCCTAGTATTACACATTTCATTTCATAGATTCAAAAAGTCATTATAACTTAGCAAGTTGTGGAGTATAGGAGAGGAAATCGCGGAAATGTTGCCATTTGATAATGTTGTTAAATCAAAAAACAAATAACAGCATCTGAGTGCTGTTATTATTAAAAAATAAAGCTAAACACATACAAAAAAAAAAAGTTTTTTTTTTTTTTTAGTTATACATAAAGGAGGACCCGTGGTAGCCCAGTTGGTAGAACGCTTGCCTCTCACTATGAAGTCGCAGGTTCGAATCCAGGACAGGCCTAAACCATGTCGACCTGTCGTCAACAGTAGATGCTGAGGCGGTGTAATGCTAGGGATAGTGCTAGGGGGATGATGTAAGCACTACATAAACCAACCGAAATCGTGGTAGTCCTGTTCGAAAACCACCGCCTCGGCATCTAGACCGCTGAACCTGACTCTTATGAGTTTGAATTCACGTTTGGATCGTACGTAATAGATATCACGTGGTTTCCAGGGTTTTGTCCGGCTAATGGCAATAGGCTCGCTCCCTATTGCATGGGAATTAATCATAGCTGGCGAGGATTGGGTTCACTCGTATACTATACCCTCGGGGATACAGGCGTGATGTTATTTTATGGTATAAATAGGCTGAATTCCAACTAGTCAAATCAGTTACTTTTACTAAACGTCAAAACATGAAATTACTATGGAATTTATATGAAAAAACAACATGTGATTTCATAGAAAAAGTGACAAAATGTTGCCCTTATACTTATATATTTTTTTCATTATTTTTTATATTATAAAATTTTTCATTATTAAAATTCATAAATAAATTAATTAATATATAAATAATATATAAATTAATAAATAAATTAAATAGAAAAAAGAGAACGTTTTTTGTCACCTTTAGATCTGCCTTTATATAGTATTCAGAATTTCATAATTTATTTTTGACCTAGGAAACTATTTTTTTATGTTTAATAACTTCAAAATCAACTGGCAACATTCTATCGTGTCTGTGGTATGTAGCTCTTCCGCACATCATTACTATCATAGACAAAGGCGCCGTATTATACATTCACTATTCATATTCCTCCTGTTCCTACCGGGATAGGCAGTTACCTGGATAACTACTTGGAGAAGTTAAGCGTGTTCAGACAGGACAGCTTTTAGCGTCATTTGTTAAGTAGTGCTATTCGAGGTAAAATAATAAATTTCAGCAACTTTTGTTGCCGTTGCATCCGCACATCTTGCGGGACGCTAAAAATTAAAAATACGTGTCCATTATCTGGCAACATATTGTGGCTAACGGTGAGCCAATACAATTGGTTAATTTGTCACGTTTTACACGCGTCATGAATGTTGCATGCTACGACTTCTTCTTCTTCAAACATACAAATACGGCGTCTTTGGTTATGATAGTCCTACCAATAAACCAATGTACAGTATTAATAATGATATGTATGGGACAGTTCGAGTTGGAGGATGCGTCGGCGATGCCACCGCGGACGACGTCGACGTTGTCGACGACGACGACGACGGTGACCAGCGCAGCGGAGACGACGGTCACCATCCCGCTGCGTCGCCCACCATCCGGCCCCACCAACACCAGCATACCGCCCACCCCGGCTAAAGAGGAGCGCACGGCTGGTCAGTATCATCATTAAATAGCCACGCTCTTGTCGGTGTAGCGTTCTCCACTCTTGCCTATCAAAGGCCAATTCTTGGACTTCCTCACAAGACACGACGTTCACTTCCTCTATAATTTGTTTCATGTAAGCTCTTCTTGGTTTTCTTTCTCTCTATGATGTTTTTAATAAATTCGTCGTGTTCTGGCTAGTAAACCAGGGTCCTCTAACCTTGTCTGAAGATGCACCAGGTCCGGTTGTTTGAAGAAGCCATTGCCAATCTGACCTCATTGAAAACACCATGGTTTTGGTTGGTGGGCACGATGGTTTCCTTGACTGTTTAGAACTTGATATCAATTATTAAATATTTATGCCTTGGTTCTCTAATAGGGTATTTTATATAATTATCTATAGTCGAATGAGATATTTTTTACGAGACGTCAAAACGAAAATTTGCGAGTACTGTTAATATTCTTTATTTGCATACTACTATGATGGTCTACAAGTTTGTAAGTTACATATGAGTTTCACATCATAGACCCTTTCGGGCACAACAGAATAGAAGTTTAAAAGAGAGAAGGAAGCTTTTCAAATAGTCTGAGTGACGTCATCAATAAAAGTGTCAACCATGGGATATCGTTACTTAATTAGTAACGAAAATTTGTCAATAAATCAAAAAGAAGAATGACATTGATTTTTGATCATCTGGCAGACTGGCTTTTGTTTCTAGATTAGCATTTCATGAGTTATCTTTGACTCAGTAAAATACCCTATTACTTAAATTCTATACATAAATACACGCCTATTGTCCATCGGGGTAAACAGACCCCATTGCATCCTCTGGCTAATCAGCCATTTTCTTCCCTCGGTGAACAATGTACTTCTTCTCTCGTGTGGGTTGTGAGGTGGATTACCAAGGTTGGTAATCTGCCCGCTGGTAGTAACCCTGACACCAGGGTCAAAGACCCCTGACATGACTCATGTAACGACTACTTGCTTACATTAGTAAGTAGTAACCAAGACCAACGGCTTACCGTCCATTCCGAAGCACGGATCATCTGACTTTCGGACAGTCAGGTGCTCAGCCTGTAATGTCCTAACCAAACTAGGGATCACAAAGTATTTTTTTGTGATATTTCCCCACCGGGATTCGAACCCGGGACCTCCGGATCGTGACCTTAACGCTCAGCCACTGGACCACGGAGGCCGTTAACAATGAACAATGTACTGTTGTTAGCTTATTACATTTAAACCACGCAGAGACCCGTTAAAATCTAGTAAGTATAATGTGCGTGGATCTCTAATTGACTGTAATATTATTTGCGCAGGGGAAGAAGAGCGGGAGAGCAGTTCGGAGAGCAAGTCGTCGAGCGTGTCCCCCGCGAGCACGCAGGCCGCCTTGAACGTGATCCAGCGCAGGCGCAGGCCCAAGCGGCGCTCCACGGGCGTCGGACATGTCGATATGGATGTGAGTTCTCGTTCTTACCGTGTGCTGTCTAACGCGTAAGTGAGAGCGAGATAGCGCGCGCGCGCTCCCTTACTCCTTAATGGCTTACGGCTAGTTAGACTGGTGGTTCTTAAACTTATAATGCTCGAGGACTACATACATGTTCTGCACCACCAACTGCTATGCTATTATGGACAATAATAAAGTACAAAAGGTATTTCCTTTCGCGTCTGCGGACTGCCTGTTGAGGATCTCCCCACCCTTCTCACCCCGACGCGCGGGTGGGGGTGGGGGAGTGTCAGTTGTATATGTAGTATGATTCTTTGTTGTTTATTTATGTCATAGAACACAGATAATGCATCGGCTGTCATCGGACAAGCGTACAGAGTATTAAAACAAGGAATGCGTTGCGTGTGAGCATTTGCCAATTAGGTTTACGATCGTAGATTATTTGGGTATGATATATCGAGTGATTTGTAGTATGACATTATTATTTGATCCTAGTTTATTGCCTGTTGACAGTTGTCTTGTTGAAATATTTTACAACAGTTCTATTATACAGGGTGTTAGTAAAAGAGTAACGAATACTGAGACGGATGATTCAGCTCATGATGCTGAGTTAATATCAAGTGGAATTTTCCGTCGCGAATTTCATGATATCATGGAAAATTTCACTTGATATTAAACCAGAATAATGAGCTGAATCATCCCCCTCAGTATTCGTTACGATGTCACTTACACCCCGTACATATACGAATAGGTAGCCATACAAGTACGTTTGAGTGTTAGTGACACCGTAACGAATACTGAGGGGGATGATTCAGACCACGATTCTGAGTTGATACCGAGTGGAATTTCCTCTCGAAAAATTCATGAAGATATACTAATTGATTCAAAAAATCTCTAGGTATTGTTAGTTCCAAATAGGAGCTTACAGGGTTTGCACTATATGTCTTATGAAGGTTGTAAAAACGTTTCGTTGTACGCCGAAACCCGATTTTAAGATTAGAATTGTAAATAACACTGCGCAGGCATTTCAGTTTGCAACGCGTAATATCGATGCAGAATGCAAGAGGCAATGATCCAATTAATTCTACAAAATTAGTACGACTATTCTAGTAAAACATGTCTCGATCAATCTCCAATGTAATATATTCCACTGCTAATTAATCTGAAGTCGGAAATACGTGTTTACATCGAGAACAGTTCCAAAACGTTATAGAGAGATGTATTTTTTCGTGTAGCATAAATAATGGTGCTTTTTGAAGATTTATTTGTGCGAAATGCTATTTGGAAGATAGGAAATTGGCAGATGTCCATGGTCTATGAAAGTGGATGTGACGATTCTGTACCTTAGCCACGCCACCAATCTGAAAGGGAGCCAAGAAAACTGCGCCACTTTTACCGGATTTCCGGTGTCACTTTACTTTAAAAAAGGAACTTGATTTGGGCTTAGCCTATATCTATTTAAACCTGCAAACATGCTCTGAACATTATTCTTCTTCTATCGCGTGTGTTGTGAGGTGAATTACAAACCTCATCAACCCTGGTGTCAGGGTTATTTATTATTGTGCCGCCAAAGGCCCCTGACATGGCTCATGTAACGACTACTTACTTACATTAGTAAGTAGTAACCGGGACCAACGGCTTAACGTGCCTTCCGAAGCACGGATCGTCTTACTTTCGGACAATCAGGTGATCATCCTGTAATGTCCTAACCAAACTAGGGACCACTAAGTGATTTTTGTGATATGTGCCCACCGGGATTCGATCCCGCGATCTCCGGATCGTGAGCGCAACGCTCAACTTCTGGACCACAGACCCGCTCTGGGGCCTGTTTAATAAAACTTACAATTGTAAATTACAATGACAATTTGATGTACATTGCGGAGTGTGTGATCACGAATATTTTACAGTTTCATATTAGCTACGTAACGAACACCAAATTGTCATTGTGATTTACAATTGTAAGTTTTATAAAACAGGCCCCTGATGGTGCTTAAGTGACCGCGTAGCTTTAGGATAAGTAGCGCTTATGTGGGTTTATAATGCTGGTTGGTGACCATGATGTTTTGTACGGCAGGATATCGTGAACGACCGCGGCGGGGGCGGCGAGGGCGACGGCGACACAGAGACCCTACAGGTAAGCCTTTAAAACCTTTCAACAGTTTTAAGACAGTAATTACTTTGTATCTAGAAGTTATCTACAAGATATGAATGCATGGCATTAGCTGTCTGGGAACTGATATTAAGCAGCCAAATTATTAAATGTAAAACTAAATTTTATGTTTTAAAAAAAGAACGTCTAGGGCCCTGTGCCGACGTTTTTCTTGCAGCTGCCTTTCCCTGGCTATACAGGTTATAAAAAGTTGCAGTAGTTTTAGGCGGATGAGACGTTCGTTATGTAAAAAATGGTGCTAATTCCTGTAAATACCATCTAATTTTATTTTAAGTTATATCTGTCATTTTCTTATCCGCCGAAAAGGAAAGGGACGGGTAATCGACAAGCATAAAATTTATGGAACACACGTCAATTTTAAGCACAAATCTAAACCAACCGTCTAAAAATTTTACATCCGTCAATAACCCGACACAGTTAAGTAGACAGCACGTCAAACGGATTGCATACCAGGGACGTACCTTTTGATTCGCCCGTATTATTCATTCATTCACTCATTCTTTCTAAAATTAAGAGCTGTGAATCATCCGTCCCTTTCCTTTTCGACGGATATGAAAATGACGGATATAACTTTAAATAAAATTAGGCGGTGTCTGCAGGAATCGGGGCCAATGACGATTTAAAGTGTTTCTATGTTACCAACTGAATAAAGATATTTTTGAATTTGAATTATCAAATAATTGTAATCTCATAAAACAACCTGCGTCGAATCGCCTCATTCGTAGAAACATTTTGTGAGAGCGCTAACTTGCCTCGTTTTTAAAAACTTTCGCCATTTAGCGTTTCAAATAGGAACTCTTTAATCTTCAAATAAAAAATCTTTTTCTATAATAACACACAACGGTGCTGATTTCAGTACACACTCATCTAATTCAATTTTCAGCTATACCTATCATTTTAATATCCACTGAAAAGGAAAGAGACGGGTAATCGGCAGGCATAAAATTTATAGAACACACTACATCGTAGGCCGAAATTTAAACAACCCTCAAGATACATTGGCCTAAACACCGACAGAATTAAGTTGACAGTACATGTCAAAAGGGTTGCATATCAGTGAGATACCTATTTAATTCTCCCGGGTTACTCACTCACTTTAAAATTAACAGCTGACAATCATCCATGCCTTTCCGGCGGATAAAAAAGATTAGAAATGACTTAAAATAAAATTAGTAGACATCCACTAATTTTAACTCTTTTTTTAATCTTTTATTTGCCCTGATTCATCTACAGGAGTTTTTTCTTTCTTAAAAGTTTTTCGTACTTCGAGAACTACGGTCTATTAAGGTAGGATACATTTTAGCCTAAGCTTTCTCATGACGCGATGCAATTCGTGCGATATCCAAAGATGTCACGATTGATTGACTGAGAACAGGGTATATGACGACCTAGATACACTTTTAACTTTCAAAACATGCTTAAGAAAGTTTTAAATAACGAGTTATGACGTCGTTAAAAATAGTAAAACATCAAGCTTTTTTTACATGTGGTCTAATACTGGTAACCTTACCCTAAAATTGCAAACGAGAAAGGTCTCTAAGTACGCTCAATCCGTCTGATGGAAATTAAGGCGTAGTTCAGGTGTATTTCCATCCACAATAAAGCCAAAATGTTCGCCTCGCATTGGATATTATACCCGGCGAACGTGTGTTGACGTGGGTTACGCTTACTTTGTCCGGTTGAGTCAACAATACGGATATAGACTCTGGAATTTTACCTAGTCTTCTCAGACTATATGTCAAGAATGAACGCTGTCTTGTATGAAATGCGCAAAATAATATAATGATCTTAGCATTACATTTGGATGTTTGGTGACTTGATGCCTTTAGTTCTATAAGAACCATTTCCCAAAATATCTACTTCTCTAAAGATCTACTTTCCGTAAAGTCCGATTCCATATTTGAAAGTTCAAAATATGAAATGGAAATAGCATCATACATAACGACATAAATAAATCCCTTTTATACCTCCCAAGCAATATTGCAATTTGACATTTGTGCGTATAAAAGTAAAATGTCAAATATCAATATTGCTTTCTTAGATGAATTGCTTCGATGTGACTGTTTTAACCCCCCTGGTACAGATTTCCCCTCAATCAACCGGAGCAAGTATGGATCATACTCCACCACGACGCCCCAATTTGGTAAAGACACTAAAAAAGGCGAGCTCACGACTATATAACCCAATAGGCTACTTGACAACCTACTTAAAAGTTCCTTTTTACGAAACGTCAAAACGAAAGCGTTCTTTGGAGTTTGTATGCAAATACTCTCCTGTGACGTCATCAATAAAAGCGGGCAGACGCCGTACTCATTGTTACTAAATTCAAAAATAAATCGGAAACTTAAATGAGATAGATTTCTGATCATGTTAGTCTGGCTATTTCTAGATTAGAATTTTATAATTTATCTTTGATCCAGTCAAATACCCTATTGGGGAAGTCAGAAGTACATCTCCCGCAAGATGAACAGGGTAAGGTAAGGGTAGAAATTGCATCTTTAAGGAATATAAATGAAATTTGTTTTGAATGTAGATAGTTTTTATAATCAGATGTATCGACGCGCTTCTCTCGTCTGCCTCATATATCAAGTTTTGAGGCCGTCTGTCAAACGCGTATTAGTCGTAGGCTAAAAATACTGCCATTGTCCGAACGATCCCGTGACATCAGCGGGCGGCTAAAATGTTGCTCACATTACTCCGCTACGCCGGAATAGAATACTAGTTTAACAGACAAACAGGCTAGATCTTCGATCGTAATATGTGTAGGCGCACAATTTCATACGAAAATCAAACAAAATATCGTCCCCGCGTCAGTTGAATAGAATAGAAGAGAATAGAATATAAATTGTTTATAATAAAAGGACGCCACACACAAAGACAAGACAATAAAATGGATAAAAAAATTCACAAAACAATTACAAAAAGCATAGGAGGATGTTCATTAGAATGATCATAAGGTGGTGGTGGACTTCCTAAGATAAAAGGGCCTCACTCAGCTGGTAGTTTCGTAGGTCAAAGATAAATTATATGAAATTCTGATTAATAAATAAAGACAGATCTAAAGGTGACAAAAAACGATTTCTTTTTTCTATTTAAATTATTTATGTATTTGATTTGAGGAGCTCGGTGGCGCAGCGGTAAACGCGCTCGGTCTGCGATTGTTGAAGTTAAGCAACTTTCGCAAAGGCCGGTCATAGGATGGGTGACCACAAAAAAAAAGTTTTCATCTCGAGCTCCTCCGTGCTTCGGAAGGCACGTTAAGCCGTTGGCCCCGGCTGCATTAGCAGTCGTTAATAACCATCAATCCGCACTGGGCCCGCGTGATGGTTTAAGGCCCGATCTCCCTATCCATCCATAGGGAAGGCCCGTGCCCCAGCAGTAGGGACGTTTATGGGCTGATGATGATGATGATGTATTTGATTTTATTTTTCACAAAATGAACATCTCATCCGCCTAAAACTACGGCAGTTTCTCACAACCTGTGTAGACGGGGAAAAGAAGCTGCAAGTAAAATCTCGGCACAACGCACTAGACGTCCTTTTTTTTAAAGTATGTACATAAAATATTATTATACAATTTAGTAATTTGGCAGGTATAACTTAAAATAAAATAAGATGGTGTGAACTGGAATCAGCACTAATGGTTAAGTAAAGTTGCTATAATTTCGGCTAAAATTTTGACAGATTCGGTTTTTCACAGACAGTCGCTTTTTACTAATATTAGGTTCATTCATTCATTCATATTCATTTATTGCATGTCACAAACATAAATTAAGGTGGAACATAGTAAAAAGGTACATGTGACGCCCTGCAAGGGCACGGCAATATAAAAGAGGCGACACTAGGTGCCTTATTATAATAATATTATAACATCTAACTAATTATTATTATGTAGTAATTAGGTACGTACAAAATTATATCATACAGTTGTTTAGTGTGTGTACCGCACCACACGTGTAAAACTTAATAACAAGATTAGAAAAAGAAAAAAAAAAACAACTTAAGAAAAAAGAGACATCGAAGCATTTAAGTATTTAGTTTATTTGCAAAAAAATCTTGAATGCTATAATAACATTTGCCTACAAGGAACCAGATAGTTAATATCGGATGACTATACGTCTGAGGCAAATACAAATAGTTCTACGACGGTTGACGGGCTCGGATCGGATATGATACGGATCCGGATGTAATGAGAAAACGCCTTGGGAATGTGATTTTTGTATCAAATGTGCCGGCGTGGTCGACGATTTCCCTCATTCAGCGCTTATCGCTATCTTTATCGATTAATTCTTTCAGACGACACCCTGAGCCTAGGTTCGCACCCAACTGGGCACCCTCAGGCCCGTTGCCTTAATTTTCTACCGGGTGAGAGCCTCAGCGCTCCCCATTTGTCCAGCCAAGCAGTTAATGCCATCAACGGCAAATCTACAATAAGTCACGTCAAAAAATTAAAGAAATACCAAGTGTGCGAGGTGTGCTATTAGGTAGACAGATACGCAATAATAATAAACACTGCCTTGACGTATCTGACTACATAAATACGCGTGAGTGAATGACGAATGAACGATTTACGACGAGATTGTGACGGAAGAGAGAAGTTTCCAATTGCAATCAAAATAATGAGGCTAATGAACCCGCGACATCTGGCAGGCAGAAGACATTTGAACAAGAAATCTTTCACTTTACTTTGATTTACAAACGGTTCACGTGGCTGTACTTCACATAAGCTAACGACTTTAAAGCCGTGATAGCCCAGATGATAGAACGCTCGCTTCACTTTGATCGCAGGTTCGGATCCAGCACAGACCTAAACCAATGATTGTCGAATTTGTTTTCGAATTCATGTTTGGATCATAAATGATTATCACGTGCTCAGCGGTGAAGGAAAAACGTCATGAGGAAATCAACATTCCCGAGAAATGCATTTTCGGAGATATGTGACTTAACCTACGTATATTGGGCTGGTTTTCCCTTCGCGGGTTGGAAGGTCAGACAGGTAGTCGCTACTGTAAAAAACTAAATCTGTCAAATCTTCTGGCTAGGTAAGTGGACCCTGTGAAAAGCGAGATAATGCTAGGGAGATGATGATAAGCTAATGACCTTATTCCCAATCGGGGTAGGTAGAGAGAGTACATTGATCGCATGCAATGACCTGCGCATCACCGAGTTTTCTGTTAGACCAACGCTATAAGTGGTGAGCTGTATCGCCGTCTGTAATGGTCGAACCAATGTACTTACACAAAATATATTTTTTATTCCTTTTTAAATTATGGATTCGCGTTTGGTTACAATCTCATCATCATCATCAGCCCATTAACGTCCCCACTGCTGGGGCACGGGCCTTCCCTATAGATAGATAGGGAGATCGGCCCTTAAACCATCACATTATTAACGACTGCTAATGCAGCCGGGACCAACGGCTTAACGTGCCTTCCGAAGCACGGAGGAGCTCGAGATGAAAACTTTTTTTGTGGTCACCCATCCTATGACTGGCCTTCGCGAAAGTTGCTTAACTTCAACGATCGCAGACCCAGCGCGTTTACTGCTGCGCCACCGAGCTCCTCAATCTCACCTGATGGTAATTGATGACGCTCACCTAGCAAATGCCCAACACCACGTCAAATAGCCTTTAGAAGCCTCGTTCACACGGCACTACTGCTCGGCAAAAAAAGTAGTATTACCTTTTTAGATATTTAGATGTATCAGTAACGGTCATTCAGTCTAAACATGGGTATCGTTGACCTTACCGACGACCTTATCTTGTTTAATGGGCGAGATGACCAATTTGGTACGTGACATGTTTCACTCCTAACTGCAAGGAGCATTTGTCATGCATAGTCTTTGTATATGGCTACTGGAGCTCATTATACAAACGCATCTTAGGCCTCATGTCGCTAGTTGTCACATATTCAGTATTATAGAATAAAGAATAAAACTGCGCGTAGAACGGTAACTCTCCGCCCCGCACCAGTTCGTACCGGAAATCAACCTCACCCCCTCTGGGTTTTACTTTAGTCATAAATGGCCGTTAAAAGTAAGGGGAAATTATGTATGTGTCCCTCGCACTTATACGGAGTGTCCAATGTATGCTAGTGGGGATACGGGACGGGAGTATGTAGGTATTATTTTGATTTATAATTTGAATTCATGTATGATATCTTCACTTTTATTTAAGACGTTTTCGACCGCATAATTTAATATTTCCGTGTAAAATTCTCTCTTACGTTTCAAATATTAATTTTCGGGGTAATTTGCAAGGGTTATTTCATAGCCTTGTGACATGCGGTGATATTTATGCACACGCGCAAGGTCACCTCTGACGTGGGAGCGATGTACTCACACTGCTAACAGATTTAGTGCATATTTAATAAGTTGTAATGAAGTGTAATTGAGCTCAGCGGTGAAGGAAAACATCGTGAGGAAACCCATATACTCAAGGAATTTTCATACTGGAGGTATGTGACGGAGCCGGCATTGGGCTGGTTTTCTCTTCGGGTTGAAAACTTGAAAATTTAAAAAGAAAATAAAAAAAATAAAGCAATAAATAAAAAAAAAGCGACTGTCTGTGAAAAACCGAATCTGTCAAATTTTGAGGTTAGGTAAGCCGACCACCGAAGCCGAAATTATAGCAACTTTACTTAACCTGTGCTGATTCCAGTTCACACCAGCTTATTTCATTTAAAGTTTCTACCTGCCTTTTTCTTATCCACCGAAAAAGAAAGAGACGGGTAATCGGCAGGCATAAAATCAGTGGAACACTGACAAGTTTGTCACGTTTAGGCATAAATGTAAGCAAGCTTCTCAAAATTTGACATTGTCTTGTTAGCCGACTTCTGCTGATTTTAGCCTTGGGTAAAATAACCCATCAGAAGAACCCGTGTCAGATTTCTTTAATAAGTTGACGGCACACGTAAAAGGCAGACGTCTACTTAATTACGGGTTATTCATTCATTTTTCAAATTATCAGCTGTCAGTCATCTGTCCCTTTCCTTTTCGTCGCATAAGAAAATGACAGATATAACTCTGAGGGTAGTATAACTTAAAATAAAAAAGTGTCCACAGGAATGACCTCCATAGAATTGGGTAGTTTCCTAGGTCAAAGATAAATTATGAAATTCAGATTACTAAATAAAGACAGATTTAATTACCATTCTTTTCCATAAAAGTTTTCTTTATGAATTTTGTTAAAGAAAAATGTAATAATAAGTAAGCGACATTATGTCACGTTGCGACATTGTGATAACTAAACAAAGACAGATCTAAAACCAAAAAAACTTTTTTTTTCTATTTAACTTATTTATGAATTTTAATCAAGAAAAAATAAGAATAAGTACGACATTTTAACACTTTTTTCTATGACGTCGCAGTCTGGTTTTTCATACAAATTCCATAGTAATTCGTGTTTTGACGTTTAATAAAAAGTAACTGATTTGACTAGTTTAAAACTACCCTATTGCTAACATCCGGTATAAATAACAGTTCCGATCACATCATTATAGATGACAAAAAAATACAAATGACGAATAGCAAAACAAAAAGATCGCATGATACCCAAAACATGCCAAGTCAGTATCGTATTCCGTAGAGCAAAATATATTTAAGCTCTATTTCGAAAGTCGTAAGATATCCGCTTCGTTAGCTTTAAATAATGATGAGTGCAACTCATAAAGTTGTTCTTATTATGTACCTAGGTATGTTGTTATTAAAATATATCAGAGCGGAATTGAGAAAGGTATGCGTCGATGGTTCGGATGTGTTGAGGTAGATGAAAGACGGAATATATTTATGAAGTAGAGTCGCAAGAGAGAGAGAGAGAGAGAGAGAGAGAGAGAGAGAGAGAAATACGTACATACGTACCATGATCAAATATATTGAACTGGGTGTTAGTGAGATCGTAACGAAAACATTGAGGGTTGATTCAGACCATGATTCTAAGTTGATATCAAGTGGAATTTTCCGTCGCAAAAGTATGGAACTGAAAATAATTAAAAAAAAAATTCATGAATTTTCCGACAGCAAATATCACTTGATATTAACTCAGAATCATGGTCTGAATCATCCCTCAAAGCTTTCGTTACGATGTCACTAACACCCTGTATATAAGGCGTGCTGTACAGGCTTCGTGATGGAAAGAAAACAGTTCTTCAGCATATACGTAGACACTTGGTGGGGGCCGACATCGATCAACTTGCGTATTGCCCGCGCGCCCATTAAGCCCCTCATCGTCCATGCTTGTACCCACGCCCTTTACCGTACTGTTGACGACAGGTCGACATGGCAATCGGGGCATGAGGTGAGCCGCGGAGGCGGGGTCGCCCCGCACACCCGCACAGTCCCCGCGGCGTCTTAGTCTTAGTGTCGCACGAGTCCGTATCGACCGCGTTTATCGATTATAATCTCGCTCACATAATTTATTGAATTAGAAATTAACATTAACACAAAAGAAAAACAATAGATTTAAAAGAAATCTAATCTAAATATTTATGGTCAATCAAAATTATAAATATAGCAAGTATATTTTACATATATTTGCTAAGAAATTATTGAAAACTAAAAATAATATTTTAGAAATAAAATTAACGTTAGATGATTCAGATGAATAAATATTAACTTAAATGAAAACGTGGTATTATTTTATTCACATTTTGTTAGATACATAATAAAAATATATCGATATTGAAAACGTCACGTCACTAGAGAATTCCCATGTCGACCTGTCGTCTACTATAGTTTCCTTTTTACTTGGCTTATTTGGCTTAATCAATATCACGTGGTTTCCGGGATCTGTTCCCGGTTAATGGCAATAGGCTCGCCCCCTATTACATGTAACTTCAAAATAGTTGTCGAAGAGTGGGGGTATATTATACAGACCTCTGCCTACCCCTTCGGGGATATAGGCGTGATGCTATGTTATGTTACTTGGCTTGCTCTGGGATGTACGTCTTTCCAGAGAGGTTAGAAAGGCCGCATCAAAGCAATCAGAGTAAAAAAGCAATATTGCTATTTGGTATTTGATTACATTGCGCAATTACAGGTGAATAGCTGCGATGTCGAGGTCTTCCTGTACGTAAAAAAAAACTGTAACGAAAATACATACAATACATTGTTTATCATTAATTCAAGGATGTAATGAGACCAGTTCATTGTTTAAAGCCCCGATAAATAGCGGTTCGAGTGATAAGTGTGACATATTGGCTGGAATCCAACGACAGTGGATCTTTACTTAGTCTAATTGGACGTATTCCGACGTAGTAAGGAAAAAAAATATCCTGCAAAACAGGGCCGTACGAGTGACAGTTTATGTGAAATCATAATTAAAACACATAATAACGTTAAAATCAGGGATATGAGACTCCCGATATTTAATTTATTTTATTTAATATATGAAATCAATCTTCTATGCTGTTCCGGAAGCAAATAAAAAATATTTTTCAGTTCAGGTGCTCGTCTTCCCGGGCATGTCGTAAAAACCGACAGAGGGATCGTGTCCTCTAACATGATGGACTAATGTTATGGGCGATAGGCTGATGATTACCATAAGGTTTATCATATCCAGCTTACGACATCGTATCAACAGTGGCTGCAAGTTGTCTTTGATTACTTGTGGCTCTGCCCACCCCATTAGGGATTACGGGCGTGAGTTTATGTATGTATGTAATATGTGATATCATCTGCAAAAGTTTTCATTTATGTTCGTAAATTCAAGGCCGTTTATTTTTTTTTTGGTAATTTAGTGATGCAATGGAAAGAAAAAAGTTTATTCGACATTTCAACTTTTACACTTATTATAAATTCGCGCTCTCTCTTACTCCTTAGCGGATTACAGCCATTTAGAATAATATAATAATAATATTATCTTTATTTTCAGGCTCAGACCCATAGTATCTATTTGCCATTAAAACATTACATTAAAAGAAACTACAAGAAGTTAAATAAAAATTGGCCAATTTTTATTTAACTTTTCTGCAGGCAGAGACCTCCTAATTTTACTTCAAGTTATACCTGTCATTTTCTTATCCGCTGAAAAGGAAAGAGACGGATGATTGACAGCTCTTAATTTTAAGAAGAATGAGTAAATGAATGAATAACCCGAGCGAATCAAAAAGGTATCTCGCTGGTATGCAAACCGTTTGACTTGTGCTGTCAGCATAATTCTGTCGGGTTATTGGCCAATGTAAAAATTTTTAGACGGTTGTTTTAGATTTGTGCTTAAAATTGACGTGTGTTTCGTAAATTTTATGCCTGTCGATTACCAGTCCCTTTCCTTTTCGGCGGATAAGAAAATGACAGATATAACTTAAAATAAAATTAGACGATGTTTACAGGAAGTAATACCATTGTCAATTTAAAATTAAAATTATAATTTTTAAAGTAAGATCTGTAAGCTAAGCTGGCTGGCTCCAGCCAAGCTGGACTGAAATGGTGTCAAATGAAAAAGTGCTGGAAAGAGTTGAAGAAAAGAGAACCATATTGAAGACTATAGAGAACCGGAGAGGAAATATGATTGGCCACCTGATACGACACGATTCATTTATAACAAACATTATAGAAGGAAAAATTTAAGGGAAGAGAGGAAGGGGTAGACCTAGGATAACATTTATGAAACAAATAAAAGAGAAGGTGCAGGTCGTGTCGTATCGGGAGGTGAAGGTTTTGGCGGGAAGAAGAGAGGAATGGCGGTTACTCCACCGACAAGAGCGCAGCTCTTAAATAGAGAGAGAGAGAGAAAGTAAGATCCAGAGGGGGTGAGGTCTGCTTCTGATACGAATTGGTGCGGGGCGGAGAACTATCGTTCTATACTTAGTATTATTCTATACTAGCTGGTACCCGCGACTTCGTCTGCGTACTTTTAATTTGAATGTTAAGGATTATATTAAAGGAACGGTATAGATTTGGGTATTATTTATTTATTATTTGAGAATTGTGGAGACCGAACTGAATGCAGCCCGCGAGATCACTGCGACCTTGTCAGATCTATTGTGACCTAAATCCCTACATTTAAAAATTCTCCTCTAGACCGATCCGTTCGAAGAGATCCAACGTCTTTTTGGGAGAAAGTTGCACGACTTCCTGGGGATCCATTATGTAGTCCCCAAGTGTACGGCTTCTACTATGTATGAGAGCCTCACAGCTGCACAGCAAATGTAGTGGCGTCTCATTTTCCCCTAAACAGAATCTGCATAAAGGAGACTCAGTCAGCTCCATTCTGTGTATGTGCTTATTGAGTCGGCAATGCCCCCTTATTAAAATCCTAGCCTGCCCCCTAGTGAGAGTAACGATTTCTGATGAGAATTTCTTAGAAAAAGGTCTAATCAGCTGCTTCGAATGTTTCAGGCCAACTGAGTTGGGCCAAAATTCCTTGGATTCATTTCCTAGTCGCACCCCCAGATGATATCTAGAGGTGCTTTTCGAGATCCCGCAGAAGGGTTCGGGTCCGATTAGACTTGTTCCCGATCTCTCTCTCCGAATCCGATCCGATCCGAATTTGAGGCCCCCAACTTATTCAGACTATCTATACACTCTAGAATGAGTAATGAGTCTACTTCAGTCGCCGCCACTGCCTTAAGAGCAGCCTGGCTGTCCGACAGTATGAGAATGTTACTGTTTATGTTCCCCAAATTTTGGTGCACACAATCAATGATGGCATACATCTCAGCCTGAAAAACTGTGGCGTGTGCCCCCATGTTGGTTACCCTCTTTCGCTTGGGGCACTTATATACCCGCCCCTGAAAGCCCATCTCGCTTAGAGCCGTCGGTAAACCACACCCGATCCGCACTGGGAAAGGGCGAGGGTAGAGTTCTAGACCACTCCTCTCTCTCTGGTATTACCACCTTGAAGTAACTCACAAAGTTATGAGTCCCGACCATGACGTCTGAGGGCATCGCCATAACCGGGTCAGTCATAAGGTCCTCTTTGAGTTTTCTCATGACAGTTGATCCCCATGTCGTCTTACCCCTTTCCTTAGCTCGGAGCATAGCGAGTCTAGCTTCCCCGATTATGTACAGATGGAATGGACGCAGGTTTAGTGCCGCCTCCATTGCCAAGGTTGGTGTGGACGACATATCTCACGTTATTATCATGCAAGCCATTCTTTGGACGCTGGTTAAGTCCGTAATGTAGGTCCCAATAGATGCCTTTTTGAACCATGCTGCACAGCCGTACGCAAAATATCCCATACAAACTTTCAACCCCTATTTTAACCTCTGCATCCCTTTTTTTCGCAATAAAGGCCTATGTTCTTTCTCAGGGTCTAAAGATTGTCTGTGCCAAATTTCATCAAAATCGGTTGAGAGGTTTAAGCGGAAAAACGTAACAGACAGACAGACAGAGTTACTTTCGCATATATAATATTAGTAGGGATTCCCTAAATTATGGCGCATACCTACCCTCTAAGTTAGAAAAGTGATCAAATACTAACTTGAAGTCTTAGTAACACTCAGTTTAAAAAAAAAAACATCAAAATCATTTTAGTAGCTATGGCGTCATGCGCTTCTTGACACGATCACGCTAGATTTCCGCGGGAATGAAGCATTTTCCCGCCGTAAAAAGTAGCCTGTGTCCGTGCCTAGGATCCTATCTTTAAATAAACCACGTCTTATAAAAATCTGTTCAGACATTAAGGCGTGAATGAGGTAAACTTTTAAAACAAACGATTAAAAATCACTAACTTAATTAGTTTTCTGCCTACTGCCTACGCCTTAAGTGCGATAGCATGAATATTAATAGCCCACATCCTTTTCTAGGTAGGTGGGTACTATCTATCACCTAACTAACTTTCATTAAAAATCCGTTCAGCCGTTTAGGCATGATAGAGCAAAACTCCCAGCAAAAACCATAAAAAATCACTAACTCAATTCAGTTTTCTACTTACTTCCTAGCCCCTAAGTACGATTACGTGATCATTTTGATCTTATATCCGTTTTTAGGTAACCATCTATTACCTCACTAAATTTCATCAAATTTCATTCAGCCGTTTAGACGTGAAAGAGCAAAAGTCCCAACAAAAACGACAAAAAATCACTAACTCAATTTAGTTATCTGCCTACTGCCTACCCCCTACGAACGATGGCGTGATTATTTATAGCCTATGACCATTTCTAGGTTATCATCTATCACCATAACAAATTTCATCAAAATCCGTTCAGCCGTTTAGGCGTGAAAGAGTAACAGACAGACAGACAGACAGACAGACAGACAGACAGACAGACAGACAGACAGACAGACAGACAGACAGACAGAGTTACTTTCGCATTTATAATATTAGTATGGATTCTATACTTATAAGTACAATAAATAAATATGCGCGACGAAATTTTAATAGTTTGCGTTGACAGAAGCAAGTGTGTTTACTGTTCCCATTTCCTTAACATGTTTTTCTGGTTGGCGCAGATTGTGGTTTTTATTATTTAAAAAATAATTAATGGCAACACTTATGACTCGGCCCCGGCAGGATGCACGCTATCGACATAGATGCGACATATATCGCTTCAAGCAATATACGTTGCTTATGCTAGTTATGTCACATTAACTTTTTTGACAAATTAAACCGTAAGACTCATTCAATGTCAAATATAAGCCGTTGGTCCCTGTTACTGTTTACTGATGTAAGTGAGTAATCGTTAACATGAGCCATGTCAGTGGCCTTTGGCGGCTCAATCATAACCCTGACACAAGGATTGACGAGGCTGGTATTCCACCTCACAACCCACACGATCAGAAGAAGAATGTCAAATATGATAGCGCGACAGGGTTCTAAAGTGGGTACATGATATTGCTCATGACTGTACTAGTGAATGCCATCCGAGGAAGTTTTAATATAATAAAAAAAAAACAATTGCCGTGTGTGTTAATCTTGCAAAAACCCGAAAATGGCTAAATCGATTTTGATAATGTCTTTTTGTGTGTGAATAGGTGCAGATGTTGGTCAGCCGAATCGTTACCGCTAACTCAAAAAAAAAGCCTTGCCTGGAAGACAAGTCAGCGATTATTTTTTTATAGTGCAATTTGAATATTTTCGTCTTGAATATTGAGTGAATGTTTGCCCTTCGCGTGGCATTAAATCTTGTGCGCCGACTAAAAGGGTCGTCTAAACATAGCACGCCGATTTGTATACAATTTCATCATACACCTTACTCTGATGGTACTGGAGAAATATGTATGAGTTTTTTCAGGTTTCCACCAACGGGTCCGTCACTCGACAGAATAAGATACTTTAACTTATTAAGCGCACTGATATAAGTCTTAGGACATACACAAATGCCTAAGACAGTTCATAGACAAATGCCACTGCGTCACTTCTCAAACACAACGCGTTTTCAAATCGTAATAGATCTCAAAGCTCTATTATATTACGCGATTGATCGAGCACGACCCGTCGTGTGGCATATTAAAACATGAGAAATCGTGCCTCGTTTTCCCGATGAATTATTTCACTGCCCGATCCTGACTACCTTTGCCTTTCAAATTCAAATTCAAATTATTTAATTCGGACTGTATCCATATATGTTAGTAACAAACAACTGCCCACAACTGAGAGAGAGAGAGAGAGAGAGAGAAAACGTTTATTCAAACAAACAGCACACAAAACAAAAGCATAACATTAAAATAACACTTATAGGCTATAAACATTTACCAAAAGAAAAGAAATAAAATAAAATTAATAACAAAAGTGTTGTGTGAGATAGTGCGCATTTATTTGAAAAGGTAAAAACGACTCAGCATGTGTTTGCCCCAAAGGGAAGCAAACGCTGATTTTCAGTCGCACCTACATCATTCGACAAATCCCGGGGAAGCAGCTATAGATACAGTTAGATACATAGGTATAATAATATGTTGGTTTGAATATGTAAATAATTAACTTAAACGTACAAACTGGATAAACTAAATATATATAGCTAATTATGATACTTTATTTTATAATATTTCATACTTTTATAGATATGTATTATTATATACTTATATAGTTATTCAACGAACAATGCATAACAACAAAATATATGTCTATATTTATTTATTTTTAAACATACAAGTATGTAGGTATTTTTTTTTTTTTTTTTTAATTCTAAAAACAGGCCAGTTTCATTGCATAGTATAAATAAAAAACTTCGAAAGAATAATAAGTTCATTAATAATATGTTTTTTTTTTTTTTTTTATAATTGTAATTGTAACCCATTCCTGGAGTCCTAGGCCATCAGAGCAACATTTGCTTTTTGAGCAGAAAGACTTTTAATATTTGTTTGAAACGAACAGAACCCATGGAAGGTTTACGAAGTGGTGGAGGAAGATCATTCCAGCATTTAGTGGCCTGATGGCGAAAACTCCCCTCGAATGCTCTTGTTTTGTGGAAAGGTGTTACAAGGAGGAAAGTATTTACGTACCTAGAGTTAAACCTGAAAGATTTCCATGTGATTTTATCAAATAGGTATGGAGGCTTTTTATTTTTTATCACAGACAGAACTAACGAGGCCAAGTGAAGATTTCTTCTAGATTCCATATTGAGTAGTCCTTTAGTATTTAGCCACGGCGTAATATGACTACGGGGGGGAACCTTGTAGCAGAATCTAATACATGCATTTTGTACTCGTTGTAGGGCGCGCTTCGAAGTAGACAAAAGACATGGACCGATAACTACGTCGCAATAGTTTAATTTTGATAAAATTAGTGATTCACATAACGTCAAACGTAGTTCTTCATTAAGGAAAGGACGAATTTTATATAATATTTTTAACCGAAACATACAATTCTTTACAACACTTAGTACATGGTCTTCAAAACGTAATTTACTGTCCATAAGTACACCCAAATTTCGCGCCCTAGCAACACACTCTATGGGAGTACCGAGAACTTCTACTCTGGGATTCTGTTGAGTTGTTTTATCCACCTGATTTTTGGAACCTAAAATCATAAAATGAGACTTACTTGAATTAAGTAATAAAGCATTGTGAGCAGACCATTGGCTTATACTATTAAGGTCTTCATTCAAATTGTTTAAAGCAGGAGATACGTCATTCGGGTCAACATGTATGTATACTTGTACATCATCTGCATAGATGTGATATTTGCAGTATTTGATGTGCTTAGTTATGTCGGCAGTATAAATAATAAAAAGAAGAGGGCCCAGTATAGATCCTTGGGGCAACCCTCTATTCAGAGGTTCTACTTGAGAGCGGACAGTCTTCCCGTTGCCTAAACGTATTTGAACTAATTGAAATCTATTGGTTAAGTAACTGGAGAACCAAGATATTGTTGTAGCTTCAAATCCGTAATAGGACATTTTGCTTATGAGCAGAGGAATACTAATTGAGTCAAAAGCTCGTGAGAAATCTAATAAGGTAAGCAGAGTAGCCTGCCCTATTTCTTGTGCTGCCAAAACATTGTCTATAACATCCAACAGTGCAGTACTGGTGCCAAAACCCTTACGGAAACCAGATTGGTTACTAGGTAGGATGTTATTATCATCAACAAATTTTGACAGTTGCCAGAAGACAATTTTCTCAAGCACCTTAGAGAGAAAAGGTAAGATGCTAATCGGTCTAAGGTCTTTAAATTCGTTTGCATTACTATTCTTGGGGATCGGTGTAATGAGAGCAGTTTTCCATATGGATGGAAATGTCCCAGAAGTGATTGATTTGTTTATAATGGCCGTGATAAAAGGTAAAGTAAAAGGTAGTGTCATCAACACCATATCCATGTTAATATCATCGTAGCTCTGAGCATTAGACTGTATCGACAAAATAGCCTTAGTGACATCACTTTCATCCACCTCCCTCAAACAAAAGGTGGCTGCACCAAAAGTATGAGAATTAAAAAAAGAAAATTCTGTATCGGGGATATTTTCACAGTTGGGAAGTTGCAAAAAATGCTTATTTATCTCGTTGGGGTCAGAAAATTTCGCAGGAAGACTTTCCTTATTTGAGGAATCGGGCAATATATTCTTTTTAAGATTCTTCCACAGGCTCTTTGGGTCTGCAGCATTGCAATTGATAGACTGATTAAAAAAAGCACGTTTATCATTAAAAAACATAATGTCCATTTGTTTTTGCAACTGTTTATAATATAGTTTGTCACAGTCACGATGAGTGGAACGATATTTTTGTAATGCTTTGTTTTTCATATCCATAATTAAATTTGTGTTATCGGTCAGCCACGGGATTGGTTTATTTTTCAAGTAGACCACCTTTTTAGGAGCGTGGCGATCGAATATGTCTAGCACAAAAGTATTAAAAAGTATTAACATGTCGTCAACTGATTGAACATGACTCAGAGAGAACCAGTCATAAGTTTGCAAGTCTTTATCAAACACTTTAACGTCTATGTCCTTAATTGGCCTGTAAGTAATATATCTGGGCACGTATTTGTCTTTCTTTATGTTCAGAGACGCAAAAACCATAGCGTGACCACGTAAACCAGAAGGGTAGCACAGCTCAACCTGCTTGTATTCTATATCAGTACATATAACATCCACAAGAGTCGCGCTATGATCTGTAAAATGTGTGGGTTCCGTTACAATTTGGGTTAGATTCACGGCTTGTAAAAAAGTATGGAACTTTTTAAACTTACTATCTGCAATGGTCAGCTGATCAATGTTAAAATCACCCAATAAGATAATGTTATCGAAGTTCGCAAGAGTGGAGATTGTACACGATAAAACATCCAGAAGAGCATCGACAGTTACCCATTCTGGCCGATATGCCGTGCCAATTGCTATTTTTCTACCATTAATATTTGTTCTGAGCCACCATTGCTCAATAGAAGAGTTATCGTGCTTAATAATCCTAGTATTAATACCTTGCCGAATGTAATAGGCTAATCCCCCACCACGGCCGTTACGCATGCTTTGGGGTCGAGGTACCATTTTAAAGATATAGGATGGAATAGCAGGTGCTAGTTTTTCACAGCCCGTTCTCAGCCAAGATTCGTTAATAGCGAGGATATCAGGTGAATATTGTTGAACTAAAGCAACAAACTCATCACCGCATGTATTCAGAGATTGCGCATTGTACAGACCGATTTTAAAATGTTTATGCTTCTTAGGTAACATCAATTGTCAAAAATAATACGGAGAACTTTAAGGAGAACCATGCAGAGAACCAGTGCGCAATCCAATATACTAAACCTACCTGGTTGAGGTGACACCTTTTGCGGATATAAGAAACAAATAATATTGTTAAATGTGTGTATGCTAATGGAAAATAATTTGATAGGTATAGTATGATATAGTATAGCATGCAATATAATAAATATAATAAAAGTTATACACTGAATAAAAAACAACAGATCCGTTTTGAAGTGTTGAACAGACAGACTAAAATAAAAGTTTACGATACCTTTCACTGCCTTTGCCTGTTATAGTTTTCAAAGCATAGAATAAAGTGTGTGTGTATGTGTCCCTGATTTTAACGCGGTAAGAACCCGTTATTATGTGTGTTAATTACATACATACATAAACAGCCTATATACGTCCCACTACTGGGCACAGGCCTCCCTTCAAACAACCGGAGGGGGTATGGAGCATACTCCACCACGCTGCTCCAATGCGGGTTGGTGGAGGTGTTTTACGGCTAATAGCCGGGACCAACGGCTCAACGTGCCCTCCGGAGCACATGTGTGTTAATTATCATAGAATAAAGGATAATACTACGTATAGCACAGTAACTCTCCGCCCCGCACCGGTTAGTATACGGGCGCCGAGGTAGATATAATTCGCCACCTGAGCGCTAAGGAGTAAGGGAGAGCGCGCGCGGACTATCTGTCTTGTTCGCACTTAAGCGCTAAGGCAGTTCATGGTAAGAATGAGATTTTTCTATGACCTTGGGTAGGTACGCAACTTACTGCCTAGCACTAATCATAACCAGCTGTGGGTACTTGTAACTTTTTTATTCATCGTAATAAACGCATGATGGCTGTGGGTGTGAAGTGCGCAAACCCAAAGATGTAGGTGAAATGTACCGTGGCTTGATGTATATTATTTTTAGCGCCCTGCACATGGCTATGACGTTAGGCAGTATCGGACAAAGTAACAAAATATATTTATACTGCCTGTCTAACGTCCTGAATGCTCAAAATTTCCGGACATTTTTATGTTTTATGACTTTTCTCTTGCCAACTTGTGGTATGGTAGATGTTGCTTGTCCCGCGAGGGGTTAAGCACGTGTGTGAGTGTTAAGGCAATGTATTCCAACAAGGTCGCGCTTTAGTGGTTTTCAAAACCATCTCAGACAGAATAGTGTTTTTGATTCTGAAAACAAGATATTTATTAGTTAAGTCTAGTCAATGTCGCATTCATAGACTGTTTTTTATGATTTTAGTAGACTTGTAGAAGAGCAGTAAAGCCACCTATAACATGGAAAGTAAAAGAATCAAGCAAAGCAACAAGAGTAGAATCGAAATGGAATTCCATAATCTTTGCTTTGACCCGGTGGGAATTAGGTGTGAGTTTATATATGTTTTATATAAGAAAGCCATCTATTATGCTTTCTGTTCTTAACATAACACGTAACTCAACGAAAGTTCATTACTGTATTCCAGTTAGGGTAGTCAGAGGAACAAAGTGTCCACGCTTCTCAGAGATTTCTGTTAGAACATTGAGATAGATACTTATATTTATTGGTAATAAGCAGTAGGTTGTTCTACGATTTCTACGTTAGATATATAAAATCGATATCTTTCACAGTTAGCAGTACTATTCCTTAACACTTATTAATATTAAATAAACGAACTTTTAACTGGGGCGGAAGGAAAAAGGGAAACCATTGCCCTATTTATCCGTAAAAAAGTAGCATAGAGAATGCTACACCGACAAGGGCGTGGCTCTTAAATTAATGATGAAACGAACTTTATAATGAAGATTATTTAAAATAATTAGGAGCACAATTATTATAATATGTATACTTCAGTGGATTAAGAAAATAATTACAAACGATTACAATAACCACGATTCGTGACTGAAATATGGTTTCCGTCGCACAAGTATACTGTTTGAACACTGTTTCTGTCCGTCACAGATCACGGAGACAACCGAACGCATTTTCTGACTGTATATTTCCAGTCTATTGCGATTAATAGTCGGCGAATTGACAGTCATTAATGAAAGTCGGTTTCTTCGCGTCACACCGAGGCGGCGGTACGTCATTGCTGAGAACTTTACTCCTTGCCATTCGGTCATTGCTTCAACCGATATTTTCGGACTAGCTTTGTCTCCGTTGTAGGTATATGTTACTGTGAAAGCCCGAAATACGGTAATTCTTGAGATTTACCCGGAAATCATAAGATTTATCAAGTGATGGTGGTAGAAATCCGAATTGGTTTCAATAATCGTACATTTTGGGACTTTAATCGGCAGGTACCAGACGCCGACGCAGATGCCAGGGTTGTTGACTGTCGCAATTTTTTTTTGATAAATATTGTCTTTCTTTCTTTCAAAAGTCTAAACATCTCTTTTTTACATTTACCATATCTCAGTGGAAAATCCTATTATTACCAAATAACTGCTGGTAAACAGTGTGAAATAAACGATCCTTGAAAAACAAATCCCACTTTAACCACCATTACTTAATAAATCTTATTTATCGCATTCATACTATAAAATACAGTTAAGACATTAACTCGTGCTTGTTGCGTGTCTGTCTACGAAACATGTCACAATTTTCGAAACGTTTAAAATTCGTCCGTCAAAAATTCTCCCGCATTCGATTTGCTTCTTCTTTGATTCGCAAAGTGTTTTCATCGTCGACAATTTAATTTCATCACAAATTTCAGTGACCTGTTTCGAAACCATTTCGTCTATTTTCACTCTACGCGTAAACGGTCCTTTCGAAATCATTCGGATTGTGTTATATCTATTTTTGCTTTCCAGCGAACTGTGGATTCCAGTCGTGGTTGACTCTATCACCAGAGATACTAGTATTTGGGTCGTATGAACAGGAGTCGTGTAAACTTGAGAATAGAGTTTATTTTTGGGGCCACGAGACAACCGAGTTAGCTCTGTGATTTAACAGCCCAACAAAGTTACACACTTCGTTACGTTTGTTTGTTATTCGTCTGTCTGCACTTGCAGGTCCGTCTTCAAGTGCAATATTGTGCTGTTGTTCGCACCGGCTACTGTATTCAGATCTTACGAGCCCACATGTCACTTTATTTATGTTAGTTATAATATACGGCGCGGTTGTAAGAACCGCGCGGTATTTTTAGCGCGGCGCGTGCGTACCTGCTCGAGTGGGGCGGACTCACGCATTACCCGTGGCCTTCGATCCCCTTGCCAATTTCCAAGGAAACCGCTAACTGATCGATGAGGCGTCACCGGTAATAATAGCTGGCTTGTAGTTTGTAATTATAAACCATTGTCGTCCTCATAACTTGCCAGTGATAGTACAGTGTACATTATTAGGGTCTGGACAATGTCGGCGCACGAGGCGCGGCCGTGGCAGGTGTTGGTTGGCGATATATCCGCAGGTGATGCAGCTCACTTGTCGGAGTATGCCTCGTCTGAACTCTCGAGTGCGTCACATCGTCTCGCCCGCGAACCGGTGTTTGGTGTGGGCGTCGACAATATTATCACTCAGAATTAAAACTTGGGGAACAGTCAGTGTGTTTTCATGTAGCGCGCCGATCGCTCGCCTCGCGCCCTGTGCCGTGACATGTGATCGAGAATGAGTCGGAAACAGTCGGACAGGTACTCGTCGCGGCCGCGCAGCCTCACCACGCACTATGGCTCGTCGCCGAGCATGTTCAGCTCGATGCTCAGCAACCAATACAACCCGTATTCCACCAACTACTCCTCCAACGCGTACAGTCCTAGTAGTTACAGGAACTATAACCCATACAGTGCCGGTTTCGGTCGGGCGGGACTGGGGATATACGGGGGGACGAGTTCGGGATATGGGGGGGTATACTTGAGTGGTGCGTCGTTGGGGTCGATGAACTTGATGACGCCAGTGTTAAAAAAGTTGGACAAGAAGTTGTTGGCAAGTCAAAAGAACTTTAAGCCGAAGGCGGTGCCGCCGGCGAAAGTGGCGGAGGCGCCCGCGCCGGAGTTGCCGCCGGTGCGGCCCGAGCGCAAGAAGCGCGCCGCGACCCTGCAGAAGGAGAAGTCTCGCTCGCTGTCGGCGCTCGACGCGCTTGAGCCGCTCAACACGCGCTCACTCAGTCTCAACTCCCTCGCCTCCGACGGATACTGTGTACGTTGCTTTGCTTCGCCGTACCTTCGTTGCATTCAACACGTTCACCCGCTGTGTAACACTTGCTCAGCGTGTGCATGGGTTATCCCTCCTACATTTGTATTTGTATACGAAGCGCAGCTGTATGCAGGTGCATTATGGCATATCGTCGCCTTATTTTAAATACCGCGTAAACGTCTTTTTGAAAACAGCATTATGATATTATGATTTTCTTCAACAAAGAAAATAGACCACAAATTTTTATACCTGGATTTAACCTAGCGTGTCTATAGCGAGGTTTTATTAACAAAACGGTGAAAATCGCCTCCGTGGTCCAGTGGTTGAGCGTTGGGCTGACGATCAGGAGGTCCTGGGTTCGAATCCCGGTGGGGACATATCACAAAAATCACTTTGTGATTCCTAGTTTGATTAGGACATTACAGGCTGATCACCTGATTGTCCGAAAGTAAGACGATCCGTGCTTCGGAAGGCACGTTAAGCCGTTGGTCCCGGTTACTACTTACTGATGTAAGTACGTAGTTGTTACATGAGCCATGTAACAACTACATGAGCCTTTGGCGGCTCAATCATAACCCTGACACCAGGGTTGATGAGGCTGGTATAGAAGAAGATTATCAAAAATTACATCCAAATGTTTTTTAAAAAGGCGCTTGTTTGGTTTTCACTTTAAGACGACGGTATAGGTTATATCTTTGACTTTAGCCCTCACTAGAAAGCAAAGACACAAATTGTACGAAAAAAAATGCAGTAAATTAAAATTGTCTTATGTTAAGATAAATATAATTCACACACAAGCTTTCGAACTTTCACAATATTATTCTGGTCAAGGTTGACTTACACGACAAGATTTTCCCATTATAAAAGACCGTGAGATTAGACAGAATACAGCTGGGCAGATGTTCTTAAAAGTAAACGAATACAATAAATACACTTTCGAAATACCACCAACGCAGTGGAGCAGCGTGGAGTATGCTCTCCCTCTTGTTGATTAAAAGGAGTCCTGGGTGGTTAAAAATGCCACATCGAAGCAGTTCATTTACAAAAAGCAATATTGCAATTTGACATTTGCGCATATAAAAGTAAGTGCGCAACTTAAACAAATGTCAAATAGCAATATTGCTTCTATATTATAACGTATATGTTGTTAACGTCCAAGAAACTAATCATCATCATCAATTTAAGAGCCACGCTCTTGTCGGTGTAGCATTTTCCATCCCAGTCTAAAAAAGTATCAAAGGCCAATCCATTGACTTCCCATAAGACACGACGTTAACCTTTTCTTTAATCTGTTCCATGTAAGCTCTTCTTGGTCTTCCCCTTCCACTCTTTCCTTCTAGCAACCAATATTAAGAAATTAATATTGTACTAGAATACTACGTAGGTATATCACAGTAGGTTTGTCAATACTTAAACATCTTGTACATACAAGCCTAGAATGTTGCAAACTTATTCAAGTGACTCAGATGACGGAAATTCCACTGCCTCAACTCAACAACTTGTCCCTTCATTGTGACTCATTGCATACTTGTATTCTAAACTTGTGGTATCCTAGTTGGAAGAACGTTCGACTCTCATTGTAAGGTAGCAGGTTTAAATCCGACACGGGCCTAAAAGTGATGAGTTAATAAAAATAAAATGAATTTGTTTTCAATTGTATGAAACGATTGATGAATGAGGAGGCAAGAGAAGTATGTCGGGATCGAAGCAAATGGAGTGAGAGTCTCTGCTTACCCCGTCGGTAAGAAATCATCATCATGTCGTCCCGTGCATGGGAAGTCATGTTAAGCCGTTGGTCCCGGTTACTACTTACTGATGTAAGTAGTCGTTACAGTCGGCCTTACGTTCATTGTATACATTTTCAGACTTTGTCTGATGACTCCTCCCCCCCAGGGAGGCCTGTGCCCAGCAGTGGGACGTATATAGGCTAGCTGTTTATGTAAATGTATGTATGTAATCCGTTTATATCGGGATTGCATTCCCTAATCAGTTCCCGGACAGCTAATCCAATGCATTCATATCTTCTAGATAATCACTAATATAATAAACTTTTTTTACAAAGTTTCTGTTTAATAACTGTCTTAAAACACACGGCTCATCGTAGTACAAAATAGAGAACTTAAACGCGGCCATTTTGAAATTATGCTTCGGTCTGCATGTTTTGAATTTCGATTCCTTTTAAAATTAGAATTATAAGTATTGAGCCTGGAGGGTGTTATTAGGGTTATGGGTGTTATATTATTGAAACGACTTCCACTGGACCTTCCGACTCGAAGGAAAATCCCGCCCAATTGGTTTGGGGTCATGTACATCGGGTAATGTGTACCTCACTATCGACGTTTTGAGATATCGCACAATCGTTTATGGTCGAAACCCGTAGTTCCGTGGTTTAGGACCGGACCCCGGAATCAAACCCATTAAAAACTGGCTTTCTCTTAACTAGACTAATAATACGCATGGGACAAGGATATCTATTGCGTCGCCCTATACGTAAAAGTTGCATAATTCACAGGATGCATATAGGTAATAACGCATGCGAATAGGGCTCCCGTAAATAAGGGACGTGGCGCGATGTTTGCGAACCTACATATCTGTCTATCAGTACGTAGATACAACTATTACAATTAATAAAATAACGGTTCACGAACTTACAGAATCAGAATCATTTATTCAAAATAATTATCATGGATAAACTTGTTGAAGGTCAATGTAACATTTTTGAATTTACATTATTCCGCAAGGTGTTATGGCTGAGCAGAAGAAATGACAAGAAACTGCAACAGCAACACATCTTTTAAATCAGTGAGGGTACATTACAAGTTATTTAATAACTAGAGGAACACATTCAATACCAGACATTTTTACTACATGCTACTTCAATTTCACATTTAACATTCCAAATTCAAACAGATGGGTGATTCTTGAAAGTTTTGCTAACGAAATAAGCGACAGTTGCGTGAAAAACAAGCAGCTCCGAAATTACGTATCCGACAAAGAAAAACGTTGCAATTCCAACTACAAAATGTGAACACAAATTAAAGATATAATTATATTTTTTTTCATCGATTCAGGAATTGCTGCGAGTCTTGTTGATGACAAAATAATACCAGTGATGTGACGTTCCCTGGAATGTTTCAAAAGTAGGAATGTTCCCGTTGTAAAAACTTTTAATACAATGGACACTGGCTGCTTTTTTACATTGCTTTTCTTGTATTATGATTTTTACGTAAGTTTTGCGCCGTTTTACTAAAGTGGGACTATTCCCAGCAACAGCACATCACTATGCACTTATTATAGGAGTTTGATATGATGACATTTTCTTTTTTAATTTTTAAATTTCGATGTCGTTGTTTTTTTCAGTCGGGCAGTGAACGCACGGAGGACGGCGAAGACCGCGACTACAAGGCGCTGTACGAGGCGTCGCAGAGCGAAGTTCGTCGACTGCGCGCGCTCCTGTCCACCTCTGAACAGCAGTTGCGCGATGCCCGCGCCACCATCACCAGGCTCACACAAGTGGTATGTCCATGTTTATATTGCAACCTCACAGCGCGACGCGATTCGTGTGACATCTAAACAACTGACGATTTAATATGTTTTCCGAAACGTTAAAACGTGTCTATGGAATTTGTGTGGATAAGATATGACGTCATCAAAAATGGTTACACGCGGTCCAATACTGGCAACCTTACCTTGTTAGTCGTAGCTTATCCTGTAAGTGATAGTGTGTTGTGTTAGTGTGGTATGGTAGATTTGCCGCAACAACACTAACAGGTTTAGGCCGGATAGTAACTCCGCAATATACTTCGGCGATGAAATAATCATTTTTTACATCAAAGTGTAGCCCGTAATGTGTTTTTAAAGATCTTTTTATTATTTGTAGTTTGCAAAAATTTGATTGTAAACATGTTGAAATGCTATTTAGTTCACAAATAAACGGTTTACTAGTGAACAGAAAGGAATATCGGCATTTAATGTGCGAGTTCTTCAAGACGACCGCAAAGCGATGTATATAAATAGAAAAGAGTATATCATCATTAGATAATTATAAAAGTTTATGAGTTCTTTTGCTTGTGAGCCAAAACGATTTATATTCATATTCATCTAATCATAACTAGCGACCAGCCCCGGCTTCGCTCGGGTGCAATGCTGAGGAAAAAAATAAAAAGAAATTTAGGACATCACATTAAAAACCTCAAAAATAAGTATTTCTACACTATTTATTGGATGTTATTATACATATAAATCTTCATCTTGAATCCATCTATTAAAAAAAACCCCATCAAAATCCGTTGCGTAGTTTCAAATCAAAAATCAAATCAAATAATCAATGTTTTAAAGATTCAAGCGTACATAGTATATAGGGACAGAAAAAGCGACTTTGTTTTATACTATGTAGTGATAGTTCGTATTACATGTTATATCGTATATAATCATTACACATTAAAAAATAATTATTATAAAATGAATACAATCCAGTAATAAAGAAGTCCTTCTTAAATATTAAAATAAAATTATGAAATAAATTCGTTATAACTATAGAACGTATGCTCCAAGAAGCCAGCTTAGAGTCGAGATTTAAGACAGAGCAATGACGGTGCGTCGGTGATTGATATGTTAGTTTTTGATAATAGACTTGAATATGCTGATCTATTATTTATATGTTGAGTATATAGGTTACTCGTGTATTAGTAATTTAAAGAGCTGAAACAGCCAGGACACTTCGTACAAATATACTTTATTGCACTAAAATAGAAATTAAACACACACACACGTATGTACTTGCTTTAAACTTTAAATTTTCGTTTTTACTTTTCTTTGTAAGTATAACAAGTTTTGTAACATTCTAATTTTTATGGCTATATAACCAAAAGCAATGTAACATTGTCAGTGGAGGGGCGAAGTCTCCATCACGAGTATTTTAATAACTTAAAAGAGACTTCAACCGCTTTGTGTTAATTATTTTGGTAAATAAAGCATTTTTCATTTTTCATTTTTACAATACAAGAAAATAGTGACAAAAGATACCCGACTAGCCACATGGCAAGTGGCGGCCATATCGCTTGAAGCGACTTCTTCTAGACGACCATAATTCGAGAAAATATGTAAAAATTCAAGAATACATTGTAATTGGGTGACTTTATCCACTAATAATAATTTTCATCGTAATTGTTTCTGTTTAATAAATAATTATTAACGTACAATATTTAGTAACTTTTAAGTCGTGCTCAACGACAACACTTATTTTGTTTTGTTTTTTTTTTATTACAATGGCAACATTGTACGTCATTTCCCCCTGAGTGTCCGTTCTATGCATAATATTATTCTTTATTCTAAGGTCTAAAAGGCAATTGAAGTTATTTATCCAAATAAGCAATATTGCTTGTTGACATTTAATATTTACTTTGACATGTGCAAATATGGAGGTGCAATGCTTTTTTAGTTGATTTAGCTTCCATGTGGCTTTTATAAACCTACGCTGAGCGAATTTTGTACTAAGATTTTTTAATGCTATTGCGCTTATGAAATGCGTATCACAATTAGAGATGTCTAATATCGTCTTAGGACTTTGTGTCAAAAGTATCTGTAAGTTGCCCACCCCATTAGGGATTACTATGGATTATTAGTATGTACTCTAATCCTGCGGAGCTCGGTGGCGCAGCGGTAAACGCGCTCGGTCTGCGATTGTTGAAGTGAAGCAACTTTCGCAAAGGCCGGTCATAGGATGGGTGACCACAGAAAAATAAAAACTTTTCATTTCGAGCTCCTCCGTGCTTCGGAAGGCACGTTAAGCCGTTGGTCCCGGCTGCATTAGCAGTCGTTAATAGCCACCAATCCGCACTGGGCCCGCGTGGTGGTTCAAGGCCCGATCTCCCTATCCATCTATAGGGAAGGCTCGTGCCCCAGCAGTGGGGACGTTAATGGGCTGGTGATGATGATGACTCTAATCCTACCTGCCTTACGGCTAGGTTATGAAGTTTGCAATAATTTTGGGAACAATCCCGGGACGGCACAACAATGATCATTAGCGTTTGTTTATGTATGTATGATATCGTCGCAAATCACTTTAGCAAAATAATACAGGTACGTCAGTTAGCAAAGTCAGCCACGATATGTACCTGTAGCGTGCCCGAATTATATCGCAGCCTTCCATAGTCAAACCATCACCTATGTAAATGGGGCTTAAATGAGTCACCATACTGTGAATGTGGTCACCCGGACCAAACCATATCTCACATAGTGAACGAGTGCCCTCTGCACCGGTTCCCAGGTGGTATAGCCGAGCTGCATTGTGTGACGGATGCAGCAGAGACTTGGTTAAGGGAGCTTAAGCTGGATATTTGATCCAAGCAGGATATTTGTCTGCCATACGCAATAATAATAATAATCGCAGCCTTCGACCAATAGGCGCTTGACGTCCATCTACGTAGTTAGCATTCTTATCGTTTATTGGTCGAAGCGCTCAATATAAATCGCGCCGCGCGCGGCGCGGTTGTCATGCAGACCCGGCAGGTAATGACTGCGAGTACCTTGGCGAGCCCGTTGCCAATGTCACCATTTCTCCTATTTTAAACGTTTGAGTAATATCGCCCACTACAAACAGAAATACTAATTACGCTGGCGCATCACTCCGCGAATCGCTCGACTGGTGAACCTGAGCTTTGTAATGTCATTTAAAAAGTATAAATAGCACGGAAAAGACAAAGCGTTCTTCGACTGTCGAAAGCTGCTGTCAAATGTATGAATAACGGACCTCCGCGCGGAAGGCGTGGGTTTTTTTTTATTGGAGACAATAAACAACAGCGCATTAAGGTTATTGTTTCGATAAATAATAAATGCACTATCTAAACTACCGGGTTCTTACCGCGTTAAAATCACATTCTACTCCTTATAGCCCTGATTTTAACCCGTAGTAACGCGTAAACCTGAATGTCTAAACGTGCTATCAACATTATTGTCCGCGAATTACTGAAATGTACATAATAATGTTGCTTGAGTGTTAAAGATTTATTTAAATAATTTAAAGCAAGACTCATTCTTTGATGAGTGGGAACGGTTAAAAATGTAAAACGCGATCAGGGGGGTGAAAAATGGCCACGTTATATGCGCAAATGTCAAATTGCAATATTGCTTTCTTAGATGAATTGCTTCGATGTGGCTATTTTAACCCCTCAGCTGTTTTACAAATATGTCTTAATCGTCTAATATTATGGACCACTATTACGACATTAGAATGTTTTTTTTTTGAAATTTTTAATTTGTATTTGAATTACATTCAAGCCAAGGAAATGAAGCTATATTTATATGTGATGCTTCTCCGATAATGCTGTGCGCTGCTTTAGCTAATAACAACTCTATTGTTAAATATTGCTATCTCAATTGTAGCGAACGATATTGCAGTCGCTGCGTATAATGCATCGCGAATGATTTTGAATTTAGAATATAATATAATAAATAAATATTGCGTTTAGATGACAAGAAATGTGCGAAATTCACGTAAATTTTAACTTAAAATTTCACCCGAAAACCTGTCTAAGTGCGCTGTATTTACGCGATATAAATTTTATTATGCGACGTGTGTGTGTGTGTGTGTGTGTGTGTGGAACTTAAACACAGCTGGCTAGAAATGTGTGAATATACAATACACCCCTACAATGTGGTGCAATGTTAAGCGTTATGTTTTACATGTTGTTATAATAGTAATAGTTACTGTATTTCAAAAAAAATAATATGGTAAATGGTTATGGATGAGCAGAGTCATTTAATACAACCAATGGTGTGCCGTTTCTGTGAATGTACCCACTTTAAATGGCGCAAAGGTTATGTAAGAAGAGCTTTATTAGTTAGTCAATTATCAGAATACAAGTAAGAGCAATTTGAATAAAAAACCAAAAAAATAAAACAGCCAGTCCTTACTATTAAAGAGTTTTTACAAAAGCTACATTTCCTGGAACGGGACATCATTAGGTACAACTGTTTTAAAACACTTAATAACGGGTTGTTACCGCGTTTAAAATGGAGATATGAGACTACCGATATTTCGACACTGTTGCAAGTGCCATGATCACTGGATTGGATTGGATATCCCCATTTTAAACGCGGTATGAACCCGTTATTATGTGTTTTAATTGTGATAATAACTTAAAACAATGTATATACAACTGTTTTGTCTAAACCTTTATGTTTACCATATGTACTAAAGCGAGCCCAATATTTACTTCTTCATATTTGATTTATTTCATTTACAGAATCAGAACTCGTTATCCGAAATCGAGAAGCGAGAAAAGAGAGCCATGGAGCGGAAACTTTCCGAGATGGAAGAGGAGCTTAAGGTAAATTGACTTAGTTTTTAATCCAATAAGGTTCACATTTGGCTAGAATCTCTGCTGATGATAAGCGACGGTCTGTTGGGCTCTTGGTTCCACCACACTCCTAGACGTTTGTTACAAGAAAAAAAATGTGTTTCCCGCCTTACCAATAAAAGATAAACAAGCTGCAAACGTGTATTTGACAGCCAAGCAAAGTTCAGTCGAATTATTTGATAATTGGATTCAATTTTGCTGGGCTCTCAAATGCCTTAAACACACGTTTATCGCGTGTTTTTATTGGTAACACGGTTTGTATGGGACTTAAACATAGATACCTCTACCAACCCCATCAGGGATAGGCGTGATGCTAGTAAGTTGAGCTTAGTACTCGCAACGCCTTCTGTGCTTACGTCTTAAGTTCCTCAATAGTGGCTTCGCCTGGAGGCTGGTAGCCAGCCTCGGCCGAAGCATACCACCTTGTCTACCAGCTTGTATAAAGTCCTGTGACCTACTCCTTGACCAATAAAACATAAACAAGGTATCTAGGTATTTTTGCTTAGCTCTCAAATAACCAGACACACGTTCGTCGCTTGTTTATTTTTTATTGGTAGCGGAAAGTACCTATGCAGCTCAGTGTTTGGTAAGAGACACACCTCTCTTTCGCACTCGGCTGTATACTATATATCCGTCCTGCTGTCTATTGAGGTAAAGCTACCGGCCGGATTGTCTCCGGTCGACTTCGGGATCATACATTCAAATAGTTGTAATGTTCGTATTCATTTTGTAGCAATTGCAAAAACTAAAAGCGGAGAACGAACGGTTGAGGGCGGAGAATCGCGCCCTAACCAGGGTCGTGAGCAAACTGACCAACTCTGCCGCTAAATAGGTAACTGTATGTGAGCTTGGGGCCTCCGTGACATGTCTCTTACGTTACAATGGCGCGTACTCGGGCGGACACAGACTTATGGTTTGACAGCTCTTAAATAGGCTAGTCTCCAACTAGACAAATCGATTACTTATTACTAAACGTCAAAACACGAAATTAAAAAAAAAAACACTGTGACGTCATAGAAAAACTGACTTAGTACGTTGTTCTTGATTCAAATTCAGTTAAAAAATAAATAAATAGAATAAATAAAATAATGTTTTTCGTCAGTTTTAGATCTGTCTTTATTTAGTAATCAGCATTTCATAATTTATCTTTGACCTAGGATACTAGAATACTACCCAATTAGTTCCGTCCTCTACTTACAATATGGACATGAAAGAGATGCAGCTAGTTTTAGTAAGAATTGGTAACAGTACTGCAGTCGACTGGGTCAAAAACAAATTAAAAAATGGTAATCTGGAAATTACAGCAACTCTGTTTCTATTTGACTCATGTTAGGATTTTTTTACCATGACGTCACAAGGAATTATTTCATATATTTTATAAATTCATTATAAATTCCAACAGTTGTCAAGTAGCCTATATATACAGTAAATATAATGAATACTCATTTATTTTATGAATTAATTTTAAATGAAATAATAATTATAAATTTATGAGTAATAAAGCATAATAGAAAATGGTTTTCATTAATTTTGGACCTGGGCGGTTAAAAATCATCATCCACGTCGAAGCAATTCCTCAAAAAAAAACAATGTTTCAACTTGACATTCACGCTTATAAAAGTAAGTGCGTAATGCACACAAATGTCAAATAGCAATATTGCTTTTCCAGATGAACTGCTTCGATTTGGCCGTTTTAACCGCCCAGGTTTTGCGCCAAAATTAATGGAAACCATTTTCTATTCACAAATTCGGTATTAGTTACTGTTTTGACTTAAAAGTAAAATGTACTTGTTTTGACTAGTTGGACTGGTTTATTTTCGGCCTTATTTCTAGGAACAAACGCTTTCAAGCAACTGTAAGTGTATAAGGAAACTTGTGACAAACCGCTTTATAGAGCACAAGAGACAAAAATAATAGTGACGCTCATGTTTCACGACAATCAGTAATTTCTTGATTACCAGCGCTATACCTCGCCTTGTCTGGCTAAACACGTTAGCTTGAGGGAACGCCAAACAACGAGTTCAAGTAATATTCTCGACAGATAGAGATGCGAATGAGAAATAGAGGCAAATAGCTACGTTATACTAGGAATAAGTAGTTTCTAGCACTTGAGACTGACAAGTTGCTTCTCAGTCATAAGGCCGCGAATTGTGTGACGATAAATAATGGCTGCCGCCGCAGCTCTGTTACCCGCTGTCATCCAAATGGCGTCGAAAATGTAATCTTTATTATATTAATGTGTTTTTGATTATTCTATATAACATAATGTCACGTCCCATTGTTGGGCACAGGCCTCTCCGCATTCAACCGGAGGGGGTATGGAGCATACTTCACCACGCTGCTCCACTGCGGGACTGACTAAAAAAACTAGTTTGGTTTTATTATTTAGGTACATATACCCAAGTAAATCGCGTCTTATGTACAAGGGCTTAGAGTATAAGAGATATGTCACAAGGAGAGATGAACCCCATGCCCCGTGCCTTATTTGTCGCGAGCCCCATAATGAATAATACATTAACCGTGTGCCATGGTCAGCATGCTTTTAAACGTGTCTAACTTGCGACGGTCGACTGCGGCATTCGTGGCTGTGAGATAACACAAAATTAAGAGCCTAGCGCGATAATTTCCAGGATTATTCACCATTAAAGTAGATATGCTTTGTCTTTTACACTACGTAATTTGGACAAATATTTCAAAAGTTACGACGAAAGGAAAAAGCGAGTATGTACGGTCACGAGCAATATGTATACACTTTGGTACCATGTCACATTAACTTTTTTGACAAATTGAACTGTAAGTCTCACTAAATGTCAAATATGTTAGTGCGACAGAGTCCTAAAGAGGTCTAAAATTATATTGCACATGACTGTACTACTAAAATGTTTCTGTGCGGCCGAATAATGTGATGTGACGTCACAAGGCGACCCGCGAAAACTCAGCGCCCGGCGAATTTCAATTCGTTTTATCTCGGTACTTATAAGTCGTATAACACAAATAATTACACAGATACTTATGGATTTTCATATACTATCATAATATATGAAAAATAAAAAACCTCGTTTGTTCTCATTGCCAGCTATATAAAGAATAAAAAATCGTGGTATTGGTATAAAAGACTAGTAATTCCTCGCGACATTATCATCATATTTGGTTGTTAAATGTACTTTGCTTAAGTATATACAAAGTATATTTTGTTGATTAAGTAGTTGGTAAGGTGTATGAGTGAAGTAATTTTCTATCTTCTTGAATGTTCGAAGATTTCGTCGTCAATAGACATTCAAACGATATTCTTGACCGGTCAGAGAAGGTATAATCGCAGCGTATAACTTGAACAATGAGCTTAAATGTGCAGTGACAAATTATTGGGTCTCAATCGAAGTGCGGTATGAGGGGAGGCCGCGAGGGGCAGCGTGTAACCATGACAACCGCAATCGCTACCTGCTCGGACGATCGCCATTTTTATTCAACTACTGCGCCGCGGATTTTATGGCGCATACTCCACAACGCTCTATTGCAAGTTTGTGGGGAAACAAAGATACTAGAAATTTAGAAAGGTCGTTTTTTAAATCGAATAGGTCAAGAATTGACCTGTATTCTTCTAGTTTGGTGGTCAGGGTGAAGGGTGTTTACCACGGGTAGATATGTTAAATATTCATATAGGAACCATGAATGTCGCAGTCATATCGTGCTATATTGTGTTTTTCTAGATTTTATTAGACAAAATATAAGAAATGTCTACTTCTCATGAGCATTATATTATTATGTACATATAAGTACACTTTAGAACCGTTCGCATTGACATATTTGACATATTTAGTAACACACATTTCATTTTATTTAAAGTTATACCTGTCATTTTCTTATCATCCGAAAAGGAAAGGGACGGGTAGTTGATATGTTAAAAATGAATGGACTTCTTGTCAATTAAAGGCAGAGTTCTTAAACAACCCTTTCAAAACTTTAACGTTGGGGTACAACCCCACGGAATAAAGTTGACGGCACACGTCAAGCTGGTTGTATACCAGCGTGATGTGTATTTGATTCCTCCTCATTCCAATTCATTCGTTTTAATTGTCAATTTAGGATGATTACAATGTAAATATGGCTATAGAATCTGGTTGAAACACAATGTCCGCAAATTACGGCTGGAGTGTGCTGCATGCTTTGTTATTGTCCGTTTTAGTTCTCGACAACTCTAAAATTATTTATTGAGTAACTGGCAAAAGAATGTCTAGTACATAGCCACAATTTTTTAGAAAAAAAAAAAAAACAGATTCCAATTGTGAAGTTACGACGCGCCTTATGTCTTCTAAGAATTTGAATTTGGCAAATCTGGAGGAAATACGATCCACTTCAGGGTCAAACTGAACAGAGGGACTAAAACAGTATATTTTTTAAACTGGTTATGTAGACATGGCGTTGGCGCCTCAGACGATTACACAGCTTCGCTCTAAAGAGAATACAAGTTGACATTTTGCGCTGACGGTTAAATTGGATCGCAACGAGAATTCATGACGAGGTCATTAAAAAGGCCACATTGAAGTAATTCCATCTAAAAAGGCAATATTGCTATTTGACTTTTGTTGACATTGCTTTCTTACTTTTAAATGTCAAATTGTAATATTGCTTTTTTTGGATGAATCACTTCGATGCGGCCATTTTAACCCTCCTGTTTCAAAGAGTCGCTTTTGAGCGACATGTGAGTCGCTTGCTTAGATTTGACAGATCTTAGGTGTCCAGAATGTTCAGAAAAGATTGCCTTACCTTTTCCTTTAGGTGATTTAGTTTATCTAACACCAGAGTGTTGCGCATTTTGTACATAATGTCTGTAATATAGCTTATTTATTTGGTACCTAGTAGTTGACAGCGTGTGCGTGCCACGAACACAGACTGAGTCATTCTGTGCTTCCCAATATTCTGACCAAATCAACTTGAACCATCCCTTTAAAAAGTGTCTATATCTTTTCTTTATTTATGTGAAATATTCGTAAACATCAAAACCGGTCATTATTTGCAACTAGCTGACCGTTAAGTGACCAACAACAGTTAAGTGACCTTCCGCGCAGCGTGATTCGATATATTCTAAGGTTGCCAGTATTGGACAACCTACTCAAAAAAAAAAACCATGACGTCATTACTCATTATTTCTTAAAAAATATCAGACACCTATTGATGTAGATTTTAAAGGATATCCTGATTGTTATCTTATACTAAAACAGACAATTGATACGATAACGCGCTGGGCGAAAGGTCCCTAATAGTGTCCTCAATTATATCTTTTTTTATTGTAGATTTGCTGCAAGTGGTATTAACTACTTGGCCGGTGTCAATTACACCGAAAGTATCAAAAAATATTAAAAAACTTTATTTCTATTTAGACTTGTATTCAACTAGTCCTATAATAAAATCCCTCCTATGTTATTAATTACAAGCTTTTATGTATTCTAAAAATATTTTTTACTATATTTCAGTATCAGCAGGCGCTACAAGCAGAAAACCAGCGATTGAAGGACGAGAACGGAGCCCTCATTCGAGTGATCAGCAAACTGTCAAAGTGAATTGATATGGTGCCCGTGTGGCGAGCTGACGTCACACTGGCACACTTCTAGTTCACCCCGCCACCCCCGACCATAGAATAAACAATAATGCTATGTATAGAAGGGACACTCGGCCCCGCACCGATACGAGCTACCTCACCCCACCCCCGATTTGCGTACCCTCTTCAGCTCGTAAGGAGTAAGGAGCGCGCCCGGATTGTACGTCTCGCTCGCACACACGGGGTGTAGTGTCTGCTAGAACGAGATGTCTGTACGGAGCTTCCGCGGTGTGGCATGCAAACCATGTGGTTCGATCAGAACGGCTAGGTGTCACCCGTCTAAACAAGTCACTTATCTTTTTTCTAGTATACATGTATTATGTTAACGAATTAAAGACGTAATGTTATACTTATTACTCTAGTTATCAATATGAAAAATGTTTGCGTTTTAGTCAGCACGTATATGCCCGTGGCGCCATTTTCAATTTGAGTCGTTACGGTCTGAGCGCAGAAGCGCTTCTCCAAATGACAACTGAGTCGATACAGGACTAAAATTTTGAGATCTGAGCCTTCTGCGCCTTAGCCTCTCACTCGCGGCGGTATACACATCAAATAGTTCCTTTATTGCATTGTGACTCTAATCCAGCTTTCTGTTCGGACTACATCAAGCTCACGTGTTCATTAAAGCTATGTAAAAAGAGCTTCCCACGTCTCCGTCCCTTTCTATCAGCTCTTGTTAGAGCGAGAGCGACGAAGACGTTCGGCCTCCTTCCTTATACGCTTCCCCTGTAGTCCACATGGCGATCGCTGGTCCGATTGTAGTTTATTAGTGAAAATATCAATATGAACAATCTCTACGAATGATTGCAGTACAAAATCCATATGAATTATCCTCGTAACCTTGTTGAAATGAAATTATCTATTTAGAGAAAAAAAAAACAGTTGTTTATTGTTCTAAGAACACGACAATGGAGCGGCATATATATATTTTATTATATTATGTTTAATTTTGACTTAATTGCAACTTTTAATGAGTAAAAATCAACAATTTGGTCGAAAATCCATAGTAATTTATTGCTTTGACGCTTAGTCAAAAGTAACTGTTTTGACTAGTCTGAAAATGCGTTTGTAATATACTACAAGCGTAAAGGTAACAATTTGCGCGCCAGCTTGGTGTCAGTTGTTACAACATACATAAAACATAAACAGTTTATATAAGTCCCAGAGCTGAACACAGGTCTGCCCTCAACCAACCCGATGACGCATATTCCATCACGCTGCTCAACTGAGGGTTGGTTGAGGTGTTTTACGGATACTAACCAGGACCAACGGCGTAACATGCCCTCTGTAACACGGAATCATCATACTTTTTCGGCCTGCAATGTCGTTACCAAACAAAATACACTGTTCTCACAAAGTGATTTGGACAATGTCCCCGTCGGGAATCGAATCCGGACCTCCAGATCGTGAGCCTAACGCTCTAACCACTAGACCACATAAACAAAATACGTGTTCATAAACAATCGGAATTGTATTTATTTCTGAAATGGAATTATACTTACATATTTGATCAAGCCCCTATGAACCTAATACTTTCTCTTTATTTCTTACTCATACTATAATTGTACAATGAAATGCTTTTTCAATCTGAATCACTTTGTTAACGAATACTATCTTTAAAAATACTTGCAATTTCAAATTCAGTCTTGTATATATTCCGATGAGTCTGATATTACAACCTCCTACTTCTATAAAATAATATCACTCGTTTCTAATGTAATAATTGTAATGACTGTCGTCTAAAAAGCTACATAAAAAAATAAGCTTGGAATAGAAGCCAGTCTAAGCTGGCCGAAAATATATCAACTTTTTCTTTTTAATTTATTTTCGAATTTGAATTACGAATTAAGTACTTCAACTGTTTTCTGTTCTTGCCTGACGAGTTAAGTAACAATGAGTACGACGTTTGACAGTTATTATTGATGACGTCACTCAGTATTTCGATAGAAAGTTTCCGTTTCGACGTTTCGTAAAATGTATCTTATTTTTTGTCTGGTGTATTTCGTCCGCGTGCATTATTTCACTTGGTATTTCGGACTGTAAACTCCTGTTAATGACTCTTGTGGATAATTTCATTCAAGGTTGGTAAAGGTGAACATTTCTTGTGGCCTATTCTTTGTACAACAATTGTCGGCCTTTTACGCATTTGCGGCCTAATAATACAACTGACGTAAAGTCGACCTTGTGCGTACTTATACTTAGGTACAGCATATAACGACTCAGCATACGATACCTCGCATTGGTCGCATACTGGCGGCTCATGAACAAGATGCAACGTATTGCTGAACATTGACGGATTATGAACAATTTTCTTTATTGTTTTCTACGAGTGACTTTCGTGTTGATATTTTGATGTATTCCTAAAAAGTTAAGTGTAAAGTAGGTTAGTTAAACCCAACAGCGGGCCCTGCACCCGCCAATACTTTTGTGTAGTTATATATATATCTCGAATTACTAATATATATATATTATGTATAGAGTTTTATAAGCAATAGTCGTGAATGAATTGGAAATGTGATATATCGATTTTGTACGCCATTTTTTATGAGCACGAGTAAAACTTAAAATTGTTCTTCTTTCGTATTAATGAAATAGACTGTTATATACTTAAATGAAGTGTAATGTTTTTATTCAGATTGGGGGGCCACGTCATATGCAACAATATATTTTATTTGCTGTAAAAATCGGTTATCATTTTTTGACAAATGGTATTATTCGTAGGAATAGGAGTGGCTGCGTATATTCCTATTTCTATAGTATTAATTTATTAGTGGCAAAAGTTATGTATTAACTTAACCTAATTGTGAATTTTACGACCTTTTACTGTTTTAGGGTTCCTTAGGTTTAATCCGAACCTATTTTATGGCAGTAGGCCACAGTAAGAACGTTGAGGGAGTCAATCACAAATACCTATTATTATAAGATATATTTGAGTTATGCGTACAATCCTTTACAAGTTTACACTATTATCTTGGACGTTAATTTATGTGTTTATCGAAGCAGTATAGGCGTCGAATGATATTTAAAAAAAACTATTGTATGTATAAAATTCTAGCCTTTTTATAACTTAGCGGTTCTAAAATTTTTGTTCATTGAAGTTTTTATTTATTTCCTGAGGTAAGAGTTAAATGAAATAAATTTCTTGATTAATTTATTTTTTGTTGGTTTTTTTCTTTTCCTTTTGAGTTGTAGCACAGAGCGGCATTACGGTGTGCCTTAACGAGTAGTGTTTGTGCGACCGAGCTGCGCTATGCTCAAAGTGTTTAAACAATCTCTTCTTCTGGGCAAGTAGTGAGTAAACGTGTCCGTTGTTTGAGTTGTGGGTGGTTTAAACAGACTTAAATTAAATAGTCTTTTAGCACGAGGCTATAATCGGAACACCTCATCCTACGAACACTTGACAACTGACAGTTGTCATTTTTGACTCTTGGTTGGCCCTGGGTCCTGTAGTAACCGAAATGAAGCGACAACATATCAATTCGTAAATGAGTAAGGTCCGTCCGTCGTATACGTGTGTCACAAACAAATTTTTTTTTTGTTTTTTTTTTGACGTGACTTATTGTAGATTTGCCGCAGATGGCATTAACTACTTGGCCGGATCACAAACAAAGGTACCTACCAAAAATAAAGAATTATCTTTCGATAAGAGTTGCACTTGGCCCTTGGGCAGTGTAATAGGGCCTTTTTAAAGCCCGACCCACCGCGTGTAGGTATAAATGTATGACGAAATCGTGGCCAACGTGAAGTGCTATTACATTGTCCGATCCCGGCGCATCGGGTCCAATTTATTGGGTAGTGTAATAAGGACAAATAAAGAAGGATATTACTCGTAAAATACTAAATCGAAAACCTACTTATAACTCAAATACGGATGGCTGTCATGTACTAAAGATTTATATTAAACAGATTTGTAACTTTGTAAATATAATTTGCCTCGGTCGCGCAGTTCAATAGTCCTTTAGTGTATAGTTAATTTATACCGATATATGTATTGTGCTTCAATGGAGTTAATTTGGGTATCCGAGAGGTTTTCTTGTCAGGAAATAGGTAAATTTAGTGTTTTACGGATGGGGTTAAAAAACTAGTATATCTGAGTACGAAAGATACTACTTATTCTTCATACAAGCCGTGTAAAATAACTAAACATTTCTTTTAAAAGTCATGTCTAGAAATATGTATGTACAACATAAGAATGTGGAAGATTATACTTTAGAACCATGTCGCATTAACGAATTTGACAATTGAGTGAGATTTTGTTACGATTTGTCAAATATGTTAATGCGATACGGTTCTAATTCTCAAGTGCATCGTATTAGACGTGACCGTATGCTTACGATTGTGTCAGTACTGAGCACAATCACTATGTACAGTCATGAGCAATAGCACGCACTTTAGAACCCTGTCGCACTGTCGCATTTGACATTTAATGAGACTTACGGTTTAATTTGTCAAAAAAGTTAATGTGACATGGTATCAAAGTGTATACATATTAGTAATCGTGACCGTACTCGTTAATCTAAAGTGTCTTTGAGCAATTTGAGAGCTCTCAGGACAATAACGGAACCCGTGATAGCCCTGGCCTTAGCCAAGTTGCATATTATGATAACCGACATGTCAGCGACAATGGTGCTGTAAAAAAAATATATCGGCCAAATAACCCGACAGAATTACGTTCACGGCGCACGTCATACTGTTTGCACACCAGCGAGATACCTATTGGATTCGGGTCATTCATTCATTCCATTATTTTTAAAATTAACAGCTGTCAATCATCCGTCCGTTTCATATTCGGCTGTTAAGAAAATGACAGGTATAATTTAAAATAAAATTAGATTGTGTGTACTGGAATTAGCACCAATAAATGTATAAGATTGACCGATGGACAGATTGACAGATGGTGGTTATATTTTATCTCTGTCGATTATCGTAATCATTTGCTATTTGGAATGCTAGTTGGAATTCATGTTCATATTTGAATTGATATCACGTGCTTTCCAGGACTTGTGCCCGGATAATGGCATAGGCTCGCCCCCATATTACATGGGACTTGAACATAGCTGGCGACGAGTGTGACACCATACACCCCTGCCAACCCTTTTGGAGATACAGGCGTGATGCTGTCATATTAATTGAGCTGTAATTTTACTAGGATATCCTGCGTACCTGACCGCTTCCGCTTACTCATATCATATCATCATCAATTTTACTAGGTATAATGACTGGTTTTCGTGTCTCAAGAAGAAAGGGTAAATAGGTCACATTGAAGCAATTAATCTAAAAATGCAATATTCCTATTTATCATAATGATGACATTGCGCACTTGGTTTTACTTACATGCAACTGTCAAATTGCAATATTTATTTCTAGATGAGTTGCTTCAATACAGCCTTTTTAGACCCCTGATTTCCATCTGTTGACACTATAATGTGCTTCCACGGGTGACTGAAAGATAGAATAGTGAGGTTTTGTGAATACGTAAGTAAGTAGATAGAATTATTCATGGTATAAGAAGACCAGGTAAGCTCAATCCTATGACAACCCGCCATTGCTAGCCCTTGATGACGTAAGTATTACCATTAAATTGGTATCTCTAACATTCCAAGGACGTAAATTTTTTATGGAGAATTAAGTGAATTACTGACTTATGTAAGTATTTAATTATTTGTCATATAAAAATCATTCAAACTGTACGTAAATCTTTTACTAAAAGTACAAAATTTCCTTGCAAAGTAACATTGGACGTGGGTAATATATTTTTTATGAAATGGTAACGTAGGATGGGATGAGGTCAGTTGGGCTAACCTTGAAATGCTAGCTGTCAGTTTTGAGCATACCTGGATTTTATTCCATGGAATTATTGGTAAAACATTATTGGAGTGGAGGACCATAAGAGTTCGTTTTATTCATAGATAAGTACACTATACAATGACCCTCCTGTAGATACCTAATTTTATTTTAAGTTATACCCGCCATTTTCTTGCCCGCCGAAAAGGAAAGGGATGGATTTAAATTAATAAGTAACATAGGCCAGCGGGCTTAGCACCGTAAGCGCGCGCTCTTTCTCGCCTCGACATACGTCACCCGTCACTCTCTCACAGTACTGCACAGAAAGAGACAGACGATCTCTGTCGCGGCGAAATAAAATCGCGTGTTGACGGTGCTAGGCCCGCAGGAGGATATTTCTGGTACGCAACCCGTTTGATATGTACTGTCAATTTATAGCATTACTACCTATATGACGTTCGTTATATAGATTTTATACCTCAGAACACATCCCGAATTTTATACCTGTCTATTATCCGTCACTTTTCTTTCCGGCGGATAAGAAAATGACAGGTGTAACTTAAAATAAGGCGTGCAGGAATTAGCACCAATAATAATATATTATATGCGTGTAGAGTGTAGAGCCCTTCTGTGATTATAGACGGCGACCACCCTATCATGGTCTAACAGAAAGCTCTGTGAGGTGTGGGACTTAGTTCATCTTGGGATGGATGTACCTCTGACTACCATAATTGGGATTTAAGAAAAAAATTACAATAATTGTACAATTTTTTCTGACTTTTATATAAAACTATTAATACTTTTCTATAATAACGAGAGAGAAACTAATACTAAGGCTTAGCACGCACTTCGGTAAAGGCCAGTTTCTCTATACAAGCGACGTTTTTCAGTGACTGATTTTGAAAACGTAAAACGTGTTACGTTTTGGCTTTTTCAGCTAAGTATTCTTAACCTCTGAGTCTCATCTGCCGAGACACCAGGCACAATACAGTTTACATTGTGTCTGGTTGAGATCTGCGTTCCGGCGTCCGAAAAGTTAAACCGCTTGCGTTTAATCGTAGTGCGTGCTAAGCCTCCCTACTTGCGAAATCTAAAAATACATTGTTAACCTACTAATACTCCAGAAAATAACATATTAGTATAAATTATAAGTAGGTAAATTAACTGCTAATAGATGTAATTGTTATAAGGTGATTTGAAAAGTGCCTCTTACGTAGGTACTTAAATTACAGTGGCGCTGTTATTCATGGCTCACGCTCTAGTGTCGGTTATTACTTTTGACATACTTACATACATCACGCGTATTTCCCATGTGCTTCTGACACACTTCTCTTGCTTCCACCCCACTTCCATTTTCCACTTTTCTTGAAATCAAGAAAATAAATGAGTAAATACTTAAGAGACACTTTCAAAAATTCTCCCTGGTATTGTATTTTTCATTGTAAATAATGAATATTGTAATAGATAATACATATTATTAACAATTCCAACAGACCTAACTTTATTTTAATTTATACTTACCTGTCATTTTCTTCTTATTATTCTTCGAAAGGGAAAGGACAGGTAGGTATAACCCAAAATAAAATTAGGTGACTACAAGTATAAGCACTTATGATTTTATTACGTAAAAAATAAAAAAAACATAAGTAATTGGTTAAAAAACTATTTTGTTGTCCTGGTGTCTTGGCGGTTTTCAATTTTATACAGTAGATGAAATAAATTTGTACATTATTGTGATCTCAAGAGTGTAAACATAAATGTGAAATTGTACTTATTCTGTATATTACCAAACCGGTTGTCGCGTTCTCGCGCGGATCCAGGCCCATAATATTCTTAAGAGCCAGAGGTTCCCAGACCTTCGATGTCCATTACACACCCGTCATATCTGTTATGTGTGTAGCCACGTTGTAACTTCATAAAAACGCGCCACGAAAGAACTCCTACGGATTTCAATGGAACTAAATGAATTTGGAATTAAAAGTTATCTCGATTCTACGGCTCCTAGTACCATGTTGATTGTTTATATATTTTATACTTAGTTACTAAAGCTTTGCCCTGATATGTTAATGCTTATAATAAGTGTTACGAAATCGAAGATGAAACATTTAAGCTCCATTTGATGATTATTTCTAAACAAACCCTGTTTTTATGTCAGGCATTTTTGGTGGTAGGCAGCTTAAAAGATGTAGTCTCGACTGGATCCGCGCCTGATCATAAGGATGTTTCTTTCGTTTTCTTTGCCCAACTCGCTTTTGTGGATCTATGGAGACAGTTGAATAAAGTTCCCATTGTTTTATTGTATATGTATGTTTCCTTTTCCAAGGTTTCTTTGGACGATGTAGGTACC